>NW_019396014.1:2400000-3000000 GCF_000612105.2 Orussus abietinus
ATCCGATACCGATAACGACGCGGATCCGCTCCGGTCGCTCCGCAAGTCGACGACGGACGAGGAAAAGGTTCCGCAGTTTGCGCCCGCGTTCCTCGACGCGGCAGGCCGCGTCGAGTTAATTAGTTATTAAGCCGACACCGGGCGCTTCGTCCCCGAGAGGATAAAGAAGATGTCGGTCAAGAGCACGCGACGGTGCCGTACCGTTTCCCAACGAAACCTCGAGAGAGGGAGAGCGACGAACTCGGGTAACCGAGAAACCTCGTAGACGCGGTGGATGGCCGCCCATCGCAACCCGGCCTTGACCGGTCCGGTCGAGAGGAGACCGGAACGCCGGAACCGGGAAGCGGTCCGGCCGTTTTCCGAACTTATCGGCCGGTCGAAAGATGGCCTTGACCGACCTGATGGTCCGGGACTCGGGTTACGGGAAAGGTCGTCTTCCCGATAAAGGACTCTCGGGGAAGGGAAACCGGAAGTCCGGAAGCCTGGGGAGGCTCGTAAACTCGATGGACGCGGTTACGGTCTCTCCTCGCGAGACGACCTTGACCGATCCGCTCCGAAGACGAGGACGCCGGAACCGGAGGATGCGGTCCGCAAAAGCGAGCGCATCCTCCGGTTTCTCTCTCCGCCTCGCGCTCAGGGAGAACGGACCGGTAGTTTTCCTCGGACGATGTGGCAAACTGGTTCCACTCAAGGATTTCTCTCGCGGTTCTCACGTCGGATTTTTGCATACGCCGACCGGGGCCGCGAGTCACCTCGAGCCAGTTCGCCACTCCCGGTTCCCACGAATTTCTCCGGAGAACGCGTTGGACGGAAACGCGGAAATTCTTTCCGGATCGCTGGCCGTCGGGACTCTCGGTGAAAGGGAAATCATTTTTCCGATTCCTTTTTCGGCGACCCGACCCGACTTTATCGCGGTAAACGCGGCGCGGACGTCACCGAGGAAAAAAGTGTCATCGACCCCAAGAGACACTTTTTCAAACGGGAGCAAAGTACATATTCGATTAATTCAAGGAATACCTATTTCCCTCAAGTACATTCCAATCAATTTAATGGGATATTTCCACCGAATTATGACAATTTATTTCCAGAGAAATAATTCTTCTTCGATTTAACTGGACTTTTTATGGGGACCGTTCGAAGAAATATTTCCATGGTTCGATGAATTCATTTCCTCGGCGTCCCGCGTGCGTCTCGATTCGACGTAATCCTGCCTGCCCTGCGTCGGTGCGAGTAACCGGAGCCGAAGGGGAGCGAAAACGCGCACGTAACGCGCGCGTTTTCCCCCACGTCCCGTCGCGACGTCGGCCAAGAGTCGTAACGGCGGAACCGCGTCACTCCGCGTGGTCCCGGTGACGTCACGGTTCCACGTAAGAATTGGCAAGCGCGGCTCTCTCGCGCTTTCGGCTCTCCCACGGAGCAAGGTTCCTCGTCGAGACGCGACAGCATTTCGCAATTTTCTCCAATCCGCCCGAACGAGGGATCGATGCCTCGAAATCGAAGATGGCTCTCGGTATCTCGCCCCCTGGACGCCCGATCGGGTCCGGACCGAAGGACGCGATAACGCCGAGAACTCGATAAGACGGCTGACAAAAGACGCCTCTCCTTATCCTGGAGGAGATCCGAACAAAGTATCTCCCCCTCGCCTCATACCCGGACCGAGGGGCAAAGAGGAGAGAAGGACCGAGGAAACCCGCTCGCCCTGGCTTCCAGCCGTTCGAGAGTGGCGCGTCTTTTATTTCGATTCCGAAGAAAGAGAAAAGAATAAGGAACGTCCAAGTTTGACGATTTGCGGCTTTCGAGGGGTCCGAGATACGGGAGAACGGCCGATTACGCGGCTCCGGATAGAGAGGGACGAGAGTCGTTCCTGCGGCCATTGATATTTAAATTTAGAGGACATTGGGAGCGAGCGCAAAAGATACTCCCGAGGCGAGGGAATACCAAGGAGAAACGGAGCGGAAGATATTTCGAGGACAATGACCCAGTTGAGAAAGAGTCGTGAAAATTTACGGGATTACGGGAGATCGCCCTTTCTTCTCTGGGGCCTCCGAAAGGAAGCTCGACCTCCCGGGATAAAGTTACGGCCCGAGCTCCTCGACGCCTCCTCGAAAAGCTCATGTCTTTCCACGCGTTCGAGTCTCCCTCGCGCGGCCCCGGTGTCGGTGACTAATGACGATTGCTCGCCGATTCCGGGAATGCGCATCTTCCGGAACGAGGGCGCAAACATCCGCCAGGTGACGAGGATCGCGACGTCGAGGAGGATATCGTCATCGAGGCGATGCCGGCGATGCCGGCCGGGAGTCGGTCGTAAATAGCCGGGACGTCATCGGCGATGACGGAGCGGAGGGAAGCGCGACAGGTAATTACCGCTTTCCAGTTTACGTTACGCGTATACACCCCCGAGCTAGCCGGCGATCGGACGAGGAAAGTCCTTTATCTCCGGCGTGCTCCGATCGTAACGTAAACGGAGTTTATGTCGGGCCTTCCGGCCACGCGCTCTCGTAAAACTGCTCGTTTCGAGGTTTCTCGAGCGCGTTCCATCGAATCGTGCACCGGATTCCCAAGAACGCCCCCCTGGGTTACGGATTGGAGTCAAAGTTTCGTTTCGATCCCATTCCTCCCCCGCGCGTAGCGTCAATGGCGATTGACATCGGAACGGGGCCGCAGGGGACGGTCGTTCTTTTATCCGGTCGAGGTCCTTTCAGAAAGTCTGAAAGACCGGAGAAATTCCTCGGCGCGCCCAAAGGGCAGGTATGGCCAGGCAAGGGAGGAACCTCCGGCTTCCAGTCGTCGTCGAAGGCGTCGGCGATTCCTGGGACGCTCTCGAGCGTCTTCGAGACGCTTCCGGCTCGCTTCCGGCTCGCTTCCGGCTCGCTTCCGGCTCCTCTCGAGTTCCAAGATGGCCGCTCGAGCCAGGAAGGAACTCGGTCGAGTCTCGGGGAGGCCGAACGTAAGATGTATTTTTACGGCGACCACGGTGGAGGAAGCCGAAGGCGACAGCGCTTCAGCCGAAAGCCAACGGTTAGGGACTCGCCACGGCACTGGCTCGCCGCTTTCGCAAAGGCACCTTCTCAAAATAGACCACCCAAATAATTTGCCTCGGATTACGCGCTCCGCCGTGTGTTTTCGTCCGCGAGCGGACCTCTCGGGCCGGATTCTTCGAGATTTCCCGGATCGATCGCCTCCGATTGGTCCAGACCCGGCCGAGCGGGCGTTCCGAAAATCCCCGCTCTCCACGGACGCCGCTTGAAATCGGAGATTAACGTCGGCGGGCCGGCTCGCATCGTAAATATCCCGACGAATCGTAAGAAAGGAAATGAAAAGAGAAACCCGACAATTCGACTCGAAAGGCAGGGGAGAAGGGCGACGATCTGGCACGGATTCATCGAGAATTAAGGGCGAGCAAATTCTTGGAGCAAACGATGCCTCGGTACCCCAAACGCGCATCCTTGACCCGATTCCGTTAACGCGATTTAGAATTCAACCTAGCCCCGAGTGTAATGGACTTTATTATAGCCGCGACCGCTAAACGCTTCAAAGTGGCGGCCTTAATTTATGGAAGCGTCTCGGCGTGTTCGACGATCGACCCGGGGCGATGGATCTCGTCGATCGCGCATCGACGGGTCGACCCCGCACCGCTGATCGCGATCCAGGGCTAGGTTTGCCGATTTTTTTTTTTTTTTTTCTACGGACCCCTGGCAATTTTTTAGTCCGACGGACGCTCGACCGCCCCCACGGGACGCCTTCGGGACGACTCCGGAACCCTCCGGATGCGGCGGGAACGTCTCGCGGATATCACGAGGGGTATATGGGCTGTAAATTAATCCGGGCTCGCGTTCCGCATCCGCAAGTGCCGCGGTCGAGCATCGGCACGGACCTGTCTCGAATTACCCTTCCTCGCCAAAACCGCTCGGCCGCGACGCGAGCGTACACGCGTTTTAACGTTAGCGTTCGTTCCGCGCGAGCGAGCATCGCTACGGTCAATCGTCCGTCAAAAGAGGCGCGAAAACGGCGAAAAAGAAAAGAAGAAAAAAAAAGAAGAAATCAAAGGGACGGTCCCTTCGAGGCCGCTCCGGTTTTAATTTTAGCGCTTTTGCGGAGAATATAGGATTTACCGAGACTCCGTGCCAGCCCGAGGCATATTTAAGAAGCTCGGATGCAGAAACTTCTCCGCCGGGTGTCATCGTTCCTCCTACGTGCCCGTCGTTGCGAAGTTCGGCTTCCTTGGCCGTTCCATTTATTTTCTCGACCTTGGCAGTTGACAACGACCTATTAACAGCGTGGCCTGCATGATTTATCGACCCGTTATCGTCATCGCTGGCTCGACTTCTCCGCGGAAACAGACTTTTTGGCTCTCCGGTTTCTCCTTATCGGCACCCGATGATTCCACTTCTCGCGAGGGACAAGGCGCGCATTGTCCGCGAGGATTTTTCTCGAGATAAGTCCGACGTCCGGGACGTCGCGGCGCTCGTACCTCGACGCCCCGTAAACCTCTCTCTCGGGTCGTATTATAATTTATGAATTTTACGAGCGGCTCCATTTTCGCGGGTCAAGGCGTCCGAAATGCCGAGCGCGAACCTCCGAGTCCTCTCGTCGCGACGCTGGGCGCCTCGGCGAGGCCCACCTTCGCTTTCCTTTATTTCCCGACATTGGCAGCCGGTGTCGGCCCATTAGCGGCTTAAGGTGCGCATGATTTATCGGCATATAATTGCCTCGGCGTCTGGCTCCCCCGGCAGTTACGGCCTTGGAGAAAAAATGACTCCCCGGCTCCGAGAAGATGACGGAGACTCGGGTTTTCGCTTACAAAGAGCCTTACGCATCGAACGCGCCTGCCTCCCGATAAATAAATTAATGGCGAGCACCCCGGGCCGCGTTCCTTCCCCGGGCACAAAGGGGTCACGCTTCTCGGGGTAAAAAGTAAAATCGAATACCCGCCCACGTGCGCGCCCCATCGGCCGTATCCCTCGCAAAGGGTCGACCCGTAAATCTCTTTGCAAGGGCGCCCGGAGATATTCTCCGGCGAAATCGACGCCGATGGGGGGTCCGAGGGAAACGTCCGGGACCGTTGATACCGCCAGGCGGTGGGCGTAAACGCTAAAAACTGCAAAGCAATCGGGTCGGGCGTTAAAAATGACGAAGGCATCCCACCTGGATACTTAGCGGGCCTCGTAAACTCGTTACCAGGTTGGCGAGCCGTCGAGTACCTCGGGATACCCTCCTCGCCGTCGGGAATTTTCGGAAACCGACCGCGAATGTCGCGATCCTCTACCGTCCGATATTTCTCGCCGACGAGCGTTCTCGACGTTCCCAGGATTTTTTTCTTACGTAGAAAAACCTACCTCGAATCCCGGGCTCGTGCGAGCCGCGTCGCGTCGAGGCTAGACGATAACGCGCTTATCGGCGGACTTCGCGCTTCGGAAAAGGAAACGCGAGTCGTGCCGGCAACCCTGACGTCACCGCTCAAATTCCGAAATTCTTCGCCTCGGATCATCGGACACGCCGAGGACGCTCCTTTCCCGTCCGGAGTAATTTTCCACGAGTCCCACGATCTTCTGCGCGATCGTCTCGAATCGACGTGCACTTCGACGAGTCGAATCGACATCCGACGTCTTCGTCGGGGCGAAAGCCGAGAGAAAGCGTCGACCTCGAAAGGTCCGACTTACCTTCTGCACGATGAGAGGCGTCCCGAAGTCCTTGCCTCCCTGAAGCCGGAAGCCCCAGGGCGAGCCGTCGAATCGGGACAGCTTGACGCCGATCAGCTGCGCCATGGTCGAGGACCGAAAACCCCTGGAGGAATACCTCTGCGACTCTTCCTGGTCCGGGGTCGCGCGAGGACGAATCGGCCGAATCGACTTCGGGCGAGCGAGTGCGTCGCGTGCTCCGGGGCTCGCGATAGGCGGGCGTCGACGGCGGGGCCGAGTCTGCGGCAGCGCGCCGTTCCCGAATAACTAGAGCCCGGAGAACGCGAACGCCGAGGCGAGGCAGAGTCCCGAGAGAGAGGAAGAGAGAGAGAGAGGCCGGTCAGTCGGGCAGCGGGCTTTCCATGGATCGGGCCGGGACGGTCTGCCCCCTCTTTCGACCCAAGAGAGGCCCGAGAGGGGTCCGAGAGGGGCCCGAGAGGGGTCCGAGAGGGGCCCGTTCCTCTTCCTCCTAGGCGCGCCGACGCATCGCGACGCTCGGTGCACCGGTTCGCGGTATGGGGTTCGGCGTTTCGGTTCGATTCCACGGGGGCTTCCCGATGCTCGTCCTCGAGGGGTCCCTCGACGACGAGAGTCGGAACGAAAGGACAATGGCTCTCGCCTCTCTCCCCGATTCCTCGTGCCGGATCGACCGTCGCCTCCTCGACGTCGTACCGGATCCGTCGAGCGTGACCTCTCCTTGACCGGCGCGTGCCCCACGTAGCCCACCCAACGACGCCATAAGCCCCCCGTTTTGGCCCTCTGCGGCCGACCGCATTCCTCGCCCGTGGCGGTCACGAGAGCGTCGACTAGTTCGTGAATCATCCCCGGAGTGCTTTACATAAATTGCTCCAGGGTAACGTCACGGGTTCGCGGCGAGGCGAGGGGCCCGAGGGAGCCGGACCGCTCCGGGCTGCTCCGAATCCCCGCAGACGGTCCCGGACCCTTTGGAGCTTCTCCACGCGACTCGATCCCACCGCCGCGTTCCGGGATGCTCCCGTGTACTCTTCTCTATCGCCCTAACTCGATTTGTCCGACTCATCGACGCGTCCGCCTCGATTCGGGTTATCGAGACGGATCTCGACAGTCGGTCATCGGGGAAGAATTTCTCCTATCCGGAAACGGATCCTCCGAACGTAAATGCTTTCCCGTATCCCGAGAACCCGGTATGTAAATACCCGACGTATATGTGATGCGTAATCAACGAGCCGAGGAGATCCACTCGTAGAGAAATTCGGAGTTTCTCCGGAATCCGATCTCCTCCCTCCGACCGTGAAAGCAGCGTCGGAGAAAGAAACCGTGAACGCGTCCCGAGGTGTGAAATTCAAGTCGGTCCGGGTCCGAGGCCAACTATCGATATTCTTTCAATTCGTCCAATGACGCGGACGGTCGGCCGATAAAACCATCCCGAATGAAATTCCGGATCGATCGGGGGTCGTTCGTCTTCGATTACCGCGTATCGATAACTCCCCGTCGACTCGGTGGAGTCGCGAGAAATTATCGGGAGCTGCACTTTCGCCGAGACGCATCGCCGATGATCGATGCTCGCATTCGTCCGTGTATGCGGACGGAAAACGCGCCCTAGGAAATAGGCGCGCTCCTCTCCGTGGGACCGAAACCGAATGCTTAAAATTAGCAATGTCCGACGCGAGTTACGTCAAACCGAGACCGAGCTTCGCTGCCGGTCCCTGGGCTAAAAGCACAACCGGATGTTCGTCGTTAGGCCGCTGTCGATACAGGATCCGCGATCCGTGGATCCTAAAAGGTGGACGGATTTACGACTCGGAAAGAGTCCAAGCCATTTCCGCGCGGTTAGCACGCCCGATTAGAAACACGCAATGGAAGCTGTGACTTGGCAATCCTCCTTTTCGATTTACCAACCGAAGCGTACGAAATGAAGAGCGGAATTTCGGCACAATATTTTTATTCACTTTTCGTGTACACGCTTTTACAATTAGTCGAATACGTTCCGTCGCATGTCCCGACCTCGACCTCGGTTCTTGGGTCACCTACGCGCACCTCGTGGTCCGACTTACAAAAGCCCCTCAGGTTTTTTCGCATGAGGAAAATCGGACCCATTTGCGCTAAGATTTTTCTCGTTAAATTCTAGCTCGGTTTATTCCATAAATTTACGATATCGAGTAATATTATTAATGGCTGACGCTTCGGTTGCTCGCATCGTCGGTCACGCTCAACGCCGGGGACTTCTGAAACGGATAATCAGAGATAGGGTCCATTAGGCGAATAATTCGGCCGTAAATCGTCGGCCTTCCTGGATATTTCAACGAGAAAGCTCCCGAGGATAAATCGATTCTATTGGATTACCACTCGTTCGAGGATGTCTTCGGCGGCGTTAACTTTCGGCGGCCTCGCGGGAATCCCCTTCGAGGGCTCCTTTTCCATCTTGTGAATCATCTTGTAGACGCTCGAGTTCATCAGGTGGTCGTAGTTGGGCAGGTGGGTCTTCTCGAACTTCTTGAAGTTGACCCTGAAAAAGAAGCGGTATAATTAGAGAAATTATTTATACGCCTCGCGGGCGAGGGAGGCCGATATTTCGAAACCGCAGGAAGAGCCGACCTCGTCGAACGCGATCGATCCCCGATCGGTCAATGTCGCGATCGTCATTTCGCAAACAGGTATCTACTTTTGTTAGGCTAGAATTAAACCCGCTAATTATTGGCTCGTTAAATCCTTTCCTGCCGTTCACGAGATTAGCCCCGATCGAGACGAGACGAGACGCGGAAATAAAACGAACTCCGGCCGTTTTAAATTATCCTCGGTATTTTTGTACCCCAGCGTCCTGCCACGGATGACTTCTGCCTGCGATGACAAGACCTCGGCGATCATCTCGTCGTTGAAAAAGTCATTGGGACATCTCCATCTCCTGCCTTGAGTCAGCTCGAGCTGCCTAGCCTGCGGCCACAATTCCTGAGAGGGTTTCCTGCCTTTCTTCTTGTGCTGGAAAATCATTCGAGTCCGTTAGATGACAAACGAGGAGTAATCGAGTCATCGAGACCGATCCACTTGCAATTGCGGTACATAGTAATTCGTGCAAGACCACGGCGTCTTCTTCGGGGATCACGTGCGAACAATGCCAACCAGTGATGGGCTCTTGGAAAGAAACGTCTCGTGACAAGATGCACCGATCTTCTTTCCTCGTTCGTGCGGTTATTTTTTAAGAGATCTAATTTATTTTTCGGGAAAAAAAAAAATTATTCGGGACAAAATCTAACAAATGTAGACACTTCGCAGGCGGGGAATCCTGAAACGGGAGGAAAACATGCCGAAGAGATAAAAAACCATTCGGATAACGTCTTGATTACCCCTCGGTACCTTTAATTCCTGAATAACTTGGTCTCTTGGTGCCAGGTTTGGATCTGGTTCAAAACTTCCTAAAATACACCGCACCGCACATTTTAGTGAGACATCCTCTTAGAGTTGCGTACTTCCTGGCGCTTGCCGGCGCGATTAATCATTTTCACGTGTAGCAATTTATGTTTGGAAAATATTCCGATTTGGGGCGTTATTAAATATGGGAAGGCTCGATACTTACTGTCCGAAATCGCAGGACTCGCCGTCCTGGACCCGATGACCTGAGACTCGTAAGAGACGATGAACTTCTTCACCCTGCTTCCCTCCTCGTCGGAACCCTTCACCTGGATTTCCAGCTCCTGGGGCTCCGACAGGCGATCCTGCTCGGGCTCGACGATCTCCGGGATCTCGTTCTCCAAAAGACGTTCCTCGGAACTGCCGATCCGGCTCCAAGTCCGAGTCTCCTCTATCGCCTCTTCGACGTCTTCCTCGACGAGCGTTTCGGCCTCCCGGACTTCTTCTTGCCTCCGAGTTTCCGTTTTGGTCTCCTCCGTCACCGTCTGCCATTGGTCTAGGGGACACCAACACATTTGAAAACGTACAGATGTCCTCGTTGTATGCAAATTTCAGAATTTTCAGGACCCTAAGTTACATCCACGCTTCTCCCAAAATATTCTTTTCCACGGCGGAAGTTCTTCTTACAGGGCGAGAGGTGCGAAGGTTACAAAAATACAAAATAAAAATTATCCAATATCTTCATCGAGTTTGGTTATTTCGTTTTTCTCTTTTCGTTGCATACAATCCCCTTAATAGAAAACTTTATAACGAGTACAATTGTTTAAAAAAAAACGATTACTTCTACTGGAGTATACCTGATCGACCCGCGTCGATCCTACTTCCGTTCTGAACACCGCTCAGCTCCATTATTTTATACAACTGCTCCGAAACGATCCTGAGGTGGTTCTCGATCTCGCTGGGTAATTGTTTCAGGGCCATCAGCTGGTTCTGAACGTTCTCCAATTGCTTCTCCAGGCTGATCTCCGTCGACACCAATTCCCGGATTTTCTCCTTGTCGACTTGGGGCGACTCTCGTTTCTCGCAGTACTTCTCCTCCACGTATTCCTCGAAAACGACGGTTTTCTTGCCCATCGTGTCCTCTTCTTCCTCCTGTTGCTCTTCGGTTATTTCGACAACTTCTTCGACCTTCGATTCCAAATCCGAATCGGGTTTCGATGGTTCCGGAGTTGGGGCTGGGGTGACCTTCTGCCAGTTTTGAAAAAGAAACCGATTTTTCATTATTTACCCAAAGCTCTCTAAAGTATGATATCACGCTTTGCACAGAGAAGGTAACTAAAATCTTCGAAAATTAAATCAACCTTAATTCAAATCGGTCACGATATCAGTTTCCCCCGAAATATTAATTTCCGTGACGATGAGAAAGATGGCGGTTTTTAGAGATGTTAAAATCTTCGACCTTCCTCGTGTTAATTTTTTTTAATTTCAATTAACGAATCTCTGTGCGCGGCGTGGCGACGTAATGGCACGAGGATGGGACACGTCGGGATGTTCTCCAGTTTAAATGAGTTCCTATATGCTACTTTTTTACCGGCGAGGGTTAAAAGTTAGCTTGCATGTCGGTCTACATGTGCCAGCTTTATTTCCGCATAACAATTCCGTTACGACAGTTAATAAATATTCCTGTCGGCCGTATTATCTCTCAAATACACTCGGCGGCAATCGACGTGAACAAGGACGCTTTGCTTCGCCATTTTAGATAAATTCCTGCACACCGTACACTTTTCCGACGTGGGTTATCGGAACGTTCAGCCTGATCGAATGTTGCTACCATTGTGCTCGCATAACATTCCTATTACGACAGCTACCAACTAGATTATCTCATTCCACGCATGCGTTGTCTTCGTGCAAGCCGAGGACACGTTTCGGAAATTAGTCCCGCTTTGTCTCGTGTTTCGCATTTTTCTGTCGCAAAAGAAAATTTCCGTCAGTTATTATTATCCACCTAAGCGCTGACTATTTACAAGAATAATTTAGGAATTTCTCCTCTCTTGAAAGGGTATGGACAATGAAGTCGATAAACCCGCCCTTATGGAAAGGGTGAAATTACAGAGATACACTTAGTACAAGAATTAATATTTCTACATATTGACGATGTATACATGTACGCAGGGTACCAATTCTGTACGTCACAGTTATTTTTTTTTTTTTTTTTTCAAGGAAATTAGGAGTTTGTAACATATAAATGTAATTCACAATACATGGCGGACGCGATATTAGGAACACTCTCCGGAATGAATTAATTAAATAACGATACAGTGACAGTGGATATACAAGGATGAGAAATATGTCATTTAATCGAAGTGCTGATACCTCCAAGTTTGGAATACGTTATTTCGGGACGTTTCGACAATGTCAGATTTTTCACACTAAACGAAAATTTCCGATAAGTACTCCAATCTATAAACAATAATTTTTCTCGATGTCGACACATGTCATTTGGACACACATTTGATCCTAGATTACCCTCAACCGATGTTGACTACCGTAAATCCTGTGCATCCGCGGGTCCCATGTACAAAGTTTGTTATACATACACATACGTCCATCTTCCACCTGTGGATATTCTTCACGGCTTAAATCTTAAACATTGGACAATAAATATTTTATTAATACGAGGGGCCATCTTGCACACACGTGGTCTACGAGTCACATGAATTGTTAAAACATTTTGTAAGTACATGCATCGCAAGAACGAATATACAAATACGGGTTCCACAAGGGCATAATTCGAGATTTTTGCAAAAGTCAACGCTTATAGCCGAAACTACAAACTAAATCTCTATCGCTACTCTTGTATTACCACTTTGCCCGTGACACATGCGACAATGACCGAGGTACCGATAAAACGTGTCATTGTTCGTTATATAGCCGGCTATTTAAGAGTGGCTTTTTGTGCGTTTACGGATGATCCATGATCTACCGTCTGTTACGGTCATCCTAGGATGAGGATGAATGACGCCTATTACGATCTAAACAGAATTACGAGGATTAGTGATAAATGGATGTAATAAGACTGTATATGTACCCTGAACATAAGTTCTGTCATTTTATAGGTGAACTTTGAAGTATGCAGAAACCGGCAAAACTTTTCGGATGATCTACTGTAATCGGTTCCCCGGAATTTGAAAATAATTCTGACTATGTCTGAAAAGGCTTCAAAGTCATGACGATTATTGGAACTTTCGACATTTCATGGCAAGTGTCTGGGCAAGTCGATGAAATCCCCTGTCTCCGAATAAGATTGAACAAACATCGAGCTGCACGAGCCAAAAGATTTCAACAAAGTATCCCTCCACGTTCACTCCCTGTACATGTACAATAGAACGATCGACGTACTGGGCACAAAAGCATAGACAAACAGTCTAGTGAAATCAACCCCAATTCTGTTCGTCAACTCCTCGTAAATGACGGTAGGAACGAACGACATCCTGCGATTGACGTTGTCCTGAAGGGAATCGTCGTAGGCCTTCTTTTTGCCCACCGTGGTCCTGCCTTCGACAACTCTACCTGTCAGGTTTTTCAAAAAATTAGAAACGGTGCCCCCGAAAAAGCTGTCGGATTCTCCCCGCTTTTTAAAGAACCTTCTTTCGCCTCTGTGAAATATTTCCGAAGATATGAATTTCTTGACCGACTCGAAACCGTTCTCCGGCTTCTGGGGATAGGAATCGTTACTTCGAAATTCTGAAGCCACAAAGGACTCTGGCAGATAATTTGCACATTGATCGGCTTTCGCAGATAATTTATCGTGTGTGACCCTGGTATCGTCGGTATCCGCTGATCCCAGACCCATAGAACGAAGACCAGACACCCAAAAGTGGCGGATCATCTCCTGGACGTAGTGAGGCCTTGGTACCAGACTCGCCCTTCTACTTCTGTTTTTCTCCTCGGAAATTGAACCTCTCTTCAAATTCTGAGCCTTCGCTCCCTCGATCGTGCAATATTGAACGGGTTTGCTCTTCGGCAAGAACTCTTTGCGAATTATTTCTTGGACGTAGTGAGGTCTGGGGACCAAGCTACGTTTTCTAGGCTTCCCTGCATTTTCCGAGTCCACCGAGGAAACTGAATTTCTTTTCAAAGCTTGAGTCCGATTTCCGGGAGTAAAACCACCTTCGGTTGGCCCATCCTTAGAGGCAATACTTTCTTGAATATTCTCCTCAATGTTACAACTTTGAACCAAATTTTGTTCTTTCGTTTTGAGCGCGTTTTCGGTACCACTTGCCGATACCGATTCCTTTCTGGGACTCTCGGTTTCTTTTTCTTTGGTTAAATTTTCTTCTTCCACCTCACTTTTGGAACAAAGACTCTTGCGGATAATCTCCTGAACGTAATGGGGCTTTTGAACCAGGCTGTGTCTTTTAATTTTATTCGCGTCACCGGTATCTACCGCTGAATCCATTTTCGAGGCTTGAACTTCACTCTGCTTTCTGGAGCCATCTTGTTCGGGTTCGCTTTTCAGAGAGAGGCTCTTAAGAACAATTTCCTGAACATAATGAGGTCTCTGAACCAGGCTGTGCCTCTTACTTTTAATGACGTCAACGGTATTTATAATCGGCTCCGATCCGTGTTTCGGAAAGCCAGCTTCGCTTTCTTTCTCGGAGCCATCTTGTTCAGCCTCGTCCTTTAGAGAAAGACCCTTAAGAATAATTTCCTGAACATAATGAGGTCTTTGAACCAAACTGTGTCTTTTATTTTTATTTGGGTCTCCGGTACTTATTAACGGCACCGAGCCCCTCTTCAGAGTTTGAGCATTATTTTTCTGACAAGAAACATCTTTCTCGGGTCCGGCCTTGAAAGAGAAGCTCTTGCGCAGGATTTCCTGTACATAGTGGGGTCTCTGGACCAGGCTCTGTCTTCTAGGTTTAATGGCATTTCCAAAATCGGAAGAACCTCTGGTTGTTCCGGACTGATCATAGCTCCCACATTCCGTGAACAAATAATTCGACCGAACGCCACTGCTGAAGAGTTTCAGGGACACGGCATCCAGAAGGCTGGTTCCACTTTTGAGGAAGTCTTCCAATCCAAATGGAAGACCCGAAGTCCAACTCTTTCGTATAATTCCCTGGACGTAATGAGGTCTTGGAACCAAACTCTGCCTTCTACCCTTCTTGGTTCCATCTTCGGCAAATGAGCTACTCTGTCTTCTCAAAACAAATCTCTCGAAATAGCGAGCTTTGTAGTACAGTCTCCTGGATGCCTTGTCTTTGGTTTTCGATGAGAACAATGCTTCAACGTTTTTAGAGACGAATTTCAGTGCTTTCCCTACCCACGTATCGTCGCAAAATTCTCTCAGAGACCCGGATTTTGATCTACGAATCAACGCGGTAGATTTAGGTTCAGAATTTGCATCCAACAGAGAATGCTTGCTCTCGTTCAGGCACTTTTCAAAATAGCGACCTCTGAGGTAGAGTCTGGAACCTCTCGCGGTCTCCCGAGGTGTCCTGGATTGGTTCCTTTTCCCGAAAATGTAATTCTCCAGATAACGACCCTTCCGACGAAGATAACGAGTCCCTTTGACGATCGACAGTTCCTCGATACAGGGCACCTTTGCGACTTCTTTTGACTCTACGCTCGATATTTCCCCAATAGTTCCTACAATGTCCTGAGATGAGAAACGGTCAGATTCCGATGGATCTACGAGAGAAATAAATTCCATAAAATTTTCGGATTCACCGGGAACGAAGGGGTCGACGGGATCCTGGAGTCGGCGGAACTCTGCAGGGTCGTTAAATTCATAGGGTATTTCGATGTCAGTGGGTGTCGAGGAGATTTTCGGATCCTCGAGATCGAAGGACTCTTCGGGATCCTCGAGGTCCAGGATTAGGTCAGGGTCCTCGAATCGCGGGAAGTTTTCATTGGATGCGAAGGGGCTCGTAGATTCGTCGTTGAGGGTACGTGGGTCCTCTGTTTCGTTTTCGAGCGTGTTCGATGACTCGAGCGATGATCGCGTCGGCGACTCGTGATCCTGTACAGGTTTTGGCTGGCCGACCTTAGGCCCGGGAACATACATCTTTACCTCGGATCTGGCCTCGGATTCCGGGGACTTTGATAAATCCCTGGGACCCAGAAGTCCCTTCTCCAGGAGACGCTCGGTGACGCTCTTCTTCTGCTGCTTCCTGATCACCACTTTGTAGGACTCCGTGGACTCGGGCTCCGACTCCTTCTTCTTGGGTCCTGGCACGGGTCGCTGCGGTTTCTGCAGGAAAGTCGTGGTCCTCTTCAGCTCCTGGACCCGAGGTGGCTCCGCCACCGCGATTTTCTGCAATTCCTGGAAGACCTTCGACTCCTTCAGGAGAGGCGCTCGCGGTCTCAGCTTCTTGAAGTTCACTCTGTCCACGATTAAGCGTTTCAGAATCTTTTACATCTTTACTTCGCTTTTATTACCGCTTTTTTCAGCGTTTCCTAGGAATTTAGATACTCTTACCCTAAGAGACCCTTGTCGGACAGGAGTTCCTCTTCTTCGAGGATTAACTGAGCTATTTGTTCGTCCGTCAGGTCCTGACTAGGATCGCCAGGAGGTCCGTTTGACTTTTCGGCCTCTTCTTGACGCTGTTCCTGCTCTTCCGGAGCTTCCTTGGCTTCTTCCTTTTCCTCTTCCGGCGGTTCCGGTGTTTTTGGCTTCAGTATTTCCTCTGGAAAGATGGGTTGCAGTTCCTCGAGCTGCAGCAACCAACGATGAATTCGGATAACTCCGTTTAATCGATTCAACAAAATTTTCGAGTTATGCTCTACTCACGGGAATGGTGTAAGGCACGATGTTGTCTTCGGATATACCGTTGAGCCCGTTTGTTTCACCAGCTCTGAAACGTATTAAATATTCTCGTAACCGTATTTTTTACGGTAATTCCATTCTTAATTAAATTTCATAATTAAATTTTTCTCACCTGTGAACACCAAGAACAAAATTATTTCCTGCCAAAATGAGGGCCTCGTGGGCTTGGCCGTGGGTCAATCCACATACGGACTGATCGTTCAATCTCACCACCACGTCACCAACTTTTAATCCCATACATTCCGCAAGACTTCCCTCGGACACCTGAATTAAAGAATATATATATTAAACCAGACAGCATAGCGATATCGAGGAATACAAACAGGTGAGCACATAAAAATTCGGTCATTCTTCTTCAGGGTTGTCAATGGAACTTGTCGTTACGTTGCAGAGGTTCTTATCGAAACGGCGGTAATCTTCGTCTCCAAGGAAGGGCCTTTCATGCTTTTTGGTTTGGGTCGGCTGGTTTTCTCGATGAAATTGATTGAAGGGTCGCAACCAACTTTACGGTGAACCATGGGGAATTACGAATACCTACTCTAATGACAGTCAATGGCTGCGGAAAGTCACTGCCGCCCGCCAGTCGAAAGCCCCATGGCGTGTTGTCGAACTTTGTGAACTTTATCTCAATCGCCATATTGCATCTACATCTAGAAATGACAGCTAATTACTACAAGCATTAGTGGCGAGGGCAAGCGGGGATAATTATAACGAATTTAATAGCCGGATGGGAAGATGGATTTCGCACTTGTAATATTTTGCAACGCGGGCGGTGTGGGGCGATGCTCACAAATAAATTATTAATTAAATGTAAAAGAAATGTAGGACCTCCCGTGCAAAGTTACTTCGTTAATATGGCGTCGTTCTCTTACATGAACCTGATATCGAGTTTCAGCGATAAACGCTGCAGCCAGGAACTGATGCAGACGCTAAATATTTTGTTTTCTTCGGTACTTTCTAAATTCGATTATTTGGCACATGCTCTTCGGGAAAAGAGCTTAATATCTGTCGCGTCAAACGTGTTTACTTCTGCCGTATTCAAATTTAGAAGGGTAATTTTCAGTACGGATTGGCTAAAATTAAGCATACCGGTCTAAAAATGACCGAAGTCCGATGAGCAACTGTATCCATTTGGAACGTATAGAGGATGGACACGTTTCGTGAACGATGTCTTCGGTTCTCTCTTTGACTCAGAATTTCGGTATTCTTTGCAGACACCGAAGACAACTCGCGATTAGAGCTCGAGGTAATTGCCGAGACTTAGAAACTCATTGACGACGAAGTGCATCAGGTCTCGGAGAACTACGTATCGCATGGATCGTCTTCATTCGTTACGTAATTGCTACACTTGAATTAGATTTCTGGGGTAAATACTTCTATACAGGCGAAACCCGGGGAGGACGCAGAGGGTGTAAATGTAGCATGGAAACGGAAGGATCGGACGCGACGAAATCATTTTGGAAATTCTCTGTTGACGGCTCCGAATTTGGAGCTCACCCAGGGAAACTATTTAGAGCAATCAGAAAACCGGCATGGCTCCAAGTTAATAATTATTCCGCGTACCTGGGTGCGGATTTAATGGGAACTAATTACTCGACCAGGTGGCTGGCTAAAAGACCCTATTTGGGCCACTCCAAAGGTCGACACTCCTGGAAATGAATAATTATTTGCTCATCGGGGGGTGTCCGATTTTAGTGAAAATTAACAAGCCCCGAGTTAATTGACCGACCAAACGGGAAGTATTTGTCCCAAGCGAAATTCTGGCATTACGCCAAGTCAGTCATTATTTACTCATATGTTTGTACAAATCTAACGAGGATCGATTAGCGAGGACTCAATTGCCTAAATGGAGGAAAATGGGAGGTAGGTAAATTAAATGAATAGTCTGCTTAAAAAGCATTGCCTAAGTCCAAAGAAGCGAGTCAAATAAAATTCAATTAAAATTCGTCCGTTTGGTAAAAAAAAAAATATTCCGTTCAAATCGATCGTCCGAAGAGGGACACGGAGCGACGCCGTTTGCGTTCCTCAAGCGAAGGCTAAAAGTTCCTCGATAGCTGTACGCATGTATAAAATCGTTTAACTATCACCTTCGAAGTATATTCAGCATCGGTCCATGTCGCTCTTTATTCATTGGAACTTATGGCAGCTCAAGGAGAGTAAATAATATGACGAAAGACGATCTCGAGATCGCAGCTAGAGCTCTTTCACCCTTTCGACCTCGTGTCGATGCCGCAAGAAGCAACGTAAAAATGTCAATAGACAAGAGCCTCGTCAATAGACCCACCGTCCCGTCGAGCTGAGAATTCCTCTTCGCTTTCCTTCCGCGACGTGCAAATTTAAACTCGCGAGGGCGCGCGGTGAAATTAACATATTAGGCAAGACAGAAAGTTACCCTACATCGGCGATCACTATTCTTAAGATTTAATTCCCGTTACGGTCAAGTCGAGATCCGTAAAGTGTTTCCAATACTCCATTACCTTCGCCAACAACTCCGCAAGAATTCGGGGCTTTTCGGGAGGAGTTTACGAACGCGTTCTCGTTTGCGGAGCACTGAGACCTTTCACGCCGGATTTTTTTTAACCCCGTCGGGGAGCCAACATTTTTATAAAAATATCTTCCCCCGGCAGTGCCAAGATTCCGGAGATTTTCCGGCGAAAGAGGGGTGTCCCGACTTTGGGGGCAGAAAGTCACGGCTCCGAGAACTTAATTTTTTTCTTTCAGAATTCATCACCGGATGACCAGTTTTTCCAAGATAGCCAGGAATACCGCAAAATCGACAAAAACACGTCCGTTGAAGCAGGAGCAAACATATTTTTCCCTCGCGACCACGGGACGGGTACTAATATATATTCCCGAATTTCAAATTAATCTTACATTTCACGAAGGTCCGTTTCAAGGAAACTTCACACCTACGAAAGCCTCATAAACCGTGTTACGCTCGACACTAAACTAGTCTCGAACATCACCCCGACCAGGTCAAGCGGAAGGTGTCCGATCCAAATCGCCTTATTTCGTAACGAGGCGGTATTTTTATTCGCCCATAAGTCCGGGCGTTACGTGAACGCACCCCCTTGTCCTGCCTCGGTTCCTAAGCTCCAGCCCCGCGTGCTAATTTTTCTCAAATTTCATGAATTTTCCCTCGTCAGAATTAACGCGATCTCCTGATTTCCCTTTGCGAGCGAAAGCCAAGGGGACGACCAAACGGAGATCGTGCCCCCCCTGAAAGCAAAACACCGTCGTACCCCAAATCGAGGGTTCGAGGCCAATCCGAAAAAACGCGGACTTAAGATATTCCGCAAACGGAGATCGTGCCCCCCTGAAAGCAAAACACCGCCGTACCCCAAATCGAGGGTTCGAGGCCAATTTGAAAAAACGCTGGCTTAAGATATTCCGCAAACGGAGATCGTGCCCCCCTGAAAGCAAAACACCGTCGTACCCCAAATCGACGGTTCGAGGCCAATCCAAAAAAACGCGAGCTTAAGATATTCCGCAAACGGAGATCGTGCCCCCCCTGAAAGCAAAACACCGCCGTACCCCAAATCGAGGGTTCGAGGCCAATCCGAAAAAACGCGGACTTAAGATATTCCGCAAACGGAGATCGTGCCCCCCCTGAAAGCAAAATACCGCCGTACCCCAAATCGAGGGTTCGAGGCCAATCCGAAAAAACGCGAGCTTAAGATATTCCGCAAACGGAGATCGTTCCTCCCCTGAAAGCAAAACACCGCCGTACCCCAAATGGAGGGTTCGAGGCCAATTTGAAAAACCGGCCTCGGGTCTCCCCGTCGAATTCCCAAGTTACGCCGACTTGGCGGCGAGGAGCGCTTAACGAACCGGCGATTCCGGAGCCACCTTCGCGCCCGGTAGCTCGGAAGCGCCGGACCTCGTGGCGAGACGGCGCTTCTGCTCGTGGTTACGTGGACGCGAACCACCCTCGGGCACCCGCGCACTCACTTCGGCGAACTCGGATACTTGCCGGGGACGGAGCGACGATCGGCTAGGCGTGGACCGACGGAGAGGCTCTCAGAGCATTCGGCCGGGAGGGGAACGGCGCACTGATCGCGGACCGGGGCGACCGGGGCTGCGCGACGCGAAACGGTGTCACGAAATGCTCTGCCAAAGGCGATCGGTCCCTGGCCACAAATATCCCCGCCCCGCCTAGACCGCGGCGGGCTCGATCTATTTACTGATCGATCTATTTAGATCGAGCCTCGATCTCGCGATTCCGCGGACTCCGGGGTCCGCGTCGACCGGCCTCGCGCTCAGGGTGAACCCGGTGGTCAAGGCTCGGCGGAGTCGCGAAATGCCCGATGGGAGAAGGAGGGTCTTTTCTCGAAATTGGAAGGAGACCTCGGCCGGTGGATCATCCAAAATAGCTGACATTTCGGGGAAGATGACGAATCGATGACCCCGTTTGCGGAATTCCCGGAGACGCGGAGGGTCCGCGAGGTACGGCGACGATGAATCCTTTTTTTTTCTTTCTTTTCGGACGTTAATCTCTCGTGGAACCTCGGGCCAAGATTCCTCGCCACGCGTGGGACCGGGACTATTTCTTTCGCGGAGTTACGATCCTCCGAAGTTAGAATTAAGTTTCGTGGCACGTATAAATGCGATTTTTCCTCGTTTTCCGGTTTCCCCGTCCCACCCCCCGCAGGTTTCTTCGGTCGTTGGTCCCTTGCGACGCCTCCGCCGATGTCTTGAATTATCCGAGGAACCGAAACTGTCCGCGACGTCTCTCTGCCGAAGTTAGAATTACGCTCCGAACGTCCCGAAAAATGTGCTCTTTTCGCACTCTCGACGTCCCACGGCCGTCGACTTTTTTTTTTTTTTTCTCATTCAATGGCAATCCTTGAGACCTCGCGTCGACGTTCCGGGCCGGACGAAAGGACGTGTAATTTATTTTCGCAAAGTTATGAACTTCTTACCCTTCCCGACCTCGGTAGCGATAGCCGTCCACGGCACGTATCGTCCTCTGCAGGGAAATTCAAGATAGCGAAAAGTAGATCCGACTCGACGGAACCTCGCGAGATGGCAGCACGGAAATAGTTTTCTCGCGCGGCCACTAGGTGGCCGAAATTCGTCGATAGCTGCGAAACATGGACGATGTTCGCTCTTCGTTACTCTCTACCTCGGCTTGAAATCGTGCGTTCAAATTTTCGGGGCCTGCTGAGGCTTACCGTATTTTTTGTATTCCCGAGATCGCTGCGAAAAGATAATAAATAAAAGCACGAAACAAACGAATAGGGTGAGCATTTATAAAATTGCGTAACGCGTATAATTATATTAGTTGAATTTATGTAATGTCAATGTAACCCCATTTTAGGAAAATATTTTAAAAAGAACTAATGTCACGTTTCCAGGGATTTCAATTAAGTTACTTTTGAAATGTTTAATCAATTTTAAAATATCGACAAGGTAAAACGTATTAAAATTCGTTGACTCCGTTAATCTTGTTCTTAAACTATTTACAGAACCGACAGGATGAGCGTCCTACTTTTGGTTTCGACTGTGAATTGCTTTTTGGGCTATGTGGCCCCGATTACGATAAGATACGTAAGTTGATTTATGCGGTGCATCCTGTGCCCACAATTTTATTTAATCGTGTCCCTGCCCAAACGTGGCCTCGTTTATTTTCTTAATATCTATTTTAATAAGTCGTATTTAAATGTCACTTAGATAATGACACAGCTGTTCTCTGGAGTCAAAGTGGATCAGTCTCTACGTGCCGAACTGTACGCTTTAAAACGAGAACTAGCCGGCATCTCGATGGTAGATGAATTTTCAAAATATGCTAAATTACAAAGAAAGTATAACAAATTGGAAGAGGAATTAAAGATGAATAGTATGTCCTTTGTAAAAATTAAGAAAAATAAATTCGAATACGAATATATAAATGTAATGATAATCGTTTAAATTAATTTCTAGTGAACTTACGATTCTCTTCTAAAGTGAAGACAAGGCTCACCGTCAATTTTGCATTTAAAGTACTTAATGTAAGTACAATTTTCCATTTGTTTAAAAAATAAAATAATCAGTGTTGAATGTAATTCCACAATTAATTTTTAACTGTATAGGAACTTACGACGATGACCCTGCTGTATTTCTACCGCAGTTCACCTGTCATTGTCCTACCAAAAGGAACGCTGTGGCCGCTCGAAGGCTTCTTCAAATGGCCCTGCTCGCAAGAGGGTGCCATATCCCTTCTTACTTGGGTTATCATTACAAGGCTAGTCGTATCGACTATCAAACAAAAGGATAAATCCTAATATTAAAAACTACGACACGAGGATGAATAACCCACCAATTTTTTTTAACTTGTATATAGTAAATTAACGTGTTATAAGAAATAAATTTGTAAAGAACAAATTCGCTGTTTAAATTCCATGGGAAAAAAAAAAAAGCAAAACAAACTTTGTAGCCGAATCTTTGGGGGGAAGGCCGAGATGCATTTTTGAGCAGTGCCAAATAATCTTCGAAGCTCATCGGTGTAGTAGCAAAAGAATGGGTGTGTATTGCGTCAAAAGCACGAGTAAAATACATCATATGTAATTGAGAAACGTATTTGCATATAATAATTATAATTGTTAATAAGTAATCACTTAGACGGCTCAACAAAACTCGTATCGCGCGTGTCCTTTTGTCGTGCCTCCGCGCGCGCGGAGTATCCGTACAACATAATACAACGCTTACCCGGGAATTACGTACCGCGCAAAGTCGGACATATCCGTGTCCTTGTATAACAAAAAGAATCGAGGCACGCGGGATGCAAGTCTTTCCCCGATACTCTAAACGATGCTCGGACGTGTCAACAGACTACAAGCGTTGTCGTTACTTGCATGAACGCGTCTTACACCACCGGCCTTCGCCCTGTACCCCTTCGCAACGACCCTTTGCTGAACGACATAAAGTTCAATCGGAGCTAAACGCTAGAACCATCCGCAGCATGTACCATCTATGTCAAAAGACACTTCTGAAAATTACGGTCGAGCTACTGACGTCACGACTCCGAAAGTAGCTACGCGAGAACAATTTGAAGGGACCGAGACATCCAAAAAGAAGAAGGCCTGGTCGTCGTATAATTTCCTAGTCCGATATTTTCCGTTACTCCAATCTCGTGCCCGTCGTCGAACGATAAAAAGGCCTTCGCGGAGTAACCGATGCAGAAAATTCGAGCCCCCCAAAGACTCGAAGAACGGGAAAGCTCGATGCCTCTCAGGGGGTAATTCTGGACTAATCGTTAAGAATTACATATCCAATTTCTGCAGTTCACCGTTACATCGTTACCGTGACGATTACAGACATTAAACGACACCTTAACACATCTAGTAGCTATGGCTTGTTCCCCGGTATACTCTCTCATCCCATGCACATTGAGGCTACATCGATACCGACTACTACCACCGATCCGGATTACCGAAAACGGAGAAATTACCCAAGTATTCCCATACAAAATCGTCATAGTACAAGTGAAATAGAGAGACCGGCACGCTTTCCCCTGTTAAAAATCCCAGGTAAATACGAAGAAACTGAAAACCTGGGAAACGACTACCCGGCAGTGTGGATATCTCGCCGTTCCCTCAGGAACGGTCGATCACCTATAGTACGCCTCGCAATATTCCCTATACGAAAATTTCCTAACGCGTCCCTTAGGTCATTCCAGAAATTCTTACGTTTTCACAGGTTCCACGGGGTGGTTTTACAGAAAACCTCGGAACACGGAATCGTCCAAGAACGGGAGATCCCTCCGAGCGGGAGTCCCGATTTTGCGCGCTTTTAGACCGGCGAAGAAGCGTCCGTTGATACGTTACACCGTGACGTGGGGTTCCACGTGAAAGGATCGTTAAACGGCGCGAAGCCGTCGCTAGAATTCGCCGTTAGAAAATAAAGCTTTGCGCGCTTTCGGAGATGGTCGACGGTGCGGAGGTGTAGGCTCCGCTGCACCTAGAACTCTCGACGTTGCTCCCACCTTGATGCGACTCTACCTCACGACTAACCACACTAATTAGGCGACCCTTCGAAACAAGAAAGAAAAAAATATATATATATATTTTTAACCTAACATCCAAAGTGTTTTAATATATATATATATATTTCATGTATTCATATGTATTTCGTTATATCGTTACCAAGTAGTCGAAGATACGGTAAATAGTAGCACGTCGGGCCTGCCCCTTTCTCTCTTTCTTTCGATGATGGAAATTATTCCAGACGTGGAAAACTACATATTCGAACGTCGAAAGGACACGGACGAACTGGACTCGAACATAAATTATCGATAACGGTGACACGTTGCGTTTTCGCTCTCCAAGTCGGAGCATCGACGTGCTCCTCTTTACCGTACTCAATGTTTAACGTTAGAATAATATATGGAAGGCGCAAGCGACACACCGATACTTGTTACTTTTATCCCTCCCCTTTCTCTCTGTCGTCTTTCTTTATAGTAATTGTAGGACACCGAGCCAAAGGCCGACCTGGCGTCGACGCGCGAGCTCCCTTTGCGAAACGGCGCCGCCATGCAGACCTGGCTATATACCTCGAATAATTAAACCTCGATCTTGCCCGACAAGTACTCGCGTCCAACGAATATTAAACGGCTAATGCACAATAATCGACGAAGGTTGCAGAAATCGACCGGATGCAGAATCGAGCGAAGACGTTTCTCGGCCGAGGCCAACGATCGTCGATCGAGAGGTTCCTCCGAGGGAAATTATTCCAATTACATCCCCAGGTCTGTCGCCGTAAATATATATTTATATATATGTATAATCGTATGTATCGACTTCGCTCGAGAAATACCGAAAGTCGGCTGCGAGGTTAAACGCGACGTGTTACAATAATTCCGCCTTCATCCCACTTTTTTTTTTTTTAGCGAGCTCCCGCTCGCCCCCCGAACCGCGAATTCGCCTAGTTCCCTTCCCGTAACGATTAAGCGGATATCACGAATCGTTTATTAGTCCTTAAACACCGTGTCTCGCTCCTCGGGCCCCGAGGGCTGGGCTCGGGCGTTCCGACGCTAAGAGTCCTTTTTCTTTTTCTTTTTTAAAGCGTATCAAACGTGACGTAAAGTCATTTCGCGTGCAGAATTTTATCGATCTCGTATACTGAGTGGGCCAACTGGATGGATCGACCAGGACATCTCCCAACCCCCGGGTATCTATTTGAAATAGTTTCACACGAACCGATCTCCCTTCGTTAAAATATCCCCGAAGACGCTCCGTCCTCGATCAACGACCAACGAAGCGTCGAACGGTCGATTAACGTCTTGACTCGTGCACAAAAGCTACTCCAAGTAGGTACCCAGGTCCGCGTGCGAGACACGACCACGCAAAAGCTCTTCCGAGAGCTTCGAAAATTCTCCCCTACCAACAACGAATAACTGCACGGAGTAAAATGCAATGAATTCCCAACAATACACCTCCCCCTCTCGCAACGAAAAGAACCCTCGGATCGATAAGTCGAGTAACCATCACCCGGGCATTAAAAAAGAAAAAAAAAATGGTAAAAAAAGATAAACGGACACAGCCCCGCTTCTACGCGCTCCCGATTAGGGCGGATTAACGAGGAATGCGAAGCGGCCCCCTTCCAA
Organism: Orussus abietinus; assembly: GCF_000612105.2. Lineage (NCBI taxonomy): Eukaryota > Metazoa > Arthropoda > Insecta > Hymenoptera > Orussidae > Orussus > Orussus abietinus. The sequence goes on from NW_019396014.1 coordinate 2,425,418, forward strand.
CGAGAGAATATCACTATCAAAACGTACAACTACGGTTAGGATAAAATGAGAAATGCAACGCAACGTCGTCTCTCCGCTCGCCGAGGATCTCTCCGAACGAGGCTCGGCGGAGCCGAAGAGCGAACACGAATTACGAATTCTAGAGGTGCCTTCTCCTTCCCGCTAATATCTAATTCCAAATAGACGACCAACGAAACGAGGAAACGAACGACCGAGAAAAAAAAAAAAAGGGAACGGATTCCGAGGAAATTTAGACGTTCTCGTAAATACTGCTTGACGCCGCGTCACCGGCGAATCGACGCAACGTGCTTTGCGTGCACTTAATTCTTTTTCTCTTTTTCTTCTTTTTCCGTTTTCGTTTTTATCTTCATTTTTCGTCCCTTTTTCTCGAAACGCAAGGGAGACGTACCACCTCGACGCAAGTTTTGCGAGGCACCATCGGAAGAAGAAAGAAAAGTAAAAACGGGGGGAGAAACGATACGCGAAGGTCGACGCGGCCACGCTCTCTCAGCCGGCGTCTCGGTCGAGGATCGATGAGAGCAAGCGCGGCCCGGGCGGCCGTTCGCAATCGAAAACAACGAAACGGGGCCTGACGTAGTTGATCGCGTTCGCCTCGTGATTACGCCTTGGTGATGTCCATGGGCGAGCCGCCGGTGTTTGCCGAGGTGTTTTGCAAGGTTGGCCCGGGGCTGACAATGGTCGGCGGAATCGCCGGCTTGACGAATCTGTCGGACGTGCGCCTGCCCGAGGCCGCCACGACGTGACCCTGGATAGGAAAGGGGACGTATTAAACTCCTCTTCTATTTCACTACGGGTACTTGATTCCTAAGAGTCTTAAAGTAATGAAGAACATTTACTCCTGATGGAGGCGACGAGCCGGAAAATGGCAGCGTTATCAGTTGACCGCAAGCGTAACATCGATTGGCGTTGAAGTTCTCGCGTGATGTCGAACCGACTATATTTATGCCTGAAAAATAAGCGCGTCCGATACGTCAAATGACCCAATCGAATTGATAGAGTGGAAGTGCCTCGAGAGGTGTATCGCGGTACCTGGACTGAGAGGTCTGGAAGAACTGGGTGACGGGTTGTAAGGCACCGGACTGGAAACGGTGCGGTTTCGTATGTTGCCGCCGGACATTACGATCTCGTTGTAATGACGTTCTTCCTCCATTTCTAGGCTATATGGATAAAAACGAGATTTACGAAAATTTGCTATTAAGCACGGACAGCCGAACGTTCGAGTATTTACCTGGATTCTGATTCCGAAAGATGTCGACAGAGTGCCTCGCGTCGTTCCACCTCGAGCTGCAACTTTCTCTGAAGTCTCAAATTCTCTTCGCGAATGTGCTTCTCCTCGTTTACATACCGCTGCATCTTCTCAGTATCTGTGACGACAAAGAGCTTCTTACATATTTTTTTCGGAAGCTACATTTTTTACTTTCATTTGAGCCATCTTAACTATTAGTAAATAATCGATACCAAGGGAAAGGAAAGCAACGTACGTTCTTGCTGCGAGATAAGCAAAGTATGCCTCAATCTTGCCACTTCGCTTCGCAGAGTCTGAATGTGCGTACTTAAGTTGGTGGCAGTATCTCCATTGTTGATCTCTCGTGGAGAAGTAGGATCGGATACGGGCTGGTCGAGCTTAATTTGAAGCATTCTCTTCTCAGCTTCCAATTTATCCATTCTTTTCCATAATTTGTTAACCAATGCCTCTTGTTCCTGCTCGAGAGTATTCTCCAACTCTACTTTCTCTCTGCGCAACTGCTCCAAGTTGCTCTGCTTCGCTAAAGTTTCTGCTTCGAGTTTCTCGATTTTTCGCATCAGCTTGTTCACCAGGCACTCTTGTTCTTGCTCCAGTGTCTGCTCCAAACGACATTTCTCTTGACGTAACTGATTCAGCTTGCGGGATAAGTCGTTCGTTAGGCATTCCTCTTCTTGTTCGTAATGGTGAGCTAACGTTTCTTTCTCCTTTTTCAGAGCCTGAATCTTTTTCAGCAGCGTGTTACTGATGTACTCCTCTTCTTGTTCAGCCTTTGCTTGCTGCGAGATGGAACAAAATTATATACATTAAGCAAACGAGTTGCTTGCATGTTAACTAGCAACTCAAATATTGCACTTTTTACAAAATGATGTCAATAGGAAATAAACAGAAAATAATCTAATTCCCTAAATATTGCTTTAATGCAACCTCATTTCATACCCATGATAACTAATCATTACTTGAATTGCACGATTGGACTTTAGAATGCTATAAGATCGAAATTTAAACCATTGTTCACTTTGATCTGAATACACGGCATTAATTTATCACAGAATATTTTCGCTTTGACTTTGATATTGGCAGAACCGTTATCAGTTGTACCAACATATATATTGCTTCGACCACCGTTACTTAATAGATGCGACACGAGTGGCTTGGATAGCAACAACAAAAATTGGACCAAATCTCGCACCAGGTCTATACGATTCGCACTTAAAAACGTCAAAGGAAATAAGAACGTGTCTTCGAGATATCCTTCAATAACGAAATATGCTCTCGAGACGACTTATGGTACTTCTCACAAAGGGCCTCGATACCCGGCTTATTCCACCCCGAATTAAAACGTACTTATCCAACGCATGACAATATCCACAGAAATTTATATGAAAAAGAAACAAGCTGATCTTTGTGCTGCAATCGACACAGGCTCTAGCGGTGTAACCATTGGCCATAAAAGGTCACGCAAGTGATAGGCTCAAAGCTCTTTTCAAATCGGATTTAAGTAAGAAGAGTTATTTCCCGAAAAGGCGTGGATCGCCCCCGACCTAGTCTAATAGGTTAGGTCCTCCGTAACTGGAGCAAGAGAAAAGCCGTTGGCCTTACAATGATGACAGAGGCTTGGCGAAGTCCGCGGTTCTCTTCCTGCAGAGCCTTGACGCGCAGCTTGTAGGTCTCCAACTCGACCTTGAGGACGCGGTTCTGCTGCTGCAGAGACTCGATCCTCTTCTGAAGTTGCTCCCTCGTAACCGGCGAGGGTGGCATCATGATCGGGCCTCCGTCGATCGAGCTCGAGTCGCTCTCGGACGCGCTGTCGCGGTCAGCCATTTTCCTCGGCCGAAGGATTCCAGCGAAATCTCGAGCTGATGCGACTATTTCATGTCACGTAACCTCCCGAATTGTGCGAGTCGGTGCGTGTCCTGATGCCTAGTTCTCGCAGACTCACTGCGGGCGCATTACTTATCCCGGAAAACCAGAATTTACGAGCGCTCACTTGCCGCACGGAACATGTGCTTCTCTTTCGACCGAGATGGATCAGCTGTTTGATCGTCCACCAACTGCTTCGAAAGTAGTAACGCGTCCGGCGTGTTCCGAAAGACAGGGCGTCAGGTTCCCGGCTGAAACATATGGACAAATGACGAAGAATCGTGTATGCTCTTTCCAAGCTCCCACTAGGTGGCAGCACGGTAGCGCATTAGTTTAAAATAATTTGAAACTCATCCGTTTGATTGGCACTTCCTGTAATACTAATTTTGTGCGGGTGTTCGGGCGTATTAATACGCAGTGCAACTGATGAGGGTACTATTAAACACAGGTAAGCGATTGGTGTACGTACATACATACAACAAACGTCATCGCGGTAAAAAATGGCACTTGTCGCGCTTGCAATCAAATGCATCTGACAGTTTGAATTATAATTTTAACTGACACACGTTGACGTAAGACAATTTTTTTTCTATAATTAAATGGACCTTCAAAACTCCCCGGGAGAACGGGAAGTGTCGTATCACGTGTCATTCAGAAATTTAAAATCCCCGATTACTCTAATTGAGCGGATGAATTACTTTAATGGATGACTATTTGAAACACGATTCGAATATTGCATGTGAATTTAACGCAGATTTTTTTAAATTGAAGTGGTTCGCTTGGTTTTATCCGATAAGAGCTACTCCTGTGCCATGATAAATCCTTATCTCTAGACCCATGTAGAAGCTAGTACAATAAAGTGAACCAATGTTTTGTTAATTAGATAAGCAGTTTTGTTGTAAATTTGCACAGATGTCGAATATGTCTGCTACAAAGCAGCTGGTGCTAGGCATAGATGTAGGAACTACATCTGTAAAGGCCATCTTAGTATCGATAGATTCTAAAGAAATAATGGCAAAACAATCGAAGGATACCCAAGCAAACGTGCCAAGTGATTTAGGAGTAGAAGGAAATAAGCAAGACGTTCCTAAGATTCTCTCTACGGTCCATAATTGTATTTCTCGTCTTCCCAAAGATCTATTACGTCAGGTATAATTGTTTTGTAAATTAAAATTCTTCCCTTAGATGCATAAAATATATTAAAGTCATTTCAAGTTCAATTCATGTAAAGTTTTCTACAAAACCCAAAGCTTGTAGTTTGCATCGTTTAGAAGTAATAATATTATACATTGTTACACCAAAAATTTGAATATAATCCTAGGTTCAATTTATCGGGATATGTGGACAAATGCACGGTGTAACATTGTGGAAGTCAGACAAATGTGTTCATAAAGAAGATACTGTTTTTAAACTGGAAATCAGCCGAGATGATGTTTCAAATTTATATACATGGCAAGATGGACGTTGCGATGAAATGTTCTTAAAATCATTGCCTAAATCAGCAAGTCACCTTCCAATTCATACTGGCTATGGATGTGCTACTCTATTCTGGTTTGCCAGAAATAAGTTAGCATCTTATTACTACTCTACAAGGGTATATCAAAAAGATAAAGCAAGTGATAGATGTTAGTCTTATGGAATCTTAACTTTACTTTTTCATTTACCCTTGCAAAGTAAGGCACTACGGATAGATATCTAATATTATGTTCTACAATTCTGATGCCTTGGCCTAATAGAGATAATTGTAATATCTTAAAATTACTTTTTAGACCAGAAAAATTGCAGAAATATGACAGATGTGGCACCGTACAGGATCTTGTGGTTGCCTTATTATGCAGTAATGACGAGGTTGTAATGAGTACCCAAAATGCAGCTAGCTGGGGATATTTTTTAACAGAGAAAAACGAATGGGAAAAAACTGCTTTGTCAGAGAGTGGATTTCCACTAGATCTCTTGCCATCCAAAATATCTTCTGGAGGAATTGCAGGCAATTTAGTGCAAACTTGGTTTGGAATACCAGCAGGCACTCCGATTGGTAAGTTCTGATATTAATTAATAGTACACAAAAGTTATATCTTTTTTCTTTTACCTAATAGGAGTAGCATTGGGTGACTTGCAATGTTCTGCCTACGCTTTGCTGAAAGAACCAACCGATGCCATACTCAATATTTCAACATCAGCCCAAATTGCATACGTGCATTCGTCTTTCCAGCCGGAAACCATAACTGAGTCTGGTAAAATGTGAAAAATATATTCTATGTATAATTATTTGAAATACATTAATATAACTTTTTATATTTTATAGAGAAAATCGAGTACTTTCCATATTTTCATGGCAAGTACATTGCTGTCGCAGCTTCATTGAATGGTGGGAATTCATTGGCTGCATTTGTAAAGGCACTTCAGCAATGGGCGTTAGATCTTGGTTTTTCAGTGCCACAATGTTAGTTCTTACACTGAACCTTAGTATAAATTATTCTCACACTTCTTAAAATCATAATTTGGTTCAATAATTAATATAATTTTAGCTAAAATTTGGGAGAAATTATTAACTCTCGGAAGTGATGATTCCTCGATTACAGAAATGGAAATGATTCCTACTTTATTAGGAGAACGCTATGCTCCCAAACAAACAGCCAGTGTTAGTGGAATCACATATGACACTTTGCAGCTGGGACAGATTTTTCGATCACTTTGTTCCGGAGTTATAAAGAATCTTCATAAGTAAGTGAATTCATATGTAATATTGTGATTTCAAGAATGAACTGTACTTCGTTTTTAGTACGATGCCACAAACTGTACTGAAAGATGCCCAAATTACTCGGATAGTTGGAAATGGTTCTGGACTTGTTCGGAATCCTGTCTTACAAAAAGAAGTATTACGGTGGTACAATTTGCCCCTAGAAATGGGACATTCCGGAGATGCTGCTTTGGGTGCAGCTCTTGCCATTACCTATTCATAGAAATTGCCTACTTCACTAAAATAGTATTACCAAAATAGTATAGTATGTATGACAGTGGAGGAATTTTTAGTCTGTTTATATTAAATAAAAAAGAGAAACTAACTAAATGTTGATTTATTTATAAAAGTAAGCAAAGTTATTAAATGGCTGTTACCCCTTGTATTCACGATTATTTTAAATAACAGTGGTATTACAATTCTGACCATCTTAAAGTTAAAATTTTAAAACTATAGTTCTCGATTCCATCGCCAGACCGTAGCATCGTCACATACACAAAGTAATACAGAACCGTCCCGACTTAAACTGGTTTGACGAATAGGTGCAGTACACCGAGGATGCTGAAGGGAACAGCAACGCGCCTGACCAGGTTCGTCAACCTCCAAGTCCCATACATACGTTCGACCTACTTGATTTCCTAGTGCAATGGTTCTTTGCCAAAAATCCATCGAAAATCGAATGAACCAGATGTCACATTCTTTAAATTCAAAACGGTGAAGCACAGTGGCACTGATTTCACCACTGCGCAACTGAACATCCTCGAGTCTTCCAGGTTTCCAACACACTATACAATTTTCACAAGACTTACTTAAAATAAAATTACCGTACCATTTTACACAGTCCACATAGTTACGATGCACGTCACGAGTTGTAAAATCTGGAAAATGCTGAAGTATGGAATCGAATGGTCGTCCATTACGGGTTGGATTGCAATAATATGACTGTTTGATGGCTTCCTGCATGTCAGGTTTATCAAGAGACCACAGCTTCAAAGCATGGTCCATACCACAAGAAATTATTCTCTGTCCTTTCATATCAAAATCTGCACTTAACACTTCATCCCTGTGGCCCTCGACACCACCAAATATTGCAATACATACATCCGATTTAATATTCCACAGACGAAGAGCATGATCCTTGGATGCAGAGAGCAAAATATTAGGATCTCTGGGATGAATTTTTAGCTCATTAATCGCATGACCATGACCAATATAATGTTTTATACATGTCATGGTTACAGGGCTGATCACCCTGACAACACCACGAGAGCCTGCCACTGCCAATAAGGGTTTACCAAACTCATCATAAGTCCATACACAAGTATAAAAATTTTCCTCTGTATCTGGATCTGCATAACATTGACGCAATCTAATATTACCTTCCTCTGGGCATTCATAAATGCTCACTCTGTTGCTTCCTACGGAAGCAAATATCATAGGTTCTCCTTCTTTTAAATGATGATTGAACTGTACACCAAATAATGGCTGCCCATGATCTTCTTTGACACTGCAGCAGTACTTGTACAATGGTTTATCGTTGCAAGGTTTGTTCTTGGCTGTCTTACTGCGACGACGACCTTTTCTTTTGTAACGTGCCGTTCTTGTTGGGGTATCACTTCGATGAGTACCTGCTGTAGAATTACTACCGATACTACACTCAGTCTCATCGCTATCATTTTCACTATCCTCTTGACTCGAGGCATAAGTGTGCGATTTCCCACTTAGTTTCTTCATCCTTTCTTTGTTTGGAGCTTCACCAGGATGCTGTTACTATGAACTGATAATTTTCATAGTTGGAACTTGTAGATAATGATATATAAATCATTTGTGCCCTATGAAATTATTAATGTACCTTATTCGTAACGATGAATAGAATCCAGTAATGGTATTCCACTTGAAAGTCCTAATTTAGTTTCTGCTACATTTATTATTCTATTCCCTAATTCAATACAATCCTTGGAATCCTAAAAGAGATTCAAGCTCAATAAGTTGTACCCAAAAGATTCTTCATTTCTCAACTTACCGATACCTTGACTGGGAAGATATATAGATTGTAATTGTTGCGCAGTTGCCATTCATGAAATCTCTGTCCCATAGCACTTGGTTCGCTACTGCAATCTACTAAACATGCACATCCAGTGAGTATAAAATGATCATCTACTTGAAGAATGGCTTCTTCCAACTGCAAAAAATATTGAACAATTCAAGAAAATAAACAATTTTACTATATCATCTAATTAGCGTATAACCTACAAATCATAACACGATGGAGCATCCATTTTAAATTAACAACTTAAAACCATACAGAAACTATAATTATATTACTACAAATGATAATAAACAATTGTAACATTTAAACAAAGAAGAAAATTATAAGATAATACGCTCTGGAGGTTTTCAGACACATTCATCCAAAATGTTCTATTAATGATATCGATTTAATTGAAAGATTTCAAAAATCTACCTGAGACAGGGCGTGCCTAACTCTGCAATCAAACGCAAAAATAATAAAGTCGACACCCAAATTCGGTCTTGCTTGTAGAACCTCGGTAACAGATTCACATTGATGCACCGCTACACGACGATTTCTTTCCTTCGCATTTTCATGCAAGCTCTCGGCGATCTTCTCACACAAATCTCCTTTGGCCACGATCTGGAAAAGTTGCACGTTACTCACGTACGATTATCAAAATTACACAATCAAGACTAATTGTACGCACTAAGAAAGAAATGTAGAACTCGTCATTACGGACTGTACAACTTTTCAGGACTCCCGCCATTGTGAGGAATATAAGCTATTATGCGCCATTTTTTATTATCGAATCACTCTCGATTCTCTCGATTAGTCGATTATCATGAATTTCAATTCGCGGAACAATAATTCCACCATGTCGGATTACTAGACCGGAAGTGCTAGTGATCTCGTTTTTTCATATAGCGAATACGTAATTCGGCGCACAAACCCACGTGAGATGAAAATGCGAGAAGTGAGCGCTCTCGTCAAAAATACGTAATAAACGCCCTAGTTTGCGATGTAGCCAAAAGTTTCATGAAAATCATCGTCAATAATCGATCGTCTCCCACCATAGGAGTTTCCAGCCTATATATTTTGCTGTATATATGACCGTGGCTTAAAGATATGCCTGGATATATCTGGATATATCCATCGTATGGCATGGACTTGGTAGCACCGATTTAAATCAAGAGCAAATCGTGTCTTTACATTTTGTGTCGACTTACAGAATCGTCGTAGGCAGTGTCATAACGCCTAGGCCCTGTTAACTTGCGTTTTGGAATTATGAAAAGCCTACGAATACCGCGAAATCATGGACATAAAATGACAGAAAATCAACCATACAAAATGTACGTATTTCAGCCATTTGTATTCATGAAACAAAATGCGAGAAGTGTGGAGCATCCACAAGCCAGGAGTGGCCACAGGATTGCCTGCGATGAGAAGAACTTGTACTCCTATGGTGGATTTAATCCTGGCATAATGGACGATGATCCTGACATGAGAGACGATCATACATGGAACTTGAGTAAGCCCCTCTTCAAGGAGCTTTGGAAATTCAATCTCGTAACACGTAACTGGAAACGTCTACCGAGACAAGAGAATATGCCAAATGAGGTAGCTTCGAATGCGATCATTTTAAGGGGAGATGCATTAATAGTTCACGGAGGAACAGGTATACCGTTTGGTAGCACCTGTACAAATCAAGTTTATGTTTACGATGTGAAAGATGGTTCAATGCGAATAGTGCCAGCTACAGGGAACATGCCAGAACCACAGTATGGACAAGCAATTATTTATCATGATCATTATTTATATACTGTTGGTGGCACAACAGGAATTGTTTACACTTGTGACATCCATCGATTCAATTTGAGAACCGGAATTTGGGAAAATGTGTATATATGCATGGGTAAAGATCAAGCTGAGCCAAAAGGAAGGTATCGTCATGAGCTAGCATTTGATGGAAAAAGGATTTATGTTTTGGGTGGTGGTACAGCTATGGAAGCGTTTGGTTTTGCTGTAAGTATTATAGATTTATTTTTTATTCCATATATACAGTATCTATTTAATTCAATATAAATTAACACAAGGGATTTACTTTCCAGGAAATGCCAACTTTCGATTTAGAAAGTAACAGATGGATTACTTTGAATACCCACGGGTCAGACGAATATGACTCAATTCCTGCACCTAGGCGTTGCCATGGTTTGGTACAATACACGGATGAACTTACTGGTGTTATATCGGTAGTCATTTCTGGCGGTTATGATGGCACACGCGTCTTCAGTGATGTTTGGAAATTAAATCTAAAACTTCTTCAATGGACACGTTTACTAAAATGCATTTTACCTTGTCCGGTGTATTTTCATTCAACGGCTTTGACTCGTGAGGGTTGCATGTACACATTTGGAGGAATTATTAGGATTTCATCTGAGGTAATTTTTTTTTTTTTTTATTAATCAATTGTATTTATTAACAGCGTTGACAAAACATCTTTATGTTTCAGTCACACAGAACTGATGCACTTTATTCTGTTTGGTTGACAATTCCAAAATTATCAGAAATTTGCTGGGAGGCTTTAAATTTTTATAACCAAAATTTATGGAGGAGAACACCAAGTGAACTACTTCGGATGGGTGTGCCATTAAAATTTGTAAGAAGAATCGAGTAAGTTTAGTTGTAGGTAGAATTTTTAGAAACAATCTAGAGTGATTGTCACTCAGACTGGTGTTTTGAAATATTCATTGCACTGACATTTATTGTTAAATTTTATTATCATGTTTAATTTATAATATTTTTACAAAGCCTTATATCTTGATCATGTTGAGGTAGGGAGAAAATACTGTCGATAGATTGCATTGACATTTTTCTGAAAATTGTATATTGATATTTACCATCGATTCCTAAATCTGTCGAACATTTGTTCTAATATATTTATCACGCTTTAAAAGCTCGGCATAACACTGAATATGCTTGCATAATAACTTGGTTGACACGAAAGATTTATATAAGAACAATCTGTTCTAAGTATTCTTGTGTGTAAAGTACAGAAATATTGAAGTAAAACTGGTGCTTATAAAAATGATTGTGATTCGAGCAAACAGCTGACTAGATTTAACCCTTTGCGATCATATTAACCTCGGATGAAAGAACTTCAGAGAGCAGACGTATGACCGCAAAAGTATAAAAGAAAGTGCGACATCATACAACATTAAATACATTCAAGAGAATATTTCTTTTAAACAGAAACAAGTAAATTGGGCAAAATCGTTGTTTTATCTCTTTCTGGCACTAAGTTAATAAAATGTATTCTTTTACCCCGATATATAGATTATTCGTACGGAGGATTTATAATTTACTTTGAAAGTATATTCAATACCGATCATTACATTTAAATATCAAGCACTTGGGAAAACACGCGTTTAGAGAATCAAAAAGCATTAGAGTAAGGTACAAAAAGTAACGCATAAACAAATAAGAACGTTGCAGCGAACGATACATGCCGTTGAAAACGGTGCGTGTGGCGACTGTTAATTAATGCCTTCTGCAACATGAGAGAGAGAAATCAATAATTTGATCTTCTGTCGGTAACGAAAACAAAAAAGTGTACATTATTTTTGTAATAAATGTTATTTAACATGCGTGCATTGTACATATCGACTGGCTAGGCAAAACAACGCAAAGGTGATAAAATACGACATTACGAATCGTAGTTACTTAATTTTTGTTGATACATAATAAGCATTAATTTACCGGAGAAGCATGACTATTTTTCGTCAAAAGGAAAAAAAAGAGGAAACCGGAATAATACATTACACCCTCACAAATAATCGTCGTAAAGACAAAGGTCGCATGTATAAAACGTTAACGCGCTCTGCAATTTTTCTGCAACGGCCGTAACGAGAGGCACCCTCCCGATTCTCCTAAAGGTAATGCGGGTTTAATGCATTACACCCCGACAAGCAAATGACCGATCGTTGCTTATTTCGCTCTTCTTGCAGTCCTCTCTACCACTAAGAGCAATTGAAAAGTAAACGATAGACGAATCTCTGGCAGTGCTGCGACGTCACTGAAATTGTACACAAAAATCCAGGACTAAATTGCTCCAGAAATCGATGCGTGTTTGTTTCATTACCGTCCCCTCCAGAGGTAGTCAAACTTCCGGATCTCTTAAATTCGTTTTGAAGATGGCGCCGATCGCTTCGGTCGTTTTCGCCAGTGCTCGTGCTTTCCGGCGCTCGGGGCGCCGCCTGGCAGTCAGGGTCGCCAACGAGCCGCGGCTCACTTCACCTCACTTTGACCCGAGCCTCGGTGGCGAGAGGTGTGTCTGCGGCCGCGGACTCCTCCGGCGAGTCTCACCAGTAGTTGCATCGGTGATCGTTGCGTCGAGTCCCTCGCGCCTCCTTACCCCTCGATGCCTTCAACGTGTCCAACGATGTCCCAACTCGCAGCGTATCGCGGAGTGTCAATGTAGTACTCGTCACGGGGGGCAGACATCGCGTCGAAGGAAACGCAGTGGCAACGTCCGAGCCCTCGCCGACATCGACCCGCCGAAGCACCTCGAGAACACGCGCCGACAGGAAGCCAGCCCGGCGTCGAACATGGACCAGAAACGCGTCTACAAGATCGTCTTGACCGGGGGTAAGGAACCATTTTTTCATTAATGACCACGCGTTTATTCCCCGACACCTGTCCTCTACCCCGCTACTCCGACCGGCTGCTCGTCCGCGAGCGGTTCCTCGATTACTCATTTGGGGGTTAGGTTCGTTCTCTATCGAAAGCACGTTTTCGGCCCGAGACCGACCACGGGGGTCCTTTTTGTTTCCTCGACCCTTGTTCCCGCGACTCCATCTTGCCTTTCGTCGCGAGAACGTGACATTGTGCGGGAAATTTAAACGTGGGCAGCCTCTCAGGGTCGGCAATTTTTTTTTTACGATCGCGTCGCGGCCACGCTTGCCCCTAGAGCGTCTTTTGTTTATAACGAGTTAATTGTACTTTAAAATAAAGCACAAGCAAGGTCGGCGCGTTAAGTATCTCTTAGCGGCATTAAAAAAAAAAAAAAGAAAAATATGCATCCCGACTTCGTGTCGGTCGCGTGAACGTGGTTTTGTCCTTTATCCGTGATAGCGTTTGTCGTGAAATTACGACTCTTGCAACTCCGGTTCTTTGGAATCGCCTTCGTGTATTTTTCAAAGAGGTACTCCCCGTTATCAGGCGCTAAACTGAAAAACTCCTAAGGGGACGAAAACTGGTAACTCGTTACATTTAATCATTTCCGTTTCGCGATATCGCGGCATCAAAAAATCGACCTTCGCTATCGCCATTTGCGAAGTCGGTTTCATTTCCGCGCTTGACGCGGAATTTATCGAAATTACGAGCGCGCAATTTTGTGGTCACTTTGTATACGAGCGGCACGGAATAATCCTGAGCGATAACACCGACTATTGCGTATACACAAAAAAAAAAAAAATACGTTTCCCTCGGTACAAGTTCCCGACGCGCGTATTGGAGACGTCGGTCGGAGCTCGGTTGAAATAATTTTAATCGAGCCTTCTGTTGCGTCATTAATCGGTTATCATAGGATAATAATCGTATATTTTAATTCGTCGGTATACTCGGTAAATTCCGGTAAAAATGAGCACGCGCGGACTTTCGCCGAGGTTTTTAACGAACCGGTCGGCAAAGGCCGAACATAACCTCCGCTCGAGGCACGGTAGGCACTTGGAAGAAATCCGCTCGTGACGTCGGATTATCGAGGAAAAGTGCGCACTTCCGAATCCCAACGAACCCCGGGACTCGCGAGAGGTCTTCGCCAGAGAAATGAAATATCGGTCGACGGGAAGAAAGGTTAGGTCACCGCAGTTAACGGGGCGAGCTCGATCAGCTGATCGACCGCCGCGGCTGCTATTGCGCGCGACTATACCCGGAGATCGACATCGATGCGCGATACTTGATCACCGCTTTATTTTCGATATATGTGCCCTCGATCCGGATCACTTCGGATGGACGTTCTTATCCCGCAAATCCATTGTTTTGATTAAACAGTCGACGCTGAAGAAAAAAAAAAAAAAGAAATAGGTATCGCGTGCGCGATCAATTTCCAAGTTTTTTCTCTCTAGGGAGTTAACCTTGAACGACGGTCGTCCGTCTTCGTTGTCTTTTGGTTTCAGCCAGGGCGAATATGCATCTCGTAGTTTTCTACCCGTTCCAAGCCCCGGACTCGAATTGGCATGTTTTCATAGCTTCGGTCGACTCAATGAGATGGACTCCAATTATCCCTTACGTTACGTACGGGTGATGGACAATACCGGTTTTACCTAGTTTCGATTAAGTATTTGAGTTCATTCGGGTCGCGAGCGTTCGATCGCACTAATTACCAAGGAGGCAAAGATCGTGGCGAGAAGCGAGCTCTCTCGGGTGGTCCGTTTGCCGTGGGAATGTCATGCGGATGACGAGATGTGTCGGATTACGAGGACGAAGACGCAACTCGATGCAATTCCCGGACTATCACCGGAGAACAGCTGCCGACTCGGTTTAATAGAGAGAATTGCCGAGCCAGTCTCGGGTCGCGTTGCTCGCGGATCTTTTGCGATCCCTTTAATCGATGGAATTGATCGAACGAAAATCCCCGGGATTCCGACGAGGCTTCGGGTAGCCCCTGATCGCTTCGCGTCGATTCGCCTCCAGGGACGACAGTCGAATAAATTTCCCTTCCCCCTTGCCTCGCATCCCGTCCCCCTAGACTGTAGAAAACGATCGTCGATCGTTCCAATATCTCGAGTCCGATGCGACGTAATTTTTAATATTATTTTCATGATTTATTAATAATTATTAATTTTGACATTTCCAGGTCCGTGCGGAGGCAAGACCACGGGTCAAACTCGGCTGTGCACGTTCTTCGAGAACATGGGCTGGAAGGTGAGCATGCCGTTCTTTGAGCCACTCTTAGACTTTTTGACTCTTTGGAGATGCGAAAGACGCGAGAATCTCGAGGCACTCGAGAACCTTGAAAAAATCTGTACAAGGAGGTCTCTCTCTCTCTTTCTATCCCGAGCGATTCGCCACGCGAAGTCGCTCCGCGCGGTTCCGAAACGAGCCTCGGCTCGTTCTCGAAGGATTTTCCGAAATTCCTTTCCTCGGGAGCTGTTTCCGCCTTCGAGGGAGGAAAAGGCTCCGGTCTCTTTCTCTCCTCCCGTTCTGGCTTTTCGTTTACCCTCTTTCCGCCCACGTGGCGGTTTCTACGCCTTTCCGACTTCTCGTCGATGATTCGCCCCCTCCTCATCCCCCTCGAATGGGCCGGGACTTTCCGCGAGAGGGGCTAACTCGACTCGAAACCAGTTAAAGGGGAGAAGAAATACGGAGCTTCTCCGACGCAGGAAGGAGTTCCCCTAGGGGTTGCGCGAACGTCTCTGAGAGGGATGGAAAAATTGGGCGGAGGACGGTACGAGGATAATGACGAGTACGGGCGCGATGTAACGAGCGGGAACTGAAAAAACAGAGTGAGAAATTGGTTTGGGATGTCACCCTTCGTTGTGGATTCGATAGAGTGGTGGTTGTCTTCTTTTTCAGGTGTTCCGTGTCCCCGAGACAGCGACCGTGCTGCTCAGGTATGCCATCACATCACACGCTATCAAATCTCTCACTTTTTTATCCCCCCCGGGAAAGTTCGCGTTGACCGCGCCCTCGCGAATCGGCCTTTTCTCGCGCCGAGGGGAAGCCGATAAGAGAAATAGACGGAAAAGGAAATAAAAGGAAGGAGAAAGCAACGAGAGAAAGGAAGTCGAAAAGAAAAGGAAAAATCTATCGAGATTTTGGTGTCCTTCCGGAGAACGAAATGGCCTCTCGTCGCTCCGGGTAGCGGCGACTCTCTTTTCTCTCGTTTTTTTTAGGAGGACCTTTAAAGTCCACCCCCCTCGCCGTGGTTTAAGGATATACCGACTTGTCGAGACGATTGCATTCATCCTCCGTCTGCTTTTTTCCATTTCAGCGGCGGCATCAAGTTTTCAGACCTGAACGCGGAAGAGGGTGAGTACCTGCAAATTTTCAACTTAATTCGAGATCGCTTGTCTCGCCCTATTCGCCTTTTTTGCCACCCCTCGAAACGGGGGTGTAACCGATGTCCCTTCGTTGGGCGATAAACCCTCCCGTGGAGTTTACGGCGTCCGTTTAATCGTTATCCGCTTGCATGTATTCCTGTACGGGACGGTAAAAAAAAATCGAGACGCGGGTTTACATCGATTTATTTGCGGGGCGGTGCATCTTGGTCGCGGTCGAGGATTTTAAACCCTTCGTTTATTCGAACGACTGCAAGTTTAATCGTCTTTGGGGGGATTCAAACTTGGATTCTCCGCCTGTGGAGGACGTCTGTTTTCCCGACCGAGAGCGAACGGCGGTGCAACAGGTTCGGATTAATCGGTCGCGAATTCATTGCCGTGGCCGGACGAATCCCCGGTGCCGAGGAAAGGGGAGCAGGGATGATATTAGTTAGATAATCTCTGGAGGCTCCTGACGTAATGGCTTCTTCTGAGAGAGTCCAATGCCGATCTCTTGGCTCCTCGCCAGCGAGGAAAAAGACGCGCGCCGGGAAAAGGCCTCGAGACGACGAAACGGAAGGACCTAGGAGGGCTCGGCTTTTATCATTTAAGGATCTTCGCCGAAGTTGGAGAGAAAGGGGGGAAAATGTCAAATGATAACACCCTCGGATTATCCGAAGTTTCGGAGGGGCGCGACTCTCTTCGAGAGGTCCTCCGAAGTCCTCGACGAGGTCGGGTCTCGGGAGAAGCGGATACTCGCGATATTTTTGCAACGTGTTTTCGCCCATTAGTCCGGGTAAAATAATTCTCAGGGTTGAGCACGGGACCTCTCCCGTTTTCCTATTTCTCCTCGTAAACATCCGTGGGGAGTTCATTTCTCGTGGCGTAATTTTAGCGGCTAGCGCTCTCTCACCCGGGAACCGTAGAAACGAGGCGTGGGAATTCTTCTCCACTTTGGCGAGGATTATTTTTATTCTTTTTTTTTTTTTTTTTCTTTCCTGTCGACTCCTCGCAGGGTAATGGAAAGATTTAAAACGGACGGAACGCAGGATTCGGATGATGTAAGGCTCGTCTAAGTTTAACCGGTGGCGAGGTACACGGTTTCGACGTCGATATATCGTTAACGAAATGCGTGCTCGACCACTCAGCGGGATCGTAACACCTAGACGTGGAAACGTTTCGAGACAACGACCAGTGCCTTTTTTTTTTCTTTTTTCTACGTGGCTCGTGACGCATCTACGTGTTACCGAACGTTCGTCGGGTCGATAATGCCTTCGACTTTACGGAGGAAGGTGCCAATCGCCAATCGTTGAAGCGGCGATTGGCAGGTCCAGGACTCGCCAAAATCGGCTGCACTCTACTTAAACCGTTTCCTCACAATTTTAGAAACGTTTTCCTAACACCCAATCCATAAATTCAAATTACCTCCCCTCCCCGTTAAATTTCAGGCTATATTTAAAACTATATATCTCGATTGCGTCAAGGCAGAAAATCGTGGTCCTCGAGTCTCTTGGAGATTCGAAGGCGGATAATTTCGCGAAATTATTATCGAGTGGGTCGCAGCATTTAACTCGTGATGCGTTACAGTCGTTTGTGGGTGGAGGACGCGCGAGACGTAAAAGAATACGATGCAACCCATTCTCTGGCAATTATGCAAAATAAAGAGAGTGGCCCCTCGCCAGGTTTTCGTCAGGCCAGGGTGACTAGACGAGGAGCGATTTACTTTAGGATCGCGATATGACTGTTCTGATTTTTTTTTTATTATTTTTTTTTTTTTTCTTGGGGCTCGATCGTAGAGTCCCCCTTTCTCATTTCTTCGGGCATTTAGAATATATCGATATCGTTACGTCGGGCGATTACCGAGGGAGCTTCTAATCCGCAACCTTGAGGCCGTCACGAAGAGGGCTTCCGGCAGGAGTTGGCTTCGGCGTGTCGTGTCCACCTCTGGGAATTGCTCCTCCCCGGTGGGATTCTGCGTCGGGTGATTGCCGGGAATTAAAGGAACGTCCAGGAAAGGAAGGTCTGGATTTTACGCGGATACGGTCCCCGTCGTCTTTTAATATAATTCCATCGGGAATGGCTCCTGACCCGGGCGGCTCTCCCCTCCGCCCGCCATGGGAGAAAATTCGTCCTTGCCGGTGGAAATGCCCTTTTCTTTTTTTCTGTTCCCCCTTTTTCCTCGCCGATCGTAAAACCCGGAGAAAGTAGAGGCGCGGTCGTTTTCCTCGGTGCAGGCCAGCGCGAGCCTATTATTTCCCGTTGAACGAAAAGTCTGCCTCTTCCCGCTTCCGAGGTCGCCGTTGCACCTTTAACGGTGCATCGCGTTAAATAAAGTGCAGTTTATTATCTCGGTTGTACTCGGAGCTGGTCTCGGTTTATCGCTTTTTGTTCTCGATGAAGGCCCGAGCGGAGATGCAAAGTAGCGTTTATGCGAGTCCAGTCCGGAATGCGAGTCGCGCGCGATGAGCACCAGAGTACCCTTTTATTTTTCAT
This sequence comes from Orussus abietinus, assembly GCF_000612105.2. Classification (NCBI taxonomy): domain Eukaryota; kingdom Metazoa; phylum Arthropoda; class Insecta; order Hymenoptera; family Orussidae; genus Orussus; species Orussus abietinus. The sequence continues at coordinate 2,443,828 of NW_019396014.1, forward strand.
CTCTGTAGCTGGACCGATGGATTTGTTGTCTCTTTTCTTTTTCTTTTCTTTTTTTTCTTAACCTCTTAGTGGCATGTGATTTTTATGACGCGCGGACGGTCCGGGGTGACGAATCTCCTTGGTCCCTGATCGTGGTCTCGCGTCGCGCTTGGAGGTCGGCCAAATCTACGCTCGAGGGAGATGCGACGAGTTCCCATCGACGGCAACCCCCCGTGCCACGAGGTTGCACTTTGTCCTCCGTCCGCGCATCTCGGGGAGCGTCGCGACGCCCCCGAATTTATCCAGGAACCGACGAGACGCCGTCCTGTCCGTGCTCGAAGATCGGTGCGATCGAATCTGGTCGATTTTTAGAGGACTCGAGGGAGGATGAATCGAGTCAAGGGTGCCATCGGGGGTAGGAAATCCCATCGGTCGACCCGGCCAGGACCTCGATTAGGGCGATGAAATTTGCCCAGGTGCGATACGCGGGTCTTCGCCACCCCGATAGCTCTCTCTCTCTCTCTTAATCAATTGGCGAGTTATCCGACGTCGGAATCGTTTGAACGGGCCAGGGCGAGGGTTGAGTAAGCTCCTTGGAGCCGGTCCAAAGGGGAGGTGGTCGGGAAAAAGCCATCGGCAGGAGGCACCACCTGGCCGATGGCGTCGATTAGCCGTGGAATTGCCTATTAACCGGCACTGCCAACGGCCGAGAGATTAATCCGATCTCGGCCTCGACCGATAATTAACCCCCTTTGATAAGTATGCGCAGACTGACGAAATCCGACGTCGTCGTCGTCGCTGATCGACTCGCGTCAATGGTCGAGAATCCGGGCTAAGGTTTCGATCCGCACTTTGTTTCCCCTCATATATATACAACGCGGTCTTTACTTCTCGCGTAGCATTTATGTGGAATTATTCGAGCGGAATCGTAGACCACCGCAACCCGGGGAGATACACCTGGTGTCGAGGTCGACCTTGTCGGCGCCGAAGGCCACCCTCGGGCCACCGTACGGGTCGACGAGAGACGCACCTCGCGGGGAGATAACGCGCGTCGAGCTCGTCGGGGGTGGCCGGAGGGTCAGGAGGCTCCCGGGGGCGGATCGATACCCCAGTGCCCCAGGAACGTCCTGTCCAGGACCTCTCCCGTACGGCTGGGAGGCGCTCTCAAGGTCGGCCGTCCGGACGAGGTGAAACCCAGGAAGGGGGAACGACTGAAGGGTTTGTTTTTTTACTTTTCCATTTTTTTTTTTTTTCATACCACTTGACGTTTCGCGGGGATCGACGAGAAATTTCGCCCCCCTGGGCGCACCTTCCGTGAGATCGAGAAAGTGGATTTAGCGAGCTACCTTGAAAGGTAGGAATTTATTTTTATTTCTTTTTTTCCCATTTTCTCACAGCGAAAGCGAATCAGCCCTTGTCCGAGAGCGGCGGGAAAAGGGTGGCCCCTGGCCGGGGCGAGGGATTGCTCCTCCTCGTCGGGCTCTCCCGACCTCGAGGCCCTCGATCGTTTTTTCCCTCCGGGTGACCTCGGGAGGCCTCGAAAATAAAACCGAGCTCCCTCGGCGTAATCGCCGGGAGACCCTGGCCACTGAAAATAAAGCCGCGGAGTCCGGGAGAACCTCGTCGAGGGGCCGCGCCTCGTCTCCCCGAGGGACGGGAAACGGGAATGAGGGTCTCCTCGGGGGCTCTTCGAGTCCTAGAATTTTCGGGGGAAACGGGAAACTACATGAAGCACGCTTTCCTTCTGCCGGACGGCCCCGCAAGAAAAGGGAAGGAAAAAGGGGAGCGAGCCAGGAGGAACCCCGGCGTTCGGGACGCACCCGTCTGGGAGGTTCCTTCCCGGTCGTGGCTGGACCCCGAGGTGCCTCCAGGACCGCTCGGGTCTGGCCGAAAGGAGTCCAAGGGTACCGCCGCGCCCCGAGGTCCTGTTTCGGTACTGGATCGGGCTCGAAGGCGAAGCCAAGTGGCCGGAGCTCCTCAGGGTGGACTCTGGCGCGGGTGAGTCCCGAGCAACCCCGCTAGTCGCCGGGTCTACCTAGCTCCTCGTCGAAGGGGACAAGCTAAAATTCATCTCGCTCGGCTAGCTCGCGACGCCCCTCGTATATTATCAGCCGCTAGAAAACCCGCCTGTGCAGTCGTAGATAACCGATCACCGAACCTGCGGGACTTTTTACGAAACGAGAGGACTCCCTCCGATTTTTTCGCGAGCGGAATCGCGCGATTAGCCGGCAAAGTACGAGAGGAACTTCCGGACCGACAGGAGGTCGAGCCGCGACCTCGGACTTGGAAGCGCACCTTGAGGTGCTTCGAAACGAAGAAAAAAGAGGCGAAGCCCTCTCTCTTCTCCGGCTGGAAAAACTGACCGGAGAAGTCGCATTTACGATCCGACTTTGCGATGCGATTAGCGCGGAGGTGGCAGATAAACTCGGCCTTGACAATGATTTGCCTCGACGAGCGTTCTAGGCAATCGCCGGGTCGAGACCATTTTTATTTCCCGTTTCGTAATATCAACTTCGACGATTCCGACGTTCTGGCATTTGGCGGAATTAATCGAAAGGGCACGAGGAAGGAAATTGGCAGCCGAGATTTCGACGTTTGGACGGGTCTCCTCTCTAGGTTCCGCTTGGACTCGAATACGATTTGATCGCGGCTCGAGAAGTCGCCGGCAATCGCGGATTTAATCCCGATCGGCCGATCACCCTCGACAAGGTGTTCCGGCTCGTGCGCCAAATGGAACGGGAAACCGACAAGGACGTTACGTAGCCGTTTAACCGCGACTCGGTCTCTCTACTTTGTTTTGATTTCGGTGGAAATAAGCGATCGCTCGGGACGGTTGCGCAGTCGGCCGCCATTGCCACGAATATTCGGGACAGGTGCTTTGGCAGGAGTCGTCAAAGAATACGTTTCCCGTTTCCTGTGTCATAAGCGGCTCGCGCGTAACGCTCCGGATTTACCCCGAATTCGGGTCGGACGAGAGGTCTCTTAAGCGAATCTTGAGAGAAATTATCCTCGAGGCTCTTAGAAAATTTCCTCGATCTTGCCTGCCTTCGCCTCCAGCTCGCTTTTCCTGGTTCTCTGGTCTCCTCGCTACTTGGAGGAACTATCGCTCGTTGCGTGGATATTCTCGTATCACGTGTCGGTCGAGATATCGACGAAACGACGTCGCGAGATTTTCGCCGACCCTCCGTCAGGCATTTATGCGACGTCTTTCCTTTTCTTTCGCGTCACCTTCCTTTTTTCCCCGACCGACCAGACGTCGCGACGACGGCGACCCCTTCGTTAATAATTATTAATCGTTAATCGGCCCAGATTGAAGAGAACGCAACGATTGTCGCTCGCAGACGATTACCCTGAATCTTCCGCAGACCCTCTTTTTTATTTTTTTTTTTTTTTTTTTTTTCCTCGTGAGAAGACGAAGCTACAATCTTCCCTGTTTTTCCGAGTAAACAGGGCGAACCTTGCTGGCCGCAGGAGCGAACGGCACTCCCTGACCTCGTCCCTGTACTTTTTTTTTCCCCCTTTTTATTTTATTTTATTATTCCGGCAACCTACTCGGAATTTTAGACGGCGGAGAAAGGGCGAAAAGGGACGAAACGAGCGGGAAGAGATGGAGGAGTTTTAGAGGACGAACCTCTCGCTCCTCCGGCCTTCCGCGGAAAATTGCGCTTCCGATAGAAACTGGATATGAGATTTTCCGCGATTTACCTGGAAGGCGTTGCATTTTTTACCGCTTTTTTTATCGCTCCTTGCGCCCCTTGCCGAGCGCGATACGCGCCTTTGGCGCCTCCCCGAGAGCCCTGCCTTCTGTTTTTCACACTTTTTATGCGTTCCCTATTGCGTCCGACATGCGGCCTCTTAAATGTTTCACGAGACTCTTTGGAGCGCGCTCAAAGGGGATTGACATCTCCTTTTTTTTTGTTGGCTTCCTCAATTTTTTTTTTCTTTCACAAGACCGCTTTCAGCTCCCGACATCCTCCCCTTTCTTTTCTCCCTGTCCTTTTCTGTTTTTTTTTTCTTTTCTTCTAGTGGTCATTCTCTCTCGAGGAATTATTTTCGTCCGGTCATCCAAGACATGCAGGGTTTGCAGACCTCGAAGAGGAGGATGCTGCCAAAAATTACCAGGAACCTATCGGTCCGAGTATCGAATCGTGAGCGTGTCGATCGAAGGAAATACCGAAACGAGGCGAATTACATTCTCGGAGCGGTGAATAAGTGCCGCTGAAACGATTCAATGAGTACTATTCGATATGCCAGGCACCGCTACGCCTGCACCAATTTTTTTTTTTTTTTTTTATTTAAACTTATAACCCCAAGCCGCGACTAGGCGCCCGAATAAGGTCTATGTGCACAGGTGACTTTCGATCGAGTCGATATGTAAATGGGGGAAAGAGCATGGAGGGGCCTGAAACGTTACGTTTCATCGATGAATCCGGCTCTCTGGGTGCTTTTCGCCACGAGGCGACCCCGGCAACCCGAATTGCTTCGGTATCTTCATGCTTTACTTCATCTAGGAGGTCTGCCTCGCAACTTCCACGAGCCTCGTTTTCTAAGTGGAGCCAAGACTTAATTGACACGGTATTAAAAAGGATGTCGGGACTTTGAGCCATTTTGGTCCACGATAACGCGGGATAATCAAGTTTCTGGAGTGGCTCTGCGGAGATCACCTCGAAGGTACGCGAGCCCGCAAATGTGCCAATTAATCCGACGCCACTCGCGTAATTGGAGAACGAGGAGAGGACTCGCATGGTCCGGCAACTTTGCGAACAATTATCTTGGATCCTCTTGGACGAGTTCTCGGGGAAAGACTTACGAGAGACCTGTCTCGTCCACGTAGACCACCAATTTGCGTAAACCGCGTAATGTTCCCAATAGCGGTAGCCAATATGTGCCGAATTTCTCCATGCAAATCAACGTCTTTTGCGGCTCGCAAAAAAATCCCCCTCCCCTGACCTCGCCTAGATTCGTTTCGGATCTTCATCTCGAGTCGCATCTCCGGACCGTCGCGGAGCTTCGTTGCGTTATCGCGTTATCAACGAGCTCTCGAGTTAACCCAATCCTCCACGACGACCTTAGCCAAGATCGGCGGTCGGAACGCCGGTTGATAATGATTGCTTCGCGATTGGCTTACTTCGTTTTTTTTTTATACTCCTTTTTTTATCGCGCCGAGTGGACGCAAATTAACTCGAGAACTCGGCCGGTAGTCGTTCATGGGTGTCATTAATAATTGGTACGCTTACGTTCAAGGAGATCCGCGGGTATCGTTAAGCATTGATATACGCTAAATATGTGTGATTGCGATGTTTTTTTTTTTCTTATCGACCCCGACGCGGTTATTCGACGATTTTGTCCGGGCCTCAAAATGGACCAGCGATGATCGGTTTAAATCGCCCTAATTGGCCTTGGAAGAAATTTCCGGATATTTTTTCTTCTCTATCGTTATTTCGCCCTTATATCTTGAGGATTTTTCTTTTTTTTTTTTTCTCCGTACCGAAAACTCGCGTCGAGGGTCTTTGCCGTTGGGTAATCGTCATCCCGATTTTGTCCGTCTGCTTCAGCGTTCAAGTTCCAGGAGAATCTCCTCAGGACGATGATCCAAATCGAGAACACGTTCTTCCAGCTGGGTGAGAGCTGCTCGAGGAATTGCCTTATAATCTGTGATCGCGGTGCCATGGACGCCTCTGCATGTGAGTACCACCAGCCACGTTTGCCAAGTAATTTGCGTAAGAAAGATTCCCCTCTAGAAATATGTCGGCGCCTTGCCGATCGGCCGGACCATACGAAATTAGACGCTAACCCGTGAACCGGCGTCGCCATTCGGAAAGGGTATCTCTCGAGACTCCTCCGAGACCACCCCGACCGCGAGTCGATTTCCATCACAAGAGTCCTGCTAAAAAATCGAACTAGCCCGATCGAGGGACCGCGCAGACCCGTTACGAGTTCTCGTTAGATTCTTTTCGTCTTGGCGGGCGAAGGGAAATTTATTTATAAATTTAGAAGGTCTCGTCCGGCGTCGTAGGAGCTCGAGCGCGCTACGTCTAACCGCTATCGGTCCTCCGCAGTTATTTCGAAAGACAAGTGGGAGCTGATGATGGCCTCGAACGGATGGAACAACGTGGAGCTCCGAGACAACCGGTACAACCAGATCATCCACATGGTGTCGGCGGCGAACGGGGCCGAGGAGTTCTACTCGACGGAGGACCACGCGTGTCGGTCGGAGGGCGTGGAGGTGGCCAGAGAGCTCGACTACAAGGCCGCCGCCGCCTGGGTGGGCCATCCCTACTTCGACGTGATCGACAACTCCCAGGACTTCGAGACCAAGATCTGCCGGATGATCGAGTGCGTATGCCAGAAGCTCGGCATCGACACCGGCGACCGGCTCCGCTCGAGCAGCCGCAAGGTCAAGTTCCTCGTCAGGGGCCCCCTGCCGCCTGACTCGGAGTTCCCGCCGTTCCAGGACTTCGACGTCGTCCACAACTACCTCCAGAGCAAGACGCCGAAGATGCAGGCGCGGCTCCGCAAGCGCGGCCAGAAAGGTGGGACCCCGTCTATCGAGGCCCCCGGCGTGGCCCGCTTCCTCGGGTCCTCCAGGGTCTGGTGGGGCTTCCGGCACAGGAAGCTCGAGTCCTGACGAAGGGGGACGAGCACGGAAGGTTACGTTCCTCGTCCCGAGCCTCGCGGACCCACCGGACCCTCGGGGGGCCGCGACCTCGAGATGCCACTTCGGATTTCATTACTTTTCCGGGTGGTGAGATCGTCGGTAAGGTCGGACGCGCGCAGGGGAGATGTAGGTAGTTGTCCGAGATAGACGGGGCTCGCGGGTCGAGCCCCGCGGCGAGAGATGGCGCCCCCGTCGCGGGTTGGGGCGATTCGAAAAGTTACCGACGGGGGTTTCCCGATTCCCGAGTTTGAGTCCACTGCCTGCGCGGGTTCGACCGATTAGTTTTGCGGAAAATGGAAATTCGCGCTCGCCGTGCGTTAGTCGCGCTATTCGAGATTAATGGCTTGCCTTTACGTCCGCTAGTTAGGACGCGCTCGCGGGCTGAGCGTTCGCGGTGCGACATAAATGTATTTTTATCGGTTACTGTATCAGGACGGTGCGATGTATGGATGTGGAAATAAACGGGAGAATTACCCCCTGTTTTTTTTACTTCGTAGGTCATTGGTCGTACATTCACACGATCAGACGGCCGAAAATGTGCGGCCAGGTTGTGGAAGTCAAGACACAACTGACGCACAGGGATTACTTAAATATGCTAGCTCAGAGGGACGATTCGCACTTTACTATTTTTAAGCTGCGAAGGTGCTTCCTCATCAACAATCAGTACTTTCAGCTGGACATTTACCGAGAGCCAGGACACCCCAGGTAATATCGCCGATCGTTCTCCGTCCCGTTCCCCCCCGCTCGTCGACTCGATGCGAAACCGTTACGATTTTGACAAATGCGTTTTACGCGTATTCCGCAGGTGCAAAGGTTTGATGCTCCTCGAGACGTACACAGCCTTGGCCGGCGAAGACCTCAAGCGAATCTTACCTCAATTTTTGACTATCGAAAAAGAAGTTACGGGCAATCCCGATTACAGTATGTTCAATCTCAGCCTTCGCGAGGAGTGGAACTCCACGAATAAGTATTGCCACAATCTGCAGGGTAGGTCTGGACGTTCTTCCAATGGTTAAATGACGTTGCCGAGTTGGGGCAATACCGAAAGGCTTGAGGAAATCTAAAGGCAGCTCGCTAACGCCGAGATCGTTTTCCAGGTCCCGTTGACGGTGCCATTTCGGAAAATAAGCCGGACTCGTCCGAGACGAAGGGGTCCTCGCCCAGGAAACAGAACTGCGGGGCCGATGCGAAGATCAACGGAGCTCGAGTGAGCGTCAACGGCGTCGATTTCTCCAGGAACGGCGTCAACGGTACGAGAAACGGGGTCCATCGTAACGGGCTCAAGGAGGAGAAGCAGCCCAGGACGACGAACGAGAGTCCTTTGAAGGAGGCGGAGGAGAGCAAGAACGTGCACCAAAACGGCGTGAAGATATAACGTTGGAGTTAGGTCGAGGGAACCGGAGGACTTTAACGGCGCGAACGGGAGGATATTGGAAAACTCCATTATGCCCTGACAAATTGTTTTCCACCGAGACCGGAGCAATTCACCCCTTGACGTTCGGCCGCGGTCACTCGTGCGCTTTCGCGCTTTGGAGTCGATTGTTCTAATCGACTCTGGGGGCGATTCGACCTCTTCTTCGTTAGCGCGTACTTAAATGTTAGCTTACGTTTAAATTTAAATGGTGTCCAGAGCCTCGTCCTTTGCGTATACGCCAGACTCTCGTAGGTACGTAGACGGTACCGACGGTACACGTAGTCCGACGTGGTCTCGAGTACGCTAAGTATTTTCGTAATTCAACCTAACCGGGGTCTATCTTCGTATGTACTTCGACACACCTTTTACCGAAAGTATTGTCTCGGCGCCAGGTACGGAGCAATCGACGACCGCGACGGAGAAACCGAAGGATGCGAATGCACCGCAGAGTTGCCCGAAGGCCGTTAACTTTGAGCTTGAAATCTAACACGAGAATGCCGAACAGTGGACCGGTGACCGGTCGTCAAGTGTAATCGGAAACGCGTACTTAATCGCGATACTCGTTACGCGAGCGCTGATCAGAACCTCGTAACGAAAGCGCCCGAACAATCGGCGGCGAGTTCGGGGCGGTAAAACTAAGCCTTTAAGGTAAACTCCCGAAGGGTGTCACGAGTCGAAAGTCCCGCAGGATCCGTACATCGGCGAGAGGCGTCTCGCGTCTATCCTTAAAGTATTACAAGGCGAGTCGCGTAAGTAATCTCGGTATCGTCCGGCGAGTTCCTTTTTTTCGTGGGATAAACTGGCAGTTCTTCGCAGCTCTCTACGGCGAGACTTCCCTGAACGAAGCTTTAATTACCGCTAGTATGTACTACGTTCTCGTATATTTTCTTTCTCCGAGTCGGCCGAATTCGCGAGACCGCCTCGTGGACGCGTCGCGGTGCAATGCATCTCGGTGCTCTGTCGGTACAAAATTAACGGAGAGCACCTTACGTATTTATTTCCGAAAACGCGGTACCTAGTTAATCTACTTAGGGCTAGAGTAACTCGACTAGCGAGGCGTATTAGTACTTAAGGGGCAAGTACCTCGAGTAAGTGATAGAGTATTGTAAATATACATAAACGGCAATCCTTCGCGTTTGATTTTCGTCACCGCGTCGCAGGCTCGCGTAACTCCGCGCCGTGGAGTCAATTTTATGAGTCGGCGTACTTAAGGCCCTTAAGTGCAGTCATCGATCCGATCGATCGGTCCTTGGATCGAAAAATCGGTAGAACACGTGGCTCGATCGGAGGGGACACAGTGCCGGGCTGTTGACACTGCCGGATGGATCGGACCACTTGTCGCCCACTTAATTAACCGGAGACCGAGAACGGACTGTGATGATCAACTTTTTAACTTCGACTTAGATTTTCTCTGACGCACTGCTAATATATTCGTCACAGATTTTGCCGCTACCGGAGACAAAGTGCCTGTGAAACATTCAGACGCAAAAGATGGAAGGGGGGGGAGAGACAAAAAGATTAAACAAATATACTAGATATATTTTCGAAGAATCGACGCAATAACGAATCGTTGGTGCACTCGAGTCTGTCGTATCCCGAATAATCTGACTTCGCAATGTACCTATGATCGTGAAATAAATTGTGGTTTGCCTGACGAACTTTTCATCTACTTGTAACGTTTTGTCCTCAACTCGCTGACTCGTGGGAAGCGAAGGAAAGGGGGGACATGACACGAACAAGGGTTTACAACTATTTGGTTTATTAAGTTCTTTCAATAAATCTCGGTAAACATAAGTCCTTAGAAAATAAAAGATAAATACTATAGCGATTTATTAAACTAATGGTTTCACGTGTCTTTCTCGACGAGCACTGTTTAAGTGCTGCTGGAAGTTAACGATTCAATTTACATTCGGTCGAAGCATTATAATTTATCGGAACTCTTAGATGGAATATATTAAGTTACGTTATATCTTTCGTTCCGCTCTCGTGGAATTTACCTTGACACGTGCGGATCATTTGTGTCATTTTTGAATACCCAAGGTCTCGTAAAAAAATCCTTGGGATCTAGCGAAATGCCCGTAAAGACTTTTTTTTAACGTACTTGGGCATATATGTACTCGCGAAAGTCATTTCCTATTTTCTTCCTTTCTTTCTTGATCGTTACTCTTTCGCAATGACTAGTATCTCAGTTTCATGCTTCTTTCTTGATTCGATCTGAATTTCTTCTAATTATCCGTGGATAGCTTGAATGTATTGAAACGAATATATAAAGAACATATTTGGAGCAACCTAGAATAGAAACTATTGGGTAACAATTTTCATATAAATATATAATCCAATAATTTCTGTAATAACATGGACGTACGGACTACTAATTAAGGAAGAAATGTTATTCAAGAACAACGGATTACTAGCTGGGCGGTCTTTTCTGTCGTTACGCTTCTCGACGGTAGTAAAATCACTGCTACTCGATGGAACAACTTGTAAAAAGTTACATATAACTATGGAAGTGTAATGGTTCATTTATCATTTAGTAGTATTACTACTGAGTCTCGAAGAAATACTTTTGTAGTGGACATTATTCTACCCAAATCAGGGCTTCACTTCTTAATGCTTTAAACAACTCTATCCGACTAATTCTGAACAAAAAAATGTCCAGAGTACCGGAAACCATGGAATATGTGGAGTGAAACTTAACAATCTTCCCTAATGTATATTTTTCAATCCTACGATGGAAGGTACAAAGAAAATGGAAGATGCAGAATTCTTGTTACTTCGTCATACTTCGTAAATAACGTCCAACGATTGAACATCAAAATAAAAATACTACTGATCATAATTAATACCAATTTGGGTTAGAAATATCAAATGTTGCTAAAGTTCAAAACCCGTAAGTAGATCTGTCAATATTTTTAAATATGGATATCACATTTTAAAATGCGGTACTTCAATTTTAACTAAATGAAAGATTTTTGCAGCCCTAACGATAGAAGAATGACCTATTCTTTACATTAAAAAATTCATTACACGTTAAGATATTTGTAAGTGGATTAAAGAGTCGAAAAGTTTGGTTAATATTAATCAAAAGAGGATTCATAATGTTTCCCCTATAATGTAATAGTTATTTCTCACAAAATGTGATATCTGTATTCTCGAGACAAAATTTAATCTATAGACGTGGTTTCATTTGAATAAATGAATGGTTCACTTTGGTGATACGCTAACTTCGGTTAAAACCGATAAAAAAAAATCTAAGCTTATCTACCCACTGCTTTAGCTTGTTGTGCTTTGTACATTTTTAAAACTTTCTTTCCAGGCACTAAAGTTTGACTCAGTCCTGGTCTCTTTTTACGTTTGTGCGTTTGATTATTTTCTTGGTCCACTTCGTCATCGTCATTCGTGGATATCTGTCCATTATACTGTGTTTGACAAATGATAGTTTCTTGCGGTGCTCGTATCGCTTCTAGCTCGGCTGCCGAACGATGCAAGTCCGAGTCATGGGCAAATGTACAATTGTGACCAAATCGGCAGCGACCTTTACGGTAATTCCAACAGATCTTCTTGCCGTTTATCATTTTAGTGTCATCCAACGTTGGTGTCATTTTTACATGTTTTTCCAATATCGCGCTCTTTGCTTTCTCCGCTTCGACGAATGGATTTGAAAAAACGGAAGTTTTCATGGTAGGTGTGCCATTGAAGTCTGGAGTAGGTAATGGAAGTTTTTCAGTGGAAGCTTGTTCTTTATGGTTTTCGTTATCGTTCTCGTTTTCTTCCTCCTCTTCTTCCTTGGAACTAACAGTTAGGCAATATCAGATAACAAAGAACAAATTCAATCTTGAATGTATGAAAGGCTTGCAATTAGCAAAATTATTCCTAGAACTCGAACAACTAAATGTTAAAGAATGCGTGAGAATGACGTTCAAGGTAGAATCGTTAAATTGCTTTATCCTTCTTTAAAGAATTACTAGAAATCAAGCCCATACGAATTGACAATTTATTCCTTTCTTATATATTAAAAGATTAATTAATATTTTAATTCTTGGAGTACTTAACATTTACAGTCATCCGTTTCTTTTTTCCTCTTTTTTCTAACGAAAGATACTTTTGGAACATCTTTAACTTTATGCCAATAAATCATACAAACATGGCAAATTTCAATGTCGATGATAAGCAGAAGGAATTAAATTTCTGAGTAAGCAAAAATTTTGTACCGTCAATTTTATGCTGTATGAGGTGTTCAAATTAATAGGTTAGGTCGGTGAACAAGGAAATAAGCAATAACTAAAGATATTTCGGAAGCTTACACATTGTCCGCGTCGTCAGAGGGACCATCCGTCTCGCTTTCGGAACCGGAAGATGTCCCGTAATCCGCAACTAACGAAGCCATTGCCCTTACCAATTAAATAACGGAAAATATTCTGAGTATACAAACACTAATCTAATACAACTCCTCTCTCCCCTGAAACGTTAAAGCTCTGCCATATCCATGTGCACGGCTATTGGTCGAGAGGCTCCGACAGCGATCAGAGATAACTTGGGCGATCCACTTCTCGGATTGGACGAGGCCAGGCCCAAAGACGGAGAAGAGACGGCGAACGATCATTCAGAGATGAGTTGGGAGATTGTTAACGGCAGAGATGAGCCTGCTCATCTCTATTAACGGGTAGGGTTCCGTTATTATAAAGAAAATCCGAAATTGGAATAAACAAAGGTGTTATAAGGAACTGCGCATGCACATGCCGGGGTCGGGGACCCTATATAAGGCCGAGCGCGCGCTCGGAGCATCAGTACCCTTTGGTCTTCCGAAGGGTAAACATCGGGTTACCTGCTTGTACCGTAACTGGTTTAACCCCAGTTTTAACCGAAGGTTAAATCTAAAGGTTAACCCCAGTTTTAACCGAAGGTTAAACCTACCGGTTAACCCCAGATTTAACCTACGGTTAAACCTAACGGTTAACCCCAGATTTAACCTATGGTTTAACCTAACGGTTAAAAATCAAACTTCGGTTAACTTGGGTTGTGAAACCGGGCCTTATGGGAGACATCCCCCCTCCCTTCTGTTCCCTTTCTTAATATATTTAACATAATTTATTACGTTTGTAAAGGGCTTCGGTGCGCAGCAACCTCCACGTGGTGAGCCTGGGGGATCGGTGGTTTCCAACTATCGTTGAAAACCACCGGTCCGCTAATAGCTGCGCGAGTGGTTCCACTTAGTGTGTTTTTTTTCTTGTATGATAGTAGTTTAATGTAGTTAAAAGTGGAAGCACTCATTGCGTGCGTGCGAGATTGTAAATTGCGGACAGGACGTTGTCGGGTACCTTTCCATGCAGCTAGTAATTTCGGATTTGCGTGCTAACCGAAGTAGATTTTTGCAGGTACGGCATTGCCGTACCTTTAGTGTATCCGGCAGCTTCCGTCGGCACCTAGTACGTCGTAGCTAAGCTACGGCGTGCAAGGCTACCTGGCTCAGGTTGTCGGTTGCGCGATACGTTGTTTCGCTCTGGCGGCATCCCGCGGGGGCTCTGCCTGCTGTAAGCCGGGACAAGCCCGTCGACTGAAACTCGTATTCGCGGGCCGACAGCCGAGCCGGGTTAGTCGTCGGTGACGGTGGAAGCTGCTGGATTGTTCGCGTTAGAAGTAGTATGCCCTTCCGGCAAATTATATCCGTAATTCGATGCTAACTGGCAAGGTACTCGGCGACTTACCCTGTACTCTGCGGCGAGCGTTGTATGGACGGATGAGTATGGTATGCGAGTGGTGTGTTGTATGGACGGATGCGTATGGTATGCGAGTGGTGTGCTGTATGGGTTATGAAATCCTGGTTCTGCGAGTTCCTGGGACGCTGGGAACTCAGTAGAACCAGGTGCCTATGCTTAGGCGGGTCCCAATCACAGCGGCCTCCTCGTGGCGGGACCTGGGGGATCGGTACCATCCTTATGGGATGACACCGATTCGCGAACTAGCTGTGAAGTAGAGTTTAATTAAGATAAAATTTTTTACCTTCCCGTAATTTAAATAAGATAAGTGAAGGGTAAAATCAAAGAGGGTGTCACGAGCGCTGTTCCCTTATCTAGTTTTACACTATGTTTACACTAGGTATTTTCCACGGCGATTTTGACCACGACGTAAATGATGTAAAAGCCGTTTATACCGTGGCACGCTAGAGATCGAGCAAGCAAAGTAGATGGCTCGGAATCGATGAGTTGGCGAACGCCACCCCGGGCAACCGGTTCGACCCAGAGTGCTTTGCGCGCGCTTGTTTCACTTCGCCGCGGCCTCGCCATCATTGAAAAGTAACGGGTGAGGTTGGACTCGAACGTTTTTCGTACAGAATCGGTTTCTTCGACAATTCGTCCCAATGAAGATGGTAGATAAAATCGAAATGAGCCTCGACGACATCATTAAGCAGAATAAAAGCACGAGGACGCGCGGAAGCCGGCGCGGTAGAGGTGGGCCGGCCCGCCGAGGCGTCCGCGGATCGCCCCGTCCTGGCGGAGGCGTCATGCGAGGACGCAATCGCGGTGGCATCGCGAGGAATTCCCTTCCGTACACGAGAGTGAGTATTCACATGACTGGTCTACCTTATTCCCTAGGAGGGGTACACCCGGTCTCGCATATCGGTCGTTCCGACCGCTCGTCGGCGGAGTTTTTCTCATTGGCTGGATTTATCGGTGGATCACGTCAACGTTAAGTCGTCGTCCATTGAATTTTCTACCACGCGGCGGCCGATACACTTTTGGGATACGTTCCATTTCGACGAATCGCCGTGCCAGTAGTTTCTGGAATTGCAACCACATTTAAAGTATGCCGCCCCTTTAAGCACTGGGTCCAAGTGTCGTCGGTCGAGCTCAAGGTTTCGTGCACGAGATTAAGTGACACCGAAGTGTATCGATGAAAAATTCAATATGGATTCTGCCCCGATTTCTTAACGTCCTCCGATACCGGCCTAGGGTCGCATAGCCATCGACAAACCGCACGACGATGTATCGAAGGAACGTTTCACCTTGTAACGTCTCGAGAAACGATGGGACGGTAGAACACCTTAGAAGATCGTTTCTAATTCTCATTACGTCGTAATGCCAATTACAGGGAGATGTAAATAGCGCTTGGAAGCATGATATGTTTGATGGTGTTAAAAAGGTCGGCAGAGGCGCTATTGGCAGTACCGGGACGACGAAGCTTCTCGTATCCAATCTCGATTTTGGAGTGTCCGATTCTGATATTCAGGTATGGATTTCTTTTATTTTGATGAAGGCTGCGCGAAACCTTGATTTATCTGTGAAAGAATTCATGTACGGATTAATGTCTTTACTTTCCATCGTGACTTGCAAATACGATGGCTAATTATTATTATTTACCATTAGGAATTATTTAGCGAGTTCGGTCCATTGAAATCTGCCGCGGTACATTACGACAGGTCGGGTCGCTCTTTGGGTTCTGCAGATGTTATATTCGAGCGGCGAGCCGATGCCATCAAAGCAATGAAACAATACAATGGTGTACCTCTGGATGGTAAGCTGCCAACACGATCAAGCTTGAGCTCTTGTGCTTGAATTTCATGAAAAACTAATGTTTCCAAAATGACGCATTATTATTTGTAGGACGAGAAATGAATATACAAGTTGCTACCTCGGAAATACCAATTACGTCTTCTATTCGCGGTGGTAACAGACTTAGCGGACCTAATTATCCACCTCGATCGCAACCACGTTTCAGAGGAGCTCGAGGGGCAATCGCCAGAGGTAATATTACATGGAATGCTTTCCTTCTTGATTTCATGTATTTATTGATAAATGGTATGGCGTGAATTTGAGCAGTTTAAAATGAAAATATTTGGTGAATCATGGTAGGCATAAGAAAATAACGGAAGATAAATGAATTCAAGGTCGCGGTACCGGGCGTCGCGGTGGGAGGGGAGGTAGTCGGCCAACGACTAAAACACCAACTGCTGAAGAACTAGATGCAGAATTGGAAGCTTATGTCAAAGAAGTGAAGTAACACATCCTTACCCTAAGCAACGTACATCTGACTTAATCTGTTTTTCTCATTTGACATACACATCGCAATGTGTTTCCTTTATTTTTCGTACCTCTTAAGATATACGCGTAACCGTATGAAAAAGAAAGCAAGAGTTATACAGTGATTTCTCTTAAAGTGAATTATTTTATTTATAACGTTTACTCCTGTTAACACTTCCAATAGAGAGGAAGCCACGAAGGAGTTACTTAGCACACGATTCAAAGTGTTTGTAGGAGCTCTCATAATCTCCCTTTTTTTTTAATCGCATATTTGGGAAGAATAAATCGTTATGATACAATGTAAAGCCTGTACGGACTTTGTATGTACTATCGTGCGTGTGAGACCATGAACTGGAAAATACACTAAACTACATATCCAACAGTGTTGTTTATCAGAGTACGAAGATGTGCTTTAAGCCCCGAATTGAATTCAGTTGGATAACATGTATTGTCAGCGAAGCGACAGTATGCTCCTTAAGAAGTTTGACATATTGTTAAACAACGAATCGATGTGTTACTCTGGATCATTGTGTCAGGTTGCTAACATTGTATTATCTATGTAATTTGTATTTTATTTCATGATGAGAGAACGAGCGTTAACCACTGATAGCAAAATAGTGGAGTAAGGCTGTGAGCATAATGGATTAATGTTAACTAGTCAGTGGCTCCAGGGGCTCAATTTATCGAACGATAAAGGGCCGAGAGCATTAAACACGCCACGAGCGTATGCACGCACGCAACTGCAAATTGCGTTGCACAGGCCCAAGACTGAAGAATACTCCGAGACATATTTGACTAATAAAAGACAAAATACACAAAAACGTATTTCTTCTACTATTTCTACATTTCCTTCCCATTGACTTATAGTTGTTGGCAACTTTTATCGTACGCGTGTACCACACTTACCGGAACTGTCATTTCTAGTTCTACAAAAGTTTTGGTGGCTAAGAACATTTTAAAAAGATTTGATTTCAATTTTATAAATAGCATATGTCACGTTAGTCGATAGGAATTTCAAGAAGTACGGATAGTACGAGAAAACGTTTATTTTGCTTAAATAATCATCTAATTCATCGTTACATATATTATTTTGTACATGTACGCAAAAATATGTGCCAGTGCAGAGGTAACAAGAATGGACAAGATTGTCCGATGACTGCCAACTTCACCAATGACAGTAAAGATGGACTTGCACTTTGAACTCGGTCATATTTTTACTCTGAGATACTAGTATTATAATTTGCTAAATACTTAATGATAAGATCAGTCATCATTTTTAGGTAATAAATTTTTTACTATGAAGTTACTGTGTACAATATGAGACATTCTTAACCACACCAGTTTTAAATTATAGAAAAAAAAAAAAGGAGGATGATGGTCGGGGTACTTCTTATAATCGTTTGAGCGTTCTCTTCTTATCTTTTAACATCTTCTTCTTCTCTGCTGTCAACTTTTTGTCTCCTGCATGTTTTTTCGGTAATGGTCCTGCAATTTCAGAGGATGTGCAGCTTTCAACAAGACCAGCTTTACTGCCTTTCCCACCTCCCTAGAATTTAAAATTTCATTAAATAAATTAGGATTTATATTGTATTGGTTGTACGGTGAAAATAATTTTGTTTTTTATCGGTAACCAAAATGACAGTCTTACCTGTGCATGGATTTCTGTCATCATCTTTGCTCGCTCGTAGTAGTCGTCATACCTTTCTAAAAGTAATTTTCCAGCTTCTTCGTTTAATGCCGATTCGGCGTTTGGTACTATCAGTAAACACTTTATTGTCTATAAATAAAAATGTCACATATTTATAGTAACGTTAGTATACTAAGGGAAATACACATTAATTGCTCTTGAATACTTAATCATTTTAATCTTTACCAATAATATATGTTTAATTCCCTGATCCGATGTCCAATCCTTCTTTAGAGTATTCACACATATTTCCCCATTTTTTGCAACATTGGGATGAAAGATTTTTGTAAGGAAAAATGCTTTCGGTGGTGACTGGGGGAAATCTTTTGCCAGGGTAAGTTTAACTCTAAAGAAACCATTGGTGTAAGGAGTTCCACCTAAAAACCAATAGCCCGTTTATATATGTAGCTCGGTACCGTAACAGGTCCCTTGTCACCGCAATGTACATTAGGTCTTGACTCGATCCGTTAATGGATTAAAACTATATTTACCAGGTCCTTCGATGACAGCTTGAATATCGGTAACGTCTTCCTCGTTGATGATAACTCGAATGCCTTCCGGTGGCTGGGTGGACAATTCTGTCATCTCCTTGGCCACCCTGCGTATGATCTGAGGCGACAAATTCTCGACATTCGAGATCTGTAAGCA
This sequence comes from Orussus abietinus, assembly GCF_000612105.2. NCBI lineage: Eukaryota > Metazoa > Arthropoda > Insecta > Hymenoptera > Orussidae > Orussus > Orussus abietinus. The sequence goes on from NW_019396014.1 coordinate 2,462,232, forward strand.
GGACATCGTAGGGTTAGAGAGCGTCGCGACGTGTCAAACAAGAGCGAGTCGACGAGTAGCCTGCTTACCGCGCAATGCTAACCCACACGTAAACAAGCGTGAACGAGGAACCCTCTGCCATCGGACAGCCGAGGGTGCCCTTACGTCGCCTCCTTACCTCGAATTACTTACCGAACTCACAGCCGCCATGTTCGCCGAATTTAGAATGAAATCTCGTGTCCGAAAACCGTCCGTAGGACGCGGCCGATCAGCGCTGTGCCACAATAAAATCCTTAACGTCACAACATCGGCACGGCATCACTTGCGTTAACCAACATTTTGAATCGTCGGCCAATCGCATGAGAGCGAACGTTGGTAATCTCCACCCCAGTCACTATGGCGCTAATGAAACCCAAGACCACGACTCCGGAAGGTTACCTCATCGCGCTACGGTGCATCGACAACTGGAGGGAGCGATAGGGCAGGTACCCTGGTCGTCCTAGGAGCCATGGCTACTCTCACTTTTTTATGTAAATTATTTTATATCGCGTCCACATTATTTTTGCAAATTGGAGTAAGGTGCACTGATTTCGAAGTGGCTCCGAAGCTAGTTTGTTATTGGCCGCTTCCCTTGAAACGACCAATCACGAGACGACAGCTATCAGCCGTAGCCAATCATCGTGAGTATCAATTCAAGATGGCGACGGATCGCGCTGGCGCCGATTTCGGATCTCCATGAGCATAACGGGCTGACGCACTTCGGTCGGCGGAAATTTCGTCGTAGTACAGGGTAGGGCGATCGATGTAAATTATGTGTGCGTTTGAGTGCGTTGCGCACCGTCGAGATCACTGAAAATCCTTTTAAAACGAATAACACAATTTAGAGAAGCAATCCGAGAATTTTGTCACCTTGTATCGTGTACGATTTAGCTGGTCGCTCGACGTTATTCATTCGAAAACGCACCGCGCTTCGCTGGACAAAGAGAGCGTCATCCGTTGCGTCGTCTGGCGTTACCTTTGGAATTGAGAGATTTAGCGAACCTCAAACGCACGAATTTATCAGCCTCTGCAAATTGACAGGATGCCGGATAACACATCGAACAACGACAAGGTGACGCTTTTCTTGAGGGCTGATTAAGTAATAACTTTGAGGTTAACTCGAATTCGGTTCTACAAGAACTCGAATTAGCCTTAACGTTGTGAGGAAACTCAATGGGCTGTGGTATGAAAAGATGATTGTCAATGAACATTCTCATTTCAGGATAAACACATGAAACAATTAAAGCGAAAAATGGAGTGTTGGCGTGAAGTCATCCTTCCACTCAACTCCGTTTTATTCTGGGAGCGCCCCTGGTATCCCGGGCTGATCGTTGGTTTTACAACTACCATTTTCTTGTGAGCATATCAAATTTTCATCAGTTAGTTTTACCGTTCTCATTATTTGCTGGCAATTGTTTTCATGCCGGTGTTAGAAATATTTTGGTATGATTACTTGGAGTTGGCTCGGATAGAATACATGCGTCCGATGCCTCGAATAAATTGGATTTTAAAATTTACTAGAATTTATTCTCGAGGCAATGGTGTTTATCCTTTATTCTAATGATTCTTTGCAGGTTAATATGGTTTTTGGAGCCAGCTATACTTACTTTAATTGCATTGAGTTTATTGATATTAGCCATTATTGATTACTCGGTCCCTATTGTGACAACTGCTTTATTCCCTGCAAATGGTTGGACCGGCCAAAAAGAACGTAAATTAGAAGAAATCTGTCAAAATTTATCCACTACTATTCTCCAAATACAGAATTTCTGGAGGAAGATCCTAAATGCTCGCAGTAATCATAGAAATTTTGTAAGTTAATTTGTCTTTCATGGTGTTTTTTATTTTATATTGCTAAGATCTTACCCTCCCCTGGAATAATGTAGTAGGTGAAATGATGAAGGTTTTATTATCATGACTGTTATATATATTTGTAGTGCTATGGTACAATGATGAGTTGTCTGATTAGTCTCGCATGGCTCGGAAACCATGTTAATAATTTGCTGCTGCTTTATATCATTGGTAAGTCTTTTAATATCCCTTAAAAACGGAATTTATTCTGATCGTCAAGGATTTTTATAACTTTACGCATCGTTCTTCCAGTTAATCTAGCTCTGCTCATGCCAGGCCTTAGACACAAAGGGCAAGCGCAGCAAGTATTAAAATCTATTTTTAAGTACTTGTGCCATCGTAAACAGTCATAATCATCGTTTTATATTTAAAGAAGTTTCATTTAGTTTTACACTGATCGTTGGAAACAATAAATTTAAATTTATTGTACCATTTGGATGTCATTCTGCTTAATGAGTAGTTGGCTTAGTTTGAAAGACAAACTTTATTATCAGTGTATGTCACGTGTTTGCTGCTTTTACACATATTGTAAGAAACTTCAAGAATGTAGGAGAGTGATATTTTTTTCCTTTTTATCGAAACTCAAATTATTTAGAATCTAGTTACGGACTTTTAATGATGCTGTTAGATATATCACTTATTTATCATCAGTCATTCAAGTTTACCAAAATTTACATGTATCTTCAAAACAGTTCAAAATTCAAAGAAGTACACTTTTTGCAGGATTATTTTAACTATAAAAAGAAATTCTATATGGTGTAACTTGTTAGTCGTCACTATTACAGTTTTTGCAACTGAGAGTAAATTACAATTTTTCAAAAGCAGTGTTATAAAAATTATGGAGTACTTAATGGTGATTAGAATATGAAATATTATGTAGTCACGTAATGTATGTGGAAGAAATGTTTTAGCCTCATCTGTCTTGCAATTGTCATTTGACTATTCATAATAACACACCTTGGTATAGTTAGGTGTGTACATTCTGATTTGCACATGTGAATGAAATATTAATATGCAGCAATACGAAAATTCGAATGGTTTTGGAACATGAATTATTTATAGTAATAAGATTTTATTCTCTAATGTAAGATTACTAATATTCACAACACACTCTTGTATGTAAGGTGATGTGTTAAGGCATTGCCTCCTTCAAATGTACATTTTCATGTGTCACTGATCAAATTCCCCATATTGGTTTTTAAACTGTCAATCATTTACATGCCAACAATTGAATCATCACTCATTATTAATTCATCATTCGCCTCATTGTGGTCAATACGGAGAAAAAGACTTAATTTATGAATACGTAGACCACTCATGGGTACATGTTTTTACTATCGTTAATAAAACCAAAGATTCATTCATCTCTTCACCGGTTTAACGAGTTTTCGTGCAATACATATTTTTCTATTATTTCTTACCAGTTTTCAGGACAGGGTGATATTTTACAATCCATTACGGACCACTGACTGAATAAGTAAGATGTATTTTCTCCTCGCGATATTTAGGTCTTTAGATTGTAATGAAAAAACTATTAACATGCTGTAAGTTTTGGTATACTTTTACTTATTTATTAATGTGTAAATATTTTTTTTTTATAAGAAGTTATTTATTTACTCTCTGTAAAGTGATGCTCAAGAATTAAAATTATTATATCTTAATCTTTGAGTGTGTTCAGTGCTGTAATTTAAGTACACAAAACATTCTAGTATGGCGTACATCAACATACACAAATTATATAATATCGTACGATAAATATACTCAAAATATAAATTCTTTAAAAAATATGCGTATAACAAATAAAACAATAGAAAATCGTTTTACATTATGTAGAAAATGATAGTTTCAGATAAGCGAATTACCATTTTCACCATCACTCGATTGTGTTATTGCAACTTGTTGAAGAAAGTTTCTCAAGTTGTTGGTCAAACATATATCTTCCCCGTCGGAACTAACTTCTGAATCGAAGACGTATTCGATTTTCGTCTTAGGATTTATTCTCAGTTGTGGTTCAACTTTTCTATAAAATAGAATATTATTAATAAATAAAGTAACGTGTAACATCTAAACTCACTTGTAAACAGTCCTCTCAGGGCAATCTTTAATGACGGAATCAGAAAGCGATTCTTCAGTTTGCTCCTGAACCGCTTCCAATTTCCTGGCAAGTTTGAAGATTGGTTTTTAAATATTAGTCCTTATTAATGTGTTTAACATACTGCAGCAAGCAAAATGGTCATACTCACAAAAGTTGACATTCATTAAGAAAGTTAAATGATTTGTTACTGTCGCAAGTAACATTGGCGTCTTTAATGTGTTTTGTTCGAGAAAATGGAGAACCTTCACAGCCACTTCCTTTGGTGACCACTTTAGATGTTAGACGATTTGTGTCAATTACCTAGTTAATTAATAATTAATGCTATAAGATTTATAAAGCTATAAGTGTTGTACAGAATAATCATACCGAATCACTGATTTTTTGTTTGCTGTTTAAAGCTAATCCACGACCACTTAGAGGTGAAAAGTGACGAAACGATTTTTGACAATACGGTTGCTCTCTAATCGATAATGGTTTCTCTTTACCGATCTTGAGCTTCTCCTTAGTATCTTTAAGCTCTCCTGCGAGGCGTAAAACTTCAGAACTAGAAAAACATAATTCATTGTACAAAACATTCAGAGTACAAAAAATTGTCAAAAAATTAAAATTTCTCGTAAACAATTACTTTCTGGAAAGAATAATACATTTATCAATGCTTTGTGATTTCTTCAGATTATTCATTGCATTCATGAATCTGGATGACTCTGAACATATTTCGTTTGAACGTCGATATTTTTGTAATGATTTTTCCTCTAAACTAGTCCTACTAATTGTACTCCTCGAGAGATTTCTTTGAGGTCTTCTTCCGATTAATTCTTGGTCATACTTCAGAGGATTATTTCTTGTTATCGCTTTGCAGACTACTTATAACGTAACATTTTTTAAAAGAGTAATAATCAACCGTATTTATTAGTGATTAGAAATATTTACCATTCACATTTTTAACATTGATAGGTGGAATAATATGAGCCGAAGATGTTTTAGGTTCACTTGATGATGGCTGTTTATCATTTAAAGTGGATGCTTTGGGCCCTCTTCTATTTTTCTATTAAAATAAAATGCCTTCTGAAGTTTTCCTGTCTGAATAAAAGGAACGAAATCAAAATCTTATCATTAAATACCCTGTAATCGGTTTGCGTATACAAATGTACAGTTTTCATTTCGTTGTAATGTTTCTTTTTTTGCAAATGCTGCTCATAGAGCATATCTTCCAATGCTTTTATGCGATCTTGGAGTTTCAGAATGACATCTTCGTACAGCACACTCTTAAATTCATAGCCCTATGTAAAATATTATGGGAGATTAGATCGATAAGATAAATTAGGTAATATATATATTGTGACAAATACTTTGCGAGGGTTCAAAAGGTGCTCTATTTGCTTATCCTTCCTTTGCAATTCATGCTGGAGCTTCCGAATTTTTATTTTTAGTAATTGATTCTCATCCAACGTCAAGACCAACTCTCGTTTTAGGCAGAATAAATCCGATTCCAGGTCTTCCTGTAGGGAGTAGTCTTTATTAAAAATGTTACATTTGATTTCAGCAAAAATTATTTACCTCGCTTCTCACAGAGTGTATTCTTTTCATATTTATACTTCAACAGTAAAAAAAGGAAATTCGGGAAGATACGCATACGAGTACTGATCAATTTTATTAATTTCATAATTCCATTGATCTGTAACATTGACGTTATATACTCTACTAATGAACTGTCATATTTTCTTAATTAATGACAGGTATGTACATAAAATTCCGATTTTCAGTGAACAAGGAACTCAGGTAAATTTCGCGCCGGATATGTTTAAATTCACCTACTATGGCGTCGCTCGTGGCGTTTCTAGGGGAAATGCCAATGAATGTGCAGAAGGCAGTTAGAACATAACCTAGTTATATCGTAATGTGGAACCGCTTCTGATGGCTCTCTAGCAACCTATAAGAGTGTTTTATACTCATAGTCTTCCCGCCTTTTCAAGTGACGGTATCGAAATCGTTTATGGTTACGAATAACAAATATGAGCTGGCATGCGACGTGCATGATGCTCACTTGTTCAGTATTTACAAATTTTATTTGGAATTGAGATCCAGCATTTCCAGCATTTCAACGATCGAGGCTCGTAGGAGTGACGAAGTTATTTGTTTCGATTGCAACGCTTCCGTAAACGCAGAAGCGGGAAAAGTCGAGCGTGAATTTGGTTCGTGTTTGGAAAAGCAGGATCATGAAACCGGGAGGGACAACGAAAGTTTCAGCCGGAAAAACTACAGCTTCAGAGGTTATTATTACATTTCGATTCCTCGGAAATACTGAACATTCTGTTGATATCTGTGGGTCAGAAATTTACCTATGTTTATGTTAGAATTACTAAATAATGACCACTTGAGGCATAGGGCAGACCGTTTAATTTTTTTCTCTTCTAATCTACGTAGACCAAGATCCTCGTTAAAGTTCAAAATCGTAATATATTTACAAACAGAGCAAGAAATTTGAGACTTGCTTCGAAAGCGTCGATGTTATTCTAGTAAGGAATAGTGTTTCTCATGGCAAGGAGTTTCATTATATAAAAGTCGATTTTATGCACATCTGTAGATTATTAATTTGGTTTAGTTATTTTTTTTTATATTCTTAACATTGCTCGTTTTTTGTGAAGTCACTTGAGGACAATGGCTTATATTTTCTACAGAGATACAACCATCGTAGATGTAAGTTGTTTTTAACATCGCAATGTTCACATGAGATTACTTTTCCTTTTTACTTCTAATAGGATACTAAAGTTAGAAAATCCCTGCATCTTTTACAACCGGCAGCTACTGACAAGGAAAATTTAGTGGGTGCAGGACGTCATCCTAAATCCATGACATCAGCTAAGGAGGCTGCTAAGGAGTAAGAAAACTTTTTGAATTTTTTATTGCATATTCATCAATTTATTTCATATTTGCATGTTTTAAATTTGTTGATAATGATGCAGTGAAATGTCTGACAAAACTGAAAAGTCCAGAAATGAGAAACCCAAAAATGCAAAATCCAGAAATGAAGTTTCAAAATCGAATAAAAAAGTAAATTATAAAGATAAAGGAGTACAGACAGCACGAGGAGAGAAAATTAAGATTGAAGTTGAAGATTTGACATCTGAAGGTATGTATGTTCAGAGTACATGTCGATATGTAATTTTAATTATGTTATATGTACGATTTATTAATACTCGTTTCATGAATAGCTGGCTAAAATGGTTGGAAATGGTGAAGGTATCTTTAGCAGCAAGGATGTACATATTAACGAGGTCATTCATTTATTTATTACTTACGCTTTACTTTTGTTCAAAGCTGGTCCTAGCGAGCACTATTGGGAAGTACTAGCCGAAAGACGACGGATAGCTCTCGATGACGCTTTGGAAGAAAATAGGGAATTGGCAGAACGTGTGGCACAGTTGGAAGAAGAAAACCGCATATGTAAAGGGATGTTGGATGAAACTAGAGCTCTAGTTGAAGTTTTGCAGGTATGTTTATCTTATTAGTTTAAAATATGTATCATGGATAAGTTGCCATTTTAATTAGAAATGATTCTGTTTACTGAATTATTAATAATATTTTAGGAGATGATCGGCGATGACAATAATGATATCAACAATTCACTAGACGACAGTGTCCTATAGTAGATGATTTTATACTAAGCTCGTTGAGAGTTCCTTTGTAATTATTATTTGTTGCGTGTTCCACCACTGATGTATGCCAACGAGGGTGGAATTAGTGCGATCGTTAGCTATACTCGAATCCTAGATATTCTGGATCTCTTTTGACAAACCGCTTCATCTAATTTTTCCTACGAAAAAGGTATTTCTACTTTTAATAGGTTTTTATGCTGGTCACAAAGTATTCTCCGCGTTGTAAACTTAATACCATGGGATTTATAAATTTTACGAGTTCACTAAATATGTTGGCAGGAGAAAATGTATATCTGGCCGGGGTGAAGCATGAATGTATCCCAAATAGTTTCTTATTCTTACATATACCTATTTTTCATTAATGTACCTTTAGTGTATCATGTAACCGTATCATTTAACGATTGCTTCCTCACCTTATAAAGAATTGTGAATTACGTGTGTCATTTTTGGACATAACGCCGTGTTACTTTCCTAATAGCCTTTTTACCGTTAAAATATTTCTTTGCCCTTAAAGTTTCTGAAAATGCGACAGCATAAATAGGTCAATAATGTGCGAACCGACGTTGTCCTCTGTAAACACACATATAAACGTTTACAAACATCATATACAATATATTTTCACAGTACATTGACGCCCGGAATACAAAACTGTAAAATTCACATTAGTGGAGAACACGTGTAAACCCGATGTCAGTATACTGCACTGTAGCTTTGTGTGAATTTGCGAAGCGATTGGCGATAACGAGCTTATAAATAAATTACAATAAGTAACATTAAAAGAATTACGTCGACAGCAGGGAGATTCTAGGGCCCGTGGATTAATCTTCGTCCTTGAAGCGGCGATAAAAGGACTGGACGTAGGTGAAGACACACTTCCAATCGGGACGGCGCATCACGACCATGTCCTCGACGTCCAACAATGGGGCGATTCCCGCAATTTCACTGGAAATTAAACGGTTACTCTCCAATGAAGACTGGTCGTTTAACGGTCAACTTACTCGGCTTTGGTAAATGCCAGCTGAAAGTTCTTCCTGCGGTCTTCGGGACGTAGAGAATCGTAATCGAAGGCATCCGGTCGGAAGTGATGGAGCAGGGCGCAAAATGCAAGTCCATCGCTCCAGCTGGTCGAGAAGTTCTCCAAGTGGACGTTCTGAATTTACGATATATTTCACTTACTCTAAGCATACGTCGGCATTTATTTCAATTGCTAACTGTAAGATATCTTCGCGTTACCTCGTATTCTTTAGTTTTCGAGCGACACCACGCCAGCAGTCGCTCTTTTATCTGTACCGCGTTGCTCTGTACAACGGGATCGGTGAACTTAAAGTGAAACTCTTTTCCGGGTGTCAGAGGCGTACTGTGAAAACGGGAATACATATTTTAGAGTTAATTCTTGTGGAAATTAAATTTAGAGACGAAATGAAAGCAACCGTCGACAAATTTAATCGACGTTGCCTTCATTGTTGTGTTTAGAGTATGTTTCTAATAATTGGTAGATTACCTGGGCGAGCGGGGAGCGCTGTTCTGTCGATCGAGCTGGCGAAACTTCGCAAACGGAGACATGGGCTTCTTGGGTGCTGAAAAAGGAAACGAAATCGGACATTAAGCGTCGACGAATAATCTCTAGCTAGGCAGAATTCGGCTCTCATGCTCGTAAACCCATTAGTGGTTGTATACTGTATCTAATTGAACTCATTAATGTGCTGTCTACGTGTGGCAATGGTGTCAGGTGCACTAAACTAAGAAAAAAGAAAGAAACTCTAAGAACGCAACTCGAGCAGCACTTGAGTTAATTCAGTGAATACCTAATTACTCGAAGGAGCTAATGAGTACATACCGACCGATCTCAGAAATTTCTATTAAAGTCCTACTCTCGCGTTTACGCAAATATGAGTACGCATTTATGAGCTTAATCAGAAAAAAAATGGGACTTTATCCAGGCCGTAGGAGAACCGTCGATCAGTTATTTCCGAACTGACAAACTCGTCCCTAAGTAATGAACAAAGTCATCGGGGCGTATTTTCTCGTGTTTATTACAGTAACAGACATATTTACAGCCGCAATTCCCGTTTACGAAAGTCGGGTCATCGGTCAAGCGCGATCCGTCATTTTGTTCATTTAATCGTACCAGTTGAGCGTAATTTTCTTGCGGTGCGCAATCGTTTTTAAAGGAAGATAGATATTAATTGACGCGCCCGACTCGTACGTCGAGGAGTCATTTTTCATTTGGTTTGCTTCGTAGTCTCCGAAGGGGGAAACCGTGTCGATGGGTGCAGAGGTCGACATTGCGCCACGCAGTGGTCGCGAAACGTCAGGAAAAGTCTTAGCTTTTAGTTTTGACTCGCTTCGCAAAATTTCGAACCTCCTCGCTCGGGTTAGCCGACTCGATCGAATCTCGCGGACGTAAAGTTGCAAATCGGTGCCAACGCATTCGATGATTTCTTTCGTTTTTTTTTCCACACACCCAACAAACTCAAAATCAAACCGGAGACGGTATCTCTTTTTCACACCAGTTCTGGTAGAAAAATGTAAAAAAAAGAGAGAGTCACACCTCGGTTAGTAGACTAGTCTCCTGTACTCTAAACCAGCGTAAACCAAGACAAACGGTGTATGTCCCGCGACGTCTCGCACGAGAGTACGGTGTACGTAGCCCTGCCGAGTAATTTCATTTAAAGGCGACGGAATCGATCGAAAAAATTCATCCAAGATGCGTTTCACTCCCGGTGATAGAAATTTTAAATTGTACCGACGAAATCTGTCCCGATGCATTTTTTTGCAACTCCCGATAAAACGCGCACGTTGCAGGAAAACGCATCGACGTGGCCGCAATCGCCCGACGCGGTGGTGCTGCTATCAATTTCAGGAAAGAGGGTACAATTGGAAAAAAAAACTTCTTAATAGTTTTTAAAAAATTCCTATCACCGCGTTGTCGAAACATTTTCCTGGGGATCAATTTTTCGAACGATGCGGATTTCGACCGTCGACGTCGCCATTGCGTGAAACTTCCGGTGGGGATCGTGCAGGGTGTAGGTGCCGAGAACGGTCGACGTTCTCGTCGCTAGTGGTGGCTTAGTTGGTCTAGTAGCTAGTCGGTGGTAGTAGTAGAAGAAATAGTGGTAAAAAGACTCACTGATCGTCGGGGCCGCCTCGAAAACGCACTAAAACGTCCCTCTAATCCGGGCTTGGGACACACACACCGGGCACGGTAACGAAAGGCAGAACGAAAAACAAAGTAGCGGGGGAAGAACCGAGCCGGGCTAAACCGGCGCGGAAGAGACGCGCCCTTTCTCTATCTCCCCGGGCGACTCGAGTTCTTGCAAACTATCGATAAGTCAAACGGTCGGTTGCGCGGAAAACCGGTCGCGAGGGCCACCCTGAAGATTTTCTCGAAGACGTCGACGTCGTCTCGGGAGGATTTCGCCTCCTTGCGGCTAACTCGGAGTCTTGATTTCAGGGTGCGGAGTCTTCGAGGCTTCGTATCGTTCGGACGCTGGGACGGCTCCAGGAGCGATGGACCTTCGGCTCCAGGAACGCGAGGAGGACGGAGAGTCGCTCGGCCGAAAACGGAGGTCAAACTGGAGAACGGAGAACGAGAGCCGGCCCTATGGCCCTGGGCGCGGCATTTTACAAAGGAGGTACCATTTAACGTGGCGATCGATCGGACCGACCAGCGGGGTCGAGGCTCAGCACCGCGCGTCGCTCCTGACGGTCTCCCTGAAGAGGTCGTCGAAGGCGGCGTCGACGTCTCCCAGCTCCACGAGGTTCCTCTCGTCGTACAGGTGAGGGACCGTGTGGCTCCTGGCCAGGCCGTTCTGGCTCCTCTTCGCGGGCCCCGGGCACCTCTTGCTCTTGGACTCCCTCCTCCCCGAGGGAGGGGATTCCCCGGAGCCCGCGTTGGTGGGACTGTGGAAGTACCTCTGGATCTTCTCCTCCATGCGCTTCACGTTGTCCGAGGTGGCGGCGGCCTCGAACTGCTTGGACAGCCTGAAGGAGGACGGGGACCTGGACTTGGGCGGCCGAGGCGGGGACTCCTGGACGACTCGAGGGACCTGCAGGTTGCTCTTGGACAGGGCCAGCTGGTGCCAGGACTCGGACTTCGACAGGACAATCGAGCGCGAGGGTCGACTGGCGCAGGACATCAGGTACTCGTCGCTGGAGTCGATCAGCTTTGCGCTGCTGCCGATGGGTCCCTTCGACTGGACGATCTTCGACGGACTCACCACGTTCACCTTCGGGGGCCCCCCTCGGAACCCGGACCTAACGGGCGAGGGACGGTGTCTGTTCGGGTTTCTGCTCTCGAAGATGCCGATCTTCTCCTGAGTGTTGTTGCTCTCCACGACGGGCTCGCAGGGCTGCCTCGGTGGAGTAAATCCGCGGGACGAGGCCTCCTGGACGAAGGGTACACCTTCCCTTCCGAGGGACGAGTCGAAGACGAGGTGCTTCGGGGGCTTCGACGTCGCGTCACTCTGCAGCTTCCTGGCCAGGTTCTGCTGCAGTAGGTTGTGCCTCTGGATCTCGTCCAGCGGGATCTCCCTCTTCCTCGGCTCCGCTCTAGGAACCTCGCCCATCTGCTGCGCGGTTTCGTCCGGGACGTCGCGCTTTTCTTCGGGCCCGAGACGGTTCTTGCCGGAAAGGGACTCCGTCGAATCTCGTCGCTCTTCGGGGAGCATCGACGCCTCCGGCGCTATCGTGGCTATCGCGCAGGTGTACCTCGTTACCACACCTTCGGGGCTGATGTCTTGATTGGCGATCTTGTCCTCCTCGGGAAGCACGACCTCGTTGGGGACGATCCTTGGATACGTTTCTTCGGTCCTGGGCACACCGGAAACGGATAACCGATCCTCGTAGTTTCGATCCTGGAAGACGTCTTGCCGCGACGCCTCTTCGGCCCCTCCTGGATAGTTTGCCTCGTAATCGGTTCTCTGCTTCTCACGGTTGCTCAGGTCGCGAGACGAGTGACCCCAAGGAACGTAGCTTCGAATTCGCTCCTCGTCCCTGCTTCCGGGATACGAACGATCGTTATCCTCGCTCGTTAAAGGGTAGCTCGATTTTGGACCATCGTCGGCATCCTTCGGCAAGTGGCCTTGGGACAAGCTGGCCCTAAGGAAATTGTCGATCGTTTTGATGGGATTCTGACTAGAGGAGTACGATCGGTACGACTCGTTCGGGCGAGAATAGTTGACCTCGAAATCCCTAGGGACGGGGTGGACTGAGACGCGATGTCCCACCTCTGGATAGCTCGTCTGCTCCTGATAGACTCTAGGATTGTCCACCGGATATCCGGGGTTACTCTTCACCGGGGAAGACGCCATCAATGGCTCGTATCTAGGACTCTTGTCGGAAACCTCGTAACCCTTTCCGATGTGACTCTCGGCAGGTGAGTGGGAAGGTGCCGAACCGCTCTGGGGTAGATTTGACATCCTGTTGGTGTCCACGTCCAGACTCTGCAGGGGGATAACCTTTGGGAAATTCGACTTGGGCGTAACCCCTTCGACGTCGGGACTCGTCCCCAGGTCCAGGGACCCATCTACGTTGGGCTGAAACAGGCCCTGAAATTCTGGAAGAGTTTTCTCGGTCACTGGGTGATCTTTGGCGGTGCCGTCCAGGGGATGAGGTCCGTTGTCGGGAGCAACGGGCTGAATCGTCTTGGTCGACCAATCGTTCCCGACGTCGGCATTCCTCGGCGCTGCGTCGAAGCATTTCCCATCCCAACCGGTCCTGGACTCGTTATCGATCATCTTCTCCGGCGTCTCGTCTAACTTGCTGCGCGATAAGGAGCTCTTGGGACTCCCATCGAGTCGATCGACGTTCTCGTATCGATATCGTCGAGGGTCTTCCTGGCGATCCTGGTCCTCGTAATACTCGCCCCTCCGGTGAAGCCCACCTGAATCGTTGTCCAATTTCTTACATGGTTTAGGATTTCTCGAAGACCACTGGTCCGGATTTTCGTATCGGGGACGAGGGCCTTCGGAGTGCTCCAGGTCGTCGTAGTATTCCGCCCTTTGGTGGACCACGCCGGGTCGATTGGATTTGGACGGACTCTCCCGAGAACCGATTCTCGACGGCGCTTTGCTTGACTCGGTTTGACGTCCGTTCGAGGCAGGGGCGAACTGCTTGCAAAACGACTGATAATTCAGGCGACCGTTCTCCATCGCTCCGTTTGTCCCGGGGATCGAGGACGGCGCGTTTCCGGATTTGACGTACTTGCCCTTGGTTTGGGGCGGCGGTGCGTTTCGGTTGCTCTCCTTGTCGAACATCTTCACCTTGGCCTGCAGGGTGCCGCCGGTCTCGGCGGTGGCCTCCAGCAGTTTGGGCTTCAGGAACTCAGGGACGAAGTCCTTCCCGGTCTTCTCGATCTTGCGGAAGGGAGAGGTGGGGGCGTGGGTGAACCCCGACGTCGGTTCGGCGGTCGCGTAAGGGAGCTTCAGGGATCCGACGACCACCCCCTGGTTCTCCCGGTCCTCGTTCGAGCCGGCGCGAAGTCGTCCGCTGTTGTCCCTGGGGCGCTTCAAGGGGCCACGGTCCTCGGGGGAGACGTCTCGCGGCTTGTCGAAGGTGGTCTTGATGTCGGCGAACCGATCGTTCCAGTTGCGGTCGGCCACGGAGGGTTGCCTGTAGTTGAAGTTCTTGAAGGGCAGAACGTTGGCGGCGGGCCCGGACTCGCTGTTCCTGCCGATCAGCGCCAGGAACTTGCGGTCGTTCTCGGTTTTGGGCTCGAAGGAGGGCACCGCCTTGGTCGTGCCGGCCAGGACCTTGTCCCCGACGCCGATGGGCCTCCTCAGGGCGATGCAGCCCTGGTTCCGGCCGTGGCCCTCGGCCTGCAGCTTCAGGTAGCTCGGGATGTCTATGGTGTTGGCCCTCTTGATCTTGGACTTCTTCGCGGAAAACTTGTTGCACCTGACCGGTAGTACCGGTAGTACCGGGGGTTCCGGCGGACGGAAGGGAGCGGCGAAGCTGCCGAACTCCTCCTCGACCCCGGGGCCGTCGACGAGACGAGGCGCCTTCGTATCGTCCTCGGGGGAGCCGTCCGGCTCCTTGCTCCGGCTCTGCAGCGACTGTCGGTGGTTGATGGCGTCCTTCACGTGCTTCTCGCGGACGCGATCGAACTGCCGCTCTGCCGTCCGCTCCGGGTGGTCCTGTCGAGTCGCCTTCGCGGGGGCGACTTGGGCCTCGTCCAACCGCGCGGATTCCGGGAACGGACGCTCGGCGAGGTTCCTCTCCTCCTCCAGCCACTTCCTGGCGCGAGCCAGCTCCTCGGCCGTGACGACGACCGTGTGCCGCTCCCTGCGCCGCCGTCGAGGTGGACTCGGACGAGGCTGACTCTCCTCCTCGGGGCTCTCCGGGATCTTCAGCTTCGCCAGAAGGTTCGAGACGAGCCGCAGCAGGTGCAGCTTGCTCGCCGGGTCCAGGGTGGAGCTGTACCTGACGAGGGCGCCGACGTCGGCGCGCCGCAGGGTCTCTCGCAGCCGCGCCAGCGCCGTCTGGATGTCGGAGAGCAGCAGGTCCTCCAGGAACTGCTGGTCCAGCGGCTTCGGGCTCTGACGGTCCATCGGGAGTCTGGGTCGGAGGTCGCCCTCCGAGTCGATGCCCGAGTCCTCCGGGTGCACCTGCTCCTCGCTGCTCCCACTCGAACAGGAGAGCTCCAGGGCCGAGCGCAGCCGCTCTACTAATACTGGCAATGAATTCCACTCACCGGGTCCTGCCGCTGGTCGGATCGGGCCTTCGACCCGATGGGGTGGCGAGGCCGCGACATTCCTCTCCGGCTCCCTGCTCGGAGGCGGTCCGCTCTCAGCAACGGGCCAAACTCCCCGTGCTCCATCGACTGCGAAACGGTGCAACCTCCAATTTATTTACTTATTCTATAGACGTTTACGTGTATTAGATCGCGACCGCTCCCGGATCGAATTTCGTCCAATCTCTCGTTTTTCAACCCGAATGCCCTCGGCTATTAATATCGCTCGGTATCTGCTTGCGCGCGGCAACGATACCGGCCGCTGCCCCCGATCGAATCGAAATCGACCTCTCGAATTTTTTCGACGCCCTTTCGATCGATCGGAAGCCCTACCGAGAATAATTTTCCCGAATGAAAATTGAGGTCTGACGCACCCTCGGCTGGCGGCGGTGGTTTCGCCGAGTTCGGGAAGTACAGGACGAAGCACATTAAAATCGTAATCTTGCTCGACGCGAAACGATCGGCTCGTCGGACGCTCGGAACCGTCGTGGACGATGGTTAACGTTAAAATCGGAGCACGCTCTCTGGGCAATCGTCGACGTATCGAACCTTCTTCATGTAATTCCGATTCCCATTCCGGGAGTAATTCGGTGACCTCCGGGGAAGATAAACAGAAATATTCCGCGTACATATCTATAGACTCGTCGATTCTAAGCGAGAAATCCACGGTAATCGAGTACCTCGAGTTCGAGTTTAAATTTAAAATAAACGGGAAATATTTCCCGTCAATTTCGGAGCCGCGATTAAGGGACTCGATGCTTGACATTGGACGAAATCCGATGCGAAAATAATTACGTTTCTTTTCTCCTCTGGTAACGTCGCCTGGCGCGGGTCTGCGCGTTATTTGGAAGCGGGAGTCGCTCTTTGTCGCACCAATAAAATAACCACGTTGTTAGAACACGCGCGGGCCTTTTTGTCACGTCTTTGCAATTACGCGGACGAGGTATTCGCCCGAATCACCGGCGAGGGATTTTGCGACGTGCAAGCTGCGAGAGGCGCAAGCGCCGACCACGAGAGCTTTGTGACGCGTGTCGGTATAGCCCGGTTTTATTTAAAACACGGGGATTCTCCGCGGATTTATTTTGAGTCGCCTCGCCGGCGTGTCCCGTGCGTCTACGACGAAACGAGACGAGACAACGAGCCTGCTCTTTGCACGGAAAAATTACGCCAAGCGTCTCGTCTTATCGAGCTCCGGTCGAATCGCCGTCGACGCCAATCTCGCCGTGATAAAATGTCACCCGAACGGGGGCGTTCCTTGAAAGGAAAAAAAAAGCTCTCCTTTTGGAAATGCCTAATCCGAGAGCGCAAAAAAATATCCTTCTTGGTTAGATGTGCATTTCGCGACGGGGATGGATGATCGACATTAGAGTTCTCTTCTTTTTCAGCGAACCTGATTTTGGCGTCTCAGACCTCTCTTTGGCTTCGGAGTCTTCTTTGTCCTCGTCCACTTCGCTCCTGGGCTTGCAGCTCTCGACGTCGGTGCTCTCTTCGTTTTCCACTACCAATTGAGGATCTAGAGACATCCGGAAAGAACGGGTCTCAAAGTACTTGGTTTGCAGAGCAAGTATGGTGGAGTCCTATGTTTTACTACCATTCGATATACCGATTATTAGCGGCGCGAATTTATTAATTTAATTTTCAGAAGACCTCGCGGAAGGCCGATAATTTATGGAATTGTTAATACCTCACCTTCTGCCTCCATGTCGACCGATCGTCCGGCGCCTAGAAAATACAGGAAAGGGCGGAAATTAATTAAGAGGTAAATTAATAATTGTCAGTACACGTGGTACTAAATGTTAGAGAGTATCGCGCGAACCGACGTTTCGTCTCCTTGATCTCGCATCGGTGTTCGCAGGTTTCGGGGTCGGCACTTGGGAGAAAATTCGAAAAATGCGCTCGAGGAGAGGGAAAGAATCCCGACGAGGGCTTTTAAATGCCTACGCAGATACTGGGGGAAGGCGGAAAATTCTTTCCTGCAGCGTTCCAGATTTCTACGCGAATGCTCCGGGGAGGCGGTGATTTACCGCGATTCCTTTCAAAAATAGAGCGGACATGTCGATACGAAAATCCGTTTTGGTAAGCTCCTTCCGCGAGGTAGGAAATAAACGCGTAAACCGTGATTTATAGGCGAACACCGAAAGCCTCCTTTGCTATGCGAGGCGCACTTTAATACTCTGCGAATAGCGGAAGACAACTTCAAACACCATTCTACATGCGAAAGTAAACAGCATTGCTCATCTAGCGGCTCGAATTGGCAGGCGGATTATTTAGCGTTAAAATAGCTGCGACTCGTTTTACGTAAACAGCGAATCCTCGCTAATTCCGTGGCTTACCGGCTCTTATAAGGAAGGGTCTATAAAAAAAAGGTGTCTAAAAAAATGTGGAAAATGTGGAGATGGGTGGAAGTCCTCCCTTTTCCCGTCAATTTGTCCGATCGTCTGGCACCGGCTTTAGCCCGACCTATTTAGCCTAAGCCCCGAAATAAGTGAATCCGAATGAGTAATGAGAATAGAATGCGGATACAAGAGCTTTTAACGTATCTAGGTCTTCCTTGCACTTGCACCGGCGTAGGAAAGGATCGTAGCATTTTCTCCCGGAAAATCCGAATTTTCCTCGGATTTTCCTCCTTACCCGATGGCGGCTGTTCAACGTAAAGCTCTGCCAATTCTCTCGGGAATACAAATGCTCCCCAGCGATTAAACGAGCGTTGAACCTCGACTTACTTTAGAATTGAATTTAGCGTATCAAATTTGGCGTCGCCTTAAAATCGGAGGTAGTATAAAGGCGTAAAATAAGGGAGGAAAAATGATACGATTTCTTGCGTCTCTGGGTAAAAAGTGAAAATAAACAATTAGACCCACAATGGAATCGTTCTTATGTCAAAATCATTCGCGGTCTGCCGGGCGGATCTCCCGCAAATTCGTGTCTTTTGACACGCTCGGTTAACTCGATCGCGGTTTACCGGTCTCGCCGTTTCCTCCGAACAAGTTCACTTTTTGCCTACAGGGGTTCGCCGGTTCCCGGCACGGATAATCCATAAAGATAATTTTCCCATAAGTGCCGAGGGCCTCGCAAAGCGCGAGAATCCGATCTCCTTTATCGGACATTTTGCTATCGTTAGTATCGTTACGTCGTTCGCCGTTCCGCATCGGCCAAAGCCAGGGCAACGTGGCCGATTGGATCCGCTCTTGACTGCCAGAGTTTATGGACTCCTAAGTCGTTTTTCCGCAATCTCCTATTCAGCCTAAAGAGCGCTAAAAGACGCTATTATCCCAATGGCGCGGAGTGGACTCGTTTTCCATGGAAACCGACTCGGCTTCTTACCCCGTCGAGTTTACGGACGTTTTGCGGGACCGTTTTCTCCACGCAGCCTCTCCACCAACGGAACTCTACCCGAGGAAACGTCTTATGGACGGATGTATATTAATTCTCAATTTTTTACCGCCCATCTAAACGTGAATTTTCGCGAAAAGAAAATTTTCCGTGGACCCTGCAGGGCAGATTTATCGAGAGAAAATTCGTCGCTGGACTCTAGTCTTCTAGTTAATTTTTTTTTTCGATTTTGAAGCAACCTCCGGTGCTTGGGTCGAAGTGCGACGCACGATGCAGAAACGGGAGAAGATGAAAGCACGCGGTGGTCCCTGCACGCGGGACTACGGTAAACGGTAGCGAGTGCTCGCGGGGCCACGGGGCCGACTTCTATAAATAATTTCATACATTATGTACCCACCGACCGCAACAACCGACAGCAGCCCTCTGTTTCGGGCGCACCGGGAAAATATTCAACCAAAATGGCTCCTTTAATTGGGAAAAGGGAGCAACGCCCGCCGTGCCGGCACGTTTTCCTCGTCGCGGCGAACGTTTCGGCGAAATCCAGGATTTCCCTTGTAAGTTGTGCAAACGCGTCTGGAAAATCTCCCGCTGGTTTTCCGAGATGACTGCAAGGGACAAGAGTCTCGTTTAGGGGGAAAGTCGAAAGTTATTAAAATCGCGTGAAAGGTCGAGGGCGCCGGTCGTGGCGGCCGCGAGATTTCTGGACTTATTAACCTCGATTTTTTAAAATTGGTACGTGCAGAAGGACGAGCACTTCGTCGCCGAGAACGCCTTCGACCTCCACTCTGCTATTTTAGCTCGACCTGACCGAAGACCGCAAGAAAATGATGGCTTGCTCGAGTACAGGTACTGCTGGGCCATTTGCCATGGCCGTCTTTCTCTCGGCGTCTTCCTCCGAGGCGAGGAAAGATTGTAAAATTCCATCCGATGGAATGCATTAGTCAGTGGAGGTTTTTCTCTTTGTCCCGTCTAGAAACCTTGTCCCGGTCTTTTGTCTCAGGCCCGTGTGATTTGCACGATAGAGAAGTTAGGGCATCGTGCCGAAAGCGAACGAGGAAAAGCGCTAACTAGAGGATCCGATTCAACGAATTACTGGTAATTGTTGGAGGTACATCGATTATCGAATTCAACGGAAGAACGATTAAGTACAAGACGTGCGGAATTGGGCTCGCCCGGTTTAGAGTTGGCCATCAAAATTGAAATTAAATCCTGAAGATGACGTCGGTGCAGTCAAGGCCAATCATTCGAACTCGCGACGCACGCTCTAGCTACATCTTCATCGACTCCGAAATTCTAAATTTATTGCAATGCCCGATGCCGCGGTTTCTAGGAAGAGAAGTCCTGCCAAATTGTCCGAACGTTCCCAATTTTGCTAATAATTCTTCGCATCGTTCTCGTCCACTTACGATTTTTTCCGATATTTTTTTCGACTTTCGAAAAGAACCTCGCGTGCTTCTTCATATTTGAGGAATAATCGCATTATTAAATGCCGACGTTCGCAGCCGGTCCTTGAAAACGAGGATAAGGTCTTTAGACCAAAGACGTAGAAAGCGTCTCGCGCAGTCTACCGTGTCTAAGATGTTAGTCGAGACAATGGCTCCACGTTATCTCCATTTTATGCAAATTTTCGGCATTTAACATGACTTTATATAAGCCCGGTACATTACCATATCGGAGGTTACGTTGCCGCGGGAAAATGGATTCGACGATTCTTGATTTTTTTTAGAAAGAATGGTGAAATTCAGGGGGCACGTTCCACACCTCGATCTGAAAATGCAGGCGACACCGTTCGCGACGGCTCGTGAAACTTCTTTTTATTAGCGCTTTAACGAGCGTGCCAGGGGGTAATTCCCCGTAGTTACGACTTAATTGTAAGGAAACGGTTCCGCGGCTTCGTTTCCTCGCGGCAGCTGCGCGTCGCGGGCTTTTTCTCGCGGCGCGACGCGCGTAGATGGGAAACCGTGCCGCGCAATTACCATTAATGCCTTCAAACTTGACCGACCGTGTACGATCGTCTTGGATTTCGAGGATAACGTCCAAGAGAGCCAAATTTAGATACCAATTCTCGAGTACATGCCCGCGTCGCATATTCAAGATGGCGGCGCCGCCGCGTCGGCCTTGCCAAATATGGCGGCGCTCGCGTGGCCTAGAAACCACTTCCGACAGGCCGGTTCCGGTGGACCCGGTCACGTGCCGCCGGGTCAGGGTAGGTCGATCCTCCCGAAGGCCTCTTTCTCAGGTCGAAAGAAAATATCGAGCAGTCGCCGCCACCTCCGCGGGCACTTTTTCAAAATAAGCCGGCACTACCCGTCACTCGCAATATACTTAGAAAATGATCTACGACCGCGCGTCGTTTACGGGCATCCGGCTCGCCATATAGGGCCGCGCTCGCGTTGCCCGGAAGGCACTTCGGAGCGCGCCGATCATCGGCAGGTCGTTAATAATTCCTTTTTCGAACGCGTTACCTGCCGGTCGCTCTAACCTTTGGTCCTACGCGTCCATGGCGATCCGACGGGACAGCGACCCTGGCGGCACTTCCGTTCGAGCCGGCCGCCGGCAGGTTAGGTTAGGAGCGCGACCGGATTAGGCGACTGGAAATGCGTTACCTTCGAGGCGGTTCGAGGTAGAGTTCGAGGTAGTTCGAGGCGGCTCGAGGGCTGCGGCAGCGGCGGTGGGTTTTGGGACCGACGTGCCGAGGCGACTGCGCGCCGCGCGGCTCTTCGCGCGGCCGGACTCCTGGTGTGCGCCGCGCTAAAGTATGGCATCACTTCAACCGATTTAGATCTCCGAAAATAGCGGAGTTATTGCTGTTACCTCAGGCCCCGCGCGTACGCACCTTGATTTCCCGTAAATGAACCCAATGCCGTGCCGGATATGCGCACGAAGACCGGCCGGCGTCGCTGGGCCGGGCTTCCGGGTGCGCCGCATATTTTGCGCGCGCAGCCCACCCGAGCGGAACTCGAGCGGACCGTCCCTCTTATGGGATCCAACATGGCGGCCGGACCGACCCGGGACGCTCGACGGCTGCTCCACTTAAGTACCCTTTTACGTCCCTTTAATTACTTCCCAGGTTTCAATTAATCATATTCCCATTTTTGCAGGTGGAATACACCTGGAGGAACCTCGATCGTCCGATATAGGTTAGAAACGCCGACCGCGGCGAGAGATACGAAAACCGTTAACCGACTCATCGTTGAAACGAACAGCCCACATCGCCCCCGTAACGAGGAATAATTTTAATGTGAATTTTCTCTGTAGCGCAATTACGTGGAGTTTCAATTTTTTATTTTAATCCGAGGAACGTTAAGCCCGCGGATGTACGCTCGTACGTACGTTCCGCAATCCGGCGACTCGTTGACGGACCGATCGCGATTTCGGGAATTTCAATTTCAACACGCGCGGTACATGCGCGTACGCACGTGCGTAATGTCACCGCATGGCTCATTAATAGTGGTAGAAAGGAAAGCTCGCCGTTTTTTTTTTTCTTTCTTTCCCGAAGCGCGTTGCGCAAACGAGACGGTCGTTTAATTGTTGTATCGGTAGGCAACGATCGTCGCCGAGCTCGGTCGAGTGTCTCGAATTATTTATCAATAACTTTGCCGTCCTCTTTTACAGTTGACGAGCGTCGCGTTCGATCACCTCGAATCGTTGCGATTCGACGATTGCAAGACCGCCGAAAGAGAAACTCCGCACCGCGGGATTCCGAGCGAAAAGGAAGAGCGAGGTACGCGAAATGTGCAATCATAAATTATCGAACGCCTTTGTTTCGGAAGCGATCTCGAGCTTGCTGCGAAATCCAGCTAGGACGCTCCGTTGGACTCTTCCCCTCGAGGAGGGTTTGTTTTAAATCGTAACTATTACGCCTCTCGCCAAGGCAAAGGCCACCATATTTTTAGAGATTAGGAACGCGTCCAAAGAGTCGGCTCTCCCGCAAAGAAATGCTTTCGGCCTTCCTTCGGAGCTTAAACGTATCGATTCCGCCGACGACTCCGCAACCCAAATGTGCTCCTTCAATGACAAATTCCACCGCGAGTCCGCGGTCCAGAACCGCTTAAAGCGTATGTCGACATCTACGCATGTCAATATTTAAAATTCATATGCGATCCGATAAGTCGCGGGTCCAATTTCTGGAAAACCAAGCTATCCTCAGTTTCTTCTTGCAGGGAAAGAAAGGGCCGTCCAACGTGGGGCGAGAAGGGACCGATCGACGTTTCCGAAATCCCCGGTCGATCTAAATCGACTCGCCTTACCGACAATGGGTACACCTCTCGTGTGGTGCCTCCCACCTTTCAGCACCGTTCCCTCTCCTGACGCTCGGCGGAGGCCACTTTCAACTGGAAACCTGTTAACCTACTTGAGCCAGTCTTTGAGCTACTTTTGCCTGAACCTGATTGTCGATACACCGACTGCAGGTGCACGTGTGCATGTGGGTGTGCCCGGGCGAACCAAATCGGACCATATCGAACCGTATCGAACCGAAATCCAGCCCCGAGCGATTCCAAACCCAGCGAGTCTCGTCGAGCCGCACCTGCGAGGAACCGGCGAAACGGAGGTCGAGGGGGCGATCTAGGCTCTCCTTCTGGATCTTCTGGCTCTTCAGGGCCCGCAGGATCTTCCTCGTCCTCGCCTCGTTGATGCCACGTCTATTCCCGATCCCGAAGAGCGATACCATGAGGTCTCGTCGATCCCAGGGTCTCCAAGATCCTGCAAAGTCCCTCTTGGTTCCGGCTCCGAGCAACACCTGAACTCTTCACCTGCGGCAGATTATTTCAAAGGGTATTCCAGAGTCGTTCTACGTTTTATCGAGGGGGCATGACAATTGTAAAAGTACGATGGAAGATTGTGCCGACCGTGCAGGCTAATGACGTTGCCAGGCGTGCACGCACCTATGCGTGGGCGGTTGCATGAAAATTCTACCTCGAGGATTTCACTTCGTTGGAAAAATAGAAAAGTCATTACCGAGATGAATCTTGTGAGTTCGGATGAGGATTTCTTGGATACGAGAACGAGCGGCCGCGTCGACTGGAATGTGGTTATGGGGTTGAGAAAATTTATGACGGCGGTCGCTTGGCGAGGCCTGTAATGAAATCGTGTTTATTGAACACGAGCTTACAATGGAATAGGCGTTTAATGATAGTAACCGTGCTCGTCGGAGCGTTTAGGAATCTAGGCGGTGGAAATACGGTTCGAAGCCCTGGTGAGCTGAAAATCGTAAATTGCACCTCGACGGTCCCATCGTTTCTGGGATCTCTTTTTCCGATATCGAGTCAAGCTGTAAACCTTCCCCTGACCTTTTTTGGAGATTGAGCCTAGCCACGATTATTGAAACGCTAACGATAAATGGAGGAAATTTCGATTTAAGAAATTACTAAAGAATGTTAACCATAAAGGAATGAGAATTATTCAGCGGTGGACTCGATTCGGAAGAGAGAACGGGGAAAATTGAATTTCAATACTATTGCAGAATTAATGAATTGTTGAGTACAATCACAGTCAATTAGGAGAGATTCTCACGTCTCCTCGGATAATTAACGACTCTTCCCCGAGTGCCTCGGCTCAGACTTTTACCAATGAATTATTCATGCGTTACTTGGTGATTTTTTTATGCGTGCTAATTTTTGTACAATTAATTTCGTCCGTTTAGGAGGAAAGATGAGGGGCTGGTTTGACGCCTTCCGCAACGACGGTGGCCCAACTTTGTACAGTTACAGTAATCGCACGCCGGTTACAGGAGACGTCAATCTAATCACCGTATTCGTGATATTTTTCACCCTATTGGCGGCATTCCTGATAATCTTCCCGGGCATTCGCAAGGAGGTGAGTCATTAAATAAATACATTGCCTAAATAATTACGGATACAGTTAGCACCGGGGCAGGATGGGCTTCCGGTTAATTGAACCGTATTTGCCAAGAGTAATAAACATTACGAGAGTAAATAATACAGTTGCATAATATCGCGATAAGCAAGCACTCCTGGGTGGTCGTTTATTAGCTCGGAAGCTCGCGAGTAAACGTTCCTAGTCAACGTATCTTTTTTTCTGGGTAGATTTTAATAAAATATTCCATTTTAAAACGAACAATTGTTATTCCAGAAATTGGCAACATTTTTGACCGTCATCCTGAGCCTTGTCGTTGGAACGGCGATTCTGGGTTCGTAAAGTGCATCTACCAAAAATCGTGTAATTCGTTAATCCCTTTTCGTGGTGTAAAAATTAATGTAATAATCGTAGTGGCTCAATACGGATCAACATGGCACACAACCTCCTCCAACATCGTCAGTTCCTACAGCGCCTTTTCGAAGCAAAAAATGGCTGCGGAAATCGGCGGCTACATTGGCCTGATGCACATTAACATAACGTATCGACGTAAGTATGAACAAGAAAAAAATATTTTTTTTCTGCCATTTTACGAATTAAATTATTTCCAATTCTTTCGTATGCAGTCTCGCCGGAAAATAACGACTCCAGCGACGTGGAGTACAACGAGAGATTCTGGTGGAGGACTCCCACGGAAATGTCGGAGTCCTTCAAGGAAGCACTGTACAGAGGTGCTCCATTTCCGATAATTTCGCTTGCCGAGTACTTCAGCCTCCATCAGGAAGGTTTTTCCTGGGGCAGCAAGTATCGCGAGGCAGGATATTATTCCTCCATAATGCTGTGGTGAGCAATTCGGCGATGTACTTTCCCCCTGACCGATCTCTCGTGAAAGCGAGACGGTGAAATTTGGGTAATGGACATTTATTATTTTTTTTTCTTTAAGGGCTTGTTTCGCATCCTGGTTGCTGATGATGCTGTTGCTGATGGTGGTCCCACGGTACGGAGCGTACAATATGATGCTCACTGGGTTCCTCATGCTGATGACCAACCTGACGTATTGGTCCTTGTTGCCTTGCGAACCTCTCGTTGCCCACGTCGATGGATCCATTCTCATATTCAATTTAGGGTGGAATTACTGGTTACTCTTAGTCGCTGGTGAGTACCCGCCAGCTGCCGAAAAGAAATACGAATGATTAATTATGATTTCCTTTCCCTTCACATTTTTGCTTATTATTTATTAACGTAACTTCAACGAAGAATGCTTGCGAAAATGGCGTCGCGGACGAGAAAACGTCTTCCTTGGACCAGAGGAGGCGGTAATGAGTGTTACACGGGCCGAAAACTCCCGCGAACAATTTTAACCACCTCGCACATGCTCCTTTCGACTCCGGTTAATTAAGCCGGAACAGAATGTGCAGCATTTATTACTTGGCTTTCACTCGCTTTGCAGAATAAAATTAGTCGAACCAGCTCGCCCGGCCTTTCGTTCCGTCGAGCCAGCTTTCGCGTCTACCGAAATAGACTTTTCCCCGCGATTCTCTTTTTTGGAGCTTTTCCGGAAGGCCGGCAAAAATCCCGCCAGGCCCATCGGACTTTCCTGTCGTTTATTTTGGTCAGGGAGCCCGTTGGAACCGACCTGGTTTCTCCGCGGAGAATTTGGAGCAGATGGGCTTCGCTCGAGACATGCGGCTCCTCCAGTCGAAAACATTGCACATATCTTTCCTCGAGTAAAAAAATGAACGGATTATTTTTACAGTTCATTTTATTCGGCATAAATTAAGTTCCGGTATCTCTCGATTTTTTATCCTAATTAATCCATCCGATTCCGAAATGTCAGGGTCTCATGGCGAGTCGATTCTTTTTCCAGGTATCGGGTGTCTTTTTGCTGGCATCGTGATCACAGCCATTGACCTGATCTTTCCGCATCAGTTCTCGACGATATTGGAGGTGGACCACGACACGCCTTACGATCGGCACGTAATCATAGAGGAGAGCTTTGACAGGCGCAACACGAAGCGGAAATTGGCGAAAATCGAGGACGCCTTCGGCGACCGAATAATGAGGTCTCCGTGACTCCACTAAGCATCGAATTGGCGAATCGACGAATCGGCTAAGGTCCCCCACGATCGGGCGGGAGAAATTTCGGAAAAAAAATCGAAAATTCTAGTCGATCGCGTAACCTGGAACGATCCAACTCCGCTCTCACTCGGACGCGATTATAAATATTTCATTATTTATTCAAGACCTTCCTACGGTTTCTGGGTAGCTTTTCATTTATTTCCCATCCATAAGAAAGTCGTCATCGAGGTTAGAAGCAAGCCACAGCCTCTGTCGAATGCAGAAAAAAAGTATAAAAATTCGATCGACCGCCGAATCGCGCGCGAAAGACGAATTAACGCGACCGGGCGGCTGTAAACACGATTTCGACTGTATATGCATTATTTATTGGGTGAAAATAAATGCTTGCAAGGCGATTAGGACGGGTTTCTTCACATCCATGTCCAGAGGGGACGACGGGGATCGTCGAAATGAATTGTTTGCTATTTAATGGTCGAGGGCTCGGAGGAGTCGGTGCGGGCTGAGAGATTTTCTTCATTTTTTTAGGCAGTTGTCGTCGAAGCTGGGAAACGGCAGAGAGGACGAGCAGGGTGTTATCAACCAGGCGTACACTTCCCACGAGCCGTCGGAACTCCACCAGGACTTCAAGGACGGATCGAACAGGTGCAACTGGTCTTACCCCTTTCCGCCCATGTCGCGGAGGATCGCCACCTGATCTGCTGGGTTGTAATTTTATAGGACACGTACCGTCGCGGCTCGGATTGATTTGTGATATGTACATTTAATAAAAAAAAAGAAAAAAAATATCCATTCAAGCGTCGTGGTCATTTCTTACGTTTGCTCACTTTTGTATTTTTTTCAAGGTACCTGGCTTTTGCGGATAAATGGGAGATTTCACAGGTGCTGTTGGTCTTCCCAGCAAGTCTGCGGAAACATGAAATAATGAAATGTTTAAAGAGAAGAGAGGAATGAAAAATGATTATTAATGGACCCATCAAGGAGCATCGTCGTGGAACCTTTGCGGTCTCTGGCCACTCTCGAATAAGTTATTTTCGAAAGGCAACCTTGCGGAGACTTATCTCTCTTTTGTGAAGCCGAGGAGAGGCAGACGTGAGTCACACCTTCCCCGCAATTTCGCGGACATAAAAGTCCCTAGTCGATTGGCCCATCCAAGGCCTGCTGGACCCGACATCCGGGAGGGTTACCTGTGAAAGATGAGAATATGTCCCGCCTTTACATCCTGTTCGACTAGTTATGGACGATATACTTTCGCACATCGTAGGCAATAAGACCCCGAGCAAACCTGATTTTGGACGCCATGCGGTTGCCAGGTACACGGAAGGAATTAAAAATTGAATTAAAAAACCGCAGGGTCTATTGCCCGATCAAAGCTCCGAAAAATTCCAGAATAAATGAACGCCGCCTCGACATAAAATAAGAGATATGAAGTACGTAATAAAATGGCGAATTAAATGAAAATTCGTATTTAATCGATCGACGCCACTGCAAATGTTCGCGGTTCGCAGAGTGACGAGGATGACATCGATTCAGTGCCAGCACATCTCCCTAATAACTTACTAATGAGCTAATACACACACGTTGCAGTACTCGAATGCGAACACCCCCGTCTTGCCGTTGCGCAATTAAATAATTATTAATCCGGCCGCGGCGGCCGCACTTATAAATTATAAGTACTTAGGCACATTCACTCCAGAACGCATATACACGTACACATATTTTTGAAAAACGTTTCGGATGACAACTAGAACTTCACTGTCTTGGATAAGTGGCCAAGCTAGCCAAAATTCTCGAAGTGGTGAATGAAGTACGGCAATCGGCGGCCCTTGTTCACTTCGTCGCACGCGGACATCACGCTCTTTGTCAAGGGACGCGGTCCGCAGCTGAAGACTCCTATTTTGCTGACCTGCAGAGGATCGGATCGATTTAAAGAAAAAATTCTCCAAGGCGAAAGAAATCAACTGAAACGAAATTGCGAGCAAGGACTTACGTAGCTGTGCTTTTTCTGCACAAACTTCAGGATCGACGTCATGTCTGGACGTCCGAAGTGATTGATCGCCTTCAAACCCGTAAAAATGCTCTTCTTCGACAGCCTTTGAAAGTGGTTCTCGCAAATGTACTGGAAAATATTCACGAAGAATAATTGGTAACAATTTATGGGAGGATTTAACATCCCTGTTATGTTCTTCCCAACGTTATAATAAATCCCTTACAAGCATGGTAGTTCTCAGGTCGAACTTATGGAAGAACTGGGTGATGAATATATGAATCTCGAGGACATCCGTGACGTCCTTCTTCTCCACATCCCTGAGGACCTCGATAAACCACTCGAAGTGCTTGTGAGACGGACAGATCCACAAGAAGTAGACCTTTAAACAGAATTCCAAGAATCGGTCACCTTCCTCCCGGCATTAAAGTCCCTGGACCGATGCGTTTGATATCGCGGAAAAAAAATTATTAATAATAATTGCGGGCAGGAAATAAGTACGGGGTATATTTTCTCTCCGGCCGCTCGTCGATAAGCACCTTTTTGCAGGCAACTCCGGAGTATCTGTTGGTCGAGGTGCCGAAAACGAGGTCGTTCAGCATGGAGGCGTAAGGCGTGACTCCGATGCCACCTCCGACCATCACCGCGACCTCGAACTTGTACCAATCCTGATTGCCACCGCCGAAGGGGCCTTCGATCCGGATCTTCGGCTGCTCTTCCGGATTGAAGTTGCAGGGGTCAAAGTAATTTCGGAGCTTCCAAGTCCAAGGGCCCTGGGCCTTGATGTGGCACGAGAGGAAGTTTTCGTGAGGGGCCGAGGTCAAGGTGAACGAGTGGAACTCGTTCGACCTGAAGACCGTACATGCAAGGCGGATCCATTGTCCGGAGAGGTACTTCAGGTTCGGCGGCCTGTAGAACTTGATCTTCAGAACATCCGAGGGCAGCAGTTCCGTCTCAATGATGTCCAGAGCCATCGACTTGGTGCGCAGACTGACGACCTGAGGAGGTTAACGAACGTTTACCGAGTAAAATTAATCTCCTATAAATTATTAAAATTATTTCACCGTCACAGGGTGGATGGGATCACCTCGAGAGAGGTTCCCCTACCTTATCCAGGACGTAGACGATGGCCGGCCCGATGAAGAAGATCCAGAACCGAGGAGCTCCCGTGACCCTGGCCAGTCCGTGCACCAAGCAGAGCCCATACAGGACCACGTAAAGACTGTGCGTGGACCAGAAGAATTTGTACGCCTTCTGTCGGATCGTTGGATGGGCGAAGACGAAGATGATGGTCATCACGACGAAGAGGAGGATTCCGCTCAGTCCTGAAATAAATTCAATCGATTACGAGGACTCGGTCTCCGTGATGAGACATTACGACACCGCCGGTGGGAACCGATCGGTAACCCGTAACGATCGGTATTCATTGCAGGCGCAATCCAGAAAGCATGTCGACTGAGAAATAAGTACGATCCGCGTCCTTCGAGCAATCTGCCGCATTACCGATGCGACCCGCAACACCAATTGTGCGATATTTCGCGCCTGGAGAAGCCACAATTTGCGATGACTAACTGACTCGACGTAATCCGTCCAATTAATCGCCCTCCTGGCACGTTTCGTCGATCGCATTATGCTTCTGAGAAGACAACCGTGATCCAGGGTAACGTCCGGTTCAATGTCGTCGGCATGGAACCTCGACTTACGGCTGCAAGACCTTCGATTTAATATTCAATGTGGGTATTATGACCAAGTCCTCTTTTATTTGATTCTTCGGAACAATCGAGGCGATGATTAATCGACCCGGTCTGAATGACAGAGCGAATGTCCTCTCTCGTCATCGCGATCTGGAAAATAAGTCGACCCTGGAGGGGGACCACCTGCGACTCGACATGATCCGGTGGCTAAGATGACCAGGGTACCGTGCCAATTTTCACTGACTAATGATCGAAGAGGTATATAAATTTCATCTAACGAGCGATTAGGGTAACGGGGATCTGCAGCGATTACCTGTCACCGTCTGGAAGAGCCAAAACGAAATCGTAGGACGAGCGTCGCTGGGAAAGCTGACTTCGGAGGTGAGGCAGCGCAGGTGGGTGATGGGCTGCGTCGACACGTGGTAAAAGTTTATAATGTGTCCGACCGTATGTAGGACGGAGAAAAACAGTGCCGTGCACGCCGCGATCTTATGGAACTGTATGTGAGAGTCCAGAGGAATGTACTGCTGGATGGAGAACTCCTTCAGCTTCGTCAGGAGGTTCCGCGACATGGTCAGCAGGAGGAGGCTGTAGCAGAAGGACACAGCTGCCGCTGATCCCCTCGTTATGGCGATTCCGACCCCCATTATGTGCCTGAGGTCCGTATGTTCCGCCATGAAGGAGTAGTCTGGAAAAGAGATATTAAATTTACACATTTCACCTTTACCTTGGGAACTGTACCACGCCGAAGTTGGGGACGAGCAGCAGCGACGTCGGAAGGACGACGGATCGAACTGGGACAATGGAATTTCTATGGGAGCCTTCTCCTGGGTGGAGCGATTGGATATTTTTTAGAGAAGTCTTCCTCACGTATGAATCTCTCGACGAAGAGAGCTATGGTGATGACGTAGAAAATGAAGAGGTAGAATATGTTCTGCCGATTTTCCTCCAGGAAGGTCGACATGCCGTCCCACTGTCTTCGGACCCAGCTCCTGGAGGCCTCCGGAGGAGGCTGGTCGATGTGGAAGCTGGTCATCCTTGCGACGTTCGTCGAGGTGTCCAGAAAATTCTGCTTGGCCCCTTTGCAGTCCAGACCGATCGCCACGAAGTCGCCCTTGTACTCCTTCATCATCAGCTTGAAGTCGTTGTACGTCAAGTACTCCTTCCTCTCCAGCCCGGCGTCCTGCGTCCCAAATAATTTAAATCACCGACGATTTGCGTGATCGCGGCAATCTTCTGCACTTTCGATAAAGGACGACCCTCCGAGGAAGAGGGTAATGATACGTTGGCCGATGGCCGCGATCAGCGACCGTGGAAAGAGGTGGGCTCGTTCTCAGGGAAATTGCTTAATACCAACTTGGCCCGGTGGATTGAATTATATAATCGTTTAATTATTTTTAATCGACGCTTACCCTCCTTTTGGATGAACGTCGAAGAAATTACCTGGAACATGCCGTCGATCAGCTCCGTTACGTGATCGTCGGAGAGGCTCGTCGTGCGAGCGATTTCCACCAACGACCTTAACATTTCGGAAAATTCCTCCTTGTCGATCACTCCGTTGCTGTCTTTGTCGCACATGTCGAAGATAATCCGAAGCTTGTCCTCCGTTTTGCCACGCGAAAAGAGGAGGACCGTGTCAAGGAATTCCTGAAAGGGCATCGGTGTTAATTTTGCAGAAATTAGATTTACCTCGCGTTCGTCGTGACAAATTGACGTTTCGTTTTTATTTCAGGGAGCGTATTTACCTGGAAGGATATTCGACCATCTCCATCTTTGTCGACGATGTTGAACATCTTTTTCACGAAGACCGCATCGGCTCTCATGCCGAGAGCACTCGCGAATTCGCTTTTCGACAGCGAAGTGCGCATCACGGTGACGACTTCGCCGCTGTCTTTGTCTTCGGACCTTTTTCTCCGTTCTCCGGGTCGAAGACCGAAAGTCAAGGAATAGGCCTCTCGGAAGAACTGAAAATTAGCGAAGAAGAGTCCTTAGGATGCGACGAAAAATTTGCCAAGAATTGACGAAACGAATTTTGACACGTTATGGCCGATCCTAGTTCAGGCGAGGTGTCTTTCACATTTAATTACCCTTTCGGTATTAACGTTACACCTGTCTGGCATATGAGAGGATAAAGGCCAAGCCTAACGACCGGTGTCGTTTTTCCATGGATTGCGATCTTGGCAATAAATAAAGGAATAAATCCTGGACTCGTCCTCAGCGATTCTGGAGACGTTTCTCCACCTCGGTAAATCAGGGTCTCCCGAGAAATTTCTCGGAGGGTTCGCCGAGGCGGGTTAATTACGGGGGTTGCATAATCTCGCGATTAATTAACGCGAAATCATATCAGGGAAAGGCGCGGATCGTCGGGTTCTAGGTTGCCCAACCGGGGAACTCGGCGAGGAGTCGGCCGCGTCCTCCTCTCGGCAGGATATTAAGGATTTCGCAAAAATCCCGGGTGTCGCTGGCACGCAATCGGCCGACCTTGAAAGCGCGTGCCTTTTACGTAAACTCAGCTGCAGCTGATAAAACGGGATTGGAAAGTGGCTGGAAATGCCCGACCCACATCCTCGCAGAGCCACGGCCCCGTTTTCGTTTTCACGAGATCGCTCCCGGGGAGGAAGGCTCTTCCGAGTTCAGGGAAAAATTCCAGACGAGGGGGCCTTCGTTCCGGGTTAATTCCAAGTTACGAGGGAAGCGACGAAACCGAAGCCGATCCGAGGGAAAGTCGAGGAACACCGTAGCTTGGGTGTGGTATCGCGGCTGGAGAACGCGATGGCTTCCTTCGCCTGGAGAACGCGATAGCTTCCTTCGCCTGGAGAACGCGACCTGGGAAGAGTCTTAAATTTACTCGAGTTTATTCCAACTTATTAAAGATGAGATACCTCGAGGAGCGAGGAATGGCGAAACGGTACAGTCGATAAAAGTAATCGAGCACCGACACCTGGGCGGGGTACCTCGGTTGGAGAATTCTCTCGGCTGGAGAACCCGACTGGAGAACAGCTTTCGACGATGTCGACTTTATCCCAGGTGAATTTCTCATTTTTCTGATTTTTCCTCGAAGTGTACTCGACATCTCTCACCTGTTCCAGCTTCTTCTGACGGCGCTCCTTCGTCTCCGCCTTTGCCAGCATTATGTCGCGGTTCGTCTGCATTAGCGTGAAGTGCTTCTTGTGGGACGTCAAAAATGCCTCCAATTTCGCAATGAACTTTCTACGCGAACTCAGGGAATCCAGTTCAAGGACGAGATCGTAATCTCGCGGTATCCTCAGCAAAACCAGAGCCTTGCGGTGGCCGTTCTCGCTTTCCTGAAATGATAAACTAGATGAATCACTTTTTGCGAAACCCGATCGCCGGGCTAGTCCTTAAACTTGAAGTCGAGTGCCGAGGCTTTGCCGTACCAAATATCCGAGCTCGTGCCTAACTTTCTTCCCGATTACAAGAACGTCGGATATTATTAATTAAATATAATCTGTATTTTTTGAGGGCAAATTCGTCATTTTCGCGGGGCGGAAATTCAGTGAAGTCTTTAGACAGCTTTTAGCTCGATCGCTCCTTCGACCAGGGGATCGCTTTCCCCATAATAATCGCCCGTCCGTTCCGTCATTCCGGAAGGCATGAAAACCTCAAGAGTCATGAGTTGCGAACTCGAAGAAAGTTTAAAACCACTCAAACGAGGGACCATTTTTCTAAGCGAACGCACACGTGTAACTTAAAACTCGGAGAAAGTGCATTAAAGTTACGGAACCGATCGTTTGGGGGTTTTATGCCCTAACGCGATTTTACCTCCTGCTTCTGGAGCTTTTTTATCCTGCGATACGATAACATTTAATGGGACGAGGAAGAGCGTTGTTCGGTTTCCTGGGGTATAACGAGGGATCTCATCTCCCCGATAATTTGAAATAAATTAAATTTCCTGCAAAATTTCCTCCGCTTATTATTTTTCTAACAGGCAGTAATAACTCAATTGCTCGTAACTTAGGAAAATAAATTTTAGTCATTTAAGAAATCTGGACACTTTAAAACGACCTTCCGAAGGAATAGAAAATATTTAGACGTTTCACCTAGCGAGTGGTTTTCACCGGAGACATCGACGCGTGCAATTTCGTGCGATGCACTTTTAGAGGTCAATAGGCCTCAGAGAAAGTATTATAGCGAAGAATTAAACAGTAGGTTATTCTCCAGACTTTAATGACCCCTCACATCCGAGATGAATTCAGAGAACCGAAGAGAGAGAAATCTCTTCTTTTAACAATAGCCACTTGCAAGATTCCGTAAAATACCTGAGACTCCTCCATGGTGACGGTATTGACGTTGCTGACGTCGAATGTCCGAAGCTTTTCCCCTTTTCTGTCGACGATATGTAGCGCAGCTTCCGGACCGAACTTGACCTTGATTAAACGTCGATGATTGGCGTGCAGCCACTCTCGCACTATCATCTTATCGACGCAAATTCGGCCATCGTTGTTTCTCTTCTGAATGGCCTCCTGGAGAATTTTGAGACGACGTCTTCTTCTATTTTGCAGTTTCACCAGACCGTAGCCGACCCCGGCGCACAAAATTGGGATGAATCCCAGAAATATGCAGGCGTATATGTAGACCAGCTCACTGCCCTGCAACGACGCCACTTTTTAGACATTTCCAGGGAAGAAATTCTGAATTAATTCCAGTTAACGTAGAAGGAATTCTTAATAACCAGTGCATTTAAATAAATGATTAACTTGTCAGCGAATCACCTCAAAGTAGTCGTATCTGTGCAGCGGTACGCAGGGCTCCAAAATCGAGGAGTTGAGCTGATAAGGTTGAGGACAAGGATCGTCTTCCTTCCAGACAAAGACCCGTTTTTGAACGGCGTCCGGATTTATAGTAGTGGTGTTAATAATAATATCCCACAAGGTAACTTGGCGGATCTCATCGATCTCGCTCCTGGTGAATATTCTGAAACAACCACGACGGCCTTCACTCGAAAAGGAAAAACGTCGACACCTTGGCCGGATCTTTCCCCTCGTGGTAAATCATCGGCAAGGACGTATTCGCCGATGATCGACCAAATCGTCCAATTGCTCTACGAAAGAACGCTGCCTCGAGCTAAATAACAATTCCCAGTTACTTTTCCATCCCATTAAAACGGAAAATGAAAATGGTACGAAGGCAAGACCCCTCCATTTTCCCTGTTTCTTGTCGGAGAGCGAGCGGATAAATTCCAAAGAAATCAAATCGGTCTGTCAGGAAATTTCCGAAGAACATCTCCGAGCAGGAAATTTGGGACAAGAGGAATAAAATAAATCCAGCAGATCTCCGGGTCGAGGAAAACCGAGGACGGACGCGAAGATGTCCCCAGGAAGAATAAAAAATCGGACTCACCCATTTTCCTCATTTTCGAACCAGAATCTGTCCGAGTCTCTGAGTCGGGTGAACTGGTCCTTGATGACGGCCTCGAAGAGCTCCCCTGGACCAGACCTGGACTCCAGCATCCCTCCGACGTAGACGTCGATGTTGTCCAGATCGTTCGAGTAGATCTCCATGAAGGTCCTGAGCAGCTCCGGATTCTTGTTGAAGAGCTCAGGGTTGATCTCGTTCCAGGTCTTCCTGCGGGGAAGCTTGAAGTGGACCCTAGCCGTGTTGTAATCAGGAAGTCCATTGTCGCGACCTCTCATGATGTTCAAAGCCCCCAGATCCCTCAGGGAAAATTCCATGGGTCCGAAGAGGCTGTTGCGGATGTCCGAGCTGAGGAGGTTGTCCTCCCTCTCCGCCAGCTGAGAGGACATGCCCATCAGGATTTCCTCTATCGTGCTGTTGGACAGCACTTCCTGAAGCGATATTAAATTATTGGACGTTAAATTATGCCCTGCTGCGAGTTTTTTCCAGGTAGCCCTCGGTACCGGGGAATTGCACCTACGTTCGAGTCCCACCAGGTCGTGCAGAGTCGGATCGCCGGCTTGCCGGTGTTGGTTTTTCGGAAATTACAGTTCTCGTCTCGACGATATATCCCAGGGGGTATGAGAGTGTGACCAAATCGGAATGCGGCACTTTGGAAAAGGTGGCTGATCCCTGGGTGAAGGTCGGGCTTGTAGCCCGTGTACTTGGGCGTCTCTTCCCCGAGTAACGTCGGTAAGTACTCGTACATTATTACGTTCTGCAGCAGGAAGAAGAAATCCCCACGTGACATTATCGCCACAAGAGGAGATCATTGGAAAAATCGTTATTAAACATGAGGTACTTATATAACCACGGCCACGGGATACAATGTAAGCTCTTGGAAAGGTAAGAAAGGACGATTATAAATTATTATTTATTATTATACCGTCATACCTGCAGAGTGCCGACCACTATCCTGCGAGTCCTTTGGAAGATCTCCTCGTCGGACATGTCGGGATGTTGACGTTGAACTCGTTCCGCCAGGACGTTGTGCCATCGGTAGAACAATATCCCGAAGGCGAGCAGAGGAGGATGCTGATTCGTTCTTGGGTCCCCGAGGACTAAGGACGAAGGAAGAATTTAATTTAGAATCTAATTTGGATACGTAGCGAGGACGGCGGAACACTTTTCGCCAAAGTCATTATCGCTCGCGAGAATATCGCACAGGCTGTAGTAAAGTATCAATCCTGAGTTATCGATATTAATAAAGTCCGTACTATTTCCAGCGCAGCGAAAGGTCAACCGTTCCATCGAAGTAAATCTCTCGAATGGGCTAATATGAAATTACTGTGTCTTATTGACGCGCGCGATCGCTTCGGGCGATCCTCAATCATGGACTCCTGGCGTCCCGTGTTTCGATGTAAATAAAATTTAAAAATGGCGAAAAAAAAAATTAATTCAACTAACTCGAACGACGTTAGGAACTAGGAGGCCGTAAAACGATCAACTTACGGTACAGCCGTTCAGGACTGAGCATTCTCATAACGTTTTGCACGGCATGGTTGAACAACGGGGCACGCATGGTGTTCCTGACGGGAAACCTCCTCGTGGGCTCCATCAGGAAGCTCCCGTTCCTGAAGGAGCGCATCGTGTTGGTCCAGGCTTCGCTGCTGGAGTACACGAAGCTGCCATCGATCCAGCTCGTCACTTTGTTTATCTGCAACCTCACGTACTCACAGCTATTTTCCATTTATTCAACGAACGCTTGACATTACCGACAATTTTTATACGCGTACCAAAAAATATTACGTACATATATATACTTTTTTTTTTCTTTCTACTCGGTATAACGTCACCATTTTTCACGGTTAAAAGAGAAGGAGAGAGGGCAAACAAGATGTCGATTACCCGAGTAAGGAGCTGAAGAGTCCTCGAAAAGATGACCGGGGGGAGTTGCACCTCTTCGAGGGCCCTTCGGCTCTTTATTAGGTAATTGACACCTTACCTCCTGGAACGAACCCGCCTTGCCAAGTACCCGGGTGGACTGTAATTTCGCAAATTTCTGGGGGCTCGTTAAACGCGGTTTCCGAGTAATCCTGAAAAAAGTAAGTTACCTGTTCCCTGGGACTGTTCGGGCTGTGCCCGGTCTGCCGATCGTAGTCGGCTCTCAAGAACGGAATGAACTTGTTACCCTGGCAGGCTTTGTCGAAAATTGGATCGCACTTCTCCACGTCGATGCGATGGTACTCTATCGGACAGCCGCTCTCGCTGGCCATGATTATTTCGGAAGTGACCAGCTGCCCTGAAACGATCACGAAATACTGTGAAAAATTGTACCTCGAATGGAAAAGGAAAAATAAGGAAAAATAAACCTTGGCTCCTTTTCTGAAGTTCTGGAGTAAATTGGTATAAGGGAACGCGTAAACAGCACTTGACGACCCTTTTGGACGTTTTTCTGATTTTTCATAATTTTTAAACTTACGACCGCGAACATGGCGAGGGAGTTTAAGGCGCCGTAAAGTTACTCCGGTAAATTCGACCGCATAGAAAATTACCAGAGTATTTTTTCAAGTTTCCTTGAACCGTCTCGAACGATTTAACGTCCGTATGATTTACTTCAAGGTCTCGTTTCGATGGTTTTCCGAATTTACGGCCATGGACACACCCTGAGGACTTTAGGCCGCGAGGTGCCACGCCGCCCGCAATGAGCGGGCATTATTCCGTCGTTGCAATTAATTCTGGTAAATTGGGAACGAAAGAGAAAGAAAGAAACCACGCGAGCACGTTCGACATGTCCCGATGTAGCCCCGGATAAATCCTTGGAGCCTTTTTTCCATCCGCTCCATTAAATAAATATTATTACAATAATTGCAGGGGAGAGGCGGAGCCCTGTCGGTCGGTCGCTTTCGCCGGCCATGATTTTTCTCGCGAGACGGATTGCTCCAAAATGATCGTAAGGATAAAAAAATCCTCAAGATCAGCCTCGCTCGGCCCCCGACGAAACCGAATCGCGAAAACGATGACATTTATCGCCACGAAAGCCTCGCCGCGTAAACGTCTCACTTCTCTCGCATTTTCGTTTTACGAGCACGAGTGCTCGATGAGAAATTGCCGTAAAAGAACGACGTGTGCGGCATACCGACAATGGCTCCGCAAAAAACGTAATGAAAATGACAAGCGGCTCGTATCCGACATTCCCGATTCATAAAACGTGACGAACGGGAGAAAAATGAAGCCCTTGTCGAAAGTCGTTCCCGCTTTTCAGCGAGATCGTGCTGCAAAATGGAATCGCTCGCCTCGTCGCGTCAATCTCTCGAAAGGGGAAAAATGGAATTCTCGATAGAGGTCGGGGAACAAAAGAGAATATAAATAACCGCTCGCCTTGTTTAAGGGGCTCGATGGTAGCGAGTAATTTATGGAAAGAGATGATAAATCAGGAGGTAATTTCTTCATTGTTTACCGAAGAAGGCGAAGAGTGCCGTGGTGTTCTTGATGGACGGCAGTCCGTCGTCACCCTTCATGAAGAGGTCGCTCAATTTCCTTGGAGATGGCCTGTCCTGTCCGGCCATCATGTACACCCCGTCCGAATAGGCGGCCGGAACTTTTCGTATCAGCCTGCTGTCTACAAAGGGAGGCGTCATTAATTCTCCGATTTTTCTTCACCCTTCCTGGTCGTTAGAAAAATTCCCAACCTGGCAGAAGTTGCTTAAAAAATGGTATGAAAAATTATAAAGTTTCTCTTGTCGGGGTATTTACAAAGGCGCGCCATTAATTCTTCGATTTTTCAGTCGACGCCCAATCGTATCTCGACATCAACTGGACCGTCCACGTGGGACGGAGTACTCGAGAGAGGGCCGTCGACTGCTCCTTGGCCTACTTCGAACTACTGCCGAGTAGTTTACTCCACTTTACAAATCGCGAATCAACGCGGACGCAAACGCGAAGGACGCCTCTTGCACCTGTCGCAATCGTCCCTCGAGGCGCAGGACCTTCCAAAGTTCCAACCCTTTGGATTTCCGCTACTTTACATTTTTTTTCCTTCAAGTGGACTTATCACCGCCA
Organism: Orussus abietinus; assembly: GCF_000612105.2. Taxonomy (NCBI): domain Eukaryota; kingdom Metazoa; phylum Arthropoda; class Insecta; order Hymenoptera; family Orussidae; genus Orussus; species Orussus abietinus. The sequence goes on from NW_019396014.1 coordinate 2,501,908, forward strand.
AAGACGAGGAACTTTTATGACACTATCGATTTCAGATATAACGAGTATACTTGCCAACCGATCCCCAGTCAGGGTGCGCCAGGTTGTTGTACCACCCGTCGTACCTCTGCTTTTCTGTGTAGAGTTGAGCATGTCCTGCAAAACGAGGGAAAAAAATTCTAAACGATACTCGGAACCTTTGGAAAGGAAAAGAAAAATGAGAATGCCCTCTTAGGTAAATGGAGAAAATTAAACGGGGACGTCTTGAGGTAGCCATTTTAATTTTTATTTTATATGGCGCCAAGGGGTCGGTTCAATTGGCCCCTTCAATGAAGAATCCCTTCGACGATTCGAGTCTCGAAATAGAAAAGCACGCCGGCGCCGGGGAGCCCATGACGGATCGATCGATCATGCCAAACACTGCGACAGGTGCTTCGATCAGGTGTACATGTAGGTGTCGAGTTACCGGGACTATTTTCGATCGCGAACGGACGCCGAGGTATTTCAGCTCGCGGATTCTTTCGATTTCAAGTACAGTGCACGAGAAATAACCGACACTTAAAATCCGCTCGGTGAAATGAGCAGGATTATTTTTTTTTTAATTTTTTTTCTGCCACGGGATACCAAGTCAATAAATTGTGAAAATTAATTGGAGATATTTTCAGCGTTGCGAGGCGACGAGGAATCGCCGGAAGGATAAGGATGACCGGGTTTTCAAGTCATCGAGATACGGTGACTGTCAGGCGATTCAGCGGTAAATCGGTCAAGTTCGTCGGAAAACTCCATCCGGTTGCCTTTGACTTTGAATGGGAGGAACGGTCTTGACATTTACTGCCCTGGAATAAGGAACTTCTCGGAACGGACGCACCTTCGTCGCTGAAAAATGCACTCGCAAATTCCGCGTACGATGGCATCGCAGTACGCGAATCTCCTCAAAGCGGAAATTTGTTATTTTATTTATATTTCCAGGTATCTAGACGTAGCCACGTCGGAATTGCGACTTTCTGCGATTCTTGGGAGTCCCATTGATCGAGCAGCCGGAACGCCCGCCGAATGGAAAGTCGAAAATGTGTCGACACGAAATCCCCGGTATTGACTTTTTCGAGAACAATTGGAGAAAGCGCACGTTAGAAAGTGTAAAATAGTCTCAGGTGCTCGGCTGTGACCAGCATATCGTAATTAAGATTCATAGAGGGGACTTAATATGTGAGCTTTTGACGTGGAAAATCGAATCCTGGGATTTCGCTTTTCAATTACTCGGCCGAGCCAATTCTCGCGTTTCGCTTTCGATGCTCTCGGGAAATGATCGCGATGACCTAAACTGCACTTTGCGTGCTACATTTACGTGATTATCGAGTCTACGTGTGTATTGCAGGGGGTCGTTGCATTCTCTAACGACAGGGTACTCGCGGCATTAATTACGTCGGACGCGATACGTGATTCGAACGGTTTCGACATTTATTATTTATTTTTTTAATAAAAATTAAGCAATCGAAGATGATGCCGGCGAATCTTTCAAAATCGCCCGCCGTTAAAGGCTCGGCGCAATGTGAAAAAAATGTTAATACATGGAAAGGACCGGTTGGCTGACACTGTATTAACAAAAAAGTAAAAGGAATAATAGAAAGGACCTCCTAGTGTAAGAAACTAGTTTGACAAGAACCATCTAAAAAATTCTAAATTTTTTCCCCCGCTATCCCGTGGGTCTGTAGCTGTTGAAAGAGAGACACGACGTTCACGTGAAATTAACGACCGTCGTCAATGATATTTTATTATCACGTAACCTGACGGCGTTAAATGATGTACGGTTTACTTCGGGTCGAGCGCATCCAATCATTCTCTGCTACGTTTCATTACAAGGACTCCGTCTGAGGAAGAATTTTTAGTAATTTGAAATAAGTAAACCTGTGCTCCGGCTCGATGTAATAAATAAGTTCCAATTATCCCGTTCCGACTACAAAGGACTCTTTCCAGGGTGCGAAACTTTTCCATGGGAATTACTCCTGATAATGGAGGTGCTCGCAGTGGGACAAGAACGGCCTTAATTTGGTTTCGCGCATTTTCGCAAGACTCACTTGCTCGTACCATCGGAAAAATAGTGCCACTTTAAAGGTACTTGCGAAAGTACGTCTTTGCTGTTCAAAGAGGGATTATGAATATTCGCTGTGCCGCTCTCTTGGCCTAACTCCTTGGTAATACATGCTCTTGAAGGCGCACCGAGGTGCTAAGTACACAGTAAATGCAGCCACGCAAGGATATAATAATGACACGGGACCCTTAAAGTGAAATTAAATAGCCGGAGGTGCTAAAGGTACACTAAATGCAGACATTAATACCCTGCTAGTCGGAAAACCAGCAGCGCCTAAAAGTCAAAGCTGTGCACGTCCGATAACCACGTGTACCGTCGACTCTTGGGTAACATTAAAATAAAATAGGACTTTTCTTTATTTCTTTTCATATCGGAATATTATGCACGGCCACTCGGTAATTTTAATATTTCCGTAATTGCATAGTCGAGTGAATGTCGCAACGTAATTGAATATTTCTCTATTAACGAGGTGCACACCCGGGATTCTCAGTCCGCGTAAGTAGAAGGTACGTCCCAGATGCCAGCGAATCGCCATCGAGAAGATTCATTACCATAATTATCGAGCGTTACCCGAGCAAGGCCGTGTTACGGCAATTTTTAGGCATTCACTTATCGACTGCCGTGCAGTTCGTGAAATACGATCGGCATTCGCGCTTTCGTGAATACCTGAATTCTTCGCCGTCAATTTCTTTTTTTTTTTTTCTCGGATTTGGGGGACATTATCTTGTACGAGTTCCGAGTTATTAGGTACTTATCCGTTACCTAGGCGAGTCTTAAGAATAAAAGTCGATGAATGAAAGTAAAAGGGAGCACGTGATTCCAATCCATTTAATATGCATATCCATTTCGAGCTCGGAGAACGGACGCCGAGTCGCGCGCCAAGCATTGAACTCTCCGACGCAAAAGTGCACACCTGGAATATTTTTAGGAAATTCAATTGCCGGCTCTATAGTTCGCGAACCACGATAGGCGGATAAAATTTCCCTCAAAGAACCGGTACGCGATATAAGATCTCGAACGGCTCAACGACCGCAGGAAATTAGTTCTCCATGAGACATTTCTTCCCTATCGACGCTCGAAAGTTAGCGATTCGGCCAATGCCTTCGTCTATAATTTTTACAAATTTATTTATATTTCTTTCGAGCTGAGAATAAACAGCTCTCTCGATAAATTTCCATCCTGCCCGAGTGAGTGCCAAGGATGAAAGCGGACTGACTCCGCGCGAGATTTTTCCTGTCTATAGAGTATAATTACCGGGATTATTAATCGCTCCCGACGAGAATTAATGCGACCGAAGACCCTCCACTGTAACCGTGCCAGTGCAATTTCACCGGGAAAATTATACACTCCTGCGGAATTAAATAATCCAGTCTGAGAGTCTACTTCACACGTGACGATTACGGTTTTCTCGAGAACGTCTGCACGAGGTGCAGGTATAATTGCTAATTTGCACAATCTTTATTTTTATACATATACATTAAGTGTTGCAGTATTTTTGGCAAGCTGCGCAGTTTCGGGGCAGGAATAGAAGTGCTCGGAGCGATTGGAAATTATTTTTCGGAAATTAGGTGCCAAGAGACAATGTGTCCGCCGAGCGCGAAGCGTTGAACTCTCCGAGGTGAAAATTAGCACTCGGAAATTTGTTTAAGGAATCGAGTTGGCTCTACACTCCCGTGAAACCCGATCGGCTTGTACAGTTTCGTAAAAGCGAAAACCGGTACGAGAGACCAGATCGGGCTCGACGAAGGAATACGTTACGTTTCCAACGCATGTGCCCCTTAGCCATCGATCGAGGATGCAACAAAGTCTCCCGAGTGACGTTTGACTTTTATTTAACTGTAATTAACTCCGCCATATTTTCTGAATTAATATCGTCGGGCGAAGAGAACTGTGCGGGAATTTATTGTACAAGAAAAAAAAAAAGGAGATTGAGTTACTCAATGCCGAGGAGGCCAGGCGTTATTGAGTTATCCTGGGGTGCAGGAGACACGATACGGTGCAGTAAATCATCGCGCATTGATCGAGAATCACGAAGAATCGAGTGCAGAGTTCCTGCACGGTGAACAGTTTTTTTCGTGATTTAGTAGGCCACTTTCTCCCGGTCGCTGATTAAGTACGAAGAAATTTATGTCGGAATAAATTACAAAATTCGAACTGCTCGAGGTGGGGTCGAAGATGGACCGTGCCGAAGCAAGGGTGCGGCAATTTTTGTATTTAAAAAATTCTACGTGCACATGTAAATGCGGTCATGCTTGAAAAAAAAAAAAAGTGCACGTATAAGTCGTGGATATCTTTTGATGAAATTTTCAATTTTATTTCACCCTTGGTTCGCGATCGGACATTAACAAGCCAGACACGGGGCATTGAAGTCTCCGGACAAGAAATTCCCTCACGACGGTTCCGCGGTCTCGAGAGTCGTAAACGATACGATCTAACAATGTTCACCATCCAGAGAAACGTACAAAATAATTCGCGCGAGGAAAGATTCTCCTTTAATATAATAAAATAATTTTTTCCCAGTTTTAAGACGGATTTCGCTACACAATGGCTGCTCCTCGCCGCCGAGGAAATTCCAATTGTGGCGCAACACCCTTGAAAGTGTGCCAAATGCCCGAAGAATATTCCCTCGAGTCTCCCGGAGCAAGGAAATCGTGAAATTTCGAACCCGGAAAGAGGAGGCCGAGAAAAAGTCGACCTCGAAATATCAGCGCGACATCCGGTTCCCAAACCGAGAATTCCTTTCCACGTCCGTGTTCGATCCGACGTCGATGCGTCTCTTTTTTTCCTCCCGGTTAATCCTCAAGACTCACGATCGAGCCTCCTCCCGGTTTCAAACGGGAAGAAAAAGAATCGACATCCGAAAGAAAACCGCACCTCCTCGTGGCGCAATTCCGGGCGATCTCGCGACCAATTCCGGCTTCGCGAACCCGGCGATGCAATCGAAACAAACAAAACCGAATAAAAATGCAAACACGGCCACGCGCCCAAGAATCCCGTTGCCAATGCGGAACACATAACGATCCTTCTTCTCGGCCCTGATTTTAACGTTCCTCTCTATATTTCTTCGACGTCGTCTCGATCTACGATCGATCGATGCTCCATTCTCCAGGTCGCGAAAAACAATTCCCCACGTCTAAATACAAAAATGACCGAGATCTACGGGATTCGAGTTTTCCAGGCAGGTCCACGTGGTGCCTGGAATTTAATTTCGGGGGACGGGAAGATTGGTAAAAATCAAGGTACTCACCGGGCTTGGCGCAATCGGCGATCCAGAGTGCAGATATCGCCAGCGAGAGGACCGCCAGGGAACGAGAGGTTCGGCGTGCCATTGTCACCGCGGGTTCCACCTTCTCGGCGCATTTCCCGCCAGCTTGGTTGGCCGTCCTCAGCTACGTGGGTCGCTTCTCGCGGGACCCGGTGGTCCTGGATCCCTGGAGTCGATTCCGAGCGGTTCCACGTCGGCCGCGCGTGGGAGTGCGCTAGATCTCGACCCTGGAATGCACTCGGCGCACCTCCGACACTCTCGGCAGCTCGATGGACACCTGGGCGATATTCGGCGGGATCGCGCGTGCACTGTGTAGCCGTAAGAAAAAGAATTGCCTCGCTGGTGGCTCGGCATGGCCGAGCAGGATCTGGGCGAGCAGGTCCCCCACCTGGCCGCCGCTAACCCGAGTTCTCGGGCCAAGAGCGGTGCCGAGCCGAGCGGTGAAAGTCGCCGGCCTATTTGTTTCGTTCCCGCGAACGCGCGCCGATTACGAGGCGAGGAACGTCACCCCGACGAGGCCTAGTTCCCTCCTGGACGGGAGGACCCGAGGGCTGCTCCGTCGGGGTCGCACCCCTGCCGAGCCTCGCTCCAGGGAACGGTCCATCAGCGCCAGGAACCCTAAAAAATAGAAACCAGGGTTAACACCGTTGAATCTTTTATACCTTGCCTCAGTCAAAGAGGAGTTTGTCAACCGGGATCGACTCCTCTTGGGAGAAATCGCGAGGAACCTAGGCGTCTCTCCCGAGGCCTGAATTCCGTTCCTCGACGCGGAGAGTCCTCCGACCTAGACCGGTCCTAGCGAAATCTCGCCGGCTCCCCTCGGATTTTAGAAGGGGCCCTCCCGATCTGGAGAGGAAAGACGCCAAGGACCCGGTTACCTCGATTTCCGTCCGGGCCCGCCGCCTCCAGAAGGAGCACGCGACCGGTACCGTTTGCTCCCGGACAAAGAAGGGGCGAATCGTTAACGGTAGAGCACCTCGGGACCGTCGACAGATACGGGGTCCGGGAAGACGAAGGGAAATCGGCTCCGCGAAGAGACCAGCGCAATTAGGGCCTCGTTCGGTGCCGGCCGTGACAGGGATTGTCCAAGAGCGGTAATTCGAAGTACCTTAGGCGTCCGAAGGCCGAGGATCCGGCCGTACCGAATCGACCGTGAGTCATCCGGGAGTTTTACCTAAGAGCTCTTCCGTCGAGAGAGGAAAATACTCCCGGAGTGGAGTACGACCTCTTGCTCGATGCTCGTCGATTTGGGCCGGTTGCCGCCCAACCGGCACGGAATCTCCGCCGCGAGGCGTTTTCCATGCCGGCTGTGGCACGAATTCACCGCAAAAATTCGGTTTGACCGTAAAACGCGGAATCGACGCGAAACGGAAGGAGGAACGTTTGTTCCTGCGGTTTCGCGAGGTCGCCTCGAGTCGCTCGAAAGGCGGGAGGGTTTATCCTTTATCGTTTTAAGGATATGCAATCGCGATGCCGCGAATCGATGCCCATAAAATGGGCGGAATCGTTAACTCTTCGGGAATGTTGAGGTGCCTCGATCGGGACCCGCCTTGGACTCTTTCGAGAGGAATTTCGCCTAAAGGGAGGTCGAATTCTAGCCTGCCATTTTTTCAGACCCGACTTGGTCGGATCGGCCCAAGGGAACTAGTCGTCCTTAGAGACTCGAGGCCTCGGGATCCTCCAAGACCAGACGTTGTCCCGGAACGAGTCCTTCGAGACCGCAGGCGAATCTTGGCCGGGTAAATGCCGGGACTTTCCCCGACGACGCGGAGAGAAGAAAAAGATGTTAGACTTATTCCGCAGTTTCTTTTTCGGACAAACCGAGGTGCCCCTGGACTGCCATGGTCGGCGATAAATGGCCCCGTGGCTTTTGATCCTTCCTCCAAAGACTCTCACCGGTTCCTCGCTCTTCATTTTTTTTTTTAAACCACAATATCCCGCGGGGATATGAATTAACAATTTATATAATTTTCTTCTTGGAAATTTTAGAATCGACAAAAATGTATTCCCCCTCGATCCTTTCTCGATCGAGGCTTCTCCTCGAGAGGAAGAATTTTCGTCCGCACCTCGGAGCGAAAATCATTGAAAATAAATAATCGACTTCTTAAAGAGCCCACTCGAAGGAGCTAACACGTCGCGAGACAATACGCATAAATAATGCATAATAGCCGTCATGTAACGCCCGTTTTTTTAAGAGAGACTCTGCCCACGACGAGTGGGCGACTCGACCTCCCGGACCCGCGAAATGGTTCCGTCCAATGCCTTCTACTGTCTGGAAAAAAGGTCCAGACAAAGTGCCATAACCAGTCCAATTATAAGCCTCGGAAGAACGGATGGGTTTTTCGGACCGGTGTAAAATCGGTAGGACGTACTTTTCGGCCGATTCCGCCCACCTTGCGCGGGCCCAGAAAAAACCGGCGATTCAGGAATCTACATCTCCAAATCTCCTCACCGGGAGCGTTAAATAATTCTATTGCTCCACGACGTTGCCTAACCCGTTCCCTTTTAACCGCCGGACGAGAGGGAACTCCGCGATTTTCGATACGAGCGTCAAAAGTGACACCGGGAATTAAACTCACGTAAGAAAATGACCGGCCATAATTGGCGAGAAATTTCCTCCAGATTCCAGCAGCGCTACGTGGCCGAGAGCTTCATGGACACACTCTGAACGAGTTAGCAACCGGTTAGGAGTCCGCGAGAAAGTCGAGCGACTGTCAAGAGCACGAGAGTCCTGGCCGGGACTGGTTGCTGCTCCCGGTGGTCAGCAACCCTGAATCCTGCTTTACGTAAGGACCCTAGGGAGAAGCGGCTCCCCTAGTGGCCTCTAATTCTCGTTTCGCAATTTCTCTAGGACCCGATTTTTCCAACTCCCGTTCATAGTGGCCTTGCATAATTTTTTGCAATAGGGATACTTTTTGCTACCGAGCTCTGCAATCATTTAGCTGGCCTTTGGCCACGCGAGAAGACCTCTCGGTCGTCCATTACCGACGAAGCCTCGCCCTGGCCGACCTGTCCTTGCAGGAGGGACCGACAAAGGAAATTTCTGGTCGTTCATCTCTTGCCGACCGGGACGACGAACTCGTCTGCAGCCTCAAGCCAGGATCTTCGATCCCACTTTGGCTTTGTTATCGATCATCACCTTGGCGGCAGGGATTTCCAGCCCGAGAAAAAAGGAAATTACTTTTCGGGGCATTTCTCGATCTTGCGAGCAGAAAGTGCAGGGAATTCCCGGCGAGGCGTGTACGCGCTTCAATGGCGTTCGATCTTCCCTCCACCTTGGAGGAACGGGTTAATTTGTATCGGCACGCGAGATAACGTCGAGCGAGACTTATCAATGGTTTTGAAGCGTTTAAGAGGGAATTATCGCGGAGAGAACGAGGCGCGATTTGTTCGGCGAATGCGCGTCCATCGATATCCAAGGATTCTCGCGGAAAAAGGAGCGAAATTAAATCGAGCCGCTTGTTCGGAGATTAAGCGACCGGCCATTTCTGGAGCGGAAAGTAATCGAGCCGGAATGGAAGGATTTTGCGAGCGCGTCGTCTCAGAAAGAGAGCCGCTGTTCGAAGGGGCCCGTTTTTAAAGAGATCCAGAGCCGGGATATTTTCCTACGTGTATAATTTCGGATTAAAGAAAAGGTGGTCACGTTCCGTCCGATCGAGAAGGACGGTAGAGGCCGTTTCTACTTTTCGACAAGAATTGCCCGTCTCCCCGAATAAACCGCGAGGAATTTCGTGGCGGGGTCCAAGGATTCGTGGCGGTAATCCGGCGGCGAGGAAAGGCTCGAAATTAAATCGGGCCCCTCTCGGAGATTAAGCGATCGAGGCCAAAGCGGGCTACTCATACGCGGAGTTGAAAGTAATTGAACCGGAGCGAAGGAAGGATTTTGCCTCGCGTGCCGCTTTGATATTCGCCGGTACACACGAGAAAGGCCTGGGCGTAATTACGCACTTTCGGGGATCGGAAACAAAGACGTCACTGTCGCGCGTCGCCTGTTCGCCGTCTCTTAAAAATCATCTCGAGGTCCCGAACGGCAGGGGTCGCGGATCTTTGAGAATCGGGGACTCGACGCATCCGGATACGGCGCCGATCTTGGAACGACAACCCCGGCTCGACCGCCACTCGGGAAAGAGACGATCCTTTGCGATCGTCTCTCAAGGGCGAGGAGGCTCGAGCCGGATCCGATTGCACGTAAACGCACACTTGCACCTTTTCGCCAAAGACGACGAACAGAAGTTCCGGGGGAAATTGAAAACGCACACTTGCACCTTTTTACTAAGAACGACGAACCGATTCCAGGATTCGAAGGATCCAAAATGGCGGCGCGGGGCGACTCGATGATAAAAATCGTCCGTTCAGAAGTTCCGGGGGAAATTGAAAACGCACACTTGCACCTTTTTACTAAGAACGACGAACAGATTCCAGGATTCGAAGGATCCAAAATGGCGGCGCTGGGCGACCCGGATAAAAATCGTTCAGAATTTCCGGGGGAAATCGAAACGCGAGAAATCTTGGCTGGTGATCCATTCTTCGACGTTTTGACACAAGAGGAATTTCTCCCGACATCCAGCCTTAGGTTGCGTGATATCTGGTCGAAGGAAAGATCGATCTTTCCCTCGTTATACCCGCGTCTCGGTACCAGAAAATAAAACGCCGGGACTCTCAAGGCCTATTCTTCTCGGCTCCCGGGATATATCACAGGGGAATAATCGATCGTGCGGCACGCGATCGAAGGACGCCCTCGATCGATGTCACGAAAAGCCGAAACGATAAAGAAGAAAGAGTCCCGGCAATTTCGAGGGGGAAAGATTCGATCCGGATCGCTCTGCAGAAATCGCTCCGATCCTTCCTTCCTAATTATTGCTTTTATACTTCGGGCCAATTACGGCGTGTAATTCATAACGAGTGACTTCTCTCCATGTCTACCGACACTTCCGCATTACTTCTCGTGCCCCGAAACCGGGAAAAATTAATACTATCCCCCTGATCGTTATTTCTGTTCGCCGTAACTCCGGTATAGGAAAATTCCCTCGACCATTTTTTTTATACGAAATTATCTGAAGTACGGTGTTAAGTCTGCGTATAATTGGTAGGTATAAATAGCGCAACGAGGTTCGATCCGCGGTAAGAAGGGAAGGAAAGTTCTCGCTAAATTCCGAAGAAAATTCTTCGAGGGTCTCGCCTTAGTGATATATTACCGTTTTGCGGTAACGCCGGTAACGCGGTGCAATGCAATTCGGTACGATATTATCATCCAGGTTCCGGGTTCGCGGACTAAACACCTCGGTGCATTGTTCGCCCTCCGATTGACGATCCGGACCTGTTCTAGACTATTCACTTTCAACGCGTCGTTACATAACACTCCTAGATTTTCATCGCTCGTGCAACGTTACGGAATCGTTATTACTTAACGCAATGCTCGAATTAAGTCATACCCGATGCCCGATAAGAATGCCCCGGATCATTATACGAATGATCCTAGCGTTAAGAAAAAGGATTGCAACAACGAACTAAGACATACCGACTGCTCGAATTATTGATTGATATTCCGTAAAATTAAACCGCGGTTGGCTCGAGTGCACGCGTAGATAATATAATTGTACGCAAATGTCAAAACATATGAATATCTTTCCTAGAGGCGCAATAAATAATTAACTCGAGTCTCAGTCCTGGGATTGCCGAGGATGACGATTGAAACCGTTCTCCTGGAAGCGGTTACTTAACGTTAACGCGAGGAAGCGGAGGAATAATTGTGAATCCTTTTTCTCAGGTCTGAAAGTCTCCTTCCCGAGGACTTACGAAATCGCTCTTAATGGCGGCTAATTCCTCTCTTTCTTATTTTTTTTTTTTTAATTTCTCCTTTGACACGCAACACCCGAATTAAGTCATGCCGGATGCTCGGCGAGGAATACCGCAGCGACGAGTCATTAAATCATTACGAGTGTTGCCTTAAGAAAGCGGATTACAGCGCCCGGTTAACAATTAATCCTGGAAACGGGATCGTTAAGAGCGACACGTGGAGCGGCTCAACCCGTTAAAACGGACGCGTTAGGGACTTTACATAAACCTCGAGATTTTTGCCGGCGACTGGAACGACACTTAACCCTAATCACCGCGAATCGCTTCGAATCGACGTCAATGATCGTCGAGGCCACGAGGCAGAGGCGAATTAAGCAAGACTTTTCTCCGCAACGAGCGGCCGCGGTAAAAAAAGGCTTAATGCCGCGTCGCTAACCGGGAATCATTAATAACGACGATGGGATGAGTCCGGGCTTTGCCGTCATCATTGATTCACAGGAGAGACCGTAATTACGATCATCGACCTGTCGGCCAGGTCCCGCCGAAACGTCTCCAATTAATCGATCACGTCGATAGCGACAAGCGGTCGCTATCCTCCGTGAAAAATTGAAGAGATCGCTCGAAGGATCGTTATTTAATTTATGATTTAATTTAATTAATGAGCCAATTGGGAATTTTCGTAGCCCGCAAACTCTCGGCTACCGGGCGCCACGGAAACGCCATTCGAGCGCACGACGGACGCATCGAATCGCCAAAATGGTCTCCAATGGATCCTCGAGGATTACATAAGAGTACATATTTCGGGAGAAACCGTATTTTCCAGGGTTATTTCGGGATTTTTGAAAGAAGTTCGCGGGGGGTCGGTAACGTCGGCCTCCCTCTTGCCCTCGCATTGTCGGCGCGTTTGTGATACCAGAGCGGTATTTTAACGCGATCTATCGTCTACTTGTACAACTAACCGAACCGCAAGTAGAGCACGCAGCACATGTGTATAGCAAAATCCTGCTATATTAAAGAAAAATGTGTAGTTACAAATAAACGTAAAGGAGTAGGCACGAAGTCATCGGGAAAAACAAATTGACACAAGTACGTCGATACGGAATATTCCATGTGAAATACGAGCCTATCCTTCAACCCGCGTGCACACGCATAATTCCATCATCCATCGCCTTCGGTGGTTTAATTACGCTTCGAGGAGTAAAACCATATGCGATCGGCGTTCACGCATTTACGCGTCCTTTTGCGCCAACCGCACGTAGCCTTACCCTAGTTGTGCAGTTGGTGTCAGCTTTGAATTTTTTCATGTCCACTCGTAACGAATAACCGCAAAGCATGGCATAAAGTTAATGACTCTATTTAACAACGGTTTTAGCAGTCTCGTGAAAATCCTCAGTCCACTTCAGAAGTACTACCGTTTTCGAGCACGCGAATCTCCGTTGGTAGAAATTTTTTCTTTTTCTTGTACAGAGTCCTTACTTTGTATTTAACGATTTCGCTAATTTTAAACCACGCACATGGAGTATAATGCATTCTCGTCCCTGACCCGCGGTACGCCCGATGCAAATCTTGGCAATTAAAGAAACAAATAAAGGAATTCTAAGGTATGCGCGGAGGTACTTTTCTGCGTGGGCAAGAAAGAGTCGGTACACCTGACAAAGGTCAACGAGGTCTCCGTTTGCACGTCCTCGATATCCTCGGACGTATACGGACGTCCTCCTTTCTAAGTCGTCAGGCGATTGCGTCGGTGCTCTTAGATTTCCGATAAATCCTCAGCGAACCGACAGACTCGGCGCACTCTTCCAGATGGGAGGGACATCGTTCCGCCGTAAATCTCCCAGGATTCTTTATTTTTCTCTTTCTCATCCTCGAGGAGAACGTTACATCGTCTTGCGAGCACTTCCAGGTTTCCGGCGCCTCCGTTGGGCCGGTCACGAGATGCGTAAAAATCACTTTTGCGCTCCGGGGTAATAATAAATTACGGCTGGTGCTGGCAGCTGCCAATGTGCCGCGTGCAGTTCGATCAGCTGTAAAAGCGTCCTTCTCACAGCTGGGAGCGTCGTTTGTTCTGCCAAAAAGGCGTCTCTCACGCTGCCCAGGAGTTGCTGCAATTGTGCCGGGAGCTCCGAGTCCAGGTCCTTGCCGACGCACGTCAGGATGAAAAATAGGCAGTCCGTCTTTTCGTTTATGCAATGAAAAATATACGAAACGAGATTAAAGAAATAACGTACTCTATTCGATTAATTATATTATTTGGTACCTCGGCAAGAGAGTTTATCATGGGTGGTCGCAAACAATCCTGACAGCATTTCCAAAGCAACGTCAACAGAACTCGTCCCGGAGGAACTCCTTCGTGTTGCGTCTTCAACTGCAACTGACGTCGCTTTAACTGAAATGATTAAATTTCCCCTTATCAATTTGTTTCCAGTAAAAAAATTCATAAATTTCCCCAGACACGAAAAGCAATTACCTGACAGTACATTTCATTCAGGAAGGACATAAAGGCCGAATAATGCCGACACGTCGTCGCATCCTGAAGGACTCTGCTGCGTTCCTGGTACCACTGCTGGCACATGTTTAAAAGAGACTCCAGAAAAGTCTCTTTTACTTCTTTCTAAACAAAACACGCGCAGGTACAGTACTATGGATATCCAGTCCTTATCAGGTCCTTATTCGAGGGCGGAGATATTACCTCGATAATCGTGATGCATATTTTGGCCGCAGGTTCCGCGTATTTTCGGTTCTCCACGACCCTGTCCAGGATATGCCGCACCAGTTCCATCAGAGCTCGAGAATTTAAAAGGTTTGGATCTAAAACGACGCATACAAGTTCCGTGAGCTTTATACCGGCGCTATTGTTGCTAGAAAATATTTATCAAACGACCGATTACCCTCGATAGCTTTTACGAGAGTCTCTTGAGTAGCTTGCGGGAACTTTCCAAGTTCCAGGGCGTCCGAGATGTTCATAGCCTTCGCCGCAAGTACGTCCGCCGAATTGAGACTTTTCGATCGTTTCAGACCATAGGAAGAGACGAAGGACAATGACTTCGTGAGTTTTCCAGGCTTCGTCGCGTTTGCTGGCTTCGAGTCGGCTTGGTCCACGTTGAAGTGCACTCTGCCCGTGGTCTGAATAAAAATAGCCCGAACGTATATCATTCCCTGTACGTTATCGATCTCGCGAGCGCATCGTGCAGTAAATTCAGTACTTTAACAATTAACGCGTACGTGCAAAATGTTTCCGCTGGACGCGGAAGTGTTGAGGGCGTGTAGATGCCGCACCGAAGAGCTCGTCGATAAGGGGTGATAACTCGTCTGGGAATGATGAGAATTCTGATGCAGAATTTGATGCTGAAGCGTTTGCTGCTGCTGCTGTTGATACATGTACTTCTGCACATTGCCGCTCGATTTACTGTGCTGCAGATAAAACGAGGATCGCTCCGAGTTCCCGTGGGATCTGTTAAAAAAAAAAACATCTTCGTAATTAAATCGAATAAAGATTGATTATTATTTTTCCTTGTAAACTCCATTTATGACCGCGTCGATTCGAACCGTTTATAGAAAAATCATTTACTTGGAAGGATGTGCGTCGTTATGCTTCATGGTGAACTCCTTGGCGTGAACGTTCAATTGCGGATTGGGAGAGGTAGCCGTGGTTCCGTCTGTCCTCACACCTGATTGATAAAAAATACCCCAGAAATTAATAAATAATTCAGTGTACTATTTGCTTTTATATCAAATTAAATAAGAATGTACAAACCTGGAGGTCGATAAATTTCGAGGGTCGGTTTAGACTTCGGGGTGGCTACGTTATTACTTCGTTTCTGCAAAACGGCATCCCTCATCTAAAAGTATACAATTCAATCTCGTTATTGAAATTGCCGGAGCTAGGAATTTCCTAGACAGAACATACGTTTCAGCGCATCAATCACCACCGATGTGTGCGGTCTAATTAGATAGTTACTTCCAAAGAGAGTGAAAAAAGAGACCGTTCGTAGAACGATTTGCATTCCAAACTCACGTACCCAAGTGTTCTCATTGAAACCGAGCGTTGCGTTTGCGCTCGGCACTTACGTTCGACTTCTACCGACACGAGCAATGCTTTCGAGTGTACCGAGACATTACGAGTACACCCGTATCGCCGGGCGTTAATTTTCCCGGCGTTATATAAGAACGTGACAATTCCCGCGGCTGGTCACCCGTGTGATTTCTGCGAGACTCGCGATCAGCTGATCCGCCGCGCGTCGCCTCCTGTCAAACGTCAAACGCCCTTACGAAACCACTTTTCCCAAAGTTGAATGAGAAAAAAAATATAAATATCGCAATCCTCGGGCCTACGTTGGCCACGAGAGCTCCGGAAAAAGTTTTTCCCTGCCGAGCCTTGACTCGATCGGCGACGAGGAAGGCAAGCTTCGCTCGAATCCGCGCGTGGGGGGTGTACACGCCAAATTTGTATACACAGGGGCGTACCCGGAGAGCTATATCGCCGCGGTATAAAGAGCCCACGTCAAAATATTCCGTTCCTTGCGTCTCTACCGACACCTTGGCCAACGACGAGCACCGAAGGAGCGCTCGATTAGGGTCTAAAAAATCATACAAGAAAACTGTACACAACGGATTAATATCGGAGGGTCGCAAAATCGGCCCTGGTAATTTTTTGACAGCCCGACGAGGCTTCATCGCGAAGGGCGAGCACTCGGGACCACTTACAGTGTAGATCCTCGCGAGAACCGTGCTCGTGGAAGTCGCAAGTACGCGCGGGAAACCGCAGAGTGTCTTGGGCGACCGAGGTCCAGCCCCGAAGAGCGCATATCACCTGGGGTCGCTCCCTGGGGAAGGCGATCTCCTCGGCCAGGTCCTCGGGCACCTCCTCGGCGTACCTCGCCCGCGCACTCGCACTCGCACTCGTTTAGAGCGTGCCGAAGCTGCACGTAGAAGCCGCTCCGATGACTAGGAACTAATAATAGCAGCCTCGACTGCCATGAGTAAGAGTATATATCCGCCGTCCGCCGTGCGCCGACTGAAATACTCGGCTCGTTCAACTTGCGGGCCAGCTTTCGAGCTTTTTCCTCGAGGGGCGACTCGACCGCCGATTGCGCTCGCCTCGTCGAATAAAAGAAAATAGAAAGACTCGCCAAGAGAACCCGGAATCGCGGGGGGAAAAAAAAATGCCAAACCTCGCCCGAGGCGGAGGACGTGGCAGATTTTTTTACTGGTTCTTGGTGTTTCATTTCTCTTTTTCTTTCTTTCTTCCTTCCGACCGTTTTAATCCTCTGATTCGCAGCTCGCGGTCTTAAATGTTAAATGGAAAGTGCGTCGAGACGTGGGGTGTGCGGTGAATTTCGATGCTCGAGCGACTTCCGGTCCACGGACAGGAGGAATGGGCGGCTCGGTAAATTGCATCCTTGCAGCCGGTGCTTACCTCCTGTCGCTTTTGCGTTCCTTTAATATCGAGTAGTTTTTTTCGTGAGTTTTGGAAATACACCTAGGATTAAAAAGCGTAGCTCGGGTCGCTCTCTCACCTTCGAAGGGACTCGGGAGTTCTTTTTGCTCGCCTCGTGGACCATTTGGCGGGTTTGCGTATCGAAGTTCGTTGAAAAAATGCTCCTGGCTGGAGGTCTCTCTTCCTTGGTAAGAAGATGCCGAGCAAGCTGGAAACACGGATCGCCTTCGAGTTATCACATTCCAGGGTAACTTGTAGGAATACCGAGACGCGGAGAACTTAGGAAAAGTTCGTTCGCAATAGTTTAACCGACGGTCATGATTCTGTCGCGGGCAGGGGATTACGCGAGACTGCGATAAATGATTAAAAAGTAAGAAACGTTTAAGGGACGCGCGCGGACTGTGGAAGAAAGCGAGGCGCACGGCGCGTCCTCGCAGTCTTTAATGGAAGCATCCTATTAACCGAAATGCCAAAACATAAGGTATACATTATAAATATCCCCACCAGCCGCTGCACCGGAACGACATGATCGCCGATGCTGTCCGCGTGCCCACGTATTCTGCGTCAAAAGGACACGCTCACATAATATCGGAAACAAGGTGTGCCGCCCTCCCGACACACCTACGCCTCGCCGGAATTTATTATGAATCTTAGCACCGCTCGGACGAGAAGGCTCCGTAATTACATCCGACAATGGAGAAGAGATTGCGCCTGGAAAAATAAATAATGTAATAGCGATTAATTCAGGAGACAAACCTAGATTCCAGGCCGCGCTCCGAGCCACGATTCGCGCCGCGGCAATTGTAAGAGAGAGGATTTCCGATAAATTTGGAAGAGTTTTTGTAGAGCCCGCTAGATGGCAGTGGCTCGAAATAGCTGCGAAATATGGAGACGTGACCACTCTCTAGTTGTATTAAAATTAACCTCAAAAATAAGCTCTGTCAGTAGTACATGCAACTCGACATAAGTCGCGCAACAGCTCGTTCTTTTCATTTTCTTTCCTCATGATCGCGTAAGTCGGAATTACGTTACATTTTTTCAATCTATGTAAAAATCGAGTTGTTATTTTTTCGATGTCAAAAACTACGCGTACGCAATCTACCGATTGCTGACACACAAACACTAATAACTTACAATTTTCCAATGATTTCTTTTCTAAAAACAAGCGATTAAAAAAAATATGTAACAGTTATCTCTTTCTTGACAGGAAGACGTGCGATTCGAGTAAGGACGATGAGATACAAAAAATCATCGAGCTGATCGTTGTTACCGATCGATTGCTACCGCTACCGATAGTTTTGAGTTATTGACAACAAAAAAAAAAAACATGAACGGCACCTCCGGACAGTTTCGAAAAACAACATGGGATCCATTCCTCATAATCAGTCAGATAATTGCTGTACAAGCTGTAATGTATTTTTGTCTTGGAATCTGGATCTGGATAATAGCCTCGATTCTGGGCTCAACAAAATCTTTGGACTATGCCTTTCAGTACAAAGAGATTCATGTTCGTGACTTTGGTGGAAAAATGGTCATTACATTTTTCATGTTGAACGCTCTAATGGGTGCTCTTGCGTTGTGGTGGCTTGTACAGAGGACGAAGCAATGTATGGACTTTGCATGCACTGCACACCTGATACATCTTCTGTGTTGTTGGTCCTATAATGGCAGCTTTCCCACGACGTTTAGTTGGTGGTGTCTGAATTTAGTGTCCTTAAGTATAATGTGTGTATGCGGAGAATTCTTATGTATGAGAACTGAACTTCAAGCCATACCGCTAGGCATGAATAGTCAGAAGACGGCCTTGTAAGCAGTGCTAACTCGTCAAAGTTCTGTTTATTTAATTCATGTAGCGTGCAGATAAACAAATACTAATCTTTCCATGATATAGAGCACGTAAAGTACAATGGATCGATCTTTTGATGTGGTATATGTAAATATGTGTTGTAACAAGCCTAGTTTTGCAACATAAAAGAATCAACGTGGACCCAGTTTTTCCACTCTGATATTATATTACATACGTTTATTTAACAGCAATGTCTACTTATTTACCCAATCTCTGCATTTAAATACGTGAATATATATATATTTAGCATACGTTTGGACTATCGACATTTCGAGATAATCAAACACGTTAACAAGGTTTCAATGATGATCCTCTTTATAGAAGCGTAATCCACAGTAACCGCAGATATGATTACCTGGTTTATCCTATAGAGAAGTAAATTGATCAGACCAAATTACATAAAGGATACGTATCATTGCCAAACTCACCAAATTGATGTAAACCTTGGGATGTCCTAATGGACCTCCACCTCCATCACACGAGACAATTCTTGCCTTTGCTGGAGACGGCGGCACTTCATCGATTAATTTAACCGCCCAGTTAGTGTTTACTTCTTTCACTTTGTCTACAAATCGCGCTAAGCGGTAATCATTCTCTTCGAATTTCTGGGATAAAAATTATATTTACATTAGAAGCGCGGTAACTAACCTCAAAAATTACATAATTTAAATTAATGGTAATAATATTAGCGTTTCGCCTACCTGTCCGGTGTGAGTTTCAACATCCTTCGGAGTCCATGAATTATTTCGAGAAACGACTGTTATCGCTGGAATATTAAGTTTGTAAATCTTGCTTGAATTCCCGAGTAGACGGCCTACTCCTGCGGTAGACATTTTAATTGTTTCGCTTCAGATGAAAGGCGCAATTAAAATCAATTGGAAGAAGTTGACCAATGAGACACCGTTGGTACAATGACGGTCATGAATGGCTTCCTCGTGTATATTTTAACAGTCACGTTGAAACTATTCTATCGAAGCGCCATGGTCAAGGAACTCTCTTGTATTCTCTGTCGTATCATGAACCTTTCTACGCCTTCAATTTATAATTAAAAAATAACAATCTAGAGTGCATTCGCTCTCATCGGTCAAGACGCACAGGTTCATCGACACGTCAAAATGCAAATGGCGGCCTATGTGCATTTAGGAACGCACTATGTCGGCCAACCACAGTTCGCTTTGACACACCCTTTAAATGTTACATTTTTTTTGCCGAATGCTAGTGAAACGGTCAACAATTCCTTGTAACTCTGTGACCACTATAGTTCCCTTTACTTAACATTGTTGACGTATTATTTTTAACGTTCTTTTGCGCGTTGATAAGATCGAAACGAGCCAGCGATTATACGATGGTGAGTCACTGTTCTTCTTGTCTCTTGTAAGGAATTATTTTGCTAGAAAATCCAGTTGGATCTTCAGTTTTCGACTTAAACGTTTCTCATACATTCTTCGAGGGATCTGTCTTTTCTTTTATTTCATTTATTAAATGACTCGTGAAAACGCGTTTCCTAACCTAACCTGGAAGATCTCAAATGTCAAAATGGCGCTTTACATGAACCAGCACTGAACAGAGAAATTGGAGAATTTACGAGTTCCATGTGAAGTTGACAGAAAAGGTGTCAAGGAGATTTCGTAAAATCTGCTGATTAGACTACATTGTTTCAGACGGAACAACAAATGGACTGCGCGCTAGATCTGATGAGGAGACTCCCTCCACAGCAGATCGAAAAGAACCTGAGTGACCTCATTGATCTGGTACCCTCTTTATGCGAAGACTTATTGTCTTCCGTTGATCAGCCTTTGAAGATAGCAAAGGATAAGGAATCAGGCAGGGATTACCTTCTTTGTGATTACAATAGAGACGGAGATTCCTACAGGTCAGTGCTCCAATGTAAATCATACAAATTAAAGGATTACAACGAAATCCCAAAAAATCCAACGGGTTAAAATTTTATTTGCAAATAAAGTATTTTCAACATTTGCTTGTTATGGGTAATATCTGAATTGTAAGCACTATGTATAAAATCCATATTTTTATCGACGATAGGTCGCCATGGAGTAATACATACGATCCTCCTTTAGAAGATGGATCGATGCCATCGGAAAGGCTCAGAAAGTTAGAGATAGATGCCAATCATGCATTTGACCAATACCGTGAGCTTTACTTTGAAGGAGGTGTATCGTCGGTTTACTTATGGGACCTGGATCATGGATTTGCAGGAGTGATATTGATTAAAAAAGCTGGAGATGGATCTAAAAAAATTAAGGGATGCTGGGACTCGATACACGTCGTCGAGGTGCAAGGAAAACCCAACGGAAGAAATGCACATTATAAACTTACTTCTACGGCAATGTTGTGGCTTCAAACAAATAAGCATGGTTCGGGAACTATGAACTTAGGGGGAAGTCTTACTAGACAGGTACTTATTCGGCTCAAATCTAATCCGATCTATTCCGATGCAAAAAGTATTTAATATTTTCTAACAGTAACTATTTTTTTTCCAGGTTGAGCAAGATCAACCTGTCAGTGAAACTTCTCCGCACATCGCAAACATTGGACGCATGGTGGAAGACATGGAAAATAAGATACGAAATACACTAAACGAGATCTATTTTGGTAAAACAAAAGATATTGTTAACGGTCTGAGATCAGTCCAGTCTTTGGCGGATCAGAGACAACAAGCCGCCCTTAGGCAGGATTTAGCCGCTGCACTTCAGAGGCGAAACGCAAACAATTGATCTCAAGAAACACCTGAGAGCTTCGATTATGATTGTGATTAGGAAAACAAAAAGGAAAGCAAGAGATAGAAAGAGAGGCAGTGAGCAACCGAAGCGCGATGTACACACTAAGTTGATATACTTTGTTAATATCTAGGTGAGAGTAAATGCAGGGAATTTGTTACGGGGCTGCTAAAGAGGACGCCGAGTTCACCTTCGTTATTAGGACTGCCCACAGCAGCCAATGTATTTCTACGAATAAATGACAATTTGTTATGGAGTCTCACGTTGCAATTGCCAACACTTCTGGTCTAACGGTGGTCCGCGGAGTGATGGATCTAGTTGGAGGTCCATAGATGGAAAGGATATCCGGTTGCGAATCATCCTCTTGAGAAGCTCCATAAGAAGCCTCGGTGCCTATTATCTTACAGTTTTCTCCTGAATGTTTCGCACTCCTGCCAGGCTCTTCGAATCCTGGTTCCTCGCTTATGCATTTACTAGTTTATTATTAACACGTGTTCGCACGAGTGTCCGATGTGTGTCAGTGAGCTCGCAGAGTCTGATCGGCCAACCAAGTGCTTCTCGTGTGTTAAAATATTTTTCGTTAAAATTCTATGGACATGTACGCTATTGTGTGGAGATTTATTTTATCCTTAACCGCAGAAAATATGGGGAAACGACTTGGGCATTAAGGTAATGTGAAGCCAACGGAAGTTCGGTATTAGTGCAAGATTGTAGTTTTTGTTTCCAAGAATGTACGATAAAAACATTACTTTATTGTTGAAATCTTCACATCACCTTAATACCGAAGAGAAAAATGTTAATGTCAATTGACACTCTGGGCATACATTGACATCGTCCGTTGTCCGTGCGACTAAATGTATAGCGATACGATTAAGAGACTATCCAAACTAAATGGAGAAACAATTCGGAATAGACTCTGGACCGATCTGATTTGTAAAATCTGAAATCTGTACTACACAATACGTACTCTTTGATCGAATAGAATTTTTGTGCTGCGTACCAGTGAACTCAAAACGAAACTGTCAAGCAACCGAATCTACGATAATGACAGATCGAAGGTTAAGTCTTCGAAATTGCATTTCATCGCTTAAAGAATTTAGTTCGATCCTTGGCTGGAACTTTACGCGGGAACGATTTGACCGTTAAGATTTATGAGAAATACGTTTACGTCAATTTACCTTCTGTTGAGCAAATATTGGCATCGCTACGTACCCTGTGCGACCAAAAGCTTTGCAACATTAAGAGGCTTCCAAAACGAAACTACGATTTCCTGATCGTTCAATGTATTTCTTTCATTCCAACCAACTCTGTATTTCTTTTAAAAAGTATTACCGTAATCCATCTACATCATTATTTATATAACGAGCAACCAACTGATACATCTCAATTACTCGAGACCTGCATCTCCCTCACAGGCTCCGTCGTTTTGGAAATCTCTTAATTGAACGATCACTTTTATAACGTTTCAAGTTTTATTACATATAAATATTACTATACTAATCATACGCAATCATTACTTGTTATCAAAACTTTATTATTAAAAAGAGAGTGAGAGACAGAGAAAGAGAGAAAGAGAAAGAAAGAGAAGGTAGCATAATTTATTATTTTTAAAGAGCTTTTTTAAGGATGTATACAATAGTGGAAAGTGTAATTAATTATTAGTCAATTCGTTAACGAGTTAGCGATTACCGGTTCCTCCCTTTGGGAGGTCTGTCTCCACTTAGCTATTAGTCCCTTCGGCTCTTTTTAACAATTCCTCACTGGCTCCAGGGGAACCGATCGGGTCGTGCTCCTCCGTCGAGGCGAAGCCTGCGCTCGTTGCAAAGAAAATGCATAATGATTTAAGTTGTCTCGCGACCTCTTTCCCCGGAGTCCCTAGGAGGGCTCGTCTGCTGTGCCCCGAAGGGTTCGCAGAGCAGACCCCAGTTTTCAAGGTCGTCGCGAACGATACGCACATGGAGAGTTTTGTTCTTAACTATACCATTAAACGGAGACGTTGTCAAATGGAGTTGCCATTCGCCTTGTTCTTTCTTCGAGCCTCGTACACGAAACCACTTTGTACACATTTTAGGTTGCTGTCACACACAGTCGATGCACTATTACCATTCGACGTAGAGACTCGAAGGCTCTTCGGAGCGTTGCCCATACCGTTCGATAGTTGGAACGTACTGCCTGAAACGTCAATATTGTAACGTAGGATAACGTAACTGCGTGTTAATCGACAACGGAAGACCAGTCCGGTACTTATACTTTGGTTAATACGATGCCAAGTTGCTTATCGCTTCGCGCTAGGCCGAGTCCCCTGACATCTCGGTACACAAATTTCACGTATTGTGCTTGTAAACAAACTTATGTAAAACTACACGAGAAACATTATGCAAAGGTAATAAATGCGATCTGTTATAAGTTGGTTCGTTGCGCAAAAGAAACTCCCTCACACGATGGAAAGAGTGGTACGGTTAACTGGTCTCGTACCACCAGACAATAGTTGAATTCTTCACTGTCAGGAATCTTTAGGGTTTACAATGACCGACTAGGATTATACATCCGAATCTCCGCAATTTACAGCGCACAACGAGACGGTCGATTCATGGTTAACAGGAATAACAAGCAAAACGCAAACCATAACCTCGAAAGCAACATCTCGAAGGGTACAATTTCATTTCCACATACATATACTTTGTTGTACACCCTGGAATAGTGCAATGTAATTACATACAAGGCTGTTCGCGTAATCTGTTCAATGATATTTAATCGACGGTTGATTCTTAGCAAGACGCAGATCCCTTTATCCGGTAACTTCGACATGATCCATCGGAAAAAATACATTAGATTCTCGCCCTTTGGCTATACAGTAGTTTTCTTCTGTCGGTGTCAATGCATTTAGAAGACGCCCGGAGCAAATAAAAATGAAGTAAAGGATAAAAGAAATGGCATGGTTCGAAACAATCCACCGACTCGTCACCCCCAACCTGAGTCGAGCCTCTCTATCTCTTTCGCGTTGCTTAGAAATCTAACGCGCTTCGAATTCTCACCCTTTTTTCCTTCCTTTCTTTTTTCTGTATTTCCATAGTTAATAACAAAGCACATTTAAAGTATATGAACCTGGTCCAACATAGCACACGTGTAGTACAGACGATGATTTATTTCGTATTAATATTAGGTATTTCGTTTACTTAGATTATAATAGGTATGTTTAGGTTTGTTAACTATATATATATATATATATATAATTTTTTTTACCAAAATTTCCCAGGAAGGTATCCGAGAAGCTAAAAAGTAATTTGAGAACGACCCAAGAAACTGAGTGGTTTGTCGAGTAATGCTACATAGGAAGGCACCATGCAAGGTGGTTTGATAGAAAAAGTACTCGATAAATTGTCAAAACTTGTCTCATCTCGACAGTTTTTGGGTCCAAAGATGGAATAAAATTTCTCCAGGTTACAAAGTTGGCGAACACTGGAGCAGACGTCTGGAAATAGTGGAGGGTCGAGGACATGGATTTATTTTACTTTACAATGTTGCGTTTGGTTCCGATTTTTAGGAATTTTGTAAACGTCTGGCACGTTTAGGTTAATTTCTCGTATAACGACATCCACCGAGATACCTTCCTGTGAAAGCTCTGGCTACACTCGTATATTTATATTTTTATTCAGTTTCCTTATCATATACTTTATCCCTAATGTTTCAGACCATACCTTCCGGAACAGTTTTTTGTTGTTTAAGCTCCGATACATGTAATCGAAGGCAGAGGAACACTCAAAAGGTGTCGAATGGCAAAGAAAGAAGGAAAATCAAAAGAGAGCTTGTCTTACGGTGGACAACTAAGTCGAACTCGCTAAGCCAAAACAATATGGGAAACAATTGGTTTATAAAAATTTCACCGCACCGATCTGCTTTCTCGTGGCTGAGAGATAGCGAAGCAATCGATACACGACGCGATTTTGGATGACATCCAGACTCCGGTGTAGTGTATCGATCATTTTTGTATCAACGGAAAGTCAACCGCGAAGAGTAACAAACGTTGTTTTAAACGATACTTTGACATAAATTCGAGGAAACGTTCCACGCAGGGTCTCGCCACGAGAAAGCAAGCATCAGAGTTCAGTGATTTGTGTTCTGAGAATCTCAGGCGTTCTCATCGTGCTTTGGTCGAAGGCCTTACGCAGGGCTCTACTTCTTCGGGTGAAATCAACTTAAATAGAATTATTATCCTGTTTGATTTTTCGGAGAAGGCTTCTACATCAGGTAAGTACTCGGAACTTCTTTCGTCATATATATTTTCTGTACACGTCCCTGTGACCCGTTCTTGCAAGCCTCGAGCCAATGCTCATATCTTTTCTTTATATGCCGCACCTTCATTGTTACCTGGTGAACTACCAAACGACCGCATTTATGATTAAATCTCCGATTAGAAATTTTAGTGCCTGGGTCACGACACAGTTACCGTTCAAAAAGATCCTTTTAGAAAACTAGTACAACACCGCCCGGATACGGTGACACTGTAATTCCCTTCGGAAAGAGTTCTCATTACTACGATAGTAAACCGTTATCCCAGACCTCTGACAGTAGACCTCGTTTCTTTTCTCCTGAAATATTTCCTTTCATTTTCAGACTTTATTCCCCGTCCACAGGACTCTAGTGTACGGTTTGCAGAAATCCACGTGGTATTTTGATTTCTTGACTACGAGACAGCTCCACGTTAAGTTTTAGCGATACCGGTAGTGTATACTCGACATGGCATATCTTTTTAGAAAGATCCAGTATCGTTCTTAAATGCAAACAAGGTATTCGCAAAACTTTACGTAATAAACGTATCCGACATATACCACTTCACAGATAGTTCTACTCGATCGAAACGAAAACGCTGTAATACTATAAATGTTCTCGTACTCTTTACACTCTTTGTAACGTTTGAATGAAAAGTGATTCGCCGCAGTCTGTATCTAATTTTAATTTTTACTGGCAAGAATGGTAACCCTTTGCCACAGTGTTTCAACATTGAATTGCTTGAACTGTCGAGCCGTAGGGACAGCCCAACAATTTCCCTCCAGTTTAACTTTTTTCTCTTTTTAAATAGCAAACGTCCCGAAATCCAAAAAAAAATTGACAATACGTGAAGGCTTTTTAATTTTTATTTTTCAATCAACCCTTTGATGAAAAGTCGTCGCCGTATCTTTTTTGCATAACAAACAACGTAGTGTGTGTCTAAAACCGGGACGCGAATTGCGTTATCCCAGCTCTCCTTTACTTACATTGCGTAAAAAGTTTAGCATATGTTTTGTTTTTGTTTTTTGTTTTTTGTTTTTTTTTTTTTTTAATAATTGTAAGGTGTTACTTGGATAAAAAGTTGTTTCTCGCCGTTGCTCGGCTGCTGGTTTTCTAGATGGAACTGTAGACTCATCCTTTACCAATGATAAGGTGTCGATCGGCCAAGCGGGTATAATATTGAGGTTCTGTACGGTTGTAACTGAACACAATTATTTGTCGAGGGCAGTGTTGGTTTTGATGGCGATTACAACTTCCTCGCCGCAGGCTTTCAGTACGGTACACTAAAACATGTTTGTGTATTTGTGAATAAAGTATACCTTTGGATTATTAAGACACGATTCTTAAATGAAATGAACAAAATATTTCCAATTGAGCAGTTAAATGTCGTTTCATACTTACGAGTAACTCTTTTCCAGCATCAAAATCAGCTCGTAATTGAGCACCTAATTCTCCTTCGGGGATCTTAAGATCCTCGCGCAAGTCCCCGTTGTCAGCCATCAGACATAGATAGCCGTCGTCGGATATGTCTGTTAACTGTCAGGAAAAAAATGGTATTAAATCGAGCCATCTTTAAACTGCATTCCAGACTAATGACTTTTATTGTGCAATTCAAACTCTTATAATAAAAAAAAGTCTAACGTTTGTTGATTCAATTAATTACTTCAAGGATTATTCAATCAATTGTTAATGCAACAACAGACACTGTCTTACCTGGTAATCCTCCCGCTTAACGAAAGGTACGTCCATGTTATGTGTTGAAGGACAGATATCTTCATATTTCTTTGAGGTAAAAATATCAATGCCCACAAGATGGACCTTAGCATGACCGTGTTTACCAGTTTTAGAAGTGGACATTTCCACGATCTTGCAGGGTCTAGACTTTAACATGACGAAACCGTTCTTGCGCAAGGCAGAACATTGCATAGGATACGTCACGGAGGCTCCCGAGTCTCCAGTCTCAAAGTGAGTATCCTCGATGTCTGCCATGATAGATTTAGGGAGGTCTGGGAACAAAATACAAATTATTAGTATCCCGCAACCAATGAACGATAAAACTAATATTATTCAAACAACCGCTGTACCAAATGAATTACATCTAGCGCACCTACTACGAGTCTATGAATCTTGAAGACGATACGAACGCGAACCTAACGAGACACGACAAAATCCTAGAAGCTATCTAATCGATCTAAGTAGTCGGAAGTCTGGTCAAGGTGACTCGGAGTACGGCAGGATCCACGACTCACGTGGAGTTTTAAAAAGTGCCTTCTAGGCAATGGCATGTCGAAGCAGTTTCCTCGCAAGACTTGCTCGACGGTCTTAAAAACCATTAGAAATTGAGATCTATCGGCATCGACACTCCAAGTGCAGTGGAAGCGACACGCGAAACGAGTCAGCGGCCATGTGGCGATAACGGAGAGCGGCTCCTGTACGGCAGTCGGAGCTTCGGAAAGGGGTGCAAGCTCACCTAAACGGATCCTAACCTCTCAGAAGTTCCCTCCCGGTGTTGCGTGGTACGAACGCGGTGCAAAGTGTCCGAATGCGTCCGAATGCAGCGGCCGGGCTGTAACTCGATCACGGAATCGTGGGAATGCGCGAGCGGGCGAGGGTTAACCAAGAATAGTTCTCGAGCGCGTGGCGAGACGATAGAAGCGGCGATTAACCTCTGGGCCGACCGGTGGGAATTAAGCGAGTTCTCTAGGGTTCGGCGCACCCCGGACGCGTATTTAACCGCTAAATACGGTCGAAGATGGCGCGAAAGAGTGCCAGCCACATTGGCAGCGGCGCGTTGTCATCGGCGCGGCCCTCGCCGGTTTTCCGGAGTTTTACCGAAATCCGGGAGGCGGCTTGCCGGGAATACGAACCAGCCGGTCACTCGCTCTTCGATTATCAAGCTTCTCCGGCGCGTTCAGCCGATTAGCACCATTAGTTTCTCTCGAAATCGGGAGCAGCTCGGGATACTCACATGTGATCAAAATGGATACTCTAACCAGAAGGTCGCGCTGCGCATGCGCAACGCGGTAATCGAAAGAGGGGTCTACCAAAGTGGAAACACGGACCGAGTGTCGCGATCGAGAGAGAAAGAGAGAGGGACAGAGAAAGAGCTCTCTCGCACGCGAAACGGGACTTCCGTGAAAGCGTTCCTCAACTTTTTATGAGCAAGAACTTAAGTCACGGTTCCATCAACCGCGGTACTCTATCGGGCTCGATAAATAAGGTGCATTCACCTCCCGCGACGCCGATGACTGCCGGTCACTGTCGGTGACTCTCGGCCGTTTGAATACCCCGCGGCTTCGATTGCGGAATCGGCCACGAATGTTGCCATCGGATGCGGTGCGGAACCGCGACCTATGTTCCGCTATTATGTTACTGGCGAAATTATTCTGTGTCGCTCTTAATTATTTACTGAAAACAACGGTTCGGAGAATGTCAATAGATATTTCATGGTAGATAGATTACTAATGTTGAGATTCAATTCCATCTAATATTTACAGAGGGCGCGGAGTAATTACCAAGAACGTGGCAAGTTTATATCCGGTTAACGAAACTGGACAATTTTCTTCTATTTATGTTAGAATATCAGATTTTTTATGCATGACTTACGTTCCTATATCTTTCAGGTATGGATAGAAGATAGCAGAGAGTATAGTAACGATAAATGTACGGAGATCTTAGAACTTTATTTAAAAAAAAAGAATGGAAGTGCTACAATGTAGTACCGGCAGAGATGAGTTGGGTACCACTTCCATCCGAATACGTTACTTCCTTCTAGCGCCACTATATTGTGGAATTCGAACTAAGATTGGAAAGTGTTCCCATCTAAACTATAAATTCTTTATTATCAATGATAGAAATATTCTAGTTATGTCTAAATTCATTGGTAGTAACGATGGCAACTAAAAGGTCAACCGGTGTAAACAAAATTACATTCATCTGTCAAAGAAGTAAAAAGACAGTAATTAATAATTTTTCTACTTCTATTAGTTCTTAGTTCCAGAATTAAGTGGTATTGAGTTGCAGTTTATATATTACTTGATATAGAATGATTAATATCGTTCATCCAAGAACGTCATCTAAACCACCGATAAAAAAATGCAATGGCGAGAAGGGTCTTGAAAAAGTAGAAAACTGTCAAGAGAGGAGGACTGAAAATTTGTCTTCCGATTCTTGCAATGTTGAATACAAAGAGAGTACAGAAATGGATTCTACGAGTGGTAATACTCCTACACCGAGTATGGATGTGATAATCGAAGACATCGGAGATGACGTCGAGTCTCTCCAAACCAATGGTGACTGCAATCAAAGTGTAATAGAACCAAACACTTGTTCCTTTGAACAGTTATGTAATATGATTGGCGATTTAGAGCAAGATATGAATGATAAGGTTTCTGGTATAAAAAATACAGAATCAGAAATCTGTACAAAGCATTCCAGCGAGAACGTTGTCTTACAAGAGAAATACCCAAATCAGGTACATTAAACATTTGAGGAATATTTTGTCAGGCAATATTTTATAAACCATTATGTATCGATTTAATAGGTGGAACCCGAAAGGGAGTTTTCAAAAAAGGCGTGCAATTCAACCGGTTCTACATATGATGACATAATGTCATTTTTGGGAACATTAGAACAGGATGGTAAACGTATTCGATAGTTTATAGATATTAAATTCATAGAAAAAAATTATTTAAAGAATATTTAAAGAATGTTCTTTATCCAGCCTTCTATTATTATTTCAGCAGGACATTTAATTGGATGTCACATAAACAGATATGAAGTTCAGCCTAAGAATGTGATTCAGGATTTATTTAGCAGCAATCAATGTTACAACTGTTCAAACTGCAATAGGTAAGCAATAAATAACGCAATTGGAGCAAGACCATGATTTTTTTTTTTTTTTTCAACAGAAATGACATAACAAGAACTTATGTCTCGAGTACCTTGCAAGAAGATTTAGCAACCACGCGATTACAACTCGAAGAGCGAGAGGCAACCATAACGGTTCTAAAAACCGAATTGAAAACCGAAAGGCAGTCAGCTTGTGAGAAATTAGAATCTCAAAGAAAAGAGCAGGCATCTCAATTGGAAGCCCAGAAATCCAAATATCAAAGTATAATAAAGAGGCATCAGAAATTCATAGAAAAATTGATTTCGGAAAAGAAGGACCTTTCGGAGAGATGCACTGCCTTGGCGGAGCGTATAAAAGAGATGGAAGCGAAATATCAAAGAGAATCAAAAGTTACAGCGGAAAGGCATGCCGTCGAAATACAGAGAGCAAAGGACATATGTGCGGCGTCTGAAAAAATTCGTCGAGAGCGATGGTTGGAGGCCAAAACATCTAAGATTAAGGTGTACTTTTTGTTAAAAAATTATTGGTAAAACATTGATACCTAAGAATTTTTATTAATTCTATTCATTTAATTTAAAATAAAGTAAAACACATCTTAAATTTTAGGAGATGACTGTGAAGGGTTTGGAACCCGAATTACGTAGCATGGTGGAACAACACCAGCAAGAAATTCAAGAAATTCGAAGCGCTCATGCACAGGAATTGCAGGACGTTGAATTGAGATGCATTCGACGTTCCAATCAACAATTGGAGCAACTACGGTTGGAATTGACAGCTGGACATGAAAAAATGTTAGCTAGTGAAAAAGATTTATTGCACGCCAGGTATTACGGCATTTCGAACTGAACTTTCTATTCTTATCAGAGACTGCGTTCAACGAGTCTTAATTCTCCGAAGCAATAATTTTATAATTTCGATTAATTTCATTATAAACTTCTTAGGTACCAAGAAAAGTTGGATGAACAGGACTCTCAGTTCCGAGTACAGAAGAATAAATTAATCGATGAGTTGCAACAAGAAAAGAAAGCGTTTTCTCATGAACAAACTCGAAGAGATTCCGAAAGGGATGCTGCTCTACAGCATATTCGATTGCAATATCAAGTACGATTAAGATATATAACTCGATTACTAATTATAGAATTTTTAGTTGAATCGTGTAACATTTCTGTTTCTGTTTCCAGGAAAAAATAAACATATTAACTAGGCAGTATCAAAATGACAAAAAAATTCTTCAGGAATCTTTGAAAGCGGAATATGAAAGTCAAATGGAACATTTTCGAAGACAGCACAATGTTAAATTGGAGCAGTCTGAAATTAGAATTAAAAATGAATGCAACAAGGAACGAGACAGGCAAATAGAGCTTGCTATTGAACGTCTGGAAAAAGAAACTCGCGACATGAAGATCAGTCTTCAACAGGCTGCGGATAAAAAACTGAGGTATCATTTTTTTTTATATTTCATAATATTATCCTGTCTGTCTTAATTGTAAATAATATTTTTATAGGATCCTAAAGGAGAATTACGAGACTGAACTGCACGATGCGAAGGAGAACGAGCAATCGTTAAAGTCAAAAATTACAACAACTCAGGAAAGGCTTAATAATGCCGAACATCAACTTGAGAAGACTGAAGATAAGTTGAGGCAATGCATTTCAGAGCTCAACTCGGGAAAGGAGGTACTTTAATTATGACTGGAATCATTTAATGTGTACAATTGGTTTTCATCGAATTTCTGTTTTTCAGACGATTATTAAGTTGATTAGCGAGAGAGACAATGCCAAAAAAATCGTGCGTGCGGAAATTGAATGTGAAAAAAGAAAACTCGAAGACAAAATTGCTTCGTTATATCGTGAACTAACAGAAAGCAATACTAATCGAGACACGTTGATGGCTCAATTGTACAGCCGGTAATTATCTGTAATGTCATTATTTATTTATGATATATGGATTATATTATTCCCTCTTTCATTTTCAGGATAAAACTTATCATAACTCAGAAAGACTTGGTAATTAGGAATATCAGTGCAGAAGCCAGTGATACGAAAAGAAAATGCGAACATTTAGAAAATTTGTTGGATCAACAACGAAAAGAGTATATATTAAAGTCGTTGTAAAAAGAAACATTTTGGATTAAAAATCAAAATGCTGTACGTAATGCTAGAATCAATCCTATTTATAAAATGTAAAATATAAACGTCTGTAAAGAACGATGTAGCACATAATATTATTGCTTTCGTAATCTCAGTAATTTTTTTCTTATTAAGAAACACAAACTGTATTACATTCTTAGATATCACTTTACCGTATTGATATTTATAGTAAAATCACACTTTTTTCACAATTTGTACAACATCTTCATCGGCTAACACGTGATCTTTCCCGACTTTCTGAGGTTGATGCTTTACCGACGACCCCCAAACAAGAGCGCTAAGGAAAGAGTATTATTTTAGATGTGTGCGTATAATATTTAAATTACTTGTTTATTCTGAAGGTTTATGAGTAGACATTAGCTATCATTGTACTCACTACTTGAATTCCTTTGCAATCGACCGATGAAGTTTATTACAGAAATCTTCCACGGTTCTTTTGTCGATGTTTAACACAACGGGTGAACTATAGTCAGGCAGTTGACCTTTTGGTTTTGTATAGCTAAAAATAATGCAGGATGTAAATATATAATTTCACTTAATTATTCCTTAAATCTGAGTAAAAGAGATGTGCTCCAAATTAATTTTTATACGTACATTCTGACTAACTGCAAATATTCCCACATCTTTTCTAAAAGATCATCGAAGTTCCACTTATGATGAGCAGAAATCGGTACACAGTGAGGTATTTTATAAATAATGTCCAGTTCCTCTATACTTATTTGATCTGGGCAAAAATAAAAATATTTATGAACACCGGCTAATTAAGGGGATGAAAGTACCAAATAACTAAAATACGTTAAATCACCTATTTTATTTAGGAGATAAATGCAGGGTATGTAAATCCTATTTCCTTCGATAACATCGATAAGATCATCAGAGGTGGCATCGTACCGGAGAGTGATGTCAGCATTGTGAATTTTGTACTCCGACAGAATGGATTTCACCGTGTCTAAATCAAGCTCAGATTGTGCGCACTGACAAACAATGCAATTTCCTTAAACTCTTTCTGTTGAAGGCCTAACTGGTTTAGGAGACATGTACAGTGAACTCGCAACTTCGATTTACATTTGCGTTCTCATTGTTTCTCGCGAAAATTTGCCTGTAAGTTTCAGGGACACTTACCATCGTTTGTAAGTTGATACCACCTTTATCTTTCTTTCTGAAGGTGATATTAGGTGGTTGTTTGTTGAGTCGAAGTCCAAATCCTTCAAGTTCGTGTTCAATAAGACTTTTGTGTCCTAACGGTTTCAGAACATCCAAAACTATAAAGATTAAACTACACGTGCGTGCGACAGCTATTACTTGACGACCTCGACCTTTGCCATCTTTGGCTCCCTCGATGATTCCAGGCAGATCCAACAACTATTAGTAAAACAGTAATTGCTTACAAAGTAACAGATTCATATAGATTGTTTTTAAATAATGATAAATTGTATACGATACTAACTTGAATCTTGGCACCTTTATATTTAATACAACCAGGTACAGTAGTAAGGGTTGTGAATTCGTATGCAGCAACCTCGGAATAAACACCAGCCAGGGTACTTAATAATGTAGACTTTCCAACCGAAGGGAAACCTATAGTATTCGCACCATTAAAATTAATAACCTTTCCAGAGGTTCATGACATAACGATATAGCATATAACATACCGACAAAGCCAATACGAGCATCTCCAGTCTTTGCTACTTCAAAGCCTTGCTCTCCCCCTTTGCCACCACCTTTCGGAGTAATTAATTCCTGTCTAAGTTTGGCCAACCTCGCTTTTAGTAGACCCAAATGACCGGAAGTGACTTTATTTTTTTGAGTCCGAGACATCTACGAGTTTTGGAAATTTAATCTAGCCATCAATTCTTTTATATCTTACGTCAATATTGTTAGGCTTCTAGGTTACCTCGGCCTCAATGGAAGCAATTTTCTCCAGAATGGTACTCATCGTGAAGGTTAGTCGGCACTACGGTTTCGAAAATCAAGAAGTCCCGTGTAGAAATTCGAAATCTTTTTCAACTTTACGTCGCACACAACATTATTATGAGTATTTAAAAGAAGCACGTGTACTCCACGTTCTGTAATCGCACGATTCTCTGCGGCTGCTTGCAACCGTGTCATGCGGCCGATATTTCATTCTTCCGACGACATCGTACGACGGAACTACTAAAAGGTTTTGATTGGCTACTGAGAACGTACAACGGAAATTCCTCCATTCCGCAGTTTCTCTGCAGCTAATCGGAATCTCTCATTGGCTCTGTCGCTCGACGCCGTCTCAGATTTAAATGTCGGTCGTAATGCTAACCGGCCTGCCTCGACGCGACATTCTTCATACATTGTGCAGTTCGTGCTCGATGCTGAGACTCCGAACATTCGTGTTATCCCGCTCTCGGTGTTCCCGGTTTATATACTTATCTAATTCGTGGTAAGTAATATATATTTTGAATGTGAATGACAATTGTAAGTATAACGTGCTGGTACATCGGGACACCCAAAGAGGTCATAGATTCTCGTCAACAACGACAACGGACCTCTCCCTCTCGCTCAAATACTTCTGATGACTGGAGCCGCTCATTAAATCACTTATATAATTCACCTTGACTGGAACTTTACTTAATTTAAAATCGTATCTTAGATCCTCGAGAAACACTGACTGCTGAGGTGAAAAAAAACTCTTCTTTATGACACTGCGTAATGCATCGATGTAAGAGCGAATTTAACAGGAATTTATATTTTTTCATGTTAATGATAAGATAATCAACCGGATTAGTGGTTGCATTAATCATTGTTACGAGTTACATTACACCGTTAACGGAACTGCTTTATCGATGATAACGCAAACGTTGGGATGATAAGAAATGCATCGTTCCAGATCTTAAGATAAATTAATCTGTTCTTTTTATAACCATATCGAAATGGCTCTTGATTAGGAAGACTTAATCATTATTTGTAGA
The DNA here is from genome assembly GCF_000612105.2 of Orussus abietinus. Classification (NCBI taxonomy): domain Eukaryota; kingdom Metazoa; phylum Arthropoda; class Insecta; order Hymenoptera; family Orussidae; genus Orussus; species Orussus abietinus. The sequence continues at coordinate 2,537,272 of NW_019396014.1, forward strand.
ATCGTTTGATTGGCTGGCACTGTACTTATCATTGTGACAAAGATAACAGGTTTTATTAAAGTGCTTCTAAGCGAACGGATCCTTAAAACGAAGTGTACCACAATTGCTCTTTGAATTTTAGTTGGTATTAGATCAATGTATTTTCTTTCAATAAATGATATTTTTTGTGACAATCCATTTGCTACAAGAGTAGCTTTTTATAATTTTATTTTTTTATAGATAGACCATGGTGGCCCATACGGTTCTCCTTGATTTTACCATCCCTGACAACATCATCATCGATCCTGAGAAGAGGTCGAACCTAAAATCTACCATTGCCAATGTATTGTGTGAATACTTGGTTGGCCTGAAACTCTTAATGGAGTCGAATTTAGATGGCAGCTGGATAGTACTTTATACAGGTCCAAGAGATAGCTTGGTTACAATTAGAGGGTACACTGAAGGCCTAGTTACCTTAAACATTGAATACTTCAAGCGGGATGACGAGGCCCCTCTTCTTACATTTGAGGTAAAATAAAACCATATTAACGTATATATAGCGTTATACGTGGTAGAATTACTTATCTGTAACAACCTGTCATAAGTGCAATATTTTTTGTACAAGGATTTAAAATCTCTAACGATACCGAAATTCTCAAATTGGCATAACCTAAAAGAGTAAACGATCGCCAAATGGCTCCCTATCCTCTAAATTGGTGTTAATCCATCTCTCGGTAAGAATAGGAAGTAGTGATCTAAATTATTAGAAGAAAAGAAACATTGCATAATTGACGGGACGTTGTAGCAGTGGCGATACTTGGAAGCCGACATAGCACTGGCTGCGAACAGCCAGCGCAGTAAGCGTTTACCACCCGTAAGGCGAGGGACCGTGTACGATCTCTATCTGACGCTATCAGGTAGAAACTGCATTAACACAGTTTGACTTAATTTCGTTTATTATCTCGAATATACATTACGTATGTTAGACTTTTACATATATATAAATGTTTTCTGAAACACTTTTAATAGAATAATCGTTACATATCATATACATACATATATATTTGTACATATATATGTATATATATTTGAATGTTAACTAGACGTCTAGGGTAGGTTGCTTGCAAGGAATGCCGTTCGATACCCCAGCACTCCAGCATATTTTCGTTAACTCTGTCCATTGACACTTGTTCCATTAATTTATAATTTTGTTTTAGTTACTCTGAACAAAGTTCTTCTAAATCGCAAAGGCAGGCACATTCTATTACGTGTAAGACTATCGGCGCTCTCTCTTGTTCTTTTGACAAAGTCACATTATGCTTATTACGTTTTCTTTTAATTCGATATTTATTACATTCAATGTTGGACTCAAAGATGGGAATGCTCCCTTGGGTTTTTTTCTCTAATGGTAAAAATCTGTCCCTGTATAATAAGCACCTATAACTCGGTACATTGATATTACCGTAGGAGTAATACATTAGCGGAGTGACCATAGGGTGCCTTCCCAGAGATCCGACGAGCCAACTGTTCTCTCCGGAAAGCATCGGATGAAGCGAATCGAAGATCAGTAACGTAGGCCAAATGTTCCCAAGTGATTAAATTAAGAGAGCCAACTCACTATCCACATATCCAGGAGTAGAAACCCATATAACTAGATAGACACGTTTGTTTTGTTTAATTGTTGGTTCATTTGGTGGCTATGGTAGTCGACGAAAGTCTTGGAGGTGGCACTGCAAGCAGCGGTTTTCGCCACACGGTCGCACACGCTTATCCCGATTAAACGGGGCGGCCCATTCGAGAGATACTATCCCACCTCCGGTGAGTTTTATTTATAATTATGTTTACGATTGAAAGGGCTCTTGTACTGCTAAGGCGATAGATTAAGAATGAAAGAATGGTTTGCTTGTCGATCGCCAACAGGACAGAGGGTCAAACGTTCGAGCTTTCGTTTGTAAAGTAACAATTGGGAATTCTAGTTTATAATATGTGTCAAATGTTGCGTGGCTGCGGTCTACTCTTTGCCATTTACAACATTAAGAGTGACGCTTGCAAAAATTTTCATTAGTTGTCAAATACCCTTTCGTTGTGTCCAATGCTGTTTTCTGCAATGTTTCCAAAAGCATTTCACAAAGTAAGAAAATATGTTGACGCCATTGGAGAAAAAAATGTTATGTTTGCCAAAACACACGCTCCTTGTCTCTCGTCTTTCCTTGAGTACTGTACAAATCCTACAGAATCTGTACATAGCTTCGTCTTCATAAATTGTTTCATCCATCGATACCCTAGATCGGCATAATTATCTCCAATGTTACTTTAGTTTTGTGGAGAAGGCGAACGTTACAACGCTTTGCATAGTTACGTGAAAGCTTTCTCATCTTATTACATGAAGCGAATTTATTAATCAAGCTTGTACATTGCGACTGCATGGCCCGGGTATGACGCCCCATCGAAGCTAGTAGACAAAGCCAGGAATGTAACGTAATCACAGCTCATTCCGACATGCTCTAACATGTGTAATTAACATGCATTCCGACTTCCTTTTGTTATGGCCTTGCACAAAGACTTTACATTTATAATGGATGTGGAATTTATTGCCACGTTTGTACGTCATGCATGCTCGCAATGTTATCCCCTTGACGTTACACAATCATCGATACAAGTAGCTTGCTCATTAATGCTTTTCCTGTTCTGCGAAGATGAAAGACTATTGGAGTACGACATCGACAAATTGGTCTTCGATGCCAGATCGCCGTACCAGAAAGTGCAAATTGTCCACTCGAAGTCCCTTGGCAATATGTTGGTCCTCGATGAGCTACAAAGTAGGTATCGAGGCATGCATCCTGATGTAATAAATGTACCCAAGGAATTTTAATTTTCAATTCTTCATCCCGCGCCTTTACAGATATGTCCGAAGCAGATCTCATTTATACAGAGACCCTGATGCAACGTGGCAAGGAGAGCTACGTCGGAAAAGAAATCGTCATTCTAGGAGGGGGCGATGGCGGTCTTCTCTGGGAATTGTTAAAGGAGAAACCAAAGTTCGTGACGATGCTCGAGGTGGGTACATCATTAACTTCGTTTCCTTTCTTTTTTTTTTTTTTTTTCTATTATTGTCCTAATTCCCTTATGCCTGGTAGATCGATGACATCGTCATGAAAGCCTGCAGTCAGCACATGAGAAGCGTATGCGGGGATTGCTTGGACAAAAGAAAGGGAGACAATTACGAGGTAACTCTCGGTGAACCGATCGTTTTAAGCCACTTTTAAGGTAAATTAAAATGACCCGAAACCTGTCGTAACGAATCTACCATTTTTATCCCACGTCGCAGATCATAGTGGGCGATTGCGTGAAAGCCCTGGCGCACATGATCGAGGAAGGTCGTCGTTTCGATTACGTCTTCGGCGACCTGACGGACATTCCAATTGGCAAGACACCCCAGGGAGACGCCTGGGACTTTATCAGATTGATCCTGAACTCGTCGATGAAAGTGTTGAAGCCCACCGGAAAATACATGACCCATGTAAGAACAACGTCTATCGCGAGTTCTACACGACCAGGGAAAGTTTTCTCGATAAGAGGATAACGATGGAATTTTTTTTTTCAGGGTAACGGCGCTTCTTGCCCGGAGTCCTTGAAGATGTACGAAGAGGTGCTCTCCCAGCTGTGCGTCCCGGTGACGTTTTCAAAGACGTGCGCCTTCGTCCCGTCGTTCTTCGAGGACTGGATCTTCTACCAGGTCTCGTTGAAATGATCGATGACGCGGAGCCGCGAGTTATTGGAGAACCCACGGAGGCGCACTCACAGACTTCTGTACCCCTTATGACCCAAGCTGCGCTTTAGCTCTAGACGACTAATCGATCGTTGAGTTCCTCTTCACAGCCAATCTAACTTTACACGTACAAAGGCGAGCCAGAGGCCTCTTCCGGCCGCGCCAAAAAGGGTTTCGCAAATCTTAGGAACGAGGTCTCCCTCCGACTTCGGGTACCCTGGACGGCTGATTGTTACGCTACGGTATGAGATCGATCAAAGAACAAACGGTTCGAATTCTCTTGGCAAGACGCAGAGAAGGCCGCTGAATGCGAACCCGAGAACGAAACGTGCGAAACCGTCTTCTCCTCGGGATTACATATTTCTTCACGCGCGCGGTGGCGTATGTTCATGTTTATTCTTCACGGTCACGACTGTGGCTTTATTATACAAGCTATCGAAATTACGGACGATGGACGTTTGCGTCGATCGTTGCGGAACGCAACGGTCGACGCAAATTGCTCCTAGAATTAGGAGATAATCGCTTACGTTATGAGGACGAGGCTGGCACTCGCGGTAACGGAACGAGAGACCGACGAATTGTATCTACGAGGAGCGAACTCGAGACGTTCCATTAGTGAATTTCTTTCGATATTTATTCGACCGACTTCTTGAAAAATCCTCTTTAAGTTAGAGGGCAATTAACAAAATACTTGAGAGTAAGGAACGTTCTGGTAAATTCGTCATCGCGGTTGTAACGTTTCGATTTGACGCGGTTTTATTGCTGAAATATTACGAGGATAGGAAATGATCGAATCACCGATCGAACGTTCCCCGAATATTTTCCAAAGGCGAAACGGAATAGGAGGCGAAGAGAAGAATTCGGAGCGAGGATCCGAAATGCCTCTTCGAGTTTCTGTACGTAGAAGTTCCGATGGAATTGAACCGAGAATTTAGACGACTCGTCCACTCTCTGAGCGTCGAGTGGCGACGGAATTGAATCGATTATTTATACCGTTTTTCTTATATCTCTGTGCAATATCTCATTTCATTGAACGACTTCATTAACGATACGGAGCTGGAAATTTAACGTAGTTGCCGGTCGAGGCTCCTACACCTTCGATCGGGCGAAGGGCTCTTCCTTCGATGTGTAACTTTCAGCGAGGAATTTTATCACATTCCATAACTTGATTTTTTAACCAGCTGTCAGACGCGGACTGATCATATTTTTCAAGATGACCAGTTCTTTGGAACATAAAAATAAAGGGAAAAAATAGGTTAACAGTGTTTTGTCCTTGAGTGTGGAACGCGGCGGTTTTAGTCGACCAATTATATCGGCTTTGGAGAAAGCCAATGAAACTGGTAATTAATTGCGTCGCCGTGAATTTCAGTGACCTGTAACTGCAGCCTAAGGAAACGCTTTTCGAAGGATCACGCCCTTGTATTGTGGGATTATATAGTATTGCTAACATAGCTCATAAGTTAAACCTGAATTTAAGATGGAAAGTGGACACTTTTGTCCATTTGAGAGAGAGGGAGAGAGAGAGATACGAGCTGTATTAATTTCTTTTGTAATCTATGTATCGCGTGCACGCGAATGCGCGCCATTTCTAACGTCCTTAACGATGTCTCGCGACTATTGCGCGACTCGCGCGTTATCTTGCACTCCTCGGCACCAAATCCATGGACCGCCTTAATTACTAATCCACTTTGTCAGTACAAATACTACGAATCATACTTGAACTCACTTCCCAGCGATTTCAATTAGTACCTTCAATTATTGCTAAAGTTAGATTGGTATAAGATTAAAATAAGAATGACAGAAACCGTGCGAAGTTGGTATTGTTGATTGACTTCGGACTTCCCGTTCGAATATGACAAATGCGTTGTAATCTACGTCGTGTGTGCATCGCTAAGAGTATGCGAGTGTTATCGGTTGATTATTATGGATAATGTTAGAACGAAGGGGTAAATACAAACGATGACTCCAGGTCATTTGCTTTTAATCACTATGTCCTGACTCAAGATGTTCCATTGCGCAGAACGAAAGAAGAAGTGACTCGGAAGTCAAAGAGGAAAACAAATCTTTATTCTTTGTTCGTTATACATTCCGTTGAAATAAATTAGTTTATCGAATGAGTAATGAGTGAATGCTTACTTGCTATTGGAATAAATATCGAAGTAACTTTTGCTCATTTTTTTTTGCTAAGAGCTACGAAGGTGGTGAAAAATCTAAGACACGTTTTCATGGATATGACTCGTTAATTTAATTTGAAGACTTTACAATTATCGATACACACGCACATACACACCTAGAAGAGTTTAAAAAGATAAAAAAGAAAGATCAATGCATCGAGCCTATAAGTACATCGGGTATCGAGTGCTGAATAAATACAGCAAAGAGATCTTGAGGTCCGAAGAGACCGCAAAGAGTGCATTAGGAAGCTATATTGGGAAATCAAAATTTTTGGTTTCCCTTTCCATGCTCGTGGAAGCTTGGCCCAGGAATGTAAACTTAATAGTGCTTCGATAACTTAAACGAGATCTGACTAAATGCAACACATTGGGGCAATTCCTTGTATTTTAAATGCTTCGAAGAAAGACCGGTCAAAGATTACTCGAAATAGAATCGAAATTATTTTATGTCTCAAGGGGAAATTCCCTACATAAACGGGTTGTCGATATTTCAAGAAAATGACCTGTCTCGTGAACCGTTGGCTCCGTTTCCGTCTCCAAGAGAATCTGTTTCAACCACTGTTGAACTTGCTTTGGATGTTCCGAACGAATTCCTGTTTCAACATCACTGATTTTCTCTTCAGTGGAACTTTTTTTCCCTGGGCTAGTAATGCGAGCATGGCAGTTGGATGGGGAGGAATCCCTTTCATTGTGAAACGGCGAATGCTTCGATAAGACAACCGTATCTTCGGCTGCAGAATTATCCAAGTTGGATGTAAAACTGGAAGTACAAGAACTGGATGGTGCATTCAAAATACATCCTCCAGATTTTCCTTTGCAACTTGAAATCCTTATTTCTTCTCCACTCTTACTTTTAGGTGTCAGTTGGACATTGTCCTCGCACTCTTCCACTTTTATAGATTTGTCAAAACTAACGTGATCTCTCTCTGCTTCTTGATACTCCTGTACCTTATAGGGCTCTGCATCTTTTACCGCTATCCCTGTTTTCCCAGGTAACTCCAGCGTACCCAGAGAAAGAATTCTATTTTGTACATCTTCCTCTTCTTTTAAATTAACGAATAGCAAGGAAGCGGAAGGGTCCAACTCGGTGTTAGACTGTAATAACGATATCTGTTGCGCATGTATTGCTTCTACCTGGCGTAAGAGTTGCTTCTCTCGAGATCGCAAAGCATTTCCCAACCGCTCGAAACAGCTTTTGATGTCTTCTCGCACCTGTAACGAAACATTACAAAAATTCTGTGTATACACCTGTTACACCTTGTCTTAAAAATATTTTTTACGCGCAGCATTACTACTCGATCACAGATTGTCCATCGAAACTTAAAATGACAACTCTTAAAAAGTAAATGAACGTACCTGCGAGGACGCGTCATCTAGAACCTTTATCTTGTCAGCGATTAATTTCACGTTCACCAGGTCGATGGAACTGTCCTCGGATTCCTCGTCCCTGCCTATCATGACAAAAGACACGGGAGGTTTCACGAAAATACCTCTAAAAAGAGTGTTCCCAGAGAGAACCCTGCGAGAGATTATCGCGGTCGGTGGTGAATCGCGAACGAGACTCCCATGATAGAATCCTCGAACCTCGTGGAAAAATCTTCCGGGGAAAACTGGTCTGTTAATCAGGACGAGACGCCGTAATAAATATGCTAATTTTTCAGCGCTCTGTTGTGAATCCTTCTATCCCGCCGAGAAGACGTTTCGCGGCCGGTCGATAGCTAGTTCGCTCGAGCGCCGCTAGATGGTGCCACAACATTTTACAGTCATCTACTATGTCGATCGACCGGTTTAGAATTTAATAATCACAACTTCCGCTATAGATTCACTTTTGTCTATCCCAATGCCGTTCTATAGGCTTCTTCATCATTGAATGATCAGGTATGACGTCACAGTGTCAACGATTTGCTCGGTATCACGTCATTTGATTGGGAATGACGTTTAGTTGATAATTTATTTTACAGTAAATTTTGAAGGCAACGTCGTGATCGATTATTTATTGTGCAGTGAATGATCATATTCTTGTGTTGACACCTATCAATAGTTTGACACTTAACACTCGTTGCGATACACGTTTCGGATTTTTTAAGTGTTTCTCTGAGCAAAGCACAACGGGGGCCGAACAATCCGCAATGTCCGTCTCTCAGATGGAAAGTATCCTTTTGAAATGTAGTCATTACCGTAATTCTTTAAATATTAGTATTTACTTTCAACATTACGATGCATCCTCATTAGCCTATGCCTTTGGTTACTCTTCGTTCTTACATGGTCGTCAAACATAACAATGTGCTGAATTTATAGTTATTTCAGCCTTGTGAGTCATTTTAAGTTCCTGGTAATCGTGAACTTTTAATTGTCGAATATTCCATTGTGCGGATGAAAATTGTGTAGTTATATGTATTTCATATATTTATACACTCGATGTAACGACAGCGTCTAAATGTGATTTGTGATCCTTAACGATTGGTTAGAAAATCTGTTCAATTTAAAGTTTGCTGTGAAGGAGTTGGAGAGGAACTCAAAAAAATGTGAAAAGGAAGAAAAGATCGAGAAGGCCAAAATAAAGAAGGCTATTCAAAAAAATAATATGGAAGGAGCAAGGATACATGCAGAAAATGCAATTAGACAGAGGAATCAAGCTTTGAACTACCTAAGAATGAGCGCACGAGTCGATGCTGTCGCTAGCAGAGTACAGACAGCTTTGACGACAAGAAAAGTGACTCAGTCGATGGCTGGGGTAGTTAAAGCAATGGATGCAGCTATGAAATCCATGAATTTGGAGAAAATATCGGGACTCATGGATAAATTTGAAAGTCAATTCGAAGACTTAGATGTACAGAGTTCGTACATGGAAAATGCCATGTCACAGACGACAACAACTAACGTGCCTCAAAATGATGTAGATTCATTGATGAAACAAGTGGCCGACGAAGCAGGGTAATTTTTTAGAATATATTTTTTACTACTGCGATGCTAAAACGTTAAATTGAATTTAATTGCGAATATTTGTTAATATGTTTTTGTAATACTTTCGACAGCCTTGAGTTAAACATGGAATTGCCTTCTGGACAACTCGGAAGTATCGGTGCGTCGACTGCTGTTAGTCAAGAACAAGATGAACTTACTCAGCGACTGGCACGCCTTAGAGAGTAATGGTATAAAAATTATAACTTTAGCACTATGGTTATGTGCTTATGGGTGTAAACTGCAGCAAAAGGAATCACTGATATGCCATCTTTATTGGCTGAAAAGCTTTTGTATAAATTCATTGAATTAAGTCAAACGTTTAACAAATTTCCTCCGCATTACAATTGGATCTATATGAATATTTTATTTGGCAGTTATTGATTCAGCAAAAAATTAGTTGGTTAATTCGCTTGTGCAAATTTATGGCAAATCTAGTTAACAAGAACTTAAGAACACTGAACGTAAGCACAAAATTATCAAGTGCTGTGAATTTTTATTTAGCTATAAGGTAGGATAGCTTTTGATAAGTGAAAGTATCAGTTTACGTTACCAATTTCATAATCAGGGTTGCCTAATTATTTTGAAACATTAAACAAGAATTTTATATTAAGAAAAAAAATGACTGGTTTTGTAAATGTATTTCACTGCTATTGCTAATGTATGTACATACAACGGGTTATAAATAACAACGTTAATAGCAATTTCCGTTTTGCTAGCATATACACGAAATTAATATTCAGTGTTCTTGTAAATAAATAACTTTATCACAGAACTAAGAAATGACTTACATGAAAACTAATAATTGCTGCAGCTTTGTTGTTTTGAACAAATGTATTTATGCTCTGTTTTTCAACAAGCAGAATTATTTTTATTTACAATTCAGATTATCTTTGCTTTTATTCCAGACACTTTTAAATAATTTGAATATATTTAATTATAGTAAATTTAAAACAAATCATTCTTCGGACTGGCTAGAGGATAGGCTGGAGATCTCAATTTCTTCATACGGGCTGTTTTGAGTTAGAGTAATCCTTTCTTGTGTCGCTAGCGCTAGACGAAAATACATATATGTGTTAAAATATCCGATGCCTTAATAAGTTTAAAAAAAATGACATTTCCGTACTCAGGAGGCTCATGAAACAGGAAGCTGCTTCTTCTGGAGTTTCGGTTTCGGGCGGACATAGTTCAAAAAATGTTGGAAAGCGGTTGTCGCGCCAGCAAACTTGTAAATATGCTAATAAATCTTGCTGTGTCATTTCCGGGAGTGAATGTTGAGATGAGCTGAAAGAAAGTACGATGTTGTAATGTCATCTTAGATGCAATGAAATATTTACCCCTGGAAACCCTTCCATTAATCAACAATATATCTTACAGGTCTGAAGACTGACTCAATTTGGTCGGTGTCCTCAGTTTTCGCGGAACTTCTAACTCTTCAGACCTGGAAATAGGGTATATTAAAAAATAGAATTTTCAGGCAGATATTCTAGGGGCGGATTAAGCAATAAAGTAAATTGTACTCAGGAGGGATCTCAGGAGGCATCTCAAGAGGCATCTCAGGAGGCATTTCAGGAATTACGGATTTCCTGGCTTCTACATCTTCGATGGGATCTCTCAATGCAAGGTCATCTAGCATTTCAACTACACCTGACACGTCTGTCGTTATATTTGTAGTACTTTTACCGGATGAAGTTCCAATATTGACGGACGATGGTTCAGTAGTTTTCTCAGTCACCGTGGTTTCGCGAATCTCTTCGACTGTGACGTTTTAAAGAAGTATCGTTATACAACATAAACGAAAGTATACTATTTACTAACGTTTAATACAATTTCTCATTCTTTAGCAGAATATAACGTTCTTACTTATTTCTCTGTGTCTCTCAATTTCGAAAAATTTGACACAATTGTTGAAATGATGGAGTAAGTGCTCCGCCCATTTTCGACCACTTTTAAGTTTGAATATTGAGAAGGTATTTGGTATTTCTAGAAGTTCTCTTGCAGTGATTTGTGGTAAATTCGCTTGCCTGGAGCTACTAGGCTAAAAAATTCGGTCAAGATTTAAAACTTTTCATCATTAATATAAATCATTTTCTTGTCGCAGTGTTTAAGGTGTCTTGCTCTTTAAATGGTATTTCTTACCACAGAGTAGACATGCGGGTTCAATGTTTCTCGATTGATAGTCAGTTGGGTAACCAGATCGATCTTCTGCTTTGGTAATTTTCTGCGTTGACTGGAATATTCCGGCTCTAACGGTTCCAGTTCTAATTCTGTCACATTTTGTGCCGCATCGATGGCTGCTTGTGCAACCGATGCTTCCACCACTGGCACTTCTACCGTGTCTTCTGGCTGCTAATCACAAAAGTCATACAATGATATGAAAGCATAGCTTTACGTTATATAGTTTTCACGTAGATACGTACTTCTTCAAGATTAAGTCTCTTCGAAGGGGTCAGAGGTTCTGGCACAACAACAGACTTCCTCTTTCTTGGAGTACGTGCTTCTTCTTCTGGCAATCGAATCTCTATGTTCTGTTCAAGTTGTTGATCCGGCATAGGGACATCCGGAACTTTGAAGAATTCTGCAAAATTCTGTATTAATAACTTCATTTTCCGCTTTTGATTAGCTACGAAAGACTAACCATTGTTAGAACTAATTAAATTGGATGCATCGATATTCGTTTGCGTGCCATTGGACATGCGAAAAGCTCTTCGAGGAGAAAAAAGAGAAATATCAGGTTCACTTCTTTCGAGTTCTTCATTGAATCTTCTAAACGTTTCATGCATTTCAGCCGACTGCTCTAATGTTCCACTGTTTAAATAAAAAAGTTATTATAACTACAGACTCTTAAATGCGAAGGAAAAATCAATTGAAGAGTAAGGTTCAATAAATGTGTTATTATACGAATGGTTGACTTAGGATAGGAGAAGCAGGAAGAAAGGAGACTAACTCGGCCAATATGTGAGAGTGAAAATACTCTAACGCGTCGCTGGTCAAAACTCCAAAATTTAGTATGTCACCAGCTTCTGCCTGTAGGAAGGGAAGGAAATGACGGTAATGAAATTAGAATTATATCGGCTACGGTAACAAAAAAAGTAACTCTTTTCCCCGGAGAAAAATATTACTCGTTGGAGTGAGGACCCATAATAATAAATTAGAAATATTGCTAGTCTTATGGTATTAATAAAATGAGGCAACAATACTCACGTAAGTTTCGGTACATTCTCGGAGAAGATGGGCATCTTGATTATTTTCCAAGTTCATAAAGTTATCGCTCAGTGAAATTTTTGGAAGTTCAGGAACGTAGATGTCATTCGAAGCCTCTTTTCTACCGAAGTTAATAAGTCTATGCAAGTACTGGTTTTCACATGAGTAAAGAACTTAAACGCTACTGTACACACCTAATTTCTTGTGTTATTTTCTCTCTCTCCATTGGACGTGCACTCAGCAAAATAGACTCCATTAATACTGAAAAAAAAAATCACGATTGTAAAACTATTTTAATTTATTCTTAAAGTACCTTGCAACGGTTTAAATATTATTTAATTATTATTAGTTTAACGTTAATACCTCTTACCGACACATATGGATGTCTGGTAGAAATGTAATCTCACAACTCCAAGCATTAATTCCACCGATAAGTAGAAATTACGGCGTGCATTGAATTTTCTACCGTTGCTGGTTATAAGTTTCATTATCTCTTCACTGAAGGAACAAAATTTTAAATTAACCAGCTATTACAACATTGTCACACCCCGGCCAAGGAAGACTGCACGAATTCATATGCATACTTACCATAACTTGGGAATATCCTGTTGCATAATTACAGATTTGCCGTATTTTCTCATGAAAACCTCTTTCTTAAGTATCGCAGCCAGCCAACAGTATGCTAGTTTGTCTCTTCGTTGCGGTGGAAGTATTTCTAATAAGTAGTCCATCTGCATATATAATAGAAATCACCAAGAGCATACCGATTTTTTTATCTTACTAGTAAAAATATATCTTTCATTTTCTATGTATTTTACATGTTTTGTCCTGAGTAATTACACTTTTCTTTAGAAGACTTTTATTTCAATGCAAATATGAACTTTTAACGGTAGCGGATACTACTTGCTCGATTCGGCTCACTTTACATGTATATTAATAAAGAATTCATCGTAGTTATCAAAATTCCCGAGTATCGACTCGCTAAAAATAATTACTTTTGTTGGATAGTACAGTAAAAATAAATTGCATCAAGATTTTACCTTGCTTCGAAGCCAAGTTCTTCCTAATGTTCCAAAACGAGTCAACCGTCGTTAGACTATTTGTAATTTGAATTTTCCGGAAATTATAAGTGCTAACGTTTTTACAAATCGACTTTGAGATCGAGAGAATATCGATTTAATATCGTTTAGCCCTTTCAATTAGATTCAATGCAAGTCTACAAAATTTTAATTTCAGTTCTATAAATGCATTCTAGCACTCATGCTTATTTACTTATTCATTCAATATGATCTCAGCGGTTTATTTAAAGTAGTTACATTCATGGTAAGTTAACGATGATGCAAGGATTCATTATAATATTTGATGGTTTCAAATTCCCACCATTTGTATCCAGTAGTGTCTATTCGTATCGGTGCACTGTGCATTGTGTGATTATGCAAACTGCTCAGGAAATTTGTCTAAATGCTCAATTCTATTTAAAGGCTGTGACTCAATTTAGCTTATTACAATTGCTTAAAGCATGCATATACTTTATTTTATTTAATTAATCATTTGGATATTCGCTCTGACATGGCGCTAGAATTCAAAATGGCGGATGGACACACATTGACAAATATTGACACACTTTAACTCGAGACGTGTTCTACGATTTCAAGTCTTGAAGCTCCTGTCACGAACGTGCAATTAATGAGGACATTGATATTACACGTGGAATCAAGAACAAATGTCAGAAGAACTCAAATGTGCTTTTCGAAGCTCGAGCAATTGGCTGAGACGGACTTAATTGTCAAACGAATCACCCTGGAAGTGTCCAGCTGGTAGTCTTGTTCTCGTAGCCGGATTAAATATATCGTCAGCTATGGGGAGAATTGCCTATGCGGATGAGTCCCTTTTTACCTATTTAACGTCTCTCATGAAACCTGACGGATATACAATAGGACTTATTTTGGGGCAGGTTAGAATTTTTAACTGTTGCCTCAATAATGTCCTTTTGAAATATTTTTTAGTCATTTCATAATGTTCCCAAAGGTCTGCTGCTTAACTCAGTGTAATTAAATTTCTGGCACGATGTCTACGGGTGTTTTTCATTGCAGAGCACAGAACAGAAAGACTTTGTAGTACACTTGGCACGAACTCCACCACCGGCGACTAAAGATGTCATCGAAGAAACGCTGATAAGTTCTACAACGACTGTGCACCCTGAAAGTGCACCGAAATACATTAAATCGGTTAATGACATTCAGGAAAGTTGGGTGGCAGATCATGCGAAACATGTAAGATTTTTTATGTCAAATGCAAGTGCTAGTTTAATTATGGATACCTGTTATACTAGTCTTTTTGAACCGTTGATAGGTCACCAGAATGCTTCCTGGAGGAATGTGGGTATTGGGCTTATTTATTGTTGGACCTAAAGACATACTTGCCGATGGTTTAACAAGGCTTAGATCGGTCATACTTGCGATACGAAAAACTTTGGGATCTAATGAATATCTTTATGGGAACAACGAACAGGAAAATCTTGTATTGAGCTGTAATAGTATAACACGCAAGTAATATATGTTATTATTAAAAAAATCAGTTAATTCATAATAAGATTTTAATGAAGGTTATAAAGATTATTTTATAATTAACACTTTGCAGATACGTATGTAAATCATTAGACAACCAGAATAATACTTTCAAACCTGCAGACTGGAAATTTCAATCAAAAGCCATGAAGTGGCATCAACTGGAAGTTAGAATCGATTTTGACCAACTATTTCCGGTTCCTACTGATACAGACCCTGAGACTTTAAAAACACGACTTCAGGTTCAAACTCAATTTTATCAATTATATCATTTGGATGAGTTACTATGCAAAATGTGGCTAACATTTAAATATTTAATTTATTTAGGGGATATTGGAATACACATCCACAACTGTAAATAAAGCTATAATTGTGATCGAAGGGGAACTGAGATCTGGCAGTGATCTAGTCGAAATGATTGGTAAGAAAAAGCAAGATGTAAAGGATAAGAAAAATAGCGAAGACGACAGTGCTGATTCAATCGATAAAGCCCTACAAGCTGTTTTATATATACCTTGTGTAAGTATGACATACAGTGATCAAGTATAAGATCCACATTGTACATTTAAATAAGGAATAATTTTTGCAGCCTAAAACTACATCACAGGATATAAAAGTAATATCCTGCAGTGAATCAATGCGGTTGGTAGGACAGCTTTTCAGCAAGACTTTCGTGCATGAAAGAGCTTCTATCGATGAAGCAACAAAGGCAATTAAACAAGATATATTACGATCTTTAGCGAGTAGATTGGAAATGCATTGGGATAGTTTGATCGAAGAAGAGAACGGATCTCCCGAAGGTGAAGTTATATTATGACGGTTAAGGTAAATTAGTTACAGCCACGTATTTATGATACATTATTTGATTGTGTAGACAGCATAACTTTGCATGAACCTCCTCGGAGAGTTCTTGTTGCATTGCCCCAAAGTAAAGTCACTCTGTCGGATTACTTATTTCCTGGAGAAGGAGCACAGGAAGCTCTTATTTCCTTGCAGGAGCTCTTGGACCTTAAAGTTCAAGAAAATAGTGTGCAAAAAGACCTAGAGTTCCAAGTCGGTGAGTATAAAACTGTCTAAATAAGTTTGATCTATATACTATTGCCGTAACCCTGAAGAAAATGTTGTGTTACCAGATCCTCCTGAATTTTATTGCCAAAATGATGTGGATAAGGCATCAGATCATGGTAAAGATCCAGTTGACAGCAATCAGCTGATCACTTATGTTGCCGGTTTGAGCATTGCGTTATTCGCTCTCATTGTAGCTTTTCTCATCCATCACTTTTCCTGAACGTGTTCTTAAAAGTCAGTTGATGTTATTCTGAAGGACTTTATATTATTAGCAAAGTTAATAAACAGTAAGCCGTTCCAAGGATTTTAACAGTAGTTAAAACTCAAAATAACCTCATCGACACGAGGTTATAATTTTCATTTGAGCTTCACAGAGTACTAACGTCACGAGCAGTATTTAAATAATCATTTAAAATGTGAAGCAACGGCAACTAAGTCCATATATGATATACAACGTTCAGAATAACTTCAAAAATGTATACAGCTAAATTTTTATTGCGAAGGCCAGTGGGGAAAATGATTTACAGATTAAAACATATCATTGCATTTATCCTATACGAGCGTTGTTAATTTAAGATTTGAGAAAATACTGATTTTGCGACTGTACAGTGCAATGTATCGTTACAGATATTTTTATAATACTGACACCGCAGGGAAAGTGTACAATCAAGATGAGATAAATATAGAGGACCGTTTGTAATTTTTACTCTCGTTACTCCGACGTACCTTTTACCGATTTCTTGTCCGTCCTCATGGAAAATGTTTAAAATAAGCCGTAGAGCACAACAAAATACGAAATCCTATGATTTTGATTTAACTGTCGTTATATTATAATGATCTTACAATATTTGTATACGGTATATACATATAGTCATATACACAACTTATGTACATAAAAAGAGCCGCGCCATTGGCAGCAGTAATTACCTAAATTACATTACCATAATTCTAACGGTGACATATTCTTTTCACGTCGAATCGTCACAATGTCCTTGCTGCCGAATTAAATGATGCGTTACCGTCAATGTCGATACAAAAATTATTTCGTAGACGAGGCAGTGGTCATTGCGTACCCCTAAAAGTGCTCCGTGCCATCACGTTATATCACCTTGCTAATTCCTCAGAGTGCGTCCACATATCCCGCCACATTTTTCTATACATAATATACTCGTTCGCTCTCTTATTTACAGTACTCTTTGTACACTGTACATACACGACAGTCCCAGGCAATAATTGCACTTCGATAAAAGGAAAAGCAGTTTACGGAATCGCTGTAGGAATTAAAACTGTAAATCAGGGCAAGCCTTATTCTCCAAAAAAATATTCTTTACATCCTCTACTTCGAATGAAAAGTAACCGTTGATCGGTGTCACCGTTAAAGAATCGTTATATACTCCCTGTACGCGAAATAGAATTATTTTACGCATGCCCGTTCAACTTTTGGAAAATAAGCTTCGCCTCGTAGGACATACAGAAAAGAGTTTCGGCCTACAAAGCTTAGCACATCCAGCAACGATGCACCGTTTATCCTGTTTATCATCTCGGGACTTCTTATCGCTTAATCGAGTCCTAATAGTTGCGTGCCTTAAATCTAGTATCGCAATCGCTACTATTCTAAGAGAACAGAGTCGACGATACAATTCCGAACGCGAGCAAGCGAGCACAGGCGGCTCGAAAATTTTTTCCCAATTCCGAGGACTCCAAGATTCTCGAAGTTCCCGGATCGCTTGTGAACTCTTGCCAGTCTTATCGATAAGGGCATGTAGAGGGAACGAATCGGACCGTGTGCTTCTGGGCGACGCCTTGGAAAGTGTACATACGCATGGGTCATCATCGAATCGATCTCAACGATTAAGCCACAGTCGTTAGACCGCCCTCCACCGTTCATAGGTGGTTTCTCGGAACCTAGTCTTTCAAATAGACCGCGCGGATCACGACTCGTAATTAACGAGCGTAAAAAGGCAATAATTAATCTAAAGCACCGCACGGATCGTGGCTCGTTAACGAGCGAGCTCAACGACCTCGTCTCGCTTGGGCATCGATTGCCCCGATTCCGTAATCAGGAACGCGTAAACTTCCTCGTTTCCACCGCGAGTGCAATGGAGCCACCCGGTGATCGTCGTTAATAATTTAAAAAGGATTTAAATTCGCCTTGGACCGCTCTCTCGTTAATCGATTCCACAATGCGGTCGGGGACGTAGGGTCGCAACGACCGTCTCGCGACCGCGTCGCAGGACGGACGCGATCAGCTGTTCCGCCGAGTGGCGCGTCAAAGCCGACCAACGAATTCGATTCTACGTCTTCCGATCACCCTCCGGAGAGTCTACGAAACAATTATGCCCTCGTAACGAGTCTGCGCCTTCGAAGGAACCTTTACGAGTTCCCCAGACCCTCGGCGAGGTCCGCCCCGACGGGTACACGATATTCATTCCACGCGTATAGACCCAAAAGGTAGAAGCGACGAATTCCCCGGATCGTTTCCTCCGGCATCGAGGTCGCGGATGCGGTTCAAACCCCGAGAGAAAGCGAAAGCGTCGCCTCGTCGGGAATACGACGCCAAGGACGCCTCGCTCGTTCCCTCGAGTCGTCCCGCCAGGCCGGGGCTAAACGACGCCGATTTTGATGAGGCCTGCCTGACTTCCCCTGCCCACGCTGGCGTCCTCCAGGGAGTCCAGATCCAGGGCGGACTCGATCATCGTGGTGTCCTGGAGGAGCCTGAGCCTGGACGCCGAGAGGGGCGTCGCGGCGGCCGCGGGGACGGCCGGGGGCGCCTCGAGGCCCGACGACGTCGGCGCGACCTGGCGCGCCGGCAGCGGCCCGATCTCGTCGATGTCGACGGCCCCGACGCTCAGCGACGCCAACGACGCCTCGCTCGCTACGAGCCGGCTCGCGCAGTCGTTCCTGCTGCTACCTAGAAGAGGAAACCTCCGATTAGACTCCACCGCGACAACCTTGTCGCCGTCGCCTCGGCTGCACGCGGGTGCGAGGTCCGCGCACGGTCGCACCCGCGTGCATCCTGGCCTCTCTACGCGTGCTCGAGTGCACAAGGATAACAAGAAGAAGAAGAAGAGGATGGACACTACCAGCTATCTCATGCATTCGGTCTCTCGACGAGGATTACTAACAAGGACCCGATCGGAATCCACCCTTGGACTCTCGCAAGGAGTTACTCCCGGGTTAGGGGTTCGCACTTTGGAGAACACCGTGCAACGGGACCGCTCGGAGTCGTCCGTGCGAGAGAGAAGAGAACGCAGGGGAGAAAAAAAAATAAAAAGAGGAGTCGCGAGACGGGGTTAGTCGAGCTACCTCCTAAGAGATTAGGTTCTTTCGGGGTGCTTCAAACGTGAGATCAACTTACCGAGTCGTACACACCGAGCCCTCGATTACGAGACGTAATTAGAAACAATAGAGAAACACGGTTTATTCAGATGTCATGGTAAACTTATGTTAAACGGCGATCGGCTTACATCACGAGAGAGTCGGGCTGGCATCGTCCCGTTCGTACAATTATCGAGTGGTTAAAAAGGGCCGACCGGGCGTACCTAGAGTACGCGGTATAGTTTGCAGCTAAGAATTAGATAAATACGATCCAGTGCTCGGTGAAACGCGCTTTCCGAGGGTCCGGATATAGGTATCGAGGACGTTCGTCGCAGCTTCCCCATGGCCTCGATATCCAGAAGGGAGCGAACGTTTCTCCCTCTCTCTCCGCGGGGTCCTCGTACCCCACGTCCATGATCCGGAACGAGCCCAAGAACCGCGGAGACCCCTTTAAATATATCGCAGCAACGTTCGCCGGTCCGAGGGTAAAAACTCCCGGGACGCGACGCCGGGGGAACGCTAAATGTCGTCGTTGTCGCTCACGGAGCCGAGGATGAAGCGTCGGTTGAGGAAATCCTCCTCGGTGCTCTCGCTGGCACAGAGGGAATTCTCGGCGTACGAGTCCTTCTCGAGAGGCCCCGAGCCGAACCCGTTGACCACCAGGCCGATCGCGGTCTGCCCGATGATCGGTATACCACCGGCCCCGAGTATCCTGCTCGGCAGGATGCTCCTGGCCAGGGGATACCCGAGTCCGTGGTCGTTGCACCCGAAGTTGCCATACCGCGGCCCGTGGTGCGCGTGGACGACGAGGGTGGGATCCTCGGAGTACCTCCGCGGGAACTTCTGGAGGTCGGTGTCGACCGCGTATCCCGCGAGGGGGTCCTCCGAGTAGCCGCGGGCGTACCTCCGAGGATTGCCGGCGTATTTCGCCTCCTCGAGGCACCGGCCGTAGATCGCCGCCTCCTCGTTCTCGGCGCAACGGCGATACTCCTCCTCCCGACACCTCGGAGGATAATCGCGGGGACTCGGGTCCTCGCATTCGTACTGGTATTTCGGGGCGTTCCTTGCGAGGCCCTCGGGCTCGACGCACGGCACCTGGTGCCGCGGACTCTCTCGGGGCCGCCTCGCCGGGTACCTCGGGATGTAAGCGTCGTTCGCGTACCGACAAGGGTATTTCACGAGGCTCTCCGGGCAGTGCGCCGGGTGTCTCAGCAGCGTCAACTCACCGTTGATCGACTCTATCCTGGGGAGGCGCTGACCGGGCACCAGGTTGTTTATCGAGTCGGCGTGCTCGATCCCCGGGTTCGTTGGAATGTTCATGCCGTTCGGCTAAATTAGAATTGATCGAGATCGGTATACTTTCGTCGGAGTAAATCGTAAGGTTTTTATTAAACTCGATTTAGATTCTTGTACCTGTGGCTGGACAATTTTGACCGTCCCGTAAGTTTTGTTGTTGACGGTGACGTTGTCGTCGCCCGTCTTTTCTTGCTCCGCTCTGTATTCCGGCGTTACTATGCCCCTCCGATCTGCAAGCAGGGGCCCGGTTAGTCAGTGGAAGCATCTGAATTCATGGAAGGTGTCGCCAAGTTCTTATTACGAGACACGGTTGAAAAGAATAACACTTACCGATAAGACTCGGCGGTGCGGGCCCACACAATACGTAGAAGCAATTCCCACAGACGTTTCCTTGGCTGTACGGGTTGAAACTCTCTTGGCCCCTTTTGCTCGTAAATGAACCTTTTATCTGAAAGTTGGAGTACGTGTCATTTTTAAGTGCAAAACGGACCGGGAGTAGAACGGCGTAACGGATTTCTACACACGTCTTCGTTTGTAGTCTGATTACTCGTTGTTAAATATGTATGGAAGCCGGCGAGTCCTAAAATGCTCCAAGCCGACACAAAACATAAAGCTCCCACGACAACGCTGCCAGGGGAGAGCCTTACGGCTTCTAGGAATGGCCTGTCGTCTCTCGTTACTAAAATTAACGTAAATATCAGAGTTCCATTTTAATTACGCCTTAAAATAAATTCTAATATTACCATAAAGGAAATTCAATTTCTCACGCCTGTCGGTATTCATAAAACTTACACATTATGAGATGAGTGACAGCGCATGCAAATATAAAAACGCACAGGAATGCCAGTGACACGATGAATGCGTAAAAATATCTATAATTTCTTCGTCCTACGCAGTTGCCAACCCATGGACAGTGGTGATCGAATCGTTCTGCAATAAATTTCAATGTATTTATCGATTGGTAGTGAAATCATTATTTTCTTATGCATTCGACATTTATACGTACCTACACAATTGTCGCATAAACTACAATGAGAGGCCCTAGGAGGTCTAAATATTTTGCAAGTAAAACAATATTTTAATTTTACTGGCTGGCCTCTGACTAAAACCTCCTTTGTGCGAGGTGGAGGCCTGTACGTCGGTGAGTTACCATTATTTGGCACTTCTGTTACATGAAGAAAAACATTAGTCAAAATTAATTTCAAAGCCATATTTAAGTTATCTCTCATAGACAAGGACATTGGAGATATTACCAATTTGCTTCTCGATATAGGCTGCTTCGTCTGACGTTGCTCTTGGTATAACACCCGGATCGCTGAAACTTGTTCGAAGCAGCGCCGACATCACAAATAAAAATAATAAGCCACCGATAACTGGAATTGCAGGCGTAATATGCACTGCTAGAAATGGACAACTGAAAAATAAAAAATATACAATTATCGTTAGACCGAATTATTAAACAGCACCATCGTAACAGAAAATAATTAAATGCATAGCTTACTCAAATGCAAAGAATAATCCACTCGTGCCAGCAATTAAACAGACCGTCACATAGAAAATACCAGTTTGTGGAGCCATCATGACTCGGCCGTCGCAGCAGAACTGATTCCTACCAGGGAAAAGCTCCCACTTCCTAGTAACGTGCGGCATTTTGATTGATATCCTTCATTCACCAAACCATAAGCACGTCCTCTCGACTTATGGGATGGTAAAAAGAACGCTCCGTCACCGTTTTAAACGTGCTTTAACACCATGGATCTGGTCATCGCTTGTCGTGTCGATTGAGCTTTCCTGTAAATCGATCGTACCATTGCACTCTTTTCAAGAACCCGAGCACCAGGAAATAACGATCTATGAATTAAACCTCGCTATTTATAAAAGAATCTAAAGGACACATATTCGAACTCACCGGCTATCCGTGCAGCTGTGATCACGAACCGATACTACTGCTGAAAAGCCCAAACTTCTCGTCAACTTAACCTACTCCTCTTGACCAGGACACACAGGGGATCGGAACTCTCGGCATTCCGTGACATCGTTCCAGGCGGAGTCCTTACGATCGGCAGCTCGAGTTCTCAGGGTAAGTCTGTGATTCTACAAACAGCCCTGAACTCACGGTCTTAACATCGGTACCTTCTCGGTGGTTGCCGATTCCAAGTGTGCTCACGTCGGGGCCATAGCTAACGCGATATACACGAAAATCCATCGGAAAACTAGGTCAATCGCTGAAGCGCTACCGTGCCCCGATCTTGTCTCGAAGACGTCAGCGTTAACCGGCTCTTCGCCTGGTCGTAAGACACATCCTCGAGGAGCTCCGAACTCTCCTTTCGACTCGTCCTCCGCCGTTAGCGATGACAATATCACCGACTCCGTATTTACTAATCAACAAGGAACGCGAACCTCGCGTGTGACTTGTGTGACTATTCGTTGCGCGCTGATCAGCGCAGATTCGCGACGGCAACGCATGGGTGGCGCCATCTTGTGGGAAGATATCGAACGCCCAATGGGATGGCTCGGTGTCACGTGACCTCTCACGTGAGCGTCCACGCACGTTTAAATCCTTGAACACACCAACGCAACGAGGTTCATTCGCATTAATTAATACATAAGCATTCACAGCGATCGCGTGACTTATTGCATCATTATCCCATGTATCCGCTCGTGGTGAGTAGTATCGCCGTGATAATAAGGAGTTGTTTCAGATGAAAAAAAGGGATGATCGATATTTACTATTGGACCGTATTGGCCCACGAAAACGTGCACCCCAATCGAGTTTTGAAAACTTTGGCGTTACTCCACATGTCATATGACTATAGGACACATCTTTGGGCAGCTTAAAATCTGCTTTTAATATGCAAAAATTCGTTGCGGAAAAAGACGTTCAGTAATTCTATATTTATCAGTTCTAATGGAATTTAAACAACCCAACCCTGAAAACGGGTGCGCGCAGCGACGCGTGCGCCACCTCGTGGGAAGTTTCCAAAGTCCAAAGGGGTAAAATTTCCGCGCTCAGTTCAAAAGGGCGAGTGAGTGCGTTCGCCGGTAAAACAGCCATTTACCTTACATAAACATGGCGTCGTTCCGCGCGATCGATAAGGTAGGTCCTCGTAACACTACACGATACACTAAATTAAAACTAAATCTTGATTATTTTGTATTTTCATTCACAGAATATATGAATACATATAAGGAGGAAAGAAACGCGTTGAGTAAAATCCCTGGCATGTTAGAACGCAGGCGAGATCCAGTAAAAAAATTGTAGGAAGAGGAAGCCAACGTTTCCCGGGGAATGCCATTTTAATCGATGCGAATAATTTGGAATCACCGAATCGAAAACCAGGCACGATCAACGTATATATTCCTGATAATCGTGAAATCTAGGACCCTGAAGAAAAGAGCGCTCGAGGATGCGTAGGATAGGTTAGGACATCGCTCCACTCCGAAGGGTAAGGGCGCGAGTTAGGGTAAGGATGCAATGGCGCAGGTCACCGCCTCCCTTCGGAAAGGGGGAGAAGTCCCTCGTCCAGGAAGATCGACTTTTCTCCCGCTCTCCCCGATACATCGCCAATTAACGGACGGCTAATTGCATTGCTTATTCGTTTCTACATTTCAGACTCGCTGGCTCCGGATTTTACGATATCAAACGACGTAACGAGTCGTGCTCTTCCCGACCGCCGCCCATGGCCTCCCATATCATGTAGTCCGTGTCACGACGAGTGCCGATTTTAAGCGCAACCTTGAAATCCTCCGCCCAAGGCCACGGTTACCCAAAGATAAGAAAATCCATTCATTTTGCAGATGCATATAATCGTTTTTAAATCCGCAAAATATCGTCAGGTCTTCTTAAAAGCAAATACGCCCCATACATCACTTTTTGCTGTCTCGCCCAGCGGTCCAAATTTTAACAGCGGGTAACTATCGTTTCAGGTATGACAAATCATGGGAAAGGTGTGGAAATCGAGAGTTCGCATTATTCTAATCCTCGGCCGTTCAAGAAATCCCGTAGAAATATTGATTTGGCTCGAAGCGGAGGAACCGCGAACGGTCCAGGACGACGCGGGATTATCGAAGAAAGAAGCGCTTCGGGGTACGCGAGGATAAGTAAGGAGTGTCGCTCGATATAACGAGGGGTAAGAATGCAGTAGCGTAGGTCATCTCGTTGGAGAGCACGCTCGATGCCGCCTATCTTCGATTTCAGGTCCAAGAATCCGCGACTAAGAACGAGCAAGAGCCGCTTTTCGGGTGCACCATGACGTCGGCGTATTTCTCAATGTGGCAGCTTTTTGCATCTTGCGAAAATATACGTGCCAGCTAAATAAGGGATTAACGAGGAAACAGCGACCGGGCCGATCGTCCGGGATGGCGGGAAAGGGCGGTCTCGACCGGATTCCTTCGGACGGAGTTCCGGTGGGTTCGTCGGTGGGTTCGTCGGTGGGTTCCTCGGTGGGTTCCTCGGTCGGTTCCAGGACGCGGGCCGGGAAAGGGAAGCCCAAAGGAGCCCGGAGGGACGCGGAGGGACGCCGAGGGATATGCGCTCGCGGCAGACACGGGGCCGCGGACGGGAAAGGGAGCTCGGACGCGGACGCCGACGCTGAAATCAGCTCGGGCGATCGATGCGATAAATGGATGCGTGCGATTGGTAGCCGGGAAAATCGATGGCGAACAGGGGCCACGGCCTGGCTAGGTGCGAGCCGCCACGCGAGAGCCACGGCACGCCGCAGAGGATGGAGCAAAGACCGAAATATCGATTTTTAGGCCCCTACCAGCGCCGGTTCGATGCTCATATCTGCCCCTGTCCCCGCCCCCGGCCCCCGGCCCCCGGCCCGACCGCTCCCCCGTGCGCCGCGGACTCCCGCTCTCCGACCAGAAGAGATTCACTCCCAGAAGAGCGTTTCAAAACAACCCCGAAGTCGCCTCGAAGTCGCTCCTCGGTCGAGCACCCGGTGACACCCGTCGGCAGCCGGCTCCTAGGCGCGAACCGATCGCGGCACCCCCTCGAGGGCCTCTTCGAGGTCCTCTTCGAGGTCCTCACCGAGTCTTCCCGGCCAGAGTCGACAGGTAATGGCCAGGGTCCGAGACCCGTTCCTTGCCGGCGCGAAGCTCGTCTCCTTGCTCGGCAACCTGCGGAAGGACTCTCCTTAAGCTAGCTCGCGAGTTCACTCGGTCGTTTTTTTACAAGTTTTCGTGGAAAGGTGGCGATCGGCGTAAAGGGAAAAAAGTTGCATCCATCCCTAGTGGAGGAGCCTCCCGAGAGAGGAATCGCCGAGGCAGGGCGGGAACCCGGACGACGATCTCTTCTCGAGACCCGGAATTTCCGGAATTTCCGGAAGTCGGAAGAAGGAAGAGGGAAGACCGGGGAGAGACTCGTGACGCGATTTCTTCACGGATTTTCCTCGGATTTGCGGAAACGTCGAGGCGACGTGGAAGAGTGGGAGGATTTCCGAAGGACGGATAACGGCCCACCCTGACAACGGTAACGACGCAGGGGGTCGTTTCTCGCTACGGGACGATTTATTCCCCGTTTACGCGTTTCTGAAAGGAGTGTCCAGGAACTAGTCGCCGGAAGGATCCAACGTTTTACCGGTAACGGACCGAGCGGAGGTTACGCACGGGGTCTCGGATGCGGATTTTTAATTTCCCCGCGTATCGAGGGAACGGACTCTTTCGACTTTTGCTTCCGCGAGGTTATACGGGGGAATTTTGTGCATTTTTGACATCGGCCGATCCGTGTCACCCGGTATCGGGCGAGCGATGGCGCAGAGGGGGTTGCGGTCGCGTTAACGAGTGTCAGGGTGTCAACCGTGTCGACATTTATTTATCAAGGTCTTCCCGGGAGTTCCGTGAGGAGTTTTTGTGAAAATTAATGCTGCCCGGGCGATGCAGGGTGTCGGGAAATTTTTTGGCGGCGGTTGGTAGGTTGGAAGCTGCGTAAAGGTAATTAGATTAGCGAGAACGAGTCGGTGCTGTCAGTGGACGAATTCCGATGGATCAAGAGGTTCGACGGAGGTGATCAGATTTTTGGGTTTCACGGTGTTCGGTGAATCTTGTCGCGGAACTTTTGCATGCCGACGGAACGCCTGGCTCTGACAGGAAATCTCTGAGGGAGGATT
Organism: Orussus abietinus; assembly: GCF_000612105.2. Lineage (NCBI taxonomy): Eukaryota > Metazoa > Arthropoda > Insecta > Hymenoptera > Orussidae > Orussus > Orussus abietinus. Next base: position 2,563,718 of record NW_019396014.1, read on the forward strand.
TCTAAGGGGTCTCTCTCGAAGGTAGAATTTTATTGTAGAGAATACTTTGGTGAATGTGTTTCATTGAGGGGAACATTTTTATTTGGGATCCCTGTCATTGAGTGGCACGTCATCTTAATAACGAGGACAGTTTCGTCGTAGAGAGAGGATTTATTTTAAAGGAAACCATTGTAAGGAGAGGAGGTGGTTGTTTTAAAGCATTTTATCAAGAATTGTTACAATGCCTTTCGTGCGATTTACCTCCTGGATTTCGTTAATTGATTTTGTGCTTGTCGTAGGTAAAATGGCCATTGCAGCGTCAGAAAACTATCAGCTGAAGTGGCACAGCTACGGAGCACATCTTCACAGTTCAGTCGCCACTTTGCTGCATTCCGAGTCTTTTGCCGATGTGTTGTTGGCAACCTCGTGTGGTCGTCATGTGGCAGCGCACCGCTTTGTGCTTGCAGCTTGTTCGTCGTACCTCAGTCACATCTTTCAGACTTGCCATTTTGGGGCAAATACAAATGCTCCTATTATTGTGGTAAATTAAGACAATTTTTTCATTAATTAATACAATTTTGTTGCGATATAAGATTATGACGTGATAAATAATTTCAGGTGTTACCTACGGAGATTGGATATCGTACTTTGAAGATTTTGATTCAGTATATGTACAGTGGAGAGGCAACGGTAACAAATGATCAATTGGAAGGGGTATTAAAAGCAGGAGACATACTCAGAGTACGAGGACTTTGGAGGTCGAACACAGGGAGTAAGAAGGAGAACATTCAATCTAATAATCAAAAAGTGGAACGGGATAAAAGAGAACAAGCTCCATTAACTGGACAGATCCAAAAGATCAAGTTAGTCCAGCCTTCGACGGAAAAAGTTACAGAAAACACCCAGCAACCAGCCACGACGCAGACCAGCACCGTCCAGACATCGAAGACTGGAGACAAAAAGGGCTCGGAGAAGGCAGAGGAGAAATCCAATGATTCGGAAACTAAAAAAGTCTTGGAAGAAAATAAAAATAATGAACAAACCAAAGATAAGGAGAATCTCGAAGGAAATGGAAAAAAAAGAAAAAGCGTCAACAGCGACGTCGAGTCTACCAAGTCTAAGAGCGATGGAGGCGATAACGTAATTATATTTTTATTTAAACCCATAATGCTTGTTCGATGAATGTTAAAAGTTCTAGGGTGCATTGTATTTCCAGACCGAGTTAAATTTGGAACTTTTGGTCAAGGATGAGCCCATTGATTGGGAGGAATCGATCGACCCTTCGGAATCTTTAACGATAGATCATGAGATCGATATTAAACCGGTAGGTAATATAATTTCATACTTATTATGACAAATTACTTAAATATTGGTTAATTAATTAAAACTTATTATGTTCAGGAAATAGTTCATAGTGCAGACGAAGATGGGGAAATGGAAGAGGAAGAGTATACACCTTTGACCTGCGACATGTGCAGTCAAACGTTCAACAGGCCTTCGGACTGGGTTCGGCACATAGAATTCACTCATGCGGACATGACAGAAAATCGACGCAAGAAGCGGAAAGTACGGAAAATTCGTTCTATTAAAAATGAATCATTGAATTTCTTGTGTAAATTTTGGTTTGCACTTTTTTCCCCAGGGCGATGTAGATGACGACAACAAGGACTTTCCTCCACTGAAGTGTGACTTATGTGGTAACATGTATCCAACACCTCAAGAATGGGTCCGCCACATACAAACGGAACACACGGAGGAACAATTGGCTCTGATGAATAATTCAACACCCCCCAAGCCGAAGAGAGTCCACAGCCACCAAAAACTGTGCAACATTTGCCAAAAGGTATTCCCAAGTCATGCGTCAATGGTAATTCATCAGAGGACACACACGGGGGAGAGGCCGTTTCTATGTTCCTACTGTAAAAAAGGATTCAACGTCAAGAGCAATCTACTGAGGCACCTCAGAACATTGCACGACAAGTTCGTGCATCCAAGCTTATACGGAAGCAACGGCAACAAAAACGCTTAACCTGTCTGTCTTATAACTTTAGGTTAAGTGTCATTTACTTCGGTAAAGAAACAAGCTAAAGCTCAAGCGGTGGGCAGTGATCACACAATAATGACCGTAGTACAATTGTAGATTCCATAACGTGGCCGAAATGGAAAGCACTCCGTAGTCATGACAAAGGTGATGTCAAATCTGCCAAAGTATCGACAGGGATCTGAGACATCTAAAATTTTAAATACTGTCGAGTTTCTTATGAATGCTCCGGCAGAATTATCATCACCTGAATTGGCACGATTTCATCGGGGGCATCCTGCTGACATTTGGCAGCGTTCCCAGTCGAAGTTAATTCGATAAGAAGTGAGCAAGCTTGGATCGTCGATCCAGGCGCCGCAAAACTGTGATCGATCTTTATTTTCCGAAGCATTCTGGAAGGCCCAGCTTTCGTTGATGTTTCTGTGTGAGAACTGCCCTTGAGCGCGATTCTTGATTGAAAGTGATCAATGAAATTAAACGACGAGGTGTCGTAAACCAGGATCAAAACGCTTTCTTCGAATTCGTTATGTACCTCGTCGCCAATGCTCATATTTCGCGGTGACTCGGGAAGTGTCTCGTTAGAGATTATTTTCAAGAAGGAATTGCTACCGCATTATTAAATGTCAGACCGTTTTTCATCGATAACGAGAAAGGAAGAGCTGTACCAGGGCTTAGAACCGAAGAGGCTGACTAATATTGCCAAAGAATTCGCTTTCGTTGCCGTTCGAAGATATTCTTTTCTAAACGTACACCTATACGATTCCAAAAGTTTTACCTAATCTCGTATAGCGACGTAAAGTAAGTATGCATGAAAAGTGAAGGAAGGTAAAAAAAATGACGACGAAGGACTTAATAATCCGTAGGAGAGTCTTCGCACGAGTACTTGCGTGTAAAATACTTCCTAGTTTTAATCGCGTCATTTAACTCGATCGATACACTTCATTGATTAGTCATGATTTAAGAAACCAAATTAAGTAAGGTTAACCGTATACTTTTACTATATACTTTAGGCTATTCCATCCACGGTAGCCCTCTTATTCCCGCAGTTCGTAAGCTAATTATGTATTTTTATATTAAAGTAGCTTATACATATAGTCGTAAGAATATTAAGGAACACACACACAAACACACATACACGTACACACAAATGTAGGATTAACATTTTGAACTTCGATTAGGCTAGGAACCAGGACATAAGATATATTCGGAATTCATCAAAATTTCTCAAGATGTATTCGGTCCTTCGATACTACGTTACAAATCGGATACTATCAAAATACAGTCACAGTCGACAAAGAATGTAGCGTGTAAAAAAGGAACTCTTATGGTACGACATCGTTTTATCTTAATAATCGTGATCGCGTCACAATTTTGCGAACTATAGTGTCAATTCTACGTTGCGCTAATACTGTGACGAGCCAAATGACTTTTAACTGTACACATTGATTAATACATTACCTCCAAAGTAATTCAAGCTCAGTCTTGTTATCATTTTAATATCACTGTCCTAGATCAACGGTTATCTTCTAAAATATTTTAAATGGAATGATTCAAGCATGTATCGTATCATTTATAAAAGACATTTTTTTATTATTTACATGCTACATTAAATTATGCTCGTATTAAAAATACTCTGCCTTAAGCGGTTGAAAGGGAATTTTAAATCTTATCTGCTTAAGTTTTTAATGTAATTGCGATAAATGGTGACATGCTTACATCCATCAGCCACTTCGATTCTACTTATTGTTATCTACTAGTTTTCTTCTTCATCATCGATCTTAGGAGCTAAGTAATACCTGATGTGTCCAATGTCTCCAATTCGATATTCGCATACTAGGGGAACATTAGCTGACATGGACAACTGAACTTGTGCACAAAGCGGTGTTGCTTTGACAAAACAGTTTAGATAACGGCAGGCAAACGTCAATTTAACAGGTTCTTGCATTTCAATGTCTATTGAAGCATCTTCATTGGTTGAATCGGAAGACTGAGCAAGTTTTATATTAGCTGTGGAAAAATGTCAGAATTAGAATGAAACATTTTTTAATGGTGTAAAATTTTTAAAGTACTATCTATAAGGAAATTTAATAATTACAATTTCCAGACATCTCATTTTTCCTTGAAATATGAAGTTATATTTCTTATTTATGTTTCCAATAAGAATATACGAAAATTTATAAATATATTTTAGAAATGTAACTATCAGAACTCTCAATATAAGGAAGGCATAATGAGAGAGAATAAAGGAAAACAAGACTTTGAATTTTTTTTAGTATCTAAATACCAAACTTTCAAGGTCTTGAGACAATGTCATGGCACCTCGAGAGTACGCAAACACAGCAAAGGCTGTTAGTTATCAACTAGAGTTCACAGAAGAATGCAGTGTACATGTTACCCTTAAGGCAGACTAGGAGTATGTATGCTGCAATTAGGGTAAGATTTTGATATTATTTATTGAAAAACAAATTATACTATATCTTTTAAAGAATCACATGAAACAATTATCTATGTCGTGTTCCATTATTAATAATTTATGTGGGAAAACAATATATCAAAGAAGAACAAAATATGTTTGAATCATGTTGCATTAAATATGACATCTGAATCTTACCACTTCCGGCATCTCCACTGGCGCCGAACTTAATGCCTTCTTTAGTAACAGAAATCGTTATAGCTTCTCCAAACTGACTTAAATCACGGCATATTCTGGCAAACTCTTGGGATGGCATTTTAACGATGCAAGAGTACGTTGTTTCCTAACAGATACGTTTAAATAAATCCATTATTGAATTTTAACCGATCTTGTACAATTGAAAAAAGTAAGTATCATCTTACGGGAATGCCAAGATGTTCTTGGTCTAGATTTATCAATTTCATTTCATATTCTGCAATTTTTTCCTTGCCTTGAGCTTCAAAGATAAAAAGGACGGAATTTGGACTATCTAAAGCCCGCAACGTGACCGTGTCTTCACTGTCCGCACATTTCAAAATCTTTGACATACTAGAAATAAGTGAGACATTTTTTACTGGCATTGACGAGAAATGCCTTAAATCATTTAACAAACTGAATAAATATAACAAATTATAAATATACGGAATAAACAGCAGAACGCTTTTTTCCTCCTAAACCTAGGTCAAAGAGTGTAACCTCAAAACCGAAGTTTGCTCAGTAAGCTTACCTAGATACGCTCAATCCCATCGAGAGATTTCGGTCGCATCTATATTTATCAAAGCCGTCGCTCCTCAAATTTAAGGAAACCAAAGAAACGTGAGCGTTATCCATGGCTTGTAATTGAATGCCAGAATCGGAGCACTCGAAAGTAGCCTCGTTTAAAAGGTCCTTTATAGCATCGAGGACCTTCTTTAGTAGAACGCTCTGCACCAAACGTGCCTCGAACATTTTCCTTGATTAGTGATAATTTTTGCAAAGGGGAAAGGAGAATTACGTGATAATATCACCTTTACAAAATTTGCGAAAGCCCACGCCGAACAAAGCCCCGAGCAACAAGTACCGGCAAAGCCGGCGTTCGTTATCGACACGGTGGGGGATAGGTGCCAAGAAATTATAGAAGCTGCCTTATAATGGTACACATTACGGGGAGGGGAAGAGGAAGCAGGAGTCTCGCTACTTGTCTCGCATAAGAGTGTCTTTATTTGGCATATCACTGCCATAAGTGCGAAAAGGACAACCTGGTCTCTTAGAACGTAAGGTAGGAGAACATAATGGACGCACACGACGAATGTAAATTTTGGGAGGCGAATTACCCGCGCTTTCTGTCAACTGAATTGGTCGGGAATATAAAGATGGTAATCCTAACCAATCACGTAACCTTACTTCTTCCCGCGCTTTACTTATTGGTTAGACGTTGGTCGTTATCGAAGGTTAACCAATGACGCAAAATATCAATGAGAGCACTTTTCAAGGCTATACAGTTTAAAGTTTGATATGAGGCATAATTTGTCATAAATGATCACAGTAATGCAAAATAAAAATTTTATTGATAGTAAATATGGTTTACAAGATCGGGTGAACTTGAAGTAAGTTCAAGGGCGATATTGACATACTGTATGAAAATAAATCGCCAGTAAAATATTTAAGCACAATGGACTTAATTGAGAATTATATGGTTTACGTGTATAGCTTCCTAATACATCACATTATACGTCTACTAATATTTACAATTACTTGGGAAATCGAGTCTTGTAAAATTCTAAAAATCTAAGTCTAAATTATTACCGGAATAAAATGTACTCCATTAAGGACCATTACAGTCCGATATCTCCTGCAATGCTTTCCAAGTTATTGAACATCTGATCAAGATCCTAAAACATATAAAGGAAAGAATTAGTTAAATAATTCTTTGGTATTTGAGAGGGTACTGAAATGGATTTCAAAGTATAAATGGTTTGTGAATTTACATCGGAAGGTTCTTCGTCCTTTGACCTGCTATCATGTTTTTCAGCTCTTGCTGAAGTTGTATTTCCATTAATTTCATCGTCGTCTTCCTCATCTTCCTCGTCTTCATTGTCTTCGTCGTCTTCTTCTTCTTCGGATTCGTTAGGCTCGTCGTCATCGTCGTCGTCGTCGTCATCATCCATATCTTCCTCCATGTGAATATCATTAGGCATTTCTTCATAATCTTCAGGTTCTTCCTTAATATCCGTAAGGATCATTGTTTCTTCAATGGGACCAGTCTCTGCTGAGCGTTCTGGGGGAGCTTCAGCGGCTGATGGTATTTGAGGTTGTTGCGAAGTCTATATTTAGGAAACATAAATTAATGAGTAATGTATTAATTCATTTGTTATAAATAAAATAATGACGTAGCACTGAGTAAAATTTTGTAGCAAACAATAATCTAATGAGTTAATTTACTGTTAGTGGAATGCATACCCAAGGCTGTTGTTGCTCTGCAGTTTTAGCAGGTGTTATCGAAGCTACTAATGATGTTGGTGTTTCAACAGCAGAAGTTGACGTAACCCTATTCTGGTGTTCCTTCTGAATTTGGGCAGCTGCACTCGCTTCATCTCCGGCTTTCTTTAAATTTGGTTTTGGCTCTCCAGGAAGACAAGTATTACCTCGTTGCCTTCTAAATCTAACAATAATACTTCTGGTATCCCACATCAAATTATGAGCCTCTTTATAAGCAGATATGGATTCATCTACACTATTATATCTCATAAAAGCATATCTGAAATAAGAAATATACATATAACAATTGTCCTTAAAGGGAAATGACTCTGATAGAATTTATTTTTAGAAACTACCGTGTGTTCCTCATCTTCTGGGCATGTCCTACATCTACTCGAGCTGCTGTAGGGAATTTGCTCTTAACTTCATTTACATTGACTGACTCAGGCAGATTTCCTATGTACAATGTGTATGGGTCGATTTCTTCCGGCATTGGGTTATCTTTGTCTCTTAATGATTTTCTTTCAACTCGTAAATATCCAACTCCAAACCGAATCTCCTCTAATTTTTTTATTGCTTCATCGATATTGACATTCTCTGCCATTTGAATGAAACAATATCGAGGTCCACTGGGACTCTGAAAATGTATGTTCTGTATCCCAGGATGAAATTCTCTGACTATGTCTTTGTTTAGATCAGGGTCTGGAAATTTAATTATGAGACTCTGAGCCTTGACAGTCTTGTTGTACTCATTTTCAATTTGTAATGCTCTCTCGGCATCTTCTCGATTCCAAGGGCGACTCGGGTAGCTCTGAGACATTGGTCTACGTTGCTTACTTTTCTTGACCACCACTTCTTCCTGAAATCATGACAAAATTGTATTATTTTACCACAATGAATCTAAGATGTAATTATATAATTATTACAAATTATAAACATACAATTTTAATTTCTTGATCTCTGGTGTCTTTTCCATGCCTATTAATTCCTGAAACACCTGGAGGTAACGGAGGTATCTGGTGATTGGACAGTGCAACATGGTTCATTAAAGCCTCTGTCGTTGGTGTAGCAAAATTGCTTCGCTGCCATTCCAAACCAATTCCAGCAGACTGTGCAGCTCCAAAGTAAGCAGCTTGGTCAAACTGACCCTGGTTTTGATCAAACCGTGGAAGCCTTCTGTTCTTACGGTGAAAATTATTCCTCTGGACATAGACACTGTTCGGATTGTGGTTGAATCTGCCTCTCCTGATATAATTGACCCTCAGAGGCATTTCTCTTTGAAATGTACTCGTCACAATGTCTCGGGAAGTTTGAGGAGGTAACGGAGCTGTCTGTGGGGTAACCCATTGCCACGACTGTGGATGCGCCCATGTTTGAATCGGAGCAACCTGAGTATGTACAGGTCCGAATACATGCGGGGGTGGTGGGACCGCTCCTGGTGGAGGAGGCATGGGAGGCAATGGTGGTTGCCCCGGTAGAGGCTGGTTAATCGTCGAAGTAGAAGAAGTCGTTGAGTAATTCGCATAAGAAGCGTCGTATCCAAAGTTAAGCGTCTCTTGCTTGACAAAGGGACGCTTGACTTCCCCATTCTCTTCTGTCACCTGGGAAAATTTAAGCCATTACATTAATCTGACTTTTTTAATATAAATTATTAGACTTCTTTAAAATTGCCGCAAAAAATATATTTAACCCTAATGAAACAATAACAGAGAAATTATCTTATTGATTTGTCAAACTACCTTCAAATTTACGAGTTAATAGCAGCTATTATTTGAACTTATTTGAATTATTCCAAAACATCTCAGCAGTCTCGAATAAGCATTTCTCTGGTAGTCTCATAAAAATCCCACAAGAATGAAAGATTCCATAAATTTAACTCCATAAAAACCCACTCTTAAGTTAACCTGCAATACTTGCACTCGCGGGGGAGGGGAGGAACGCCGAGTAGAAATGGAAATTTCGACCTTGAAACAGATAAGACGAATGAAAATTAATTTACCGTGCGATTCATAATGTTGAATAGACAAGTCCGCTTGAATTCGGAGCAACTGTTAATTTATTAACCACTGACAACAACAGACTTTAGTGGGAGGTTGCAAACGCATCTCTGCACGGTCCATTCGACAGCAAAACCACGCCGTACAGGGGTGCCAACCCTTATCTTATCACGAAAAATGCATCCATGAATGAGCGCGCCATTAATTTTGAATTCGAAGGCCATTGGGTGAATATTAATTCTTACTTTTTCATCTTTCTTTTCCTCGACGCTTCAGTGAAGAGAGACTATCCGAGACGCGAAAGGCATTCTCTATTTTCAAATAAAAGATCGTCTGAACGATGGGAGTCATAATACGATTAGTTCTTATATTGCTTACGTTTTGGTATCATAATACAATTATATAAGGTTCACTTGACAGCATATTAAATAGTATTTACGCCACGTGGAAACGATAAGGCAGTCAACCGATTACCCCGATGAATCGATCCTCAGTTAATTTTTTCGCGGTCGATTTAAATTTCCAAGCGCCATTAAATGCATCGCAGCAGGAAAATGGAAAATACTGCACGCAAAATGTGAGATTGACTTTTCAAAACAGATAACAATCTCGAGCCAGATTTTCCTGCGATTGCAGCGCTCTCCTGTGTGAACTATTCAAAACCCTCAACCCTCGTAAAGTCCGGGGGTAGATGAAAAAATTAAGGAAACCACGAGGTATCGGAATACATTTGAAATCCGGGAGAAGACATGATTTATTTATGATTACTACTATCGGATTAAATCAAGTATTATCAGGCCATGAAAGATAAGATGAAATTTTAAATTCCCGCCCGGAGTAGGGCGACTCTCGATCCTCTCGATCTATGGATCCCTGTTCGAGGTTTCAATCTCGATCGAATTAGCATATCGTTCCGCTAGCTCGACGCCGGTTCTCGGCGGAAAGGGGGGAAAAAAAGAAACGCCGTGGAGAAAGTCGACAAGACGGATATACCTGAACGGTGTAAAAGGAAAAGAATGAGCGCGGCGAAGAGGCGGGTCAAGGAAGAGGGAGAGAGAAAGAGAGACAAATGATCTCAGCTGAAACAAAAATCGTTGGTGCCGCGACATCGAATCCGCGAAAGATGAGCCGTCGATGATAAATTCCTCGGTCATCGGAAAACTCAAGAAAAATCCGCCGGCCGCGAAAGAGAGTACGCATCGCGGCCACAAAAAAAAGAAGAAACCGAGAAGAGGTACTCGCGCCGCGTCGAATTTTCTGCCCCCCATCGAGTCCAGGTTTTTCCTTACCCACGATTTTCTCGGCGCACCCTTTTGTGGTCAGTTTTCCGCTCTCGGTTTCGAGGTTTTCCCGGGGTCGAGCCCTCGGGAGGCTTCTATAATCTCCAGGATTCACTATCGGGGGCGCGCCAACGCCGACGTGAACGACACAGTAAATAACTACCACCGGACGAGGGCGCTTCGTAGTCCAGAGTTTTCATCACAGATGTCGCCGATGTCGCTTCGCCCAGGACACTAGTGACGTGTTCTTTCACCCGCGGATTCAAATTATGGCGGCAAAGGGTATCGCCGAGATCGAGGTAATTTCGACAAACGTAATGACTCTTGCATAGTCTTATAAAGAAGGAAGGAAATACCGAACATCGATGCAAAGGCTCCAGCAGTACAGACATCGCTAGAAGTCACTCGTCGTGGACCTGTTCAATCGCCGTCATTTTGAATTTATTCGTAAATTAGTATCGATAGTGGAGGAGAAAGCGAGATCATCGATATCTCGATAGCGCGTCAATCTTAATTGGAGAGCTTCCTGGCAGATGTCGCGTCAATGCCATTCTTGCTGGAGCGTCGAGCGGCGGCGAGTCGCGGGGAGCGATCTGTCTCGTGTGTGCATTCTCGTGTGACATGGCTACGAATAACACGGAGGAAATTGAGGTAAAGCGATCGGTTCACGACCGGATACGTAACGATCGCGACATTAGGGCTCAGGTAATCATTCCGAGGGATTCGGAGATTTGCTAGGAAGAGAAATCTGGTATCTGGTAACGGCATGGTCGGATCGCCGATTCCGGTCTACTCCGCCTGCCAGCATGTCTTTCCTCGTTTAAGACCCCTTCTCCTTTACTTTCTGTCGAAAGCTCCTCACTTTTACAAAACGTAGCTTGGGATAACGGAACGGGCAGGTTGCGGTCTCTCGTTGGAAAAATTAACTTCGACTCTGCTCGCAAGTATTTGTTAAATTTAATTTTGGATCGGTGAGCAGTCGTGCTCGGTACCTGACGTATTTGATACCTTTTAAGCGTAGGTAGAAAAAGAAATGTAAATTTAGTTGGATGGAATGGCAGTCGGGTTGCAGATTGTATCAAAACGTTAACGAGAATAAGTTGCGAGCTTGGGAAAGTAACGTAATATGTGTGTCTACCACAGGACACGGAAAGAAAGGATCAGGACATGGGAAAGCTGGAAGAATTTCCTCCGGAACTGCTTATAAAGCATCCTCTGCAAAACACGTGGACCCTCTGGTATTATGAGGCCGACCGAAGTAAAACCTGGAGGGAGAATCAACGGGAAATTACTAGTTTCGATACCGCCGAGGATTTCTGGAGGTGAGCGACGAATCGATATTGACATCTCTTGCTTGTTACGATCGATGGATTTGATGGCATTTTGGAGTAGATTATAATTCTTGTAGTATTATATTGTATTTTGTGGATAAAATTCCAGCATAATAGAACCTTTTCTTTAATTTCAGTTTATACAATCACATAAAATCAGCATCTGAATTGAGACAAGGTTGTGACTATAGTATGTTCAAACAAGGTATTTTACCAATGTGGGAAGACGAAGCAAACAAAAATGGTGGAAGGTGGTTGATTAATTTAGATAGGAAGCAAAGGGTCGACTTAGATCACTTTTGGTTAGAAATACTTCTCTGTATGATCGGAGAAGCCTTTAACGAATATTCAGATGACATATGTGGAGCAGTTGTTAATGTCAGACCAAAAGGCGATAAGCTTGGAGTTTGGACTGCCGATGCACAGAGATCGCAGAGCGTTATGGAAATTGGGTAAGTTTTGCTAAAAGTAAATTGTGTATTAAAAAACGAAATGTGCCTATGGAAGAACAAATTCTGTTTTTAGACGTAAACTAAAAGAGCGGTTAAGGATCGTATCGGGCACATCCATAGGGTACCAAGTGCATAAAGACACGATGGTCAAGTCTGGTAGTACAACTAAAAATACATATTTCGTATAAACCATCGATGCTCGTTATCGCTGATATTGTCATTTCTCTCTATATTCTCCGAGTGAGTACAAAATGGAGAGATACCAATCTTTTTTAACATGAACAAAACTGATGTTAAAGTGAAAAATATGAAATGACATAAGAAACCAACATGCCTTCTTCTTATACGAACAATTTCATGGGAAGCTCGGGACTGAAGGGAAATTTGTTTTGTCGTTAATACACATTTCTCTGGTTACCAGTGACCGAGTGAAAGTTAATAAAGTTATTAATCGAATTCGTTAACGATGTATTGATGTGGACATTTATAATAAAATGTATATTTGTCTTGAGTACAGTTTATGGGTCAGGTATGCAGATTGTTGCACTTTTATTCACTGTTTCAATATGTGCATTAGATAGATTTATTATACTTATATTTTGTACTTTCCAATCCTATTTAGTACATAAATGTGGTGTAAGTACATAGAAAATATATTAATAGATAAATCTGGGCACTATTTCAACTGTTGTACAGTTAAATACTGCACTATGCTATATCATAATGGAAGAGAAGTGTAACAAACTGACAATTGCAATACTGATCTAGAGTAACGTGCTTTGAGAATTATTTAAAATGTAGTTTGATTTCATGAGTGTTTATAACACTGAATGTATTGGCGCGTATTTGATATATTAAGTATGTATTAAAGAATCTTTCAGTGAACACAATGTATGTTGCTTACAGTTACTTCATTTTCATTTAGTCTCTTTTTCAAATCTTATATATTTACTTACATTCTAATAAAAATATTAGGCAAAATGTATTATTTTTTTGAATGTGAAATATAAATTTTATTTGAAGAAGAACAAGTAACCTATCCATCTCCTTCGTTTAATATAATATATCTTCAACCATTTCCTTAAGATCCCTTCTGCGAGCTGTGTCTAGTGCTCGGCATAATTTTAATTTCCAACATTTTTTATCACTAGCATTTTTTTCCATAAAGAATTTCAGTGCCTATTTAAAACATACATCTGTGAATAATTCGTGCTTTATCATTTTTATGAGAACATGTGACATTTACCTCATAACTTTTCTTCTTTAAATTTGGATGGTACTTTGCATCTATTGCATTTATTTCATGTTCCCTTAAATCCAAAAGTCTAGCCACATCTTTCCAATAGTAACCTAATTGTTCGCTTACACCAGTTAATACTGAAATATGATTAAAATGTGTGACAGTAAAATTAATTTTGTTTGCTTTGGAATACAATTATTCGACATACTTTTTCCTTGCAATTTATCCTCCGAATCACCCAGAGATTTTGATATTTTTGTGCCACCATTTTCAAACCTCGGAGCATGACAAGTTAGAGACGACGCACCTTTTAAGTTCTCTTGAGTACTCAACGATTCAAAATCAGGTAAAACTATTAAAAAAAAAAAAAACAAAGCAAATTAACGTGATCGAAGAATGCGCGCAATAATAAATTTGCCATCATAAGAACTTGCCGTTATCGTCTGCATAGTAATTATACAGCGAGACCGGTAGACAACTTCGAAAGCATGTATCATACCGTTCCAACATCTCATCCAATATAGGATCTTTTACAAAGGTTTCTGAAATAAATTTTAGTGGCAGGATTTGATCATATCCCAATATACGGCGTTTCTCCAAAATTCCTATGAAGCACTCAAAGTCGTTTATGTAGTCCATAAGTCGATTGGAGATGTCGTACGAATAAAAATGTTTCAGTTGTTTCAATGCCTCCGTGTCGATGTGACATTGCGAGACTCTTATAAATTCTTTACGTAATTTTATGTAATTGTCCATTTTTCTTATGCTTAAATAACAATTAATATGTTGACTCGGTAAATCACACGACACGAGCATAAAAGGATTATATCTGTAAAATTGAATGAAGAAGTTGCACAGGAAATTGCATTCTTCGAGAGATCGCTGTCTTATATTGCTTCCCACTGTTTCAGGCAACTTATGCAGTATGTGTCGCCGTATATTTTTCGGATAGAGGCTAGTATATATTATATGGAGAGACGAGAGTCGCTTAGCGGCCGTGTATCGAAACCGGTCCACATTTAGCATGGACACACTCTTCTACATAAACTCAAGGACACTTTGTCCATTTTCTTCAAGACGCATCGTACTTTAAGCAAAGAATCCAGTGTTTTCCATTTCGATCTCGAAAGTCTCAGAAGAAGAAACTTAATTTTAATTGAATGTAAGTTCGCATATCGATCCCTCCTAATCCCTCCCGACTACCATTGAAAACCACCGATCCCCCGGGGCAGATCCCCAAAATTTTTTTTTCCCAATTCAAGGTTCTTTATCACGTCTGACATGTCATTATTTTTTTTTTGCCTCCTTACCTATTATACCTTTATTATAATTCTGGAGGGATATTACTCCCTGAATTTCAGGGTAGGACTCGCATAGGAATTCTGAACGTTTTCTTATGGATGTCATAGAACACACCGTGCCGGATTCATTCAGATTCCACCTGGGGCTACGTGATGACGCCACGATCGCGGCGCCATCCCTTCCCTGCGGTTGCGCCGGTCCGTTCGTGTAAAATCACGGAAGGGCTAAGCACGGGCGTTAGTCTCTCGCGGTTTGTCGGGGTTTGCGGTTGTGAATATGATAGTTTAACTGACGGTGCGGTGCGGCGTGAACTCGACTCGAACGCTCGGCGATCCCACCCGTGACCCACGGAGGCTCTCTCACCGCAACCCCTTTTGGGTTCTTCTAACCTAAAAGTTCCTCGCTTGACCGGCACCCTCCTGCCGACACCCCGGCGGCGCAACTCGGCGTCGACCTCGCTATTTACTTATCGATTCGGCGCCGGCTGAGGCGATTCATCGGGTCAAACGCCGCACCGCTTCCTGAGAGACGCTCGGATTTGATTTTGCACTTTGCCGGTAAGCACTTGCACTCGTGTATGTACCTCGAGGTCGACGCGGTATCTCACCGAGGACACGTTTTCGCCGCTATTACCGGTTCAGAAATTCGCAAAAGCTTGCACATCCTCTGTTAAAACGGACCTCGTCGACGTTTTTGAAGAGGAGGTTAACCTCTGCGAAGGAATTTGGTGAAGGGCGGAAGGTGTCTGTAAGTAACGTCATGAATGGCAAAGTAAGCTGTAGTTTAAGATCCTTATCAAGAGCTAGTGGATTTACTTATAGATGGGATATTAACGTACGATCGAGAGATAGCATAGTACAAGTTATAGGAGGGTCACGGGTGGAAACATCATTATCGTCGACTAATTCTGGATCAGGACTATCCTATGGGGAATGGGAACGAGAGCATGGTTTGGAAGAGGTGTTAAAGAAAGGGTGTGGGGAGGAGACAAGTCCGATTGCTTATGATGGTTTGATAGACCACGGTTGAATAGGAACGTTGACCGAGTTAAGGATTAGATTTTCATGACCCAGTTTTGATCGTCTTTAAACTCGTGATAACGATGTGCCATGAAGGAGATAAGAATTGGGTATTCAAATTAATCCGAGCACATAGATGCTTCATGCCCAAACTTTATAATTTCCTATTTTATGAAATACAGGGATTTCATAGATTTTACGTAATGTAACGTGCAGAATAATTCAGCCATTGTCTTGGATGTGTTATTACCAATTTGATACGTTCACCGACTCCTAACAAATATGTAAAATCTTCTCCAGAGGCTTAACGTTTTTCTAGTTCTCTGGAAAAAATATGCATTGTACCTTGTTACGTCACGTTTATTCTTGTACCAAGTGTCCATATATACAATGGGTTGGCAACTAAATGATGCGGATTTTGTCGATAGATGGTATTAAAAAATCCGCGATCACTTAGTTGCCAACCTAGTATTTCCTGTTCTTCCAGTCTAAAATCAAAACAGAAGGTATTAAGATTTAAACCGTTTCTCCATCACGGCACAAATGATCGACAGTATGTGAATCCTTTCGTACATTCTCGCGATCAAGTTATCCCGCCGCCTAGTTTTCCGATTAGGGACAATCAAACATGCATCGATCGATTATGCACCCGCGACATGGGGAATCGGTCGCGATCACTTCGTTAGGAAAAAAAAAAAAAAAAAAAAAAGGGAAAAGAAGGGGATTTTCTTTGAATTCTGGGCTCATCGACAATTACAAACGTTCGAGAATATTCATTTCCTTTGGAAAGTTTTGAGGTTTTTTTTCTGCATGCCCAATGTCGTTTTGGCCCGCGGGGGGGACCGAAGCCGGAACCGCGTAATAACGAGACCTTTGCAATTCATATAAGTTGCCGGGGTCGAGTATACGCAAACCTCGCAGCTTATGCTTATACGTTTCATTCATACGATCCAGAGTCGAGTTTGACCCCCCGAGTACTCGCACGGGACGTTCCGCTTCGCGTTGATCCGCCATTAGCTTCGGAATTTGTTCGGCGCGCTAGTCGGGTGATTTTATTTTCGTCGTATTTTTTTTTCTTCTTTCTCGCTTTCTCTCTCCGTCTCGCGATATCATTTCTGCGGGTGAAAAGAGGAGTGCGCGAGAGAGAGGGAACGCGCGGTAGGATCAGCCGAGGCCGTTCGACCAATCGGAACCCTCGGAGGCTCGAACTCGTTTTCACGGCGCGCGATCAGGGGGTGGAAACTCGGGAGGGGCCGAGGGGCGCCACCGCAGCGCTCCTGCCGGCCGGCGGCCGAATTACGCGCCGCGAGGCGCGAACCCCGCGCCGTCACGTGCTCCCTTGTATTACCTTCTGGGGCATTCGTCATGGCGTCGCGACTCTCGCGCACGTGTCCCTCGCCCATCCGGCATATGCGGTGCAAGGAGGACGCGTTTCGCCGCGTCCGGTAAATGCTAAAAGGACGCGGCGCGGCTGCGAAAAGAACGCGGAGGGGCGAGGGACCGAGTGACGTCATGGCCGCGGAATAGAAGGCGCGCGTGACGTCGCTCCATTAGCGCGAACCCGAGTTTGGCGAATTACATCCAATGTTTTCGTAGCGACGCGGCGCCATTCCCAAGGTAGGACTCCAGGACACTTTTTCGGGGAATTTTATTTGCCCGGTGTGCACGGTAAACGTCGGGGGGCATTCCATTTATGCCGGGCACGGCGAAGAACCGGAGGACGCGGTCGCCGCCATTTTGCTTTCGGGAAAATCCGAAAAAGAACGCGGGCGCCCTCGATGAAATTCAAACTTCCCGTCCCCTTGACACTCGCGGTGGGTTAATTGCCCGTAATTGCGTTGAAATTATTCAGAATCTCGGTTAATTCGATAAATCGTGACTCGAGCGACGTAACGGGCGGCGCGGTCGAGTCGGGAAAAATGGCGCGCTCTCCGGCGACGCGGCACCTGCGGCCGCTTTCTCCCGTTGGATAGCTCGTTGATCCGTTCCCCGGTGTAAATTAATACGTTATCGCGGACCCTCGCTCGCGGAACCGGCCAATCGGCGCGGCCGTGTCCGAACCGCTCGATGACGCAACTTAAGAGACGTCTATGAGGCCCTCCTCGTTTCGCCCATATTTCGCGGTCGACCGCTCGATCGGAAACGGCGGTTCACCTAATGGAAAATATCGGACCGTGACCTGGTGATTTTTCCTGTTTCAGCGAGGTCGCTTCCGGTATCCCGGCTCGTAGGCTAAGAGGGCCCGCCGATCCAAGATGAACAAGATGGACTACATGGAGGTCACCCTCCCGAACTACTCGTATATCTTCAACTTCGAGGAGGAGTTCAAGTTCCAGGACACCAGGATATGGATGACGAATAACTGGAAGAACGGCTTCTATTACTGCGGCATCTACATGGTCCTGATATTCGGGGGCCAGCATTACATGGCCTCCAGGCCGAGGTTCCAGCTCAGGGGCCTCCTCAGCCTCTGGAACACCCTCCTGGCGACCTTCTCCATCATCGGCTTCACCAGGACCGCCCCGGAGCTGATACACGTCCTACGAAATTACGGGCTCTATCACAGCGTCTGCATACCGAGGTGTGTGTGTTCGCAAGGGACGCACCTCCTTAGCTTATCGGTGCACCTCCTCGAGGTCGTTTCCCCTTCTCTTTGCCCTCACCTTGGCGCGAGGTTTTGGGAGATAGCACGTTTTGCGCCGTCGAGAACCGCTCGAGAGCGGTTCGGCACGTGCGTCGTTGCGTTTGCATAATCGGACGGAATTTCCTTCGCGGAGAACGCGACGCGATCAGCTGACGAGAGAGCCGACGACGGAATACGCGACACGTGGGTCTTCTTCCTTCGGGGAACGGTATTCCCCACCGCGAGATCTTGTCGGCGGCTCCTCCTCTGCTCGTAGCGACGCTTATCGTCTCGATGCGCCCTGATAAGCCTTTTAAATTTAAATCCCCTTGGCGAGGAAAGGGACGAGCACGCGATGGTCTCGTCGCCGTCGATTCTGACCGCGTTTCGCGTCACCGCATAGTAATTTATGACGATTAGAGCCGAGGAAACTCTGGAAACGGCTCCAGGTAGTAATCAGCGATGCGAGTTGTGGTCAGGTATGGCGGATTTTTCGCGGAATGTCGCGTTAAGTGCGGCTCGTTATTTCGTCCGGATACCTTGGATGCGAGTTAACACCCTGGGCTCTCGGGATGGAACGCGACGCGGTGCATTAGGCTCGAGGGGAGAATGTCGCAACGCCGTCGCGAGATATTCGGAGAGAGAGGATGCCCGAGGGAAACCGGAGGCCCTTTACGTCACGCGCGTTATGTGAACGTCATTTCTCGAAATCGACGGGAGACGCCTCTACGTTTCTTCGCTCGAGGTTCGGTTCGAAAGGAGGGTCTCACTTTCGCTCGAATCTTACGCGGGTTTTACATGATTTTTATGGGACCTTTTACGCGACTTTGTATGGTTTTTGCGCTACCTTTACATGACTATTTGTACGACGTTCGCGCAATTCAATCCCCGGGGGAATGGTCGTCGAGACAATTTCGAGATTTCCTTGGCTCGTCGGTTGCGCGATATTAATTGGTAATTAGTCAATCTCGTAGATATTACCCGGAGGATCTTAATCCCTGTCTCGGCGTAATCATCCGACGCGGTATCGGAGGTCGCGGTTATCTCCGTATTCCGTACAATGTGCTCGGATCAATGGGTGGGCCAGTTATCGCCGAGCTGCCGGTCAACGATTCGAGATTAGCGGGAACGTCCCCACCGTGGAGGCGCGTCCCGGTCACGCGCCTCCGACTCGCGGATCGGGGGTAATCGAGGGGAAGTGCCGAGAGAGGGAGAAACGTATGGGCGAAAAAAAAAAAAAAAAGAGAGAAATATGGTGTACGAAGGTCGGTCTTGTGATCCCGTTGCAGCTTCATCGAGCAGGACCGGGTGTCGGGCTTCTGGACGTGGATGTTCGTCCTCTCGAAGCTGCCCGAGCTGGGGGACACGATCTTCATCGTACTCCGGAAGCAGCCGCTGATCTTCCTCCATTGGTACCACCACATCACGGTGCTGCTCTACTCCTGGTTCTCCTATACCGAGTTCACGGCCTCGGCCCGCTGGTTCGTCGTGATGAACTTCTTCGTCCACTCGATCATGTACTCCTACTACGCCCTGAAGGCGATGCGCTACCAGCCCCCGAAGTTCATCTCGATGGTGATCACGACCCTGCAGCTCGTCCAGATGATCATCGGCTGCGCGATCAACCTCTGGGCCTACCAGTTCCTGGAGTCCGGCCAGTCCGAGTGTCGCATCTCCAGGGTCAACATCAAGTTCAGCCTGACCCTCTACTTCAGCTACTTCGTCCTGTTCGCGCGGTTCTTCCGCAAGTCCTACCTGAACGACGGGCGCAAGTCCGACAGGAAGGCCTACGAGAACGGGGCCGTCGGCCACGCGGTCGAGGACTACGGCAACGGCAAGCTCAAGGAGACGTAAGGACCACCCGGGGCCCGGTCGAAGGCTGCGCGGAGGACGAGCTCGTCGGGGCTCTCTCACCTCGAGTTGGCCGGGTGGTCCGGCACACCGGAAAGACCCGAGGACCTCGGAAGCTCGACCGAGCGATAGCCTAGATACCGTTTAGCTAGCTTAAGTATCGCGGAGCCTTGGAACCCGGACCTCGGGGGGCGGGCAGCGAGGCCCTCCTCGGGCTCCGGGTCCAAGGAGGCTCGGGGGATTCGCCCGGAGAAGAATCCTCGAAGCTCCGGCACGCACGAAAATGAAGGAACCGATGGGTCGCGGGTGCCGGAGATGTTTTACGCCGATCGGTGAAACCGCCGGTCGATGGATCGTTTGACGAGGGTTTCCACTCGCGGTACCGCCGATCCTCGGGGGTGGGAAGTGGCCGACTTTTTCTTGTTTTTGTCTTTTTTGTCATTTCGTCAAGTGGCATTCTTCGGGTCTAAGGTATTCTTCGGAACGGCTTTCGCGGGGACCCTCGCCGCGATTCGGACGAGACCGCGAATCGAACGACGTCGATTACGTTGTAATAATTCACGCGTCGGGGGAAGAGTTCATACTTGGGGACGACACTCGGAGAATATCGAATGAGTCACGGTCGGAAGGACAACGACTCGGTGGACGAGCTCGGATTATTGCGCGTACGTGAATTATGCATGAAATGCACCTCCACAATGGAGCTACTCGAGGAGCTCCGATCACAGAGGTCTACGAGCCTCGACATTTTTTTTTTTTTTTTCGGTCGCGATCAAGAGCGCGCCGGGGAAAAGGAGAGACCGACGGACGGTCAATGAAGTCGCAAATATGGTAATTGAGTAAATGTTGCTCCTTCGGTGGATACCGGACGAGTCCACTAGTCGTTGGAATTCTTCTTTATAGAAAGGGGAACGTTTTCGGCCTCGGTGTTCTTTTTTTACAATTCGAGTCTCGCCCTTATCGCGGTAAGGGTTCGCCGGCAGACCCGAGTGGAGGCGCACGAGGAGGGATAAGGAGTAAAAATAAAGATTAAGGTTCTTTTACGTTGTTATCCGCGAAGGGGAGGAAAGGAAGAACGCGAGGTGTTATCGTCGGTGTACCACTTAATTCGGATCCGAGGGTCCCTTTGTGGGGAGACCTTTTGTAAAAAGGAAAAAAAAATAGAGGAAACCCGAAAACGAGGGAGAAACCCGCGCCACTTCCAGAGCTCGCTCGGATTCGGTCGAGACGGAATGAAATTTCGCGATCGGTCGACACACGTACACACACACACACGGGGGAGGGGGGACAAAACAATGGCACTATTTTCCGCAGCGAGCCTTCGCTTCTTCCGTTGGCTCGGTCGTTTTAATGATGATGCTTTTTAAATGCCGCGAGGCGTTCGCGAGGGATTCATTTTTTTATTTGACTTTACAGATATATATATATATATAAATATAAATATAAATATATGTGTATGCATGTATGTACGTATGTGTGTAACGCGTTTCCTCGACGGTGGGTGAATTCCGAGGGGAGACGACGTACTTTTAAGTGCCGCTGCGATTCGTGCAAATCCGGGGATTTACTTTCGGCCCCTCTGCGGGGGTGGATTCCCCCGAGATATATCCTTCCTGGGAATACGGGAGGACGATGCGCCATTTTGATATTTGCCGTTGCTCGTACCGTTTTCCCGTAACGAAGTGGCGGTCTCCATTTTCTCGCCGCTTTTCGCGGGGGAGTTCAACCCCGGGAGGGGTCGGTTCCGTCGCTTGTACGTTGACTTCTTGTATATCCGAGTGCACAAACCACGCCGTTAACGCTGTAGTCCCAGGCGAAGCGGCGAAACGGCGGAATTCCCCGGGATTTTTCTCGCGTTTCGCCGGTTTTCCGGCTCGCCTGGAGGAGGTTTCGATTTGCCCCAGGGTCTGCTTTTTCGTTTTCGGCGGTGACCGGGAACGAGGCCGTTGTTTAACGAGGGTAATCGCTCGTCGTTCCCTCGTAACGAGCTCGTCTTCGGAAATGTTTCCCTCTTGCGGTTCCTCGAGGGGAAATTTTCTTGACGGTGACGACATTTTTTTACGCTCCCGGTTCCTCCAGAGAGAGAGAGGAATTTCCTCTCGCGGGGAAACCCCAGGAAGAGAGCTCGGTTTCACCTCGAGGACTCTTCGCCGGGGAGGGATGTCGGAAGAAAGCGAAGGCCACGAGGATTTGTTGGAAACACTCGGGAGGGACAAATTCTTTTTCGGGAAAAGTGACGTGACGTCGTCGCGCGCAGCTTTTCCGATCGATCCCAGTCCTCGCCCTCTCTCTCTCCCTCTCTCTCTCCCTCTTTCTCTCCCTCTCTCGTAACTCTCGACCTCGCTCGGATTTCGAAAATGGACATTATTAAGGTCACTCGGGGAACTATCCTAGAAGCTTCTCTGGATTTTTGGTTTCTCGAAGGCGATCAATATACCGGTATAAGTGGCTTATTTGTTAACGTGAAAAATTAATTTGGACGATCATGATTATTTTTTTCAAAGCGCGCCAATGTTCTCGGGCTGTTATAAGGGATTTTCAACGAGGCGCGCGCAGGCCTCCCGTTAGTTCCCGCCGAGTGGCGCCGCGATCGCGTTTCGCTGCCACTTTCCGCGCCCCCGAGAAATGGGAATCGGAGGAGAAGGTTCGCGGTCGAGCTTTCGGAAAATAAGGAACGTGATTTTTTTTCCCCTTTTGCGCTCCTGGGGCGCAAGAATCGGCGCTATCGCGCGTTTCCGCTTATGGATATCGACGGGTGTTGCGCATAAAAGCCGACGAGGCTCGAATGGAATGCGCTGACCGATGACGCGAATCGTCCGCACCGGAGAAAGCTTCGAAATCGTCACGTCCCGCGTTCCCGAGTATGGCAGACGATCGGGTTCCCTCGGGCTCGTCTTCCCCGCGGGATGAGGTTCTCTTCGAGGTCCTCTTCAAGACTTGGAACGCCTTCGGGGTGACAGGCAAAGTAGGACTAGCTTTTTCTTTTATTTTCCGTTCTCTAAGTTTCGCTTTCTCGGGTCCAGGACCTAGGTCACTGCAACTCGTTGGAGAGCGATTCGGCATTTCGGGCGTCGTCGGTTTCCTATAAGCAAAAGCCCCATGAATATTTAACGCCTCGATTTTAATGCTCGACGGTGACGACTCCGTTTGCGCGGAGCGTCGCTCGCTGTCGGGAGTAATTTAAATGCCCGGGGACACTTGCGTTCGGAAATGAGCGCGGACATGAAAGGGTAATCAGCTCACAATTTCGAAATTAATTCGCAATAAGACCGTCGGTGGAAACGTTTGAATGGCGGCCGGGCCTCGCCGTCATTCAACCGGAAAATTAGCGTCCGAGGAAGATATGTATATTTATACATAAACATTTGCATTGGAGTAACCGGGATTTCTTCGCGTTCGATCGATTCGATTCCCTCCCACGTGCGGCATAAATTCTGACGAATGATAAATGAAAATGACGTCAGCGTCGGTTCCGCGTTTTTTTTTAATTTTATTTTTCGCGTAAACTCGCGCTTTTTTTTTTAATTTTATTTTTCACGTAAACTCGCACTTTTTTTTTTAATTTTATTTTTCACGTAAACTCGCGCTTTTTTTAAATTTTATTTTTCACGTAAACTCGCGCTTTTTTTTTTAATTTTATTTTTCACGTAAACTCGCGCTTTTTTCGCCTTTTAGGAGCGCGGAAGAAAGTCGGCCGTCGCGGAAATTGAATTCCGGTCGATACGCATCGTGGTTTCCGTTTTTCACCTCTAACGGGAGAGTCTCTTTTTCCCGTGGAAATTCCCGCCCGGTAATTAATCTCGAGAGGTCGGTCGACCGGACGATCTTTGGCGTCGTCGAGGATCCGAAAAGGAAAAAATCGGAAAGTCCCTCGGACCCAGGGGCCGTTAAGGAGATTCGTTTAAAAATTAAAAGCGAAGCGGGGACTCCGGGGATCGCCTTCGGGACCGTTCCCCTCTTCCCGGAGGGGATTGGCAAGGAGCCAAGAAAAGAATCGCCGGTTTAATCCCTTCGATCCCCTCGAAGCGGTTGGCAAGGCTTTTTCGTCGTCTTGCATACGTGCTCATTTATTTTCCCCTGATATTATCAAGGACTTTATCCGAAAACAGACGTAGGATGGACCTCGCGCGTCGACCGACCGTGAAACCGGCATAATCGAGAGAGGACAAGGAGGCCGTTTTCCTCCTCTGTCGATTTTTATTCTTTATTTTTTGTTAGGCGATTGCGCGGCGCAATTTGACGACAGCCTATTTAATTTCGTTGTCCTTATCTATGGGTGGGATGGGAGGCGAAAAATGGCGAGGTGAGGTTGCCAGAGATAGTTCCTCCATTTCTCCATTTTTCCTAGGGTCCCTAATTTTCCTTACGCCCCCGAGTACCGTTCGAGCACCACCGTAAGCACAAAAGCAGACCCGAAATGGAGTTAAGGGATGCGACGAGTCGATATATCGTTCGACTCGTCCCATGGCTAGTGGATCGACATCCGACGAGTCGATATATCGTTCGACTCGTCCCATGGCTAGTGGATCGACATCCGACGAGTCGATATATCGTTCGACTCGTCCCATCGCTAGCCGACGAGTCGCGTCGGGATCAGCGCACAAATCCGCACGGGGGAAGACGCACGTTTTCGCGTATTCTTTCCTTTCGTTTCTTTCGTTTTCTCCGCGGCCCTTTTCCTTTCCTCCTTTTTATCATTACCGTTGACTTGCACTGGTGCAATCATCCGTTGGCCGCAGGCCGGCCACGAGAGGGCGCGAATCGCTCGATTCGGATTGCGGCGGACCTTTCGTTCGGTCGTTTCGGGAGAGCCGCGCCGATGGATGCCACGGGGTCGGGTGCATCGTGAACCAGACCCGGACGAGGAGAGAAGGGGAAGGAAGGAATAGAAGGAGCGTACGCGCGACTCTTGCGTGTAAGTCCGCCGATAAGAGGACACCGCTCGGCTCGGGTGGTCGATCGAAGCGGGCGCGACTTCGGTTTATCGCGAGCCTTGTCGGTCGTCATCCCCGTAGAATTTAATTACCGGGACATCCCTAGTGGGTCCGGCCAGGAACGAGGAAAAATCCCCGAAGGAATGGGAAAGCTCGCGGGGATATTCCCCTTGCGGCGCTCGATAGCGAGACGAGAGGACGAGCGTTTATTTTATAAATTGTTAATTCGGGGCTTACGAAAAGTGTCGTTGAAATTACCCTCGTACCGCCGTCGCCGGTCGAGGGGACGAAGGTTTATTTTTTTCTATCAGCTTCCCGGTAATCTGGGAAGGTACGCGGTCAGGGTCGCGTCCCCGGGATGTCCCTAGGAGGCGCCGTCGCCCGTGGCCGCGCGATAGTCGATGGTCCTTTCTCGGGAGGCGGCGCTCTCCCTTTCCCGAATTCGGCTCGCGCGGTTTCTTCTTGAAACGATGCCTCCGTAACCCGCGAAGTCGAGGAGACTTCGACGCACCTATGAAAATGCGTCGGCGTCCGAAGAAACGCGAGCGCGAGAGGGGAAGGAAACGTCGCATTTTGCTTACATTTAACGGGAAGATGAACGGTGAGGGAGGCCAAGTCGAGAAGAACGCTCCTTTAAAGCTTTTACAGGCCGCAATCGCCCCCCGATCCTGTAACCGGGGTCGTGGAGTTCGCCATCTTGGAACTTTCGAATGCGGGCCTCCCATTGGCGGAGACGGGTCACGTGACTAGGTGGTTTCCAAAATGGCGGACCGCAGCTCCGATGGACGAGGGAATCGACAAGGGTGTCGGGGGAAGGGAAATTCGGCGCGAGTCCGTTCAAATTTTTTCACGTTCTCGGGCACCTTTTGTCATCGCGTGTGTACGTATGCATAGGCAATGACGTTGATATAAATAAAGAGAAAACGATTTCCGAAGTTCGACGGCATTTCAGTTTGGAGAGTCACCGACGGGGGTTCGAAACACCTTGACAGGTCTCTTGAAAAATTCTTCCTTAGAGATTAAGTAGTCGACGGTATTCTAGAACGCGAGGAGTCGCGTCTCGTTTGTTCCTTTTTTTTTTTTTTACGGTCGAATCGTTTGCGAGATTCGCAGTTAAGTGCTGGACGCGTTCGGGAGGACGAGACCTTGACCCACGCCTGGCGAACGCGTGATGGCGATAACTCCTACCCTCCGATACGGCGCAGAGCTACAAAGTTAAGATTATAATGAAAACATCACGCGATCTCTGACATCCGATTATCGAGTCCAGCTTGATCGGAAACGATGGCCAACTCTGCGGACGTTGCCCCGGAGACATCCAGACTTCGCCGTGGATTAAGGAGGATACCCGATCATCCGACACCTGCTTCTTCGTTCGTCGCATACGATTGGCCGCCACGTAGCGCCGATAATGTTCCGATTAAGTCGAAAAAGGGGCGGTTAAGCCCCGTCTCGAAAATAAAATTGCGATAAGTCGATCAATGACCAAATTCGGCCGGCTACCGCAGGGCGCGATTAATTCCGCCGACGTAAATCGTACGAGACGCTCCGCGAGAGGAACTCGGGAACCCGATCCTTCGGAAAATTACGCGAGAACTCTTTCTTGCAGGTGGGAATGATTAATTGGATCTGGCTGCACCTCCCGCTTAACTCATTGAGGCACGGTGGTATTAAAAGTGTCCCACCTTTTTAACGCGTGAACATGCACGGTGGGACTACTTGAGTCCCACTCTATGACAACAAACTTAATTGAATTATTATTATTTTTTCATGTTTTTACATTGTCATTCCCGTATCAATAAAAATATAACAACTTTCTTGGATTTAAAGGGGAATAAAATTTCCGTGCGACATGGGCTTTTTTTTTTTCTATTTTTTAATATTCCGTACCTCGAAGGGTTAACTCGACCGGACGACCGAGGAGACGGCCCGACGTAGTTCACGTGGACTTCCAGGTGGAGGTCCAAGTTTTTCGGACTTGGCAAAAATGCACCTCGGAAATGACGGAAGTGTTGAACCCTGACACGGCGCGACGACGTCGAATACCTTTCGGCGTTACGTTACGCGTGACGCGAGAGGGGACACCCGCGCGACCACGCGACGCGTCATGGAAATCTTTCCTCCTGCTCGCCCAAGGCGAATGCGCGAAACGCCGGCGAACTTTGCCCGTCCTTTCGGAAACGAGAGGTCGGCAGAGTCCGCCGTATTGCGCGCCGTTCCCCTCGAGCCTCGTGCCGAACCTCGGAAACTCGCCGGACGGATTTCCTGCGCTTCCACCTTCCGTCCTTACGCCGACCGAGTGATGAAAACGCCGGAACGTTTTTTTTCTCTCTTTCTCTCAGGCCCGGTATCCGTGACCCTTGTCTTCTCAAGATTGTAATTAACGCTCGCAGTAAATACGGTTTCCTTGCTCGGGGACGCGACGAGCAAGAAACCCACCTCCATGTAAATCGTCGGGAGGAGGATCGTATGTTACACGTTAAGCGGGAAAAAAAAATCGTGCAGGTCGCCACGCGCGACAGGCCTAGGAATAAAACCAGGAGGAATTTATCTGGACCCTTTAATACCCGAAAGACGGTATCGTCCGGCAAACAGCGACCGGCGTGGACTTTGACGCCTTCCAGAGTGAGGAGAGGATCACGCGACTCCGGCGATGGGACACGGACGAGGCACGAGGCTTCCCCGACTCGGCTCTTTCAGCGGAGTTGCGTGCGCGGTTTTTTTTCTTTTTCTTTTTTTTTTTCTTTTCCTTCACATTCAGCGAGACTAATTTCCCGACCCGAGTTCACACGGTCGGCTCCGACCGACATCGCGAATCGCATATTCGACGGCTTAAATTATTCAGATTCGTAATAAACCAGGCGATTCGAATTTCAAATCGGCGCTCTTCCGTTGCCCGTCAGCTGTGTCGCATATCGCGCGACTTGCAAATCCCGACGTTTCGATGCGCGGACATTGCGCTTAATTAGCCGCCGAGCACGCGTCGTTAATTTAATTAATGTTAATGCTATCTCTGGAAGACTGTGTCAATGATAAGCCACGCGAAGGATCGTCGGGTGAGGCCTCTGGAGCGCGTATCGCTTTTTCTTGCAATCCGGCCACCTTTTAATAGCCGAGCGTATTTGTATTCGCTGTTTACAAAAGATTTATCCCGGGGTGATTTTTTTTTTTTTCCACCGTGAATAAGTGACCGCAATGCGGATTTTCTAGGGCACGGTACGAAAGTTACGCGTCGCGGATGCAGCAAATGATAATGGCCAAAAACGCTACACCTTTTATGCCATTCGGTTGGTCTTTCGATGGTATCGTCGCGAGGCGACTCCGTGATCGATTAATCCCCCTTTGGTTCATGTTTATGCCAGGCGGGTCAAAGGGTAATCGCAAGGTGGTAGCTTATGAGGTGGTGGCTTATGAGAAAATTAATACACACGCGGAAGTCGAATGCAATTGACATTTTTACCTAGCGAGGCCAAAGAACAAGAAATGTAATGTAGCCCAACGAGGAGCGCCTGTAAACGATAAGCGTATCGCTAGATTTATCGGCTCGCAATGTCGGCGCGAGTCAACGACACGTGTATTAATATGCACTTACTGCTAATTAACGTCGACGCAGGTCAATGCGAGCCGATAATGCGACATTCCGAATGCATCCGATTCTTCGCATTTGGGTGGTCTCGAGATTTTACCCCTTTTCAACGATTTCGTTCAATTTGGACTCTAGTCCATTTCCCTCTCCTGTTTGTACCGCGACCCGCCGAACATGCATGAGTCATGTCGACGTTTTACATACATTGTAAGTACATCCGAGGGCCGTTAACGAGTGCATAATGCTTGCGCAATCGAAAACGCCGAAGCTACCGAGACGTTACTCTCGGATGAAGTCGTTACTTAAGTCGAACCTTTTCCTTCCTCTGGTCGTTATGCCATTAATTATCTGTAATAAGTGGCAGCGTTATTTCCAGGTTTTCGCGTACAATTGCATACACGAGGATCTGGAGATAAAGAAGCCTGGAAGGACGTCCAGAAATGACCGTGACAATGCAAGCCGGAAGGTCGTTGCCAAGTGGCTGACCATGAAGCGAGAGTTTGATCGGCGCCCTTATCGTCGTACGATGAATTAGGTACGATTAGATAAGCACGGACTTATTGCGGATAGTTTTCGGCACGTGGATACGCAGGGTCGAGCTGGTGCACTTCCTTCTTCGGCACTGGCAAGCCGGTAATGGTCTTAAAGGTTGATCGCACCGTCGATGTACGGCGAGTTAACGGAAGCCTATCCATGCTGGCCAATGTACCTTCGCTAACGCTATTACGCGATGTCTGCTCGTCTGGTCTTGTACTTGCACTTCGACGAGGAGACGGCCGAGGAAGGTCACTGCTAGGCGACTCGAACTGGGAATGAGTTTCGAATTTTTAACGAATATCCGATTTTTTTCGTCCTCATTGTGTTCCCTTTTCCACGATGTCGACTACGGGGGCCTTGACTGTGTTCTGCTGAATTGGCTGAACCTTAGCATAATTCAACAATTAGCGATTCCGTCGGCTCGTTACTAAAACGTTTGAGATAGATAATGTACATTTGCATGCATCTTATTATGATAGGTGATTTAACTTCCACTTTTTTTAGACGCGGACGTACCGTACAAAGAATACTTACCACTTTCTTTTTTTTCTTGGGAATGGTTTGGGGTCATTCTAATTGCTCTATCTGGGATTAATTTAAAAACGTGCGTATCGTTGCAAATAACCGATGTATGTATCATTAACCTGATTGCGAGGAATTCTGATAGTCGTGATCGTTTTTTGACTGCTCGATGCATAAGTTGAGTAATTCAACTGTATTTTGCGGAGCTGGTTGGATTTTTATTAAAATGGAGATGTGCCAACTTTTGACATCAATTAAGGTAGTTATTTTACCGAATGTCAAATGTCGAGTCGGTTGGTTTAAATTAATCTGAATAAGGTGAAGGTGTAAATAGTGATGTCAATTAATAAGAAATTACTTCTATCGTTAACATAGACTTTGTATCGAGACGAAGTAAAGTCTTACGATGCGTTGGGAATAAAGAAATGAAAGGATGTTAGTAACGATTGGAAAATGATTGTAAACTTCTCGTTAACGTTTATAATTTTTTGGGGGGAAAAACACTTATAAAATTCTCTTGTGTTAACTAACTGTTTAGCTTTCTAGGAAACTTAATTTTTAATTGCTTCCCTAGTCACAACTAATTGCAAATATCAGCAACATAACGCGGAGAAAGTATTTCTTCGTTCCCATTAATTTCTCTTTAATCCTCCCACGTCAAGTTCTGCTTACATGTTTCCGTCGGTCTTAAAGATGTCAGCACTTGTCAGGTCCCTGTTGGACAACTCTCTCTCTTAGAGTTTCGTATTTCTTGAACTTAGATAACAGCTGCTTACAGGAAAGCAGTACACATATATAAATATACGTTACTTTGATATTGCTCCTACAAATAATTAGCAACGAAGCATTTAATAAAAATTCAAGCGAAAATGGAGCATAGCATCGTGTAGACAAAACGATCCCAAATCTATCTTAAAATTAACAAAGTTTTATTACGGTATCTAAATAAATTATTAATATACATACAACGTTTAAAATAATTAATTATCATTTTGTCGTTGGAGTATTCTCTTTGCCCCAGTCCTCGGAAACGTACTTCAGCAAGTCAGTGAGTCCCTCAAATTCTATTCTGCTTTGAGGAGGATCATTTTTTGGTATAGTGGGTAACAGAGAACCCATTTTCAATCGAAACTCTGCGGCATTCGTGGCTCCCGAAAGTTTCCATATAGCGTAAAAGAAAATGCTGCAACCTGAGACGGCGTACAAAGTACCCCAGCCTAAAGCTCTAAGAGCCAATGACGATCCGGTTTCGGCCATGCCTTTAGCCCCAACTATGCCTTCGCTAAAACCCTTGGGATCCTGCTTTTTTACAGCTCCTAATGCTGCTCCAAACCCAATGATAGTAGACATACCAGCGACAGCGGTCAAAAATATTGTAGCTGTGTTTGAAAGAAAATCACATTTTTTCCTAAAACAATGTTATGCGAGGGAACCACTCTTAACGATCATTTCGTAAGGTTCTATTAATGGATTCGAAGCTTTATTCTCAACGGATATAAAATCGTTGACACATATTTAATAAAAATCTCTTGTATAACCTCAAGATTTTGAGGTTAGTTCAGCGAGTATCAAGCAATGCAAGTGAAAGAAGGTTTTATTTATTAAAACGTGAAATAAAGTTACCTCGAAAATTATATTTTTTCTTCTCTGTATCCTCCGCAGTTGTCATCTGTCCATTTTTCAATGAATTCGTATCTATATTCTCCGATACAACAGTATTTAAACCGGTAGCCATTTCTGCAAATACTCGACGCTCATTGGTCGGTTAGGTAGACATGACGTCCAATCAAATTCCGCCGTTCGGGCATCAACTAGGATTGTCGATGATCGATATGCTGCGTCGATTTTCTGGCACACAATTGTGGATAACACTTTAATATAGTAACTTTAGCTTACAGGGTAAAACAATCTTGTCGAAACAGGTTGAAGTGGAATTTCTGACACGTTGTCAGGTGCGGATCTACTTTTTTTCTCCTCGTCGCACATAGGTAGGCTGCGATAATTCCATTTCTCTCAGTTCCTAGATTAGCGAGGCGCTGTTGACTTTAGGAACGACTCGCGATGCAACTGTCATTAGAAATCCCATTATCGATGGAGTTAAACATGCGGAACAGGTCGTAAGTGGCCGCAAAGGGGAACCGAGAGGAACGTAGTGGTGCAGAGATGGGTGTACGCGATGTTTTCACTGATTTCTCCTTATAAAAGGTGATCCGGCTGCGGTGTCATCGTTCAGAATGAGTGAAAGAAAGTTCACGCGTGGCCTCGGAAAACCGGGCATGGCCGCGCAGCTCCGGGAAACCGTTTCTCAGGTCGTTCGCGAGAGCACGGTGCAGGTAAGCCCACTGCCTTCCTACGAGTAAACACATGCAAATTCACTTGCAAGCACAATTATGCAATGATATGAGATAAATGCTCCGAGAGGATGTACACTTCCACTTCGCTTATCTCTATCGGTTCCCCACATTGGACATTAATTCTCAATGGTGCTACCATTCCGTAGCATTCGCAGTGCCTCTGAAACTTCCTCATGAAATATTAACGTCTTGTTTGATACTAAGCGTAGTGGGTCAAGTTATCTGAGAATGTTATAAACGACTTTCAAATAACTTCTTTGGTAATACATTTTTTTAAATTTAGTCACTGGAAGTATTCACTGTTTCAGAATAAACCACATTTGGTTGACCCAATTGATTTTGAAAGTTTTGTTCTGAAGAACAAGACGTTGCTGCAAAATGATCCGCAGCGAGAACTCCTACTTTATCCTCAGGATGACGTGTCGGTAAGAATATGTCAACTCTGTGCTATTAATATGGTATTAATTCTCTGAATAAATAATGTTTAAAATTATGTATGAATTATTATCAGTTTTTTGAATATGTTAGAATTTATAATTTCCTTCTTTTCAGCAAGTGGTTTTGCCTAGACGGTACCGAACTACCGTGCCTACTGTGCCACAGATTTTGGAAAGTTCTGAAGAAAAGGAAAATCTCCTTACTAAAGAATGTCTGCGGAGCTATGCATCCAACTGGAATCTTATTCACTATAAATACACCGCATATAGTGGGACCTACCTTGATTTGCCCAAGTACGATACATTCCTAAAATTCATAATTGCAACTGTTTTAATTTTCAAAGATGAAACAATAAAATTCTATGGCATTTTATAGAAATACCAGATCAGATGACCTAAGAGATGAAGTATATGAAATTGACACAGACGTGGATCAGGTGGACGAGGTATACATTTTCGTTTTCAGGAAATCTGACAAATTAATCAACTAAAATAATTTCAGGACCTAACAAAAAGTGATGGCATAACAAAACAAGGCTACCTTATGAAGGGTCCAGAAATTGGAAGTGGCGATCGAATGTTCGTACATATTGGCTCGAAGTCATTCAAGCGACGATATTGTCATCTGAGACAAGAAGTTGATGGCACTTATATCCTGGAATTATTCAAAGATGAAAATAAGGGCGAAGCAAAGTTGACGATAGTTATGGATTTCTGTACCGAAGTTGTAAGAAATCCAAAACGTGGAAGGTACTGTTTTGAATTGCGAATGAGTGGTACTCAAAAGTCGTACACTTTTGCGGCTGATAATGAGACCGAATTGCAAGATTGGCTGTTAAAATTAAGTTCTGTAGTGCAACATTATAAACAACAGGAAGAAAAGAGGGCAGCTTCTCTCGAGAGAACATGCAATACACCACCTCCGTCTCCACAACCGATGCAGGTATATATTATCTAAATATGAAAATAGATTTAATCATGGTTGCAATTACCATTTAATTATTTTATATGATTTGCCTTTTAGGTTTATGGCACATTGAAGGGGTTAGAGCAGAGTATGAATCCTCAGTTGATAAAGTATTCACGTGAAACAGATACCAGTATAGCTCTAGCAAGGCGAGAAAATAGAAGAAGATTATTTAGTATGTATCCACTAATGTCCCACGTAAAAAGTCCAACTGGAAATATTCACGAAACAAACGTGGATCCATACAAGGAACAATTTGGCCAACGAATTTTTGTTAAATGCGAAAGTCTTAAATTTAGACTCCAAGCACCGATAGATGAAAAAGAATCTCTATGCCAAGTTGAACCTTATCAAACCACGTTGAGCCTCTTTGATGCTAGAAATGGCAGAAAGCTCACAGAAAACTTCCACTTTGATATTAATCATGAAGCTGTCCGAGACATGGTGAAGGAACTCAGTCCGGAGGGTGTTATGTCCGAGACTGTTGAAGATACTAAAATGCCAGATGAAATTAAAAATATTCCTGTGGAGTGGATCATGTATCCAAAGCAGGTATGATCTTTAAGAATTCTAAATTTCTATCTGACTTTCTAACGACTGGCGTATTTATTTCAGGCAATACTGAGCATCAGCAATCCACATCCTGATATTTTTCTTGTTGTAAGGATCGATAAGATTCTGCAGGGTAGCATTTGTCAGACTTCAGAACCGTACCTTCGAGCTACAAAGGACCCTCGTTTAGGCTTAAAAGTACACAAACAGGTTCGAGCATGTTGCCAAAGGTAATGATACCGGAGCAAAGCATTTTTCCAACGTACAATTGTTGAAACTACGGAGATTAATATTTCGCTTTCATGATTTCTCTAGATTGGGCAATTACAGAATGCCCTTCGCTTGGGCGGCAAGGCCCTTGTTTAGGTTATACAGTAATGAATTGGACACGTCATCTGACTTTCCAGCCATATACAGGCAAGAGCCAAATAAGATAAGGGACGAAGAATTACTAAGACTCCTTTCGGAGTACAGGAAGTATGTGCTCTTTGATTTTACTATGTAGCGAAAATCCACCGGAATAAAAATTTAACACTTTTTATGACATTTCAGACCTGAAAAACTTAACAAATTGACTGTGATACCGGGATGGTTGAAATTAAAAATTGAACCCATTACAGACATTCCTGAAAGTGAGCATCTTTCAAGAAATTTCTACCTTATCCTTGACGAATGTAATAATGTAATTCTCAATATGGTTTTTAGATACTTTGACAACATCGTTAACACCGTTGAAGCAATTTCCTATACCACCCACAAATTGTCCCACCATCGAAGTTGCAGAATTTGAAAGTTCTTCCGAAAGAGAGGTCCATCCCTATACAACATACGTTAATCACCTTTACGTCTACCCTCAGACTTTGTCTTTCGATACCCAGAAAATGTTTACACGAGCCAGAAATATTGTGTGTATCGTTGAGTTGAGGGATGATGATAACGAGGACATACAACCACTGAGGGTATTGTAAATCTTAATTTGACAGATCAATAGTAACAATTATTATCCTACGTAAAATTTGAAAAGTGCTCTGCTAAAATTTAGGAACATTAATTAGTGTCTCGTTTAACAGTGCATCTACGGTAGACCAGGTGCACCTCCCCTGAGTCTACGAGCATCGTGTGCAGTATTACATCATAGCGCAGTTCCATCCTGGTACGAAGAGATCAAAATAAGGCTGCCGACAAAGCTTCACCAAAAGCATCACCTCCTTTTCTCGTTTTACCATATCAGTTGCGATATGAATAAAAAAAAAGAGAATGGCATTGAAAACTGCGTAGGTTATGCTTGGGCACCGTTGCTACATAAGGGAAGGTGAGTTCGTTTGACAGTTCCATTAAATCTCTGTTAGATGAACATTTAATCACATCCTCCATAAATAAAAAAAATGTATTTACTGTTTTAAAAATTTTTGTTATTAGATTGAACGTCGATATGGATGCAAATATTCAAGTATTACCAGTAGCAACGCATTTACCTGCAGGATACCTTTCCATACAACCCCTTGGCCTGGGGAAAGGGGTAAGAGTAAGATCATCTCAATCATCAGCACATTAATGTTTTTTATGTTCAAAGGCTTTGCTTCCCCTCCGAACCTTTCAATGTTACGGTACTTGCATCATCGATCGAATACATTGGGTAAAAATTTGAAAAAAAAAATATAGCATGTATCGCAACACTGAGATCTCTGGGGAAGCATTAGCTTTGCAGCTGGCATTTAAAAAATGGATACCGGGGCATGCCTCTCTGAATGTTGACAATTCTACCATTTTGTATCATCGTCCCATACGTGAGTTAACTTTAGCATTATGGTTGTGCTTTGGATGCATCACCAACTGGGCTTTGTGTGCTTTTTTACCGTATTTATCATACATATATAAGATTCACGATTTCACCGAATGAAAGTACCCGTAAAAATAAATATTTCCTTCCTTCTGTAGAACGCTGGCCCGGAGATCACTTGGGTGGACGCACAGAGGCAGATCTTTACAGTGGGGTTTCAACTTATCTCAACGGTATTTACCAAGGACCCTCATTTGCACAATTTATTCGCTCACGCGGAGAGGATCCTGGAGACGAAGCCCTCGGCGGTGCCGTCCGATTCGGAAACCTGCAAGATATTGAAAGCCGCTCACGCTATACAGCTAGTCACCGCTATCACGTTTCTACCGACTATTCTGAACCAGCTTTTTGCCCTGCTGATATCAAACACCAGCGAGGACGTCGAGCTGTACATCATCAGGGTGCTGGTCCACATAATAAATTTGGTGCACGACGCTGGCCGGAAAGAAATCCTGCAGGCTTACGTCAAGGTCTAGGATCGATTATTCGTTAGGTACATCAAACGCGAAGGAGTTATCCGAGATTAATGCTCGCTTCCGTTCGCAGTTCGTCTTCGTGTCGCCTTCCAAGGGGAACGGGAGCACGACGGTGCACGAACAACTCGCGAAGAACCTCCCGATATTGTTGCAGCCGAGCAACACCGACTTCCTGGTGGTCAACAAGTTCATGCACCATTCCAGTTTCTTCTTCGAGATCATGGTGAAGAGCATGGCTCAGCATTTATTAACGACCGGCAGAATAAAGGTGAGTACGCCTCCTGCGAGAAGAAAGCGGCTCTCGAGACGCGTAAATGCCCGCTTTAATGGCAGATGCACAGAAACGAGCGGTTTTGCAAGGAATACCTCGACAGGATAAAGCATCTCATTGAGGTCGTGACCCCGTACATCATGAACAAGTACAAGGAGATGCCCGTCGAGACGCACGAGTTGAACAAGAGCCTCGCCCATTTCTTGAAGGTGAAGGTCTCTCCTACTGTTCTTTTAGGTTTTTGCTCCAATGACCCGCGTTACTCTTTTCTTTCAACAGAGATGCCTGACGTTCATGGATCGAGGGTTCGTCTTCCGTTTGATCAACTTTTATATGGACCACTTTGCCCCGGGAGACCCCAGGACGTTGCACGACTTCAAGTTCGCGTTCCTACAGATCGTCTGCTCGCACGAGCATTACATATCGTTCAACCTGCCCATGATGCAGTCCCGAGTGACCAGTAGAGGTAAGATCTCCGGGGAAATCCTAATGAGGCATACCTTCCTCGCAATACGTAAACGAATTGTAACGCTCGCTTTCGTTCTTTGCTTCGAAGAGACAGGGACCGAGCCCGAATGTGACGGTACGTTCAGCCAACGTTCCCGCACTCCTTTAACGTATTCCGCGTGTTCTCACGACCTTTTGCAAGCGAAAATAAACCCCTTTCCACTGGCCCTTTTCGTCGCTTCGCTTGGACGAGAGAGTAGTGACAGCCTCGTAGCGATTAGACAGTTTTCGTACACGTTCGCGTACTTCGTCAGATCTTCGTTCCACTTGAATGTCGAATTTAATCCACCTTTTCGCACCGACGATCCGTCGTAGAGAACCCAGCTTATTTCTCCCGGTTCTTTTCAGATCTGGTGAACGAGTACTGTTTATCGGAGGACTTCTGCAAGCACCACTTCCTGGTCGGTCTTCTCCTGCAGGAGGTCAAGATGTCCCTCAACGAGGTCGTGCAGATCCGCAGGGTAGCGATCTCCACCCTGAGGGACCTGATCGCGAAGCATGAGCTGGACGATAGATACCAAAATAAAGTACGATCACAGACTAGCGTCGAGCTCTTCTTCTCGAGCATGAGTCTATAACAAGTCGTTCGGGTTTCAGGGTCAATTGAGTAGAATAGCGTCAATTTATATACCCTGGCTCGGGATCGTGCTCGAAAATCTACACAGACTGCAGTCCGTCCATAGCGAGGTCAAGGCCGAGGTGAAACACAATCCTGCCAATAGGTTGTCAACGAGCAGCACGTTTCTCGCGAGTAAGGATGCCACGGGGAGTCCCGTGGCCACTGGAACACCAAAGTCAATTCACAGGTGCGATCGAGTCGGTTACCAGGTCTTTGAAATATTTTCTGAATAATGTGTACGCTTTTTCTTTGTTTTCCCAGGTTTACCCTGCACCTCGACAGTCAGTCCCCCGTTAGAGCGTCGATGCATCTTCGAGATTCGACGTACTTTGCTGCTATAGCCGGTCAGGGTCTCGTCAATGGATATTCTTGCGCAAGCATAGAGTCGGACGCCTCGACGATGTCCGGTGCTTCTCAGTCAAATGTTTCACAAGAGACGGCGATAATTCGAGAGCCTGCCGAAAATGGCACCAGCGAGGAGAAGGGCCATTCTCGAAGTCTCAGCGTCACTCAGGCTTCTCCTAGATGCGACAAATTGCAATCCTCCGAAGTCAAGGATTTGCTGCTCTGTTTCCTGTTTGTCATCAAACATCTGGGCGATCATCAGGTCATCGCCTGGTGGCAGCAGTGCAGCGACGTCGAGACTTTGAGCTTCTTCACGGTCATAGAGTGAGTTCGAGTTTACCCTGGTTGAAGATAACGTTATAAATTCGTTCGCTCTTCAGGTTGAGCCTCCACCATTTCAAATACGTTGGAAGAAGGCAGATATCCACAAATCTAGCCAACAGCAGTGGGAAACCTCGGACCGTCAAGGCGATGACGCTGCCTGCCAGGATGGCACCTCCTGATTTTTCATCGGAAAGTCCTGCGACTGGGACCCTCCAACCTCATAATTCCACCGCCAGGGAGAATCTCGCCGAAAACGATAGTGGAAAATTATATCAAGCTCTGTTGGATGCTAACATGGCTACGGAAGTGGGATTGATAGCCCTAGACTGCGTGGGATTATTCTGCATTCACTTCAAGGTAACCTAAGCAGAATTGAGTACTCCTGAGCATGATCCAAATTGCAGGGAAGCTTAGAATTATTTCTTTCCAATCGTGGACCTCTAAAATAAAAATTCAAATTGGATTAATTTTTTATCGCTCCCCAGGATGCTCTTCTAGCGGGAGACGGAGACAATCCCGTGATGCAGAAGATATTCGGGATCTACCTTCTCTTCCTTCAGCTCGGCCAGTCGGAGACTCTGTTCCGACACGTTTTCGCCGGGCTTCGGGCCTTCTTGAATAATTATTCCATCGTTCTTTTTCAGGGTACGTAATAAATCTTGCATTCTCTTATCATCCCCAACTTTGTCACAATAATTGCTCTCGCAGGTAACGCCGTGTTGTGCGGCAGGCTGTGTTACGAACTACTGCGATGCTGCAACAGCAAACTAAGCTCGATCAGGCAAGAGTCTTGTGCTCTCCTGTATTTGTTAATGAGAAGCAATTTCGAGTTCACCAGCAGGAAGGGATTGACCAGAGTGCACTTGCAAGTACGATCGAATTCCCTTTTAAAGTGTTTCTAATTCTACAAATGTAAGGACCGAAGTAACCTTGTATTTTTTTTTTAGGTCATAATCTCGGTCTCGCAGATGCTCGGCAACGTCATTGGTCTGAATAATTCAAGATTCCAGGAATCGCTGTCCTTGATTAACAGCTACGCGTCCTCGGATAAGGTCATGAAGGGAACCGGGTTCCCGGTCGAGGTCAAGGATTTAAATAAAAGAATCAGAACCGTGTTAATGGCTACCGCTCAAATGAGGGAGCACAACAACGATCCCGAGATGCTGGTCGACTTGCAGCACAGTTTGGCTAATTCGTACGCCAGCACTCCGGAGTTGAGGCACACCTGGCTGGAAACCATGGCCAGGAATCACGCGAGAGACGGAAACTTCTCCGAGGTAGGATAAATCTAATGCTCTTATTAATTTTCGATACCATTCTACGAGCTGCGACGTGCAATAAGTATCTCGGTTGCAGGCCGCTTGTTGCCAGCTGCATATAGCTGCGCTGATGGCCGAATATCTGAAGCTGAAGAACATCCACTCTTGGGGCG
The DNA here is from genome assembly GCF_000612105.2 of Orussus abietinus. Lineage (NCBI taxonomy): Eukaryota > Metazoa > Arthropoda > Insecta > Hymenoptera > Orussidae > Orussus > Orussus abietinus. The sequence goes on from NW_019396014.1 coordinate 2,603,445, forward strand.
CCGAAGCGTTCGAAAAGATTTCTGTCAACATTTTGAAAGACGAGCGCGGACTGAAGCTCGATGCTGGTGAGATTTGTATGTCTTGCACATGTTTGTCCTTTATTAGATATCGTAGGTAGATAGAAGCATGACGTCTTCGTTCGTTCCGATCCTCTTGCATGTCTCCTGGTCATCTGCTCGTGATTTTTCTATCGCGTGTCGTGAATGCACGTTGCATGAATACCTAGAAAAATACAAGTCGTGTTACGAGTGACGCGTTATTTTTCAATGAACTTCCAGGCGTACAAGATATCCACTACAACGAGTACCTCCTTCTCGAGCAGCTGGAGAGCGCAGCCGAGATGTTGGAGAAGGCCGAACGATTCGAGCTGCTGGGCCATCTGTACCGATTGATAATACCGATGTACGAGGACAAGAGAAATTACGAGGCCCTGTCGAATTGTTACCAACACCTGTCGCAGGCCTGCAACAAGATCGTCGAGGTCACCCGGAGTGGGAGGAGGCTGCTCGGCAGATTCTACAGGGTTGCGTTCTTCGGCTCCGTAAGTGCATCGCCATCGTCACATCTTGGGTATTGATAAGGGATCGAGATAAGTCGATCTTTCGGTCCAGGCATACTTTGAGGAGGAGAACGGCCAGGAGTACATCTACAAGGAGCCGAAGGTGACGTCTCTCTCCGAGATCTCCGAGCGGTTGCATCGACTGCATTCCGAGAAGTTCGGCCCTGAGAACGTAAAGATGATCATGGACTCGGTCCCGGTTAATTCCGCCGAGTTGGACCAGAAGTTTGCGTACATCCAGGTGACCCATGTCACCCCTTACTTCGAGAAATTCGAGCTGGACGCCAGGCCCACCGAGTTCGAGCAGAACCACGACGTCGGTTGTTTCATGTTCGAGACTCCTTTCACGAAGGAGGGCAAGGCCAGGGGGAATCCCGAGTACCAGTGGAAGAGGCGCACGATACTGACTAGTAAGAACCGGTAAAAGCGGTACAAGGGGTAGGATATGATAATTCTTCGTTTCTTTGCAGCGCAATACTGTTTCCCCTATGTCAAGAAACGCATCCCCGTCGTCGAGAGGAGAGTCGTCGAGCTCAGCCCCATAGAAGTGGCCTTGGACGAGATGCGGCAGCGCGTTCAGGAACTGGAAGACGTCGCCTTGATCGCTCCAACCGATGCCAAGAAACTTCAACTGAGGCTTCAAGGAAGCGTTTGCGTCACCGTCAATGCAGGTCCTCTTGCGTATGCATCCGCGTTCCTGGATCCGGCACTCTCTGCCCAGTATCCCGATGATAAAGTGGACGAGCTGAAAGACGTCTTCAGGTATTTTTAAATTGGCCTGGAAATTTGTCTGCACTCGAATGATTAATATTTCCGATATGGTGATTTCTTACGCTTCTGTATTTTTCTTTCGTTACCTCAGGGAGTTTGTGAAGATATGTTACACCGCTCTTCAGATCAACAGCAAACTGATAACGGCCGATCAACACGAATATCAGGAGGTGTTGCGGGAGAACTATCAAAAGCTCTGCCAAAATTTGTCTTCCCTGCTCGGCGAATCGGTTTGGCCGGACGAGCAAGTTGGGAGCTTCAAACGAAACAGCGCGGCTCTCTTTAGTGCTATAAGTGGTGCTAACAGCCATACTAGTACAGCTTAAGGTCTAACTAGCACTTTATTCCACCACTGGGAATCGTTCGACTAGTCTTTATTTGTAGCGAATGGAAAGAGAAGTAATTTGCTTTTAACCCTCGAATCGACCGTTATTAAATCAAGTCGTATTCTGTCAATTCTCAGGTACAACGACAAAGAATTGTAATTATTTTATAGGCTAACAGTGATTAAAGAGGTGGGCACTGCGAAGTATCCAGGGAAAGGCTTCATCGAGTGCTCCACCGAAGGATGTTTTTTTTATATCGAATGTAAAATGACTCGTAGGGTTTAATAATGATCGATTCGACTAATTCTCAGGGTATGTATAGTTTAATTCAATCGATTTTAATCAAATGAGGAGGATTCGAGTGAACCGATCGATTGATTTGTTCTCCTAAAAACGATCAATTTTTTTTACATACCCCGAATAATATATATTACTTGGTACAGACTAAAGGTACAAATTAGATTTCAGTTTAAGCACTTCCATTTCTATCAGTTTAGGTGGAGCACTGTCTTCACTTACGATAAGTGCTTTTGAGAAACTCGTACACTGTTTTGCAAAAACTTTATCTGAGTTTGTCTTCCTTAGGAAAATGGTATTTCGTCACTCGTAGGCAAGATGCACCGATGGGCTTAGTATTCTTAACTGACGCTGCATAATTTCGCTGGTAACTAGGTGAATTTACACGAATTTTTTAAAAAGGAAGAGAAAAAGGAAAAAAAATTGGCTTATCACAATCAAATATTAATTTCGGAGCTCTAGGAAAAGTAACGATTTCGCCGTTGCCTTTCCTAGATTCTTGTAGCCGTTCTTCGTAGCAATGGATCGATAACTTTGGTTCATCGATGTCAAGTACACAACTTCAAACACGCATTTGTCTGCAATCGTACATTTCAATATCTGTCCCTTTCGTAGAGTTGAGAAATACGTTTTGAACTGTTAGTGAGTCACATGAGAAACATGCCGTCAAGAAGTTGGCCTATTAGTGATGCTAACACTGCCACTTACTTCGAGGAAAAGTATTTGAAAGTTACTATAAAGTCTTTTGATACTACGTGGTATTTAACACGGTGAAGCATACATGCAAATTTGTTTGCCTAGTATTTTTATTTAACAGATTCCATTTAATCATAGATACGAATAGCTTTCAGGATACACTAGTGGCAATTTGGAGATTATTTTCTCTTCGTATACACGATAATACAAATGATAGTTTGGAGGAGTAGAATAAGTCAATCGTAGATAGGTAACTGCAAGCGAGAGGGCATTTATGTATGCGCTATATAAGGACAGAATTAATTAATTGAATAATCGATTAATTAATTTATTATGTGTACATTACTTTTCTGATATGTATATATGCGAACGGGAACACGCATGTACCTACGTACGTGTATACATAATGATTTATGTATCTACGTATACTTACGTGTATCGATGTATGGTGACACTAAAAGCCATAACCACATCTTGGTCGTTATCCAATAAACGCAAATGTATTTCTATGTGTCCCCCGAGGGGTGCTATATCTATTGCAACAAGTACATCAAGGTGGTCTTTACAAAATCAAAATAAAAATTTCCATTGAGCCGGCTTTGTAAGATATTAAAAATTGAAGGAACTTGTTTGCGGCTGGTTTTACATTTTTTCACAAAAGGAGAAAATGAAGGAATGTTGGCTCGAACTAATTTTCACTTTGCATTTCTAAAGGCCGCCTTGAACCGTATGTACGCTGCTGTATTGTATTAGGGAGTACCGATTGTTGTTGGGTGATCGCTTATTTTTTTAGGAAGTTACGTATTAATTTCCCGGAGTATCTGTACAAAGTGCTCGCGATTTTTTTAGGTCCGTCGAGCTTGTACCAATGTCCTTTCGCTCTTGTTTGCATAGAATTAATTTTGTAAACCTGAATTCGGCGCCTTGCAGCTGATAATCATGACAAGTTGCTTAATGCCCTTGCAAGAATTACGTTTATCCACGTTGTTAATTTCAAACATTTACCGCACGTTATGCATACTTCTCCACGACATATGGACAAGTGAGACAAGCACTGCTAGGCTTTGCAGTAATATAAGGATCCTTTGTCGATAATTTTAGATGCGTAAAATTAATTTCTTTCCAAGATTGCTTTTGCTCTCAATTATCTCCTTTGTGCAATTTTATCTTTTTCTAATCGGAGAAGATAGAAGTTGCAAAGGGAAAAAAGCTTCGAACCTCTTTGTCGATTACCTTGCAAAGGTATTTCAGATACGTTGGAGGTGAGACTGTCCGACGATATGGAAGATCAGCCAGTTTAGGAAACTTTGAGAAAGTTGTCCACTATCATCTTTATCAGGGTTTTTTACATGTTTAAGGACGCTCATTTGCGCGTTGGACGTAACATTATATTATTAAAATAAGCCATGCACATTGCTCGACTATTGAGTAAAACTTTTTAACCGATCCATCTAGCGCCACGCTAAGGTAGAACGAGTCATACTTCAGATTAGGTGTCAAAGTAGATAACTACGTAACAAGAATAAGGCTGACAAGAAACATATGTATGTGGTTATGATTACAGTAAATTACTGCATAACTCAGAGTTCTTCGCTGTACGAATATCGATTAATATTCATAAGTTCTTCTACTATTCAACTACCGAGGATAGAACAGTTATATTTAATGAAAGATTAATCGTTATGACTGGCTATCGTATCGGCACAATTATCAATTAATTTCAGAGCTGTTTAGGGTGATGCGTACCTAGAGTTGCCACCTAGAAGGGATTAAAAAATCCCAGTTTTTATGAACAAATATACGAATTGCCCAAATCATGGCTAATATTTTAATATTTCTGGCCTCTTTGAAAGGAACGATGATCTAGACTGAAAATTTGTTGACGTGCAGATCTAGGATGCAGTATCTGACTTTTTACATCACCCTAAATGACGTCCTATTAAGTAATAGCATGACAACTATTTTTCAGGGTCATCGGATTAGTATTAACTTTTCTATGTACACCGAAATAGAATTTTTACACCGACTGCATTATTTTAATTGCAGCAGAGTACAGTATTGATTTACTTACATAAGTACGATTTGCAACAAAAAATGATGAAGTATTGCTAAACTTTACATGATTTTTTTAAACAGCTGTTGTTTATTCATATCATCAGTTTTTTATCTAACAATTATGCTATCGATATATATCTGAAGGGTTGTGTTGGAAAAAGTATGTTCCACAGTACTGTTCTTAAAATCTGCTGTAACGATGCTATGAAAAATACTGTTCATGGCGACATTTTAATATACATAGATTTTTCTGTATATCGAGGAAGGAACATAAAATTTAGTGGTAACTACATTATATTAGAAAAAAAATGTCGACCGGACGAGAAGCTGATTAATGTGATTAATGTTTGAAAAAGGAATATCCAAAATATTCTAGGCACACAAAATATAGTAGTCCAATGACCAAAACTATTCCGACCAAACTGGTTTTTACCATAAAAAAGGCGCACAAGATAAAGTTAAAGAATTGTAGCATGTTATCAGAATGTAGCTTGAGGTGAAGATTTTGATAAAAGTGGATTTTGTGCGCCTCGTGATTTACTTTAAATTTGAAAGAAAAAGAAGGAAGACGTGACGCGGTATTTAAAGATGGCTAAATGTAAGGGATAAGAGATCGGAAGCAAATGAGTCCAGTTAAAGATAGTTCGGTGTATGGAGGAGGTGTTCGGATTGTATAAAATGTTAGTTTTCCAATGTTATGAATTATATTAACAATTGACAGGCCGCTGAGTGGATCCATGCTCGTGCGAGACTTCTGTAAAGTGCGTTTACTTTATGCAAATTTTAATGGATAGTTGCACAACCGCGCAAATCATCAACGGGAGTGCGAACTGTAATTCTACGGTTTGGCAATATTTACCGCTTTGCTCTGTATCTGCTGTATAAATGTGCCCCGAGAATTAACTCGGACGTTGTGGTGTCGACCATTGATACGATTTTCAGTAATCGGCTCTGCAATTAAAACGTATTGTACTTATTAACCTGTCATTTCGAAATAAATGTCAATTGGCATTGATTAAAAGAAAATAAAGTATAAAGTGTCCACCCCTTAGTAGTTACTGAGATATGAAATAATCGTAAAAGAGGCTTTACCGTGAGAGAAATTTAAAAATCCCACTTACGCAGGGCTGCTGATCCGCCATCTTGAATTTGCCAGTATTGCCAACTAACGGAATTATCAACAACGCGAGAATAATTGTCAAGTGAGTTTTGAACCATTTTGAACATTCCTTTTGCAAATAGTCATATATTTTTACGAAATAAAACAAACAAATATGAAATAAGGTACCGTACTAATCAAGACTTAGAAAAATACGGTAGTTAGAAGAGTATGTAAGATATGTGATGTATTTACAAACACCACTGAGTTAGGTTATGTCGAGAAATTGGCAATTTCCGTTTATATCTTTCATTGTTATTCCTTTTCACATTCTTTCATTTCTGATATCATTATTTTGCCATTTTCTTAATGAATACACCACGTTTTAATTTGTTCAATAGCTTGGCAGATCATAGAACATGACGACTGCTCCGAGAGCTACATTTGAAACTGCAAGAGGTGGGCAGGGACGTGGAGAAAAGGATCTGAGTGCGATATCCAAGCAATACAGTAGCAGGGATTTACCAGCACACACAAAATTAAAATACAGGTATAAAGAGCCCAAATTAGCATTTGAATCGTGTATGCTTAATTACGTGTTTTCGATCGAGGAATTTTTTTTGTGCAGAGAACATGGACAGGGAACAGTCGAGGAGCTCCGTAACCGAGACTTCCGGAAAGAACTGGAAGAGCGCGAACGAGACCGTGACAAGGATGGTAAATCCGTAAATCGCAGAGCAATCGAATCTTCCAGAGAGACGTCCACACCTAGCGCTAAACGTCAGAAAATCGATCAAGTTCCCGCAGCAAGTTTAGATGCCGACGATCCCCCAGATGACGACGATTCCGACTCCGAAAGCGACGAAGACGATACAGCGGCACTTCTTGCCGAACTCCAGCGGATTAAGAAAGAAAGAGCTGCGGAACAAGCCAAAAAGGCAAGACAAATTCATATTATCTGAAATCCTTTATACCTAATACATTACTTTTTTGCACATATTAAATTAATAATTGACCACGTTAATTTTTCAGGAATTGGAGAAGCGACAAGAAGAAGAAAGGATCAGGATGGAAAACATTCTGTCCGGAAATCCTCTGCTCAATTATTCATCTCAAAGCAGTCGCACCGACATGAAAATCAGAAGACGGTGGGACGACGACGTCGTATTCAAGAACTGTGCACGGTCGGAGCCTAAGAAAAAACACGACGTATTTATAAACGACTCTTTGAGAAGCGAGTTCCATCGAAAATTTATGGAGAAGTACGTCAAGTAGAGAGGTTTAATTCTAAGCAAAGAAAAATTCCACAACTGTATATAATATTATATTCTCGTCTCTTAAAGTCGAATCGACAGATTTTTCATGAAAGTAGCGCATTCGCGATAGAATTACTCGTCATCGACGATATCGATCCAGAGACCAAATGCCAATGGCATCGCATCTCGACTCGTGTCGACGTGATTTTTCATACAGCCGTCGCATCACCAAATAGCATTAGAGAGGAATAAAGTCGAAGTGCCGGCTTCCTTCCACCGACAAGAGCGTAAGAAATTCCTTCCTACGTACGTGCCCTGCTATTTGCCCCGGAACGATCGGTCGACGGAGTACTCGAGAGCACCCGCTTAACCGGTCGAAAAGGTCGCGGAGTCAGGCCACGGAAATAAAAGCACCAGGCCAGGGTCGAGAAGAAGGGAACGAAAAAGGAGCAAAGGCTAATAAGGTACACAAACCAAAGGACCGCAAAAGGAAGGAGAGGGTAATAAGGAACGAGACGAGATTAAAGGGAGAAGCATCGACGCAGGAATGCAAAGAAACGCAAAAAGGCTGGATTTCGGTAGCGCTCCGCTCTCGAGGGGCCCTGGTACGTGTACGCGCGGGCATACACTCGATCGACGCATAATATATACACGACGCAAGCGCGGATAAACCGCTGGGTCAAGTATAACCGGTCCCGAGTCGAATGCCAGAGGCAGGCAAGCGGTCTACCGGTGCTCGCCGGACGTCGGTATCGCGGCGGCGCACACCTGGTCCCGCCCCCCATCACCTGGCGGTAGTCCCCAGACTCCTTGGCACCGCCCGGCCAGCCTTTTGCCTCCCTTCTCTCCGCCGACTTTGGACGTAGAATACGAACCGCCGCCGCCCCCACTTTTCCCTGGCCAGCGCATCGCCGCGTTTCCAGCGTCTCCGTCCTCCTCTCTCCTGCGCGACCGCCGTCTCGGCGTCCTCGTCACCGCTGCGGGTGTATTTCGGAACGGAGCATCCTCGGTTGCCTTCGCGCCGTGGGATGAGACCGCGGTTGATCGAACGAGAGGAAAAACGGAGGGAATTAATGGACCGACCGGGCGAAGTCGAAGGTTTTTATTCATTCGTTTTATTTCCCATTCAGGTCCGGCTCTTTTCGCCGAGCCACTTTCTCGGGGGATCCGGAAAGGAACCGGGTGTCGAAGTCTCCGATCCTCGGGTAGATCATAGGGTATTAGGGATGGCTAGGGGATTTAAAAAGTCGAGTTCGAAAGCGTCTCGGCGGGTATTTAAATGGACCCGGTGCATCGGTAAGTCGGTCGGCATGAATGGACCCTGACGTTTCTCTATCGCGTCCGATGGATTTGGACTCCTCGAGGAAGCGGTCGCATCGGCAGCCATCGCAACCCTAATCGCTGCCACCGGTTCGGAGAGGGCCAAGCACCGCCTCCTTCTTCTCTAGGGGGCGGTCTTATCGGTGCACCTCAGGGACGGACGTTTCCCTCCCTTTCGAGTTCGAGCGACGATAACTCGCGATTCTCGCGCGGTCGAATCTCGAAGAGAGCGAACGACGTTCTCGGAGAGGATGCGAAACCGAGCCGTTCGTCCCCGCGAGGATTTAATTTATGATTACGGGGCTTTGACGGCGAACCACCGGTGCGTCCGTAATCGTGTCGACATCCCGATCACGGGGCAGAGATACAAATATTTTCTCCTCTCGCTCGGGCGTAAGTGCCCGTGACACGCGACGGAATGAAAGTTGTCCCCCGGATTGCGCAAACCGCGGCTCGCGCCCGCTTTCGTCGAGGCGTTATTCCCGAGAAAGTCGGCCGCTGGAGTCCGAGTCGTCCCCGATCTACCCCTCGCCTCTAATTCGACCGGTGGGTGGCTTCGGATTTCAATTTTTCCGCCCGAGCCCGCGAGGGGGATTCGAAAATTCGCCTGACGCGGGGGAGGTAGGTGGGGGTAAAAATGGCTTCAACGTGGTTTGGACGTTTTCGGGGGAGGTTAGGGCGCCGGCTCTAGTCGGGCCGGCCCTGGAAGGCGTAGTCGCGGCCGGTCGCGGCGTCGGCGGATCGTCGGTGAATCGTCAGGTCGGGCCCGGCCGGGCCGCGGCGGCCAGTATGGGTTCGAGCTCCGGGGACGAACGGAGCGGTCGTCAGTCCGTCGGTCGACGTCGAGGCGGCGACACGAGCGAGCGCGCGCGCCCACGAACCTGGCATCGAGACGACGGGGGCGCCCCGACGGCGGCGACGCGCACTAGGCACGGGCGGCCCTAGGGACCCGCTTCCGCGAGCCGCCGCGATGCCCCGGCCTCGCGGGGCGCCGCGGGCGACCTGCGTTACCGACGAGCCGGGTTTCCCGGGCTTCCCCGGCTTCCTCGGACCCTCGGGACCCCCCGAGTTCCCCGGGTCCGGAGGGAGGACGCCGGGACCGGCGAGAGTGGCCGCGGTCCTGTGCCTCGTGGCCGGTCAGCTGATCGCCCTGGCCGGCGCCGAGCGGACCAGCGGCCTCTACGTGGACAACGGCCTCGACCAGACGGTCGTTCACAGGGTGGTCACTCAGCGCGAGAAGCGAGAGGTCGAGCACGAGATCCTGAACCTCCTGGGCCTGCCCGATCGGCCCAAGGGCGCCCAAGGAAAGGTGCCCCAGGTGAAGAGGTCCGCCCCGAAGTTCTTGCTCGACGTGTACAGGAACACCCGCGGCGAGGACGAGGAGAGGCCGGCTCCCCGCGACGGCGAGTTCGACCTCACCGGCCAGGACCTCAGGGCCATTGACCAGAGCGACGTCATCATGTCCTTCGCCGCCCACAGTGAGTCATCGGAAGCGACCTCGACCCGTGGGATTCCTGGGAGGACCCTGGGAATCCTCGAGGGCAAGACCGAAGAGGGCTCTCTTCGAGGGACTCCCCTTGGCTCGCAAAAGATGCGAGACCGAGACCATGATCATCGACGAGGATTTTGCTCGTCCCGGTTCGACGTTTAAAAAATAATATTGCGGGGTTGTCCCGTCCCGGGTGATGCCCGAGAGGCCCTCTTCGGATCGAGAACGGACCCCGCGTCGGCTCGCCTCTTTGCCGGTTCATTGGACCCCGGGGAATCCTTCTCGTCTCGAGAGCATTCCTCGAAAGTCCGTTCGCGGCAAACGGCACGGTATATCGCTGGACGTCCACTCGAGGCGATCCCGTAGCGAGGACTGTCCAAGGTATACAGAACGTGGCGTCCTTCGCCGAGAGTGAACGAACCAGCGGTGCGTCTTTCAGAGAGGGATAATCGCTCCCGTGCGTGACGGCGTCGGTCTCGCGAGATGAGGTTCGGTTTCGAGCCCGATCGAGACGTCTATATTTACCGCCTTAACGTAACGCCGGAGTCTGCCACTTTCAGGAATTGCGTGCTTCGTTGGGGTCCCGTGCGTGCCGACCTCGTCGACGGTTTCGGGAAAGGAGTAAACGGGACGTTTCAAAGTGGACACCCACGGAGAGGGAATCGCATTCGGGATCGCCGGTCCCATCCCGCGGGACGAGGGGGCATTTTTTCAAGGGAGGAATTCGGCCCTCCGCTCTTCGGGCTTCGATGAGTCGCGCTACGAGGCTCGCATATAAATCGAAGCCCATACCCATTACTTATTGGACGCGTATCCTCTCCTCTCCCGATACTGGGAACGAAGGTGACCGATAAAAACGAATCGTAAATCAACACGCCATTACGTTACGCGGGCCGCGAGTTAATCGATGGGCCGTTTCGTCCCGGGATTTATGAGCCTGCTTGCGAATCCTCGGATTTCTTCGGACGGGGAACGTGCTTTGGGACAGCAAAAATGTCTTTCAGATTCCTTCGGACGGGGAACGTTCCTTGGGAAAGCAAAAATGTCTTTCGGATTCCTTCGGACGGGGAACGTTCCTTAGAGGAAAAACGTTTTTCGAAAAAAAAAAAAAAAAAAGGAATGGACGTCTTCTAGCGATCCATGGTAGGAATTCGAGACCTAGCTCTCGTCTCGACGGTTTCGTTGGCTTTTTGGCTAAGAGAGTTTTCCAAAGATGTGCATAATCCGATCGATACGATTTAATTAAACTCCGACTCTTCCGGAAGACGGCTCCCTCGGCCACCCGCGCGCATCCTCGGTAGGGCCCTTGGAAGGGTCCCGGGCTGCACGCGTCCCGTCACGGACCGAGTCCTATATATTATCCTCCGGTTTGCTCGGCAGATGGGAGAGACGAGTCAATATCTCTTCCCCGCGGCCAGGTAAAAATGTCTCAACTTGGGGGCCCGGCGGAGCCTCGTGCTCCTTTTTCGCCGGCGGAGAAGGAGCTGCCTCGGCCTCCCATGAAGAGATCGGCGGGACGGGGGAGTCCTTTGGGGACGTCTTTTTGTTTTCCGTGCGGCGGGGGCCTCGGAAATGAAAAGCCTCGAGAGTGGGCCCGGACCGTCCGCGGCCTTTGGGACCACCCCGGGAGGATTCCCGGCAATCGAGTGCCGCTGGAATGCGACCGCCTGGGAAAAAAGTAAGACTCACTTTCGTGCCCTTAGGAGCATTAGGCGTTACTTAGGCCCAGGAGTAGGACCGTTCGGATGGTCCAAAATGGATGGATGGAATTCCCTGTACAGGGTCGATCGTACATGCCACGTGGCGGGGAATCCTCCACTCTCGTCTCCCGCGTCACGCGTTACCCCGGCAACGGCTTCCCGCGTCGCGCGTTGCCCTGGCAACGGCTTTCTCGCGTCGCGATTGGCCGAGCCCGCCCACGTGGTGGGGGACGCCGGGGCACGGCCACTTACTTTAATCCCGGATTAACGAGCCTTTATCGGTGCAGGTTTTATCGAATCTCGGCGCGGATGAAGACCCTCCTCAGGGGGCATCGCGCATAAATTGAGAGACCGTGAGAAGGAGCCGTCGGTCCTTTGGTCGGCACCAGGCTGTTTACCAAGGAAGAAAAAAGGAGAAGGATACCTCCTTTCGGTCGAAGAAAGGATCATTTCACGCTGAGAATTAGACACGGCTCGTTATTCCCTGACTCCTCGAAGAGACCGATTAAGGACGATATAAATCGTCCTCCTGACCACCTGTGGAAGCCGGCGCTTTTCACTTGCTCCTCGTAAATCAGATTATCATCGTCCGTATACATGGTGCGCGTAGCCTTATCGAATCCTTCCCGCATTCAATTTCTCTAAAGGCGACGCGGTAACGTCGGTGGGCTGGGGGAAAGAAACGATCGGGGTCCTTTTCCGCTCTTCTAATTTTTCCCTAATTTTACTATTAACCGATTTCTCGCTCCGTTGCAGGCCATCACGTTCCCGGGGTGAGGCACGAGCGGGGAAAGAGACTGTGGTTCGACGTCTCGGAAGTCCCTCCCGGTGAACACATAATCGGCGCGGAATTGAGGCTTTATCGCTCCATGGAGGCGAAGAACAAGAAGAACCGAGGGTCTTTCATGATCACCGCCTACCGAGTCCTGCGAACCGAGGATGGGTAAGGACCTTTATCCGAAAATAATTACAGGAGCTTCGTTAAAGCCAGTTTTAAAAGTACACTCGAAGGAAACGCGAAGACCCATAAATGTTCCGAAAGAGGAATCCCATTTTCTTCGAGGGGACACCGATTTTGGGCGCACCTTCTCGTAGGAATTAGCCCCGGAGTGGCGTCCCTAATTAGTCCTCGGTTTCTAGAGGCTCCAGGTATGTGTCGTACCTGTGCAGGACCAAGGGAGCGGAAATAACCCAGGAAGAACGGTACCGGTCTCTTTCCACGTGCCATTCATGGCTCGAGAAAAGGAAACGAAGCGATCCGGAGCGGATGTCGAGGAGTCGAAAACTCGAAAAAAAACTCGACGGCCCTGGGTGGAATCAGAAAGGCCGAGTCGCCGGTCGTAGTCTCGAAAGTTCCACGATGCGTCACGACGTTAATCGCGCCCGCGTTTCTGCGTAGGTTAGAGGAGTTTCTCGGCACCGGCCTCCTCGTGTCTCCTTTGCCAATTTGCCTCAATTTACGGAATAGCGTTTCCTGTCGGACAGGCGTGTCTCTTTCGGGCTTAACGCGAGGGACGTCGATCGTGGAACTCGCCGGATCAAGGGACAGGGGCGCACCCAATGGCGTTGGCTCGGGCATCCGATAATAAACGTTGATTTTAAGGCCGGCCATTAGAAAGCGACGATTAATTTTCTCGGTTATCGGTTCTCCACGTCGATGACGATCTCACCGATCCCCTTGGTTCCAGGGAACGGGAGCTGCAGTACGTCGACTCGGTGAACACCACGACGAAGAGGGAGGGCTGGCTGACGCTGAACGTGACCGAGCCCCTCCAACACTGGGTGAACAATCCCGAGGGAAATCGGGGACTCTATCTCTCGGTTCATCCCGCCGATCGGTCCGGTAAGCGAGAACTCGGTGATTTACCTGGCCCCGGGGGTCTCTCGCGAGCCATCTCCTTGAGACTCGACGTTTGGAATTCCTTGGCCTCGAATCCGCCGGATTTTCAGGGAGCATCTTCAACGGGGTCTAACGAATTCGGCGAACTTTCCGTTCTCTTCCATTTTTAAGACCTACCTGTTACAAGGATGGAGAGAGGAAAGGGTATCGAAGGGCTCGGGAAGAGCTTTATCGAGAGCCGTTAACGATCTCCCGTTGGGTGGCGAGGACGTCCCTGGGTACGTCCCTGAAGACGGCCCTGAATACATATATCGAGCAAGAGAGCACGTGGCTAATAGACGCTTCGGGGTCAGAAGTTCGACACGGCAGATCCTCGGGGTTTCTTGTACACCTGGTCGGGAAACGGCTTCATGAATGTATATGCTTTCTCGGCGGTACACCTGTTTTCGACTCTCTCTCCCGGGCGAAGGCGAGGCCCCTCTCTCTCTCTCTTTCGCACACGGAGGACGTATCCCTTCCTAGCGAGAGCTTCGAGCCCGCGCGCGAATCTCGGATCCCGAGCGGTCCACGGAGGAATTTACCGAAGAGCCTCCTCGAGTCGGATTTGCATTTTGAGAAGAAATAATTAAAGACGGAGCGAGACGACGTTACGAAGTTCCGCGCTTTCCAATTGTTTGCATCAACGTGGATTGACAGCGGAATCGGGCAAGAGGAGCCTCGAGGTTCGTTCGATTCCCTCGCTGGATCGAGGAATTCATCGTCCTCGAGGAGCGAAGAAGTGGCGTCCTCTTGTCTTCGTCGGCCGGTGAGATGAACGCGTGGGACGGAGACTCGGGGAGGAAAGGTCGCGAGTGGAGAAAGAGGGCGAATACGGAGGAGCGGGCGGAGCGAGAGAGAAGAGGAGGGTCGAGCCCGAGGAAGGAGCGGGGAAGAAGGAAGAGCCGCCGATGGGACGATAAGCCGGCCCCGAATCCAATTCTGCCACCGAATACCCAATGAGATCCGGACGAAGATCCAGGAAGGGAATTCCGGGAGGTCCGATCTCGTCGATAAGCCCGATACACCTGTTTCCTCGGCCTCGAGACGTCTTCGTTCCCCTCTCGAGATCGGTATGGAATCGACACGGGGGTCTACGACGAGACCGAGAATCGAGGAGAACCGAGGCGAGGCGAGCGGTTTGTTGTTCGCCGCGCCTAGATCATTTCGTTACTCGCCTCTCTCGCCTCGTCCTCCCGCTCCGCGGTTTTCTCTCGCTCCTCTCTCTCCCCGGCCGTTTCTTCCTTCGGCCCGGCGTAGCCCCTCTCCCCGTGCCCCGGACAACCGGTTTACCTTTGATCATTCAATGTATAAAACGCAAGAGCGGAGCTACGCCGAAGATATCCCCACGTATCGGCGCACGTCCTCCGGGGAAAGAGGTGTCGAGAGGGCCGCGCCATTCCTAGGGAAATGCGGACCCTCGTGCGCGGGGAATAAGATATGAGCGACGAGGAAAATCGGTCCTTGGTCCCGCCAAGACCGATTTCCCTCCTTTCCCCGAGACGGATTCGCCGGCACCGAGGACCGGCGCATCTCCGAGTCGCGGGCCCGCTCGGCTCGCCCAGCCGGGGCGCGCGCATGCAAATGACGCGAGCGATGCAAATGATGCAAACGATGCAAATGATCTTGGCGCGGCCGAGTGCTCGACTCGGGCCTCGAGAAAGCCAGCAAATTGCCCGGGAGGAATGCGCCTTCGGCCGCGCCGTGATTGCGGACACCTGCCGCGCTCCGGCAGCGGGTCGGCGAGATATCCGCGTCCTCGAGGCAGCCCCTGTGGACGCGCCGGGGTTTCCGGGATGGACGAGAGGCCTCCTGGGCGCGGCAGTCCTTGCGGAATACCGACGACCGCGCCTTCGGATTTGGCGGATAATGTACAGCGACGGGTCGTTACGATATATCGACGCGGTGAAGGGAATGGCTTTATAAACAAGATATCCCCCCTAGGGACGCTCGGATTCTTAAATAGTAAATATTCATGAAGGTTGGCTATAAATAGTGGCAGCCCCGGTAAGAAACGGGCCGTTCTAATAAAGACTAACGCAAATATCGCGGGAGCGGGTAATTCCTAGATGGATGTGGCGTAACCTCAATTACTATAAATTTTAATTGGCCGACACTGTTATTACCGGGCCGAGCGGACGGTCGCACCCCGGTAATCGATCGCGCGGTACACATACGCCGTAATGACAAAGTTCGCGCGCGTAAGTGGCATCTCGGGAGAGCCGCGCGTAACGTCCAACGTTAACGGGGAAATTATGGAAATTCATTAGCGATCGCATTTATTGAAATTCTAATAGAGGCGTTTAGTCTCCTAGGGGAGGTGGGCTCTCGTGGGGGCTCGTTTATTTCGAAGGCTGTTCGGCTCGAGACTTGTATTTACAGAGTCGGCACGTGTTTTCGTCGTGAATTCCTCGTTGCAGGGGATGATGGAAAGGTATCTTGGTTTCAGTCCACGAGATGAGGCCCGAGGACATCGGAATCGTGGGATTCAGAGGCGACGCGGACAAGCAGCCGTTCATGGTCGGCTTTTTCAAAAGCTCCGGCGTCAGGGAGGCGAAGGTGCGGCAGAAACGAGACGCCAGGAGAAGGAAGAAGAGCGAGTCGTCTAGCCTTGACTACAGGAACAATCCGTACACGGGTAAATTAATCTCTCAATTATTTTTAGATCAATTTGTCACGATGATCGGGGATCGACTTATCCGACCGTTTTTCAGATCCCGTGGTCCAGTATAACTCCAGGACGTGCAAAATCCAAACCCTCTACGTCAGCTTCAGGGATCTTCAATGGCAGGTGAAGTAGAAATTATTAATAAAACGTTTGCCTCTTTTCTCGGAATAGGAATACCTACCGCGTCGCCTTTTACGTTCTGGAATAATGAATGTTAATTTCTAAGGATTGGATCATTGCGCCCGATGGATACGACGCATACTACTGCAGCGGAGAATGCAATTTTCCCTTAAACGCACACATGAATGCGACGAATCATGCCATCGTCCAGACGTTGGTTCACCTCGTCAGTCCTGGTAAAGTTCCAAAGCCGTGCTGTGCCCCGACGAAACTTTCGGCGATCTCCGTCCTTTACTTCCTCGACGAGAGCAACGTCATACTCAAGAAGTACAAGAATATGGTCGTCAAAAGCTGCGGTTGTCATTAGCCATCCACGTTCTTCTATCTTCTCCTTAGAATCCAGTTCTCGACATTCTGACTCCAGGACATCTACATTTATCTTCATTCATACTGTTTTACATGTATTTATAGTCAATGTCTCTCCGGGAAAGCGTTTGTTAGTCTCTGCGAATTCGAGAAATCGAACGTATCGAAGTGTCGCGGAAGTAAGTTTGGAGAGTTCTTTTTTTTTTTTAATGGAGTAATTTAGGTATTTTGACGAATGAACGTTCCCGAAGGCCTTTCCTGTCCGTATGAAAATCCAAGTGGACGATGTAATATTGTAATTAGATGTATTCTCGTACATAAGGGACTAACAACTGCTCTAATTGTACCATTAAGCTTTTTTCACGAGGAATGAATGTTAGTTACGCTAGGTCTTGTGGGTGTGTAAATGTGAGAATGATTAATCGAAGCTATAAAAATGATAGCTGCCCAGATAAGCATGCTGAGAATATAATCTTTAGTGATAAGGTATAGTCAGTGGTAAACCTGTGGAATTTTTATAATGACAATGTAAATATATTATTGTAAATACGTTGAATGAAATGCATTCATTCTGATTGAAGGATTAAACTGGCAGGCAGCCATCATGGCGGGGCGTCCGTAGCGCCATCTTGTGGTCCCACGATTAACGGACTAGTTTACTGGCAAGGTAATGGTAAAAGTAGAGCGGCATTGTCAGCAGACATAAATTGGGATATTGTTCAGGGACAGTCGCCCATCGTCCTGTGCTGTCCCCTGGTGGCTGGTGTGAGCGGCTAATGTACTTGCCATCTGTTACCCCTCAGTGGCAGCGCAACTCATCTCAGAGACGAGTTGGTTGCTAGTCGTGTGGTTTCTAAGTTCATGGTCGAGTTGCCGCGAATTTACGGTAACGGTAAACAGACAGTTGATTTGTATGGTTGTTGATATTACTCTGATGTGTGATATAGAATTGGAGTTATATTAACTCAACTATTGGTCGTACATATTATTAAATAAGACCTGACAAAACATACTACTTAATAGAACATGGCAAAACACCACCCAGATCTGATCTTTTGCAGGAAACAGCCGGGCGTGGGTACGTCCTGTCCTAACCTAAATTATTCTTGGGAATATTTTTCATATACTTTCAATTAATTAAATATTTGATAATTTTATTTTACAGCTATTGGCCGATTATGTGAAAAGTGCGATGGGAAGTGTGTTATTTGTGATTCTTACGTACGGCCTTGCACTCTAGTCAGGATTTGTGATGAATGCAATTATGGTTCGTATCAAGGGCGCTGTGTCATCTGTGGAGGACCTGGTGTATCGGATGCCTATTACTGCAAGGAGTGCACAATACAAGAAAAAGACGTAATTGAATTATCAATAAACAGTACAATTGTTTTGATACATAATACAATAATTTTTTTTTTTCTTCAGCGTGATGGATGTCCAAAGATCGTAAACCTTGGCAGTTCAAAGACTGATCTGTTCTATGAAAGAAAAAAATATGGGTTCAAAAGACGATAGGTAATAATTCTAGACTTTACAAGGTTCTGACTTTCACCATGCAAATTGGATTCAGAAGTATTCTGCAATCATTGCTGAATCTATATGCTTTAATAATGGGACTGTATAAATTTTTATACAATAAGCATCTTGGACAATATGTATATCTTCAAAAAAACAAGCAAGTAAATCTTCCTTCAATCGCTAGTCTTTTATCCTCTATTTTTTTAAACAAACAATATTTAATTTCAGTTTCATAAAGGCTGTGGAATAAAGAGGTGATTGAAGAGAAAATTATTGGATTTTATTTAAACACATTTGCAGTACCATTTCCATTACACACATGCATGTAGAGTAGTTATTATAATTTATCGTGGTTACGCACAAGGAACTAGAGGTTGCCAAATTTTACTTAGCTATGACTCTGAATTATTAAGGTTTAATTAGCAATAACCTTGTGGTATTGAAATATGATTACTATAAAACATGTTTTTGTGATCTCATAATTGCAGTGTAATATTATATGTACATATACTACAACGGCGCCTCTAACATCTTGATTTAACGCTTCTTGTATCTCTTTAGGAAAATATACTTCAGTGCAACGTCAACTGAACACTGACGTATTTGCGTAAGAAAATAAACGCGTTGAGGTGGGAACTAGGAGCTAGGCTGATATTTGGCGATATTTAACGATGCGTTGTACTCTTCTTCGTGAAAGCTTACATAATACATATATGAAGATCGAGTCATTGAGATCGATAATTTAATTTCAAGACCAATTGGAAACTACTGGCAAAATGTAGGCATTTTAATTTTATTCGATAAATATTCATAAATATATTTTCCATTTTCCTATATTTTGAATTTTTTGCACTGGAGTGATCGATAACTAATTTTGGACAATTAACTAAATTTACTGCTATTATGTCTCCTACTTGACTAAAAAGTAATAAAAGTATAACTATATTCCTTTATTATTCGTAATTTCGGCATAATTTACTATGTTTCATTCTTGAAGTATAAATTTTATTCTCTATGCAGAAACTGTTGTGCTAGATCGAGATTAAAATTTACATTCATTATTACTCTCATAGACTGAGAAATAACTTACGTCGCAATTGTTAATCCTAATACACATGGCTTCTCTGCACTTCTCAATTGAAGCTACTGACGACTCGTACAAGTTGTCAAATGCAGCAATTACTCATTTTTCTAGATTTCAGGAATACCGAATGGGATTAGTGAAATTTTTCTAGATTTTTTAATTACTTTAATTAGGAGAAAATAGCTTGCTGTTCCATCGAAGTATCTAATACTCACGACTGAATTACTACGCATTAAATAACTATCTTACTCGAATTCGGCCTACTTTGCATTTCCTGCATTATCGAGACTCATCATCTCCAAGTTATTAATCGGTACTAATTACTACGTGCTACTCCTAAAACTCACGTACTATTTCTACTGTACTTAGAATATGTCGATATCGTTACTCATTCTTACATACATTTTTCTTCCGAAAAATGACATGGAATTATTCGCAAGTGCTGCAACACTCAAAAGAAATCGCTGATTACTACTAAATAACATTTTCGTCAAAAGACAATGGCAAAGTATTTAACCTGCAAAATGCATTCTTTTATGTAATTTGTTAGTACACATTGATTGCATTTCAAGAGATGTGTTACAGAGGTTATCTTATTCTCATGAGTAAAACGCAGCCTGACATTACAATTTACGCAGGAATAATTTTAAGTCATTTAATGCATCAATATTTCGAAGCATAAAGTCATCTTGATAAGACACTACCGATGTTCCATTAATCTAAGATATAGTAATGGAATTTCGAGTCAAAAATAAAAATGTCAATAAAAATAGAGAAGCGAATCCTCTCGGTAATGGGGCTGCAGTTTGTACTGGTAAGGTCAGCACTTTCTTTTAACAGAGTAGGGTGATTTAAATCAACGCTTGAACAGCATCATAGGCAAGACAGCCTAATTCAGCACAACTGATTTCTAGGTATTACGCAATATGATTTGTAAAATTCTCTTAGTAGTTTCGTGGAAACTTTACTTAGCTACCTAATTAATAAAACCTTATCCATTGGACCATTCTGTTCTTGACATTCACGTCGTGTACGTCTTCTTATTCAAAATCTGTCAAATGCAACGACGATCACCAATAACCAGAATCACGCCAGCAGTAAAATCACTCGTATCGGTCGCTTCAATTGACCGTGAGGTTTGCACGATATTGCAAATCAGCTGTTTGCCATGTACGATGCATAGCCAACGTTTCGGCTACTTCGTGTGTGTATGAAAATAATTTTTAAATTGGCAACATGATTACGTCTCGATCAACTTGATAACAATTTAAACGGTTTAACATTGTCGTTCCGCCATGTGATGATTCCGTCGTTTCAGATAGCAATCCAGGTAGATCCTCCAGGGTGTCAAACAGCAGACGGCAGTTCGCTTACACTCGAGGTAAATACATATCCGTTACGTACCGTTGTCAGGATCAATACTGCTGGCTTTCTTCTTAGCTCGAGCCTCTCATCTGGACAGCGAAGAGCTTGCATACGACTTGCCACTTACTGCAGATTGCAAGCTCATCATCGATCCCCTGGAAAACACATTTTGGTCAACGTAAGAGAGTACATTAAATTATTTCTTAAAATAACATCCATACCTATAGTTAGCTGAAGGTAGGGTTTCGTAAAAGTACATTAGCTGCGCTTTGTGGGAACTGATGGAAGGAAGAAATTCTCCTTGTTCTTCGGGGTTTAACCATTGCAAAATATAAACTCCGGCCTCTTGCATAATATGGGTTCCCTAAGGAAAAAATGTTCAGTGAGTACCTTTGAATCTCCAAATGAAAATTAAATTATCGAACAACTTTGAACCTTTCCCAAAGTCATGCTTCCGTTTTATAAAGTTATACCTGTATACTCTCTCCGTCATGACATACAACGCTTGGTTCTACTTTGACACAGTCCACTCCTTCTTTCCATTCCTTCGTTGAGGTACTGTCGAGATCCGCTAACAAGGGATTTTTGGAAGCAGCTATAAAAAATATAATTAATTATGTTCACAGAGAAATTTGTTAGTTCTAGGCAGCCAACTAATTTTTTATCTTACTTGTATTATTGCCTAAGCTAGGATCTTTTGTCTTGTGCAGGACGGTGAATATCACGTTGTGTCTCATCACATCGAAGTCCCACGTTAAAACAGCACCAGGGTCATCCGAGTGAATCACGATTTGATGAGATTGGCCACGTCCAAGGCTGATCGAGTGGTACAGACTGTGTTCGTGTTCACTCGATGAACCCTCCAGATCAGCTTTGTACAGGTGCTTCGGTACAATACCACCTTCAACTATATATGTCTGAGGAAGTAAAAAAAAAAAATATTGAACTTCTATTATAAGTAATACAAAATTAACAAATTATCACTTTTAATCGGGACATTGCACATTAAGGCACGAGGGAAATTCTCTAATACGACTCGGTACCGTAGAAGCAAAATTGTAGATATTTTTTATATAAATACTGCTGCACGTGGAAGCTGTTTCTATCTAATAGACTGAACACTGTACGCGTGTGCTTTGTTGTAATAGAAAAATGTGGGAAATCCTTATAGACACTATAAACATAAATTGTGTATTGCCGGCGTGAGATGGACAGACCAAGACACATTGAATAATCAGTGATATGGGAACGGTTCATCACTTAACCTTACACTGTAATCGGATGCGTCGAAAATGTAAAAATGTCGTGGCACTGCACCGAACACCTCGTAAATACCTTCCTAGTACCCAATAAAATCCAGATTATATCTACTACCTGAGACGAGATGTCAGGGAGGCTTCAGAAAAGTAGATCACAAAGTCCCCGATAAGATCAGACTCTTACCAATTTTTTTCAAACCTGTCAATTAAAGAGACTTTATTACCTCGGAAGGTCCTCCCAGAAAATCAGGAATAAATTCCTGTTCGATGTAGTCCCCGAGACCTCCAGCTCCTTGCTCTTGGTAGTCCGTACCGCAATAAAATATAAATTTGTTTCTGGTATTCTCATCTGCAATTACAGAGTAAAACGTAATTACATTAATTTCATTCAGAGAATATAGCGAAATAATTCATTATAATATATTGTGCCTTACGGATAAACGTGCTAATCAGAGTCCACAGTATCGGGAAGCATCTTGGTGCTCGAATGATCAGAACTCTTCCCATAGTCTCTGGATAGTTACTCTCGACTATTTCAATAATTCGCAGGAGAGCCTAAAACGATACGATCTCATGAGCATAAAATACGTGAAAGAGACAGTCTTTTATTTCTTCTAACGTAATAACAACAAAAGCGTTATGTAATACCTTAATACCGGGTCTCCAGAGATGGCGCATATTTAAACCTTCTAAATCAATAAGTAGCGACCATTGAGAAATAGGATGTCCCCATACGGTGGTTGCTTCATCCATCAAAAGTAGTCCCTCTTCACATACATGCAGAGCCTATATTAAATTAAACATTTCTTTTCATCTACTTTAAAAAAATCCACAGTCTATAATGATTCAATGGCTTCACAATAATTCGATTATTCGATAAATGAATTTATAACTACGACATATAGTCAATGCAATATACCAATAACAGTAGCTCATCTTCTCCTATAGATTTCAATAATCCCTTGACGTCCATTTGCCCGAGTCGCAAAACGTATAGCGGTCGACCATCTGTTAATAAATTTATACAAGATTTAGAATTTTCAAAACCCTCGTCATGACAATGCCAAAATAAATTCTTTAAAAAGTTAGGTTTAAAGTAAAAACACCTTTGTCGAAGTGATGCCATCCGCCAGGAAAATAGTCTTTGACAACCTGAGGTGCTTCGTACTCATCGAGAAGTTTATCAATTTGATGTTTTTTTCGCCAGTGAAGCGATTGGGTCAACATCTCTCTAGCTTTATCAATGGAGAACTCTCTAGCTCGCAGGAAACGCAACAGTGTTGCATCTCCTGGCATGGAGCTGCCTCTTAATTCCTCGATACTGTGACGCAGCTGGATGAGCCGACTCTCCTGCATCATGTCCAGCTTTCCCAAATATCTTTCAATATAATCTGATGATAGCTGCATATCTGGAATGGATTTAGGTAGAAAGAGTAAATAATAAATTTTTCGCTATGTACCAGATGATAAATTTAGTAATAGATTTTTCGATAATTATTAGAATATACCGATAGGTATTACCTCTGGTGCTCGGTAGCTTGCCTTCGGCGCTACACAACTCCTTGCCCTGCTTCTCATCCTCTTCGGTATTCTTTCTGGAGAGTGGTCGTCTGAAAATGATTTTTTTTAACATGCCAAAATTATACATGAATGAATTTTATTATAACAGTTTCATCCGATTACTCACTTTGTTCCATTCTTCGGTTCAGGTGTTTCTTCTGGATCATGCCATGGTTCTACGTAATTGATGCCCTCTTGTTTTAATTCATTTACAAAGTGTTCTATTATTTCTTTACCCTAAAATAGTATATCCATTAAATCTATCGAAGAAAAAAAAATATCTTGGCCTTTTCATATAAGGTAATATACCTTGGCGATATTCTGGGCATATTGCTTCATTGCGAGCTTTTCCATAGAATTTTCAAATCCAAAAAAGTTCTTGATATCTAAACTAGCACTTTGTTCAAAGCATGTCCATTCAGGGTTCTCTGGATGGATCTAAAAATATTATAAAGGCATTAGACAAAGTCTAAAAAACTGCTCTTTTAACTAACATGTACCAACACTTACGAAGTATCTACATTTTTCAATTACAGTAACCCTAGATGCGAAGCTCTCATTGTAGGCTTCTATTTCAAGGATACTGTTACGCCTGTCCAGGACATTTTTCTGGATGAAGTATATAAAGTCCACACCAATTATCTGAGACGATAGAATGATTTGATTTATTATTTTTATCATCATAAATTGCATGTATATGCATAAAAAAAATTCGGCTGAAGAAGAGATTACCTTCTTTAATATATAAGGAGCTTCAACATTTAATTTACATTTTCGTTCAGTAGTTCTAATGGAGCCATCTTCATTTTCTTCGTCTAATAATACTTCACATCCCACAAAGACAGGTATTTGGGGACATGTTGGAAATCGACGCTCATATGCCTAAATAGAATTTTTTAATGAGATTTAAAATAAATTAAAATGTTGTGGGTAACTTTTTCGAGAGTTTTAGCCATAATCCATTGACGTCTATAAAAAATAGATATTGCATTGGGCATAAATGAAAATAATGTAATAAAAGGGAATTTTTTTAACATGTGGATTTATTAAAGGGTGAAATTTTGCTTTTTGTTTCATCTCATCCAAATTATTTGAATGAACATCAAAGTATAAGTTTCCACATTGAAATACATTCCGTTGTATCTTTTCTAGCTTTATTTCCTATGAGAAGAAGACAGGAATTGGCTTAAGTAATTATATATGTGTGGAACTCGTTCCAGCATTATGCAACACGAAGTTAAACCGGATTGTAATACTTGTGGTTTCATGCTTTGCCTTGCTCGACAAGGAGGTTCTTTCCAAGAACGATTACTTTATAAATCCAGTTTCACATTTTGGATATTCAATAGAAATTGAATAAACAACATTAGATTTTATGCATTTTAATTATTTTTATAAAAATAAGAAATGGTAATTTTATTGTTACATTGTATAATTATTTAACACAAAAAGCTACTATTTATTGCTTTTATTATTAAATATAAGAAAGAAAAAAATGAATATTTGCAGCAGAAAGTGAGCGATCGTTAGCATGAGTTTTAATGACAGGAATCTCTGAATATGGCAAGCTAAAGCTATGTACCGATATGCCTCTTCTATAAAATTCCTGAAAAAGGCATCATAATTTTTAATACATTTTAATAAATGTAGGTTGAATATATTCTGACAGGTGTCATAAATAGTACGTGTTAGCTCAATGGAACCGTAAGGCGTATGGAGCAAGACATTTACAGAGTTCCAGTAGAAAGTGTGCGACTGACATACTGCGAAGTTTCAATGACAGGAGCGAAGGCTACGAATAATAATAAACACACCAGCATGACGAGCGCGAAGGGATGCTTGTAGACCCGGACAGGTGATTGGTATTGTTGAACCATTTTGAGGAATTTTCTGTCGTATGTCAATATTCACACTGTGTATATGTACATGTGCAAGAAGCACGGTAATTCAATCACTCGATGCTAACAAATTTTAAGGTCGCCGAATTCAATCATTTGTCACCCGTTACCACAGACCATCCCGTTACTAAAGTCACGAAAACGATGTTCAAGATGTCGTGCCTACTGTGCAACACGAGGTCACTTATCAACATCGTCCGGCGCCATCTTTGAAGGAGACGCGGTACTAATATTTTCTTCAAGATTTCCGCTATTCCGCTATAACCGAATCTTTGTACTCTGAATTTATCTCTCAGCGCTCGATCGTGAACTTTACCCGTATCTCGGCGATTAGGAGAAATAAATTTAAATTTCGCCCCCTAGTGATGATTCAAGGAATTTCCAGAGAGCAACAGAGGGAACCCTTGTTTTGGATTTTACATCGAGCTACCAGGTGGCTACAAGACTGGACAATTTGTTGCCCGTGAGCAATCTCCCAACTCATCTCTGATTGTACTTTATGCTGTCTCTATGTTCTTATGTCTATGGTGTACTTCTGTTTGAAGGTGATCAAAGGTGATTGAGTGTCGGGGATCAAGAGTGAGGTTATTAATGTATACCGTGCTCAGGAATTAAATGGAATTAGTGGAATTTGTGCGATTATTTTTCGCATATTAAGCGACGGACATGCAGGACGCGTTTCGTAGATTATTAGTGCAATGATTTCGTGACATTGGAGCTTGTAATCTGCTATAAAAGTGTGAGTGCACGAGGTGCTAAACTGTCGAAAATGAAGTTCAGTTCAATGGTCTGAGTTTAAGTTTGTTTAGAACGGCT
Source organism: Orussus abietinus (assembly GCF_000612105.2). Lineage (NCBI taxonomy): Eukaryota > Metazoa > Arthropoda > Insecta > Hymenoptera > Orussidae > Orussus > Orussus abietinus. The sequence goes on from NW_019396014.1 coordinate 2,629,544, forward strand.
TAGTGCTAATTGCACGGCTTCGAAATTCTTATCGTTTCCGTTCTACACTGCGGTTTTAAAAATATCAACAATGCCCCATTTTGTTAGCACTGAGAAAGAAACGGTATGTTTATCTTTTATTTATAAAATTGTTGCAGTACAGGTTTTTAAACAATTCTATATTTACAGGCTCAAAATATGAACGACATGACTTCCGATTTCGCATGCCTGAAGGTTTCTATATTACAGAAGGCCTCTCGCATTTCTGATAAAGTAGATCAAATAACTATTGGTCCTGATTCTATCGCTTGCGATGAAAATTCAATTCAGACCGAAAATATAGAAAATGAACTGAATTCTTGCAATGTCGATAACTCAAAAAAATGTTATAACTCAAAATCAGAAGCCAAAGTTTCTACCAGAAGCGGTATCACATTCTCCATTAAAAAAATACTACTAGAAAATGAACGTCATAGAAAGGAAGAAGTCAGGGTATGAGGAAATAAATTAGTATCGTATATTTCTAGTGTTCCGCATTCATTGAGGTATTCATTAATCATCTTATTTTGAATCACATTCCAGAAAGCAATTGATCATCGATGGAAACAAATGGAAGAATCAAGACGTGCCATGCAAAAGGAGATGACAATACTTAGATCAACTATGGCTAAACAGCGAGTGCAACAAGAAGCGGAAGAACTTGCACGATTGGAGGCAGAGGAGGAGAGAGCAGCACAGCAGTCAGAAATGCGTAGGAAGCATGAACAACAGCTGCATGCTCAGCGAGAAGTGGAGCGCAAGCAAAAATTAGAACGTGAAGCTGAAGAACATAGACAGAAAATCAAAGAAAGAGAAGAATTAATTGGAAAGGTGACACCGCTTCAACTTATGTTTCGGACTAAATGCGAAGACATTGGAATGCTGTCCAATGTTTGCAAAGACAAGAAGACTGCGAGTCATGTAATAGCACCGCACATTGTGAAGTTAAAAGAATTGAGCCACCTCATGGATTTAATTAGTAAAAGGGCTTGTGTAAGTTTGCATGAAATTGAAAAAATGAACTATGAAATATCGTTAAACATTTTAATTTATATATTTTGTATTAAAGACAGGTGAATTGACACAAGCCGATGTTGATGCTGCAGAAGCGATAGTGCGACATAGTGAAACTGTCTTACAATTGTTTGAATTGGAAATTGGTTTGTAATGATTCACATATTTAAATTACACAATTTATAATATAATCAATACAATAATGTTTTTCTATAGAACGTATCGATGCTGCATACGATGCCGAGATAGCTCGCAGAGAATATGAAGCCAAGCAAGCGGAGCTCCAAGCAGAAGCTGAAGCTAAGAGAAATCAGAATAATGTAGACGTTCAAGATTCTGCTATAAATTATGGCACTCAATTTACGGACAATCAACTTCCTTCGGAAGAAAATAAAGGCACTGAGAAATATGATGACCCAGTTTGTGCTCCACAGGAAAGTGTCAGCTCTGTACCTCAGACTCACGTTGTAGAAACACCTGTAACTAACGTCGCATCCGAAGGTATCCTAGCAAGATCTGAAACGGGTCTATTTTTATTATCATATCACTTATAATTATAAAAAAATCAACCATGATATTAACTTACAGAGGATGCGAAGGATATTTTGGACAACGATTCGCTACAACTATGTCTGACCTGTGGGCAATTTTTGAAATCCCACCTCGCTTCGTACCAAGACCTCTTGAAGTCAGATTCTTCGAAAAAATTGCTCTTTGAGTGGAGAAAGGCAATAAATATTCCAGTTAACGCAATTTCTGGAATCAGCGGCCATCATTTAACAGACAAATATGATAAGCTGCACCAACTTCTCGCAGGCAAGGGAATGTCTAATAATTCACAGAGCGTACAAGGAGTAGCATTCTGCAAGGATATGCTGGCAAAGAAAATTGTGGTGGGTGTTTTCATACGTCAATTCTTTACTCATTAATGTTTGTTAACTCAAAATTTTATTAACGCGCTAATTCTTGTTACAGAATCAAGGAGAGACTCTCATTTCCAGCAAACCGAAAATGGCCTTTCCCATAGCTGCCGTAGCAGTGGCTTTGTGGAACGATTACCCGGATTTTGGAGTCTTGCTTTTGGCCCACTTCCACAAAACGTCTCCCTACACGATCCCCATATTCCCAGCGAGATACGAGGGGCAGTCCGACGAAAACTATTCCAGGTCTCTCGGTTATCGAGACAGTGAAAACGGAGACATGGAAACCGAAGACAAGTACTTGAAGAGGATGTCCGGATTAATGCGGTTGTACGTCTCCATAATGGTTACCAGGCAAAGGAAAGGCGTTACCAAAGACCATCCTCATGGACTTAGAAACGCATGGAGATGGTTGGCAGCCACACTTAACGCAGGTTCGCAAACATCACGACAGTTTCAAGTTAGAGATTAGTACATAACCGCCAGGGTAATATTATATTTTATTCCAGTTCCCCGGGCCGAACTGGCAGACGTGTACGCCACACTTATGCTGGATGTCCTGGAGGTTGCTGGAAATGCTCTCTGGTCTGCCTATCCGAAACAGTTTCCGAAATTATTATCATTACTCACGAGTCAGTATTATCTTCACATGCAAAAATCCGGAGCAGCCGGCGGACCTATGTCACGCCTGGAGGCGTTTTTAAATAATTGTATCTCGAAAGGTGGCATCCCACCACCGGAGGGGCAACTACCTCCGAATTTTTGGTAGTCGTCAGGGAACCTTTATCTAAATATCGACCGTCGAATAAAATAGCGGGTTAAATTTGTGCATGTTTTCTGGTGAATGAAGTATTTTTAAGTCTGCTGAATCGTTAACGAGACTAGTAATATTCGTATAAAATAGATACAACATACCTTTATCCGAACCTTGTTTACTTGTTCCTCTAGAATGTAATTAAGTTTCCATTAATGTCATACCAGTTATTGATAGGCGACGCGCCCTCGAGCATACATTACGAGCTAATAACGAGCGAGAGCATATAGTAGGTCGTTAAGTATCGTCGATAATTCAAGCGAGCACTACAAACGGACGAAAGTCCCACCGACCTGGACATTCACGCAAACGGCCGATGAAGACCTCATCCGGTCGCATCACTCGCATCGGACGCATCCATGATGAGTTTTCGTAGCTCTATAAACGACCCCAAGAAGTAGAACACCTTAAAAACATTAATAAGAATCATCTTTGACCCTCGCGTTACCGGTTAAATAATGGCACGGCATCTGTTCGTTATTTTATAAGAGTCGAAGATGATTTTTCTGCAGCTCTCCGGTCCCGAAGCGTCGAGTAACTCGTTTGACAAGTATTCACGATCACTCGGAAAAACAGAAACTCTCGTACGGGATCCTGGTGGACCCGGAACATTTTGTGGAAATAAGCGAAAGAAAGGAAAAAAAAAAGAAAGATCACCTCGATCGGTAGGAAGTCGAGAAAACAATTCCGGCGACCAAGGTGACGGAGGAGCGAGCAACTAGCGAAACTGGTGGAGGATGTCTCCATCCGAAGTAACTGCGTCTGTAACTTATGTAAGCGCCAAATTAGCAGGCGATATACATATTTCCGTCCGAGAACTATACGCTCGGACTTTGTCCCGATGCATGCGATCGGTATGCGTCTACTTATGCGCGATTCTCGAGCGATGTCATCCGAAGAACGTACATCTTGTCTCCCTTGACGAGTCTCACGGCTCGTCCGTCCTTTTTTCCCGGATAACTAGCTCTTACGCGACACCTAGAGACACCCACGTCACTCACTCCGGTACACGCGAACATTACACTCACGCACGAGGGGCTCATTATCCGCGATGCTTATCCTGAACTAAAGTGATTAATTTCCGAATATAAGAAGCGTATCTACCCGGCGTACAGTCTCCATAGAATGTCGCTTATCGTCGGAACTAAAATAATACGTATACATGTATGCAAAAGATGCTACGTAAGGACAAGCCTGGATACTTGGAATGCTTTAAATTAACCGGTACTTCATTATAAACTGCAGAGGCCCGTAAGCACGACGGACTTACATTGCTCGACGAGCACGGATTCGATTGACATTCGATGCACGCGATATTTCCGTCTGGGGCCTAGTCGTTCGGACTTTGCCCCTTGAATACCATTACGTACGTGCCTGCTTATGCACGGTACGCGGATTGATGTCACTCAAAGGATATCCTCGTACCGTCGCGAATATCGTTTCTCTCCGGCGAGGACTCCGCCCGCGGTCCGCTCGTTTCTCCGCCAACGAGACCCGCGAGGGCATCCGGATCTTTGTAGGCCAGAGACGAGCCCAACTCTAATTGAATCGTGCCAGTCGGACTCCGGTACGGCTATTAAATTATCGCGACGCAATTAACATCTCCCCGCCGGAGGATATCGGCAGAAATTCCAGATCCGATGCGCGAATCCAACGGACACCGCTCCGTCTTTGCCTCGGTCACAAAGCCGACGTACGTGTCCCAGGAATCCGTGTATAATTTTTTCTACGCGGTTCCACTACGCAGGATCGACCGCGTCACCGTTCACGGCGTTCGAGGATATCCCCGGAGGGTTCACAAAAATCCCGGGGGCGCTTATTCGATCTAGGAACGCGTTTTCGATCGGGATCCCGAGAGGCGAAGACCGCGCGCGAGCGATCCGTGGCAGAAGGAATCCGGAACCCAGGAAGTGGGTCATCGTCCTCGCGAGGAAGTAGGAGGAGCCCGGGACGATGACTCCTCTTCTGCTCTTCGCGGCTCGGCTCGCCCGCGGATGCTCGGGAACGAGCGGAAATGTCCCCGGGTTCCTAAAGGTGCTCGTCGATGCTTGGCGATGCTCCTCGATACTCGCCGATGCCCGGAGATCCTCGCGAACGGACGCGAACGGCTGAAGCGAACGCTGGCGAACCGCTGGCGAATCGCCGGTGCGACTCAAGGAGGGTCGAGCTAACGGAGCCGCGGGCTCGAAGGCACTGGCCAAGGCCCGGTAAACCGAGGTTCCTCGATCCTTCCTCCTCCTGCCGGTTCTCGACGACTCTCCGGGGGCTCGCGACTCCTGAGTGCCGCTCCACGCCGGTCTGCCTACGTGTCCGTGTAATTCGCGAGCGAACTCCCGACGCACCTTTTAGCGCCACGTCGGGCTCGTCCCGAAGTCGTCCTCTCGGTCCACGGATCTCGATATCCCGGGAAATGCGATTTCCACGTGGAGTAAAAATCCAGCCGGGGGCTCCGAGGGGTGCCTGGAAAGAAATTAACTTCGTCACTTTTCTGTACATCGGTTTACCCGGGCCTACTGCTACAACCCTCCATAACGAGTTTTCGGAGTACCGGGTTATAGGAGGGTCGAGGTACCCGGAGATATGTAGATTACCAATTTTAGGGTAATTACGGATACTCGGAGGCGATTTTCGTGCCCTGGAATCCACCCGATGGCACCTAGAAATTTATGAACGTACCATGGAGTCGATAATATCTAACCGCGTCAACGGAGAAAGGAGAACGCGGTATTATCTAGGAGACCGGATTTCCGCCCTTCGCCGATCCCCTGCTGACGCGGAACCGCCTGCGATCGACGCCTGGGCGAGAAATCGACGGGAATCCTTCCGTGACTTCACGGCCTGAAAATATCCGCGTGCGAGGCGCGGAGGAGATTCGCGTCAAGTTTTTATGCCGACTACGATGGCAAAAGGTCCAATCGGGAACTACCCTTGCCGTCTATAGTGCACCTCACTATACCGAGGCATGCCCTCGTATCTCCTCCAAAAAGTCAACTCGTCCATAACCAGACTATACTCTCTCCGTATACCGTACCTCTCTCTCTTCCCACGCGTAGGATATTTTTCAAAACGCTCCTTGGACTCGTCCGCGTAAAATTTATATTTAATAATGACGGTGAGAAGCGTCGAGCTATCCATAGTCCGGGAAGAGGCGCGCGCCGATAGGTCAACCGTTCTTTCCCTTGGAGCGGCTCCATCGGAACGGTCCCATCGGCCATTGGTCGGCGCGGTCGGGAGGAATCGGCAGGTGAATCTTTCGCGACTCCGGGACGCATGCGCGTGACCTCCTCAAGGTGAACTCCCCGAGGCGGAAGTGGTCGCGCCGGGTCGTTGCCGCCGATTGCGCGAAGCTAAATGAAGGAATAAAAAGAAATGGGGAATCTTAATGACGGGCGGCGCGGACATCCGAGGCCGAAGGACTGGAGGTTGGATTAAATTCACTCGCCCAGCTTTCCAGACGAGCTAAAACGCTCGCTTCCTTATTGTTCTAAAGAGCCACCGACTGGACGGGTAAGATGAGATTTCGTTTAAAAAAAAAAGAAACCGGGGGAACGTATCATACGCGTGACGTAGGGTCTCCTTAATAGGTTAGGCGTTGGTTTCGTTCGAACGAGACGTTCATCGACCTTGGGTGGGAATAGTAGGCCGACGAAATGCGACTAAGAAGCTCTCGGGTAGGAAGAGCCGCGGAAAGTCGAAAAACCCGACGCGGTCGGGACGCGGCGGAGCGCAACGCCCGGGAGGAATGCCGACGCGTTCTCGCCGGATCCGCGAGGAAGTCCGAGGAGGTACACCTCGCCGGTCGGGCGCCATCTTGTATCCCGGGGATCGCGAAGGAGTCTCTGAAATTTTTGTGAATTTTTCAGGGCCGTCTCCGAGGATTGCCGAGGATGACGAAACATGCGACGCGCCCGATAAAAATCCAGGTCAATGGCAGAACCTCGCGGACGAGGTATCCTCCGGTAAATCTCTCAGCGGCACGCCCGCGACGTTCCTTCGAGTCGCGGCTCTTCCGCGGCGCATTTCAATTACACGCGTAGACGAATATCCTTCCTTTTGACATAGGGAGGAAGTAATGGTCGCGTTTCATCGTTGCAGAACGGCTCGTAGAGTCCTACGGCGTGCAGGAGGCCAACTCGCGCATGCACAGGAGTCAGCGACCCGAGGAGTCTCCCCGTTATTCTTCGGCCGGCAGGCGAGCAACGCGTGACGTAAGTCAGGTGGCAATGTGGCATGAATGAGCTGGAAGGAGCTGCCCGAAGAGCTGGCCGAAGTCGGCTGGAATTGCCCGGAGGTGTTGGCGATGGTTACCACTTTACAGGTGGCCGGGGTAGGTGCGGACTTAGGCTGCATTCCAGAACCCAGTGACGGCCCACTTGGCTCCACCTGACGATGACTCGATCCCCTCCTGCAGCCTTCGGCCAAGCCGAGGTTGCGCATCGCCGCCGATTGCGCGAATTCCGGAGATACTAGGAATTCGTTACCATGCCTTGGGAGTCGAGATCAAGGCCTCGCGCATTGCGGATAGGAATCCCCTGATTGGATTCCTGGGAAGAGCAGTGCTCGATTGCGCCCCTAAACGTGTTAATTAAGTATCGGATGCATAGACAGCTCGTACAAGCCTTCGCGAGCTCTCCTCCGATGTCTCGAATGTATTTATGTACGGAAATATGGCTTAACGTTTGGAACCGTGTTATCTTTTTGTCATACTAAAGGGTCTCTTTGCCCCCATTACATTTTTTTTGCTTGTATACCTGAGCGCCCAAGCGCTCCGGAAGATGCTCACGAATGCGGACCTAATTATCGGCTTTTTTTTGTGTCGGGGTGTCTTTCTTGCCCGTACCGGTAGGGCGAACGAGAAAAAGATAACCTAGAAGTGGTGGGGGTATCGTGTGAGGTAACTCGTGTGCCGCACATGTGGGCACGCACCTGCTCGAGTACGACCGATGTTGACGGTGGCCTAAAACGATATAAACGCTCGTGTACCTTGCCGATAAAGAGATTGTCGGACATTTAAAGCCGGGACGCGTTAATTCTACACGCAAACGTAACAGTGCTTGCCATTTAAAACTTCGGATTCAGGTTTTGAGGTTATGACGAGAAGCTGCCACGTGTGTAAGAGCTCAAATGCTCCGTACAAATGCCCTGTGTGTTTGGAGCCCTAGTAAGTTAATCGCACTTTGATATTTAACTCTGTACGGTCTCCTTGAAAAAGATTTTTAGCGTGCAACAATTTTTCTACATTCTATCGGTCGTAATTTTCTTGCATAGATTACCGAAAAAATAATATACGTCGACAGATATTTTCTAAATGGCTTCTATGCTTTTCTGTTCAGCTGTTCGCTGGGTTGCTGCAAAACTCATAAGTCTCGAGGCTGCGAGCGACGAGTACCGGACATGGCGGAACACCAAAGCGAGGCACCTTTGATGGAGTACAAATTTCCAACGGAGGACACGGTACCTGTAGAAAAATTATTTTCTTTAAGGCAGAGCGAGGAGGTAAAACATTGTTTGAAAAATCCACACGTGAGAAATATTATTAAAGAAGTTTTAAAACATCAGAACCCAACGGATGCGATAGCGGAAGCTATGGTGGAGCCTATATTTGTTGAGCTAGCCGACGCGTGTTTAAAAATTGTAGAACCAGCGACAGAGGAAGGCCATACTTGATGCTATTGTGATATTATGCTTAATATTACTTAATTGTACATAGTATTTTATTACCTTTTGAGTATACCTCTAGCATTAAAAAGGTTGTCATATGTTTTGTACAACATTTAATAGAAGTATGATTTTATTTGCATAGATAACAACTTCGAGTCACATTTAAAATCATTGACTGAAATAAAAAATATAACGGTAACAATGTCGTCAATGGTACTGTTATTCTTACTACTAACGTCTTAAGAGAGTTTGTTATCAAACTGGATAAAGATAATACAGTTATCATATTTTCTATGTTTATATAATAAACATTCTCTCATGCGAGCATAGTTTTTGAATAACAGTTCAGCTATTTCATTGGTCTACTTTCATTGGTAATACTTTCCGCATGATTTGTACAGAAATTCTATAACCGTGCGTTTTCAAATTTCTGATCGATGTGTATAAAAGGGCGAGATGTAATTCTCGAGATCATTTGGAGCCTGAGCGTCGTCTAACTCCACTGCTAATGCGTGATAACGTTTCCTGACCAGATGAGCCGCCATTTTTGGTTGCCTGTCCCTTGTGAAGACTCCCTTTTTATTTCCAGCGACTCGAGTGTACGCTGTAAGAATAAATATCTTGCAGATGACAACACTACGTTACCTTTGCACTTTTATACATAGCGACGACTCACTCTGTGCTGTACGAAAGTCAGCAAAATTCCAGATAAATTCTCCGATGAAAAAACCTTGGAATCTCAACTCATCGAATGCCTTAAAGTGCTGAGACATCAACTTGGTTTGATATTCTTCGCTCCACACATACTCCGGAAGCTGTGCAAACGATTTATGTACAAATTACAGGGAGATAAGGTCTATTATCAATCTCGGATTATCTACCTCGTGCAATCCAGGCATCGTATCTGCACCGTACTCTGACATAAGGACAGGTTTGTTGTACTTCCTATGCCATGCTTTCGCTTCATCTTGAACTTGTTTCGTTATCATGTCTAATCGTCCAGGGTTACTATACCATGCGTTATAGCGATTAAAACTAATTACGTCCAAATACTGACCAACTTTGTCATCCTAAAAACACAGGAGCAGATATTGACATTTCATCGGAAGACCTGACGGAGGACTATGATTCATTGAATTACGAACATTGACTTGTTGTGATATAGCAATCGTAACAGGTCGCGTTGGATCGAGAGCCTTGGCGTGATGAGCGATCTGCTTAAAATAATCTCCTGCATCTCTCAGTTGACTTCTAGGTTCGTTAGCGAGAGACCACATTATCACCGAGGGACGATTTTTATCCCTTCTGATAAGCTCCGACAAGGAGTCTTTGTGCCTGGCCAAGAGATCCGGCGAGAAATTTTCCGTATCCACGGATGGACACTCGTCGATGATCAGAAAACCTTGCCTAAGAAAAATTAAAAAATTAGCTACAATATAATTATATACGTCAAATGGTGAAGCACAAATAACATTGTTATTGCCAGAGCTCACCTGTCTGCCATGTCCATTACTTCATCGCTATAAGGGTAATGACTGGTCCTGTAAGAATTCGCGCCGACCCATTGCAATAACTCATGATCTCTTGTTACGGTCACCAAATCCAATCCCCGACCTCTTAGCGCAGAATCCTCGTGCCTTCCAAAACCTCGGAAATATATCGGACGATTATTTATCATCAGACTTGTATTATTCCATGCCAAGGTCCTGATACCGATAGGCAACCTGTAGACGTCGGGCTTGGTAACATTGGGCAGCCACAGCCTAACCTAGCAATGAATCGCCAATTAATTACTGCAATTAATGTATGCAATGCAATTAATAGATAGCAAACGTAACGTTCCTTCGACGAGAAATCATCTCCAAAAAAAAAAATCTGAATTCGGATTCGCTTTACCTCCAGCGTGTAAAGGTAGCCAGGGTTTGGATCCATCGAACGAGGCCACCATAATCTTGGCGTAGGTACTTTTAACATGCCAGAAATACCGTAAACAGGTTCCTTTATAGCCAAAGCTTCTTCGGCATCCAGCAGAATCACCTTACACACCGGGACGTCGTTTTCATGCAGTCCTGCAGGTTCTACGACGTACTTGATGAAACCCATATTGCTGATCACTCCCGTCTTTATCGTGATGTCTTCTATGTAAATCGTAGGCTTCGTGTGCAGCAACACCGGCCTAAACCGACGCGCCAATTAATATTTACATACAGGGTTTATTTTGTATTCTCATTACTCGAACATATTCCAGGGGGATTCGCCGCACCTGTGAATCCCGGCATAGTTGAAGAAGTCGAAGGCATAGGTCTGGACATGTACCGTCTTATTCTCAGTGGTCATCTCGACGATTTTACCTTGAGGTACGCTGGTTTGCAGCAAGGTATTGTCAACGGCGACAGTGATCCGGTTCTTTCCACCGAAGATCAAGTACGACGTGATCTCCGACTCGAACGGTAGATGACCCATTTCATGATTCGTAGCCAATTTCCCGTTGATCCACTGCACGGAAATACGAAGATAAGTGGATTAATTACCAGAATGGGCGAGGACGAATAACGTAATTTTCCCATCGAGATACCCCCTCGATCGTATCGAATCGTTTGTTATGCACGTATTATCGTGGCGTATCGGGTACGGCCGTTATCAATGGAGATGCAACCCGTCACGAGATATCTGATGTATTTACCACTTGGGCGAGATAGTTGACCGAGCCGAATCTGATAAAGACGAGCTCATCTCTCCAAGAGGAAGGAACGAAAAAGGTCCTTTCATACCACACCGCGCCCACGTGGTCCCGGAGTCCTCCGGATACCGTGATGTCGTTGTAGGACGATGGGACCGGCATTTGCATCACCAGACCAGCCTGTGGAAAACGTGTCCCCATGCATTGCCAGATTTACGATTAGGGATTTAAAAGTCAACGACTCCCATTACCTTCGACAACTCCTGGGCGTGCCAGGACTCCCTTAATCCCCGCTGGATGTCCTCGCTGGGTGGCACCAGGAAGTCCCACATCCCGTCGAGGGATTTCACCTAAAGACCGTTTCATAATGCGCTTAGAAAATGACATTTCCTTTAGATGGGGAATTGGTTCCGAGGAACCATCTCCTAGTACCCGTTTACGTGTATATTAGTTAACTCGGGAGTATGCGGTAATGTATTAATATCGCGTAAGTGCCGGATCCCAAGTACCATAGATTCTATATTTAAGCTTTGGGTCTTACCTCGCGAGACTCGCTCTCGCGTGGATACAGCATGCCGGGCAATGGAGCCAGCGATGCCGTTTCTTTAAAATACTTGCTGATATCGAAACCATCCTCCAGGGAGTCCTCGTCGGTGTAAAGGTCTTGGGTCTCCGCCTCGGTTGAGAATTTGCTCCCTGCTAGGGAGCCCATGGCCGGAAATGGCAGCAAAAACCAAATTAATAGCATCGCCTCCATGCCCTTCTGTAAGAAAGCCATCGAGGAGGATGAAAATAAAGGGGCTCCGGAAGAAAATGAAGCGTTTTCAGGGAAGAGGCGCGAAAACGTGCTCGAGGTAACTTTAAACCGCGGCTAGACAAGGAATTCGAAATCCATTGCGGATTCCGGGTCGCGGTTGAACAGACCACGTCAATTATGCCGAACACATACCTAGTCACGTGCAGGGGTGAATAAAAACCGAGAAGTCGAGTGCGGAGTATTTTTCTGGTATTCCGGTCGGCTCGGACCAATAAAATCGGGCCGAGAGACAAAAGGCTTTTCTAAGCTTAACCGCATACCTTCCCGTGTCCGTGGACGCTTCCTTTCCTTCCGGCAAATCGAGGGAAACTCGCAGGAAAAATCCGCGAATCGGGACGTCGATCAGCTGATCGATCGGCGAGGGCGCCGGCGCGTTTGCATGGAAATCCCCGATTTCGCTCTTCAAATGACATGTATCTCGACGCTGCCAACTCTTAAATACTCTCTGCGGAGGCTCGGATGTGTCACGTCCCTCGGTAGATTACGCATTAACGAAGCAAAGTTTGTGCCCGATAAGATTTCGCGTGCCGGAGAAACCTGTTTAGATAAATCGTTCGCGTGCCAGTGATCTACTTTCGAAGGAGCATCGGTCCGATAAAGCGCAGGAAAGATCTCGGTTAGTGCCGTTAATCTGGCCATTCACCTTCGAACTGAGAATTTAAATCGATTAATTTCCCCGCGAACCGATGCCGATTTAAATCGCCGACAGAGCGGTGACAGGTGATGCGACGACGTCAAGGATCGTGCGGAACGGACCCGCGGTCATCTCGACGCGTCCGGCTGTCACCGGTGAACTGTCACACTTTGCGGCACTCGGTGTTCCCCAGGAAGTCTCTATCTCCGTAATTGTATCGTGGTCGGTGTTACCCAATCTGTCGCCCTCGAAACACCGCCTTTAATGACGCGGAAGAGCCGCGTTTCCGCGTGTCCCTTGGACTCATTCCCCCGGCCAAGGAAACACGGGTTTACCGACCTGGCGATTCCGGTTTCCTCGTAAAAACTGTCGACGTAAAAACGCTCACCGATTTCTTTAACGCGGTATTCCCTCTAACTCTTTTTCGGCCTACTCGTATGTACGCTCTGGTGCACGCGCGGGTGTTGAAAACGAATGAATGAATAAATGAATGAACCCCGGGAATGAGAAGCTCGATCGGAAACAACGTCGAGTACTTGGCCCGGCAGGCTCGCAGTCGATTTATACCAAGATCGATACCCTCTGTCCAAGCAGCGCCGCATCGTTATCATAACATTCCGTGCCCTTATCGCTCGCTCCTTTGCACTCTCTTGCGCATGGCTCTACATTGTAGTCTCTTTGTTACTCCAAAACGCGGTCACCTCGTCGAACGACGCTGAAACGTCTTCGAGTTCAAAGTTCATTCATGGTCGGGAAACGCAACCCGAGGATCCTTATCTACAGAGCTTTAAGACATTCAGGAGATATCCTGGAGCGCCGGTCGAGCTTCGTCGAAAATCGGAGTTTGAGGCCTGGCGACTCGGGAAATGAAACTCGAATCGAGTCGGGATGTCACGATGCCCGTTTACCGCGGGTCAAAGTTCCTGCCGGCGATCAGGGGTCGCGCGTCTCGGTTTAAATTTTTAATCCACGGTTTAGGTGTCCTGTGGATGGGTGCGGGATCCTCTCTAGAGAGCGGCGTTACCTGGGTGAACGTAGGTCACGCTCGGCCTGCGCGTCCGGTGCGCTGCGAGGCACTGCGCACGCAGGTAACGGCGTGAACCATAAGGGGTGCGCACCCACTGCGAGTCCGGCACGGATTACCACTCGCGTCCCGGTCGGTTTCGGCCGCGGCCGCCATTAGCCGCCTCTAGCTGGCACGCCGATGCCGTTGGCCCGGTGAGTGGCGCCGAGCGACTCCAGCGGCGACGCGGCCAACCCGGCGCGCCTCCCTCGTCGGCGGTCTCTACCTGAAGAGACGACAAATTATACGATGATACTAGGAACTACGGAACGAAACGCGCAAATCGCTCGTACCAAGCCTTCCGGGGCGACTCGTCCTGCCGCTCGCTCCAGGACGTTAGGAGCACTTATCGGGACATCTCGCTCCCGGAGTGGCCGCGATCGATGACCGAGACCAATCTCCTGGAATCTTGGCGAGGGTGGCTCGGTCCTCGCTGACCCTGCCGTTTCTTTCAATCCTGCCAGGCTATTTCGAATAAAGGACAAAGGGTCCTTACGTGCTCGGAGGGAGGTCCACTTTGCGGTCCGTTCGTCCGGACTGCGACGGCGTCGAGTTAATTGGCCAAAAAGGCGATTGACCCACCGACAATCGGCTACTTCCGGCGCGTCGCGCCTAAGTCTGAATCACCGATACAGTCGCATCGATCGTCGGTGTGGGGAAGTCGGCTCGATTCGGCGTGTGCGAGTGCCGGGCGATTATTGACCCATATATCTGTAAGAAGTACGTGTGCGGTATTAATTTACATCTTTACGGTGAGGATCAATGGCGCGTTTTATGGCTCAGGGGGGCGACTCGATGCTACCGGGGATAAAACATATCGGAAGATAGTTCTATGTTGGGGGGACCGATTTGTCAGTTTTCTTTTAACTAGGAATTATCTAACGGGACGTAACTACCGGATGATGGACGACTTCCCGTGTATTACGCCCGGGTCTCCGTTGTCGATAGGCTCGTATCGATACTCGGTATTCCGAGGTTATTGCATCTCCCGCTCAAGGCGACTCGATACCGTACAATTGACCCACACGTTTACCCCACGGACGCGGCATCTCTTGCCTGTTGTATGTCGGAAATTAATGCAGCATATTCGATAACGCCTGCGTAGAAATAATCTAAGCGCATGTAAGTATAGTCCGAGCAATCGACGCTTCCGGAGCATCACGCCTATGTCCGAATCACTGACATACTCTCGTATCGATACACCGTACTCCGACGTTATTATATTTCCTGCGCTCAGGCTAATTCAATTTACTTTGTGCGAGGATGATGCAATTAACCCATATATCCGCTACAGATATAGCGTCCCTAATTGCATTCATAACGCAACTTAATCTACTTGAACGTTGCATTAACTTTTTAGCCAAGCTGGAGTACCTACATACTGCGGCACTTGTTTCAGGAGAAGAGCGAAGAGCTGCAGCTTCAACGTAGTCCGTGGTATTATTTACGCTAAGTACGTAAAAGGCTCCGAATTAATTCCTCGAATGTATCATTGGTACAATGCGTTCGGCAGGAATTAATAATTCAGCCTTGCAGGCGTATCGCCTTGCGATTCCGCTCTTTTGCTTTATTTCTATTCGAGAGTGCAAGGACGGAGATAGGACCTGGTAACAAACAATCGGACGTGTGAACTTTATACCATCGTGATTCACCACCATATCGCATGCGGTATAACGTTTAACGGTGCACTCGGGTACCATTGGATATAAGAAAAAGTTGAATCTCACCCTGGAAATCACGGAGCAGCCTATACCTCTAATTATGGAGTACTCTAGACGGTGCATAAATAGACGCTCTGTAAATGCAGTTTTCATTCAGCAGTGTGTTAGCACTTTTCTGCGGGCCGTGCTCGCCCGTGAACTTTGCAGACTTGAATGGCTTCGAGGTGCGTAGGTGTGTCCGATTGACACGCGATGCGCTGTCTTTGGCAGGATGAATTCGTGGCGCGTTATCGCGCACGAACGAACTTTATCAGACGGGAAGCGACTAGGTCATTGGCCCAAGAACTGTGCCGAGCCAGTGCGCTAGTTTAACGACCATTCCGTGATGACTCCGGTGGTTGCTGCGAGTAAATCTGCCCATGCATTTGCATGTGCCGGCGTGCAGACGGGCGTACCTAGGTGTCTACGTACATACATGGACACGTGCACGCAGTTACACCCTGCAGGTGCCGAGAGATGACTAACCTCGCCGTACGGGAGCGCCACGTCTCGAATAACCGTTGGAGACCGTTTCGTGACCGTGCCAAAACGACTTCGTATCGTTACAAACATCTAAATCCCTTGGGAAAAGAAAATAAAAAATTAATTCAACGCCTTGCGACGAGAATGATAAAATACTGAATATTTTCCACGGCAAAAATGGCGGTCCAAAGGCGACTGCACTTTCATGCGAGTCTTTCCATCCTTACCATCGGTAGAACGCTGTCCAACGGTTTGTCCAAATTCTTCAAGAGCACCCTGGGCGACGTAACGTACCTGCTCTTATTTTTATACACGACGTCGGTGTTGCGTACAATCCGTACATATTTACAGGTGTCGTGCACCGTTCTTAAGGAGCAGACGTATAAATAGCCCCGCGACGCTATTTGGGAAGCTCCAAAGTGTGCGATGCAGCGGGAGCAGCTTGACTTCCCATTATTCCTGTAACGGAGATACAAGCGTGCGATTAAAAGTGAATTTCAATTATGGTTCGACAATGCTACCGGTACAATGGGCCGAGTCCCCCTCGTCGTTTTGAGCTCGTTTCGGAGCGTCCCGCAGACTCGAGCCTTTATGCACCGGACATCCTCGAATTTCCATCGGCTCGCACGTGCGCGTCGGCGTGTCGAAAAATTATCCCGAATTCCTCCGCGAGCTCACGGCCCATCCTATCCTCCGTACAATACCCAAGGGTGGCCTAAAACGTTACGACTCTTAAAATATTGCAAGAGGCGATGGATTCCAAGATGGCGGCGGAAAATTGCAAAATTAAAAGCTTCTTAGGTAATTTACGTCGGTAGGAAATGTTTCGGTCACGTAGGATCGGAGTTCCCTGATTTTCCGCAACTAGCGCTCGCGTCGTTGGATCTGCGAAAATGTGAGATCCGGGGTCCCGATTCTGGGAAACTTTCTGTGGAACCGATCATTCGCGTTGTCTGATCCTACTTGATTGTTTTACTCAAGGGCAGAAACCGATCGTTAAAAGTTTAACAGTCGAGCTTTGGGTCTTACGTGTTCACGATTTAGCCTCGATCGGACGTTCGTGCCTTCTTGGACAGTCGGATACGTAATTTCTCCGAAATACTTCGCAGCCCCTTCGTCCTTGGAGCGGGTGGGTCCGGGGAAGGCGCGACGTTCCGTCTAGTCGCAGGGGTGGAACGAGAGGGTCGGAGAGGGTTTCGGGCGGATAGATGACTCGAGCCGTGCGTGCGTGGACGCGCTCGCGAGTGCGCTACCAATACGCGCCCGCGTACATAATGGAGGAGTGGGAGGACGGATGTCGTACAGTCATGTCGGACGGGACGGAGGCAAAGAGGAGGACGAGGCGAAGCGCGGAGAAAGGAAGCGCGACTCGCGGCGAGGGGGCGAGTCGGCGGAGAGGTTATGTACACGAGGCGCCGTACAGTGCGCGCCATGCACAATGAAAGTCGCGATGCCCTCGCCCCGAAGTTGGCCAAGAGCCAGCGGCGCCACGCCATAACAAGCGACGTGGCAACGTCGGTTACCCACGCGCCGAGCGCGGCGCCCTCCCGGCGCGCCGGCAACGTCGCCCCCGCAACACCGCTGGACGGGGTTTCTAGGGAAATTGTCTAGCGCGAACGACGTTAAGTTTAATTCCGTGCGGGCCGACGCCACCTGCGAAATTCAAATTCAAACCGCCGTTAACGGTCGCGAGGCAACGGGCACTCTGGCGGCAGTCGCGGGCACTACCTCGCGGAAATCACAGGGGGGAGTCTAACCTCGCTTTTCCGCGAGTCGCGAAAGACGCTTCCAATTGGCCAGGCTCCGTCACGTGATCGCTGGGGAATTCTTCATAATTTACTACAAACGGTAAATACATTTCATTTGTTCCTTCTTTTCTGTAATACGGTTTAAAATGTAGTCGGAGAAACGATGCATCGTTATTTCGTTACGGTTGACGCTTGTATTTAACGTTTTCTCGAACAGCTTTCGGAAGATCGACGAATCGGCGACGCGTCCGGTATTCCCGCTCCGGCGCGCGTTACGATTTTCAACGCGCCGGCTCGACGGCGCACGCGCCCTACTCGGCCGCGCAGGGCGCAGGCGCGGAAGGGCAGGCATCGAGGAATGTTTCAACGGCGGAGCCAGTCGCGCGCCGCGCGGTGCATCGGGTGTTCGTGAGTCGCGCGCGTCGCTCCTTGTCGGCGGCCTCCCGATGCTGGACGACTGCAAAAACCACGTTACCGAGACCCGTTCCGAAGTACTCTAAGTACACCTAACCTCTTTACACCGTTTTCGTCGGTAGACGCGCGCTCGGTTACTCAAAACAGCGGCCAGGCAGGATATAATCGACCCGAGCGGGGCGAACGCACTCCAAATGAAACGCGGGCAAAAAAGGTTTAACCATACTTGTCGGTGAGTACATTTAAGCAGAGAAATAAGAAAATAGAGTGATCGAATACAGCGGATGGAAAGACGCTCTCGATATCGTCCCAATGTCTGGATAACACCCTTTGACGCGGTTCGACTTTTCAAATAAAATTCAACAACAACGATATCGATAAGCGACTCAATGGCCGTTGAGACTCGACTGTTGGGGAAGACCCTGTTATCGAATCTTTTTTAGGAAAGCCCTTTTGTCCGCTATGTAATCTTTGGTGTGCGGGACAAAAGCACGAGCTTCAAAGGGTTAAGGTTATATGAAAGGGTCACGTAAAAATATTTACAAAACTTTTCCCCAAGCTGGGTGCAGCACCGAATCATTTGAAACTCCAGCGTGTGATTATGGAGGTCTTAAACAAGAACGTGACGCTCGGGAGGTTTCTTGTTCGATGAAGGAATTTTTTTTATTTATCCCAGGCGAACCAAGAATTCTTATTAAAAAAAATGAAATTTCACGCGTACCGCTTTCTTCCTTAGGACCTTTGTAATCACATGAAGTTTCAAATGATTCGGTGCATCCAGTTTGGAAATAAGCTTTATCGGTGTTTTGACGTTTTATATATATATAGAACGACCCTTTTGTACCACCTTAAGGATTTGAAACGTTGACGGATGCACGGGGAAGGGGTGACTTGGGCAATCCGCATCGGGACGGTCTCGCTTTTGAGGTCACGTGAAAGTGCCGCTTTACCGACTGATTTCGACGGATCGCAGCTTCCCAGTTTATGCGGTAATCAATGAACAAAGTGGCCGGAAATTGAGCGACTCGACGCGTACATTAATTGTTCGAGTTACCGTTAAAAGTGAGCCGGAGAAGAAACGGTTTTGCCCTCGTAGTGCCAGGATGCCGGACTTCTGTCCGGAGGGTCGAGGAGGCCATCGGTCCCTGGATGCGGCCAAGTCGTGCCGATTTTGACTTTCACGTCATACCTAAAGCGACGGTTGCGAGTTCGCGAGTTTGGAGAAACTTTGGCCGGCCAACCTTCGAGGCGAAGACCGATTTCTCTCCGCGTGTTAAATTTAACCGTGACTAACCGAGAACAGCGGTTTTCTTTGGTGACCGTTCGAAATCTTGGGGGAAAAACACCAGAAGGGGCGACGCTGGGGGAAAACTTTGGGGAGGGTAAGATCGAGGGTGCATTTATTAAGAAAATATTCCCCCGATGACCGTTATGGGGTTTGAGACGGAAAAAACGCGAGGGTGGATGAAGTCGAGGTCGCATTGGGAACGAAAATCCCGTCTCTTGGAGACCGTTGAAATACCTTTGTCAAATCGTTTACTCCTGTGGTAGAATTGACGGAATTAGCGGAATTCCTGAAATCGACGCAGAGCGCGGGAATTTTTCGAGTCTTTGAAAAGTACCTACGACCTCCGCACTCATTAAGAGTCGGGGAATGAAAGGAAAAGGTGGCTAAGGCCGCAGTCCCGACGGCCATTAGAGTTAACAATGTAGATGCAGAGTGGGAACTAATTGTATTCCCGCGGGTTTAGTGGCCATAAAGCGCGATTTAACGGCAAACGTTAAGACTTATTTAAGGAATTCTCGGTAGGTGGGATAAAGGGAGGAGAGAAGGTCGCCTCGGGACCGGCCGGCTCGGACTCGTGATAAAGTGGCCAAAAGCGTCGAGAGGAAGCACGGTTGCATTTTTTTCAACGGACTTCCGGTCGGCGTCGTCTTTTTACCCTGCTAAGGTTCGGCACGTCTTCGTCGTTTCCGCTCTGACCGTACGCTACGTACCTGGCACGCACGTCGGGAAGACTCCCAGGTGAAGGAGCCCACCTTGAATCCTCCCAGAGGCCCCGAAACCCGGAATCGAGGATGCGAGGGAAGAAAAAAAAACGATAATTCAGAGGACGTTGGGAAACTTGCCACGATGTTCTCTGTATATCTCTTTCTCTCTCTTCGGCAATGTTTAGCGATAACCGATGCTCTTTCATTTATCTCGAAGTGGGCGCCTCCACTGCGCGTAGGACTGCCGCGCGCTCGCCTTGGCATTATCTTAAATCTTGTCGAATTGCAGATTCCTCCGGATCCCCCCTCGAGGTCCACGTCTCTCTCGAAGGACGAGGTGGGAATTTCGCCTTCGCTAGAGATTGCGAAATAATTTCAATCGCCCCTTGGACGGACCTCCTTGCGCGAATCTTGCGGAAATCTTTGAAAATCACCGAAGCGTTGCCACAATTTTTAGGTCGACTCCCTTGTTACCGAATCGCGGTCTCTCTCGTACGACATCAAAGACAATCGGCTCTGAAGGAAGGAAATCGGTTTCGGTGATTTTCGAGAGGATGGCCCCTAGGTGGGTGGTCCTTGGTAGACGTTTAGGTGAACGTACTCTTCTATCGACTGGTCGACGCAAATCCGGACTGAGTCCGACCTCGACCCCCGAGGCTCGACAACCCCTTAATGTCCGAGGTCCCTGGCACATGCGCATTGCTCGCGTTACGTATTACGTGCCGGGGTCGAAGGACTTTTCCGACCTTGGTCGTTTATCTGGCTTGGTGGCGCTCGAAAGAGGCGCAGCACGGCGCGACCATAATAATGACTGTGCGTAAGAGTCAATGTCCGATACACGTACTTGTACATTGCCCGTCGGTTTTTTTTGCGGGTGGAAATTCCGCGATAGCGTCGAACCTCTCGGTCACCGGGAATTATCCGGCCGGTCAAATTTTCCCGACCTCGGCGCTCGATCTTCCGCCCCAACCCGAGGCCTCGTCTTCGAAATAATTCCAGGTTCGAGCCCCGACTTCCTCTTTAACTAAATACACTGTAAACGGAGTCGAATGTCGTTTACCGAACTTCGTATGCATCTGGCTGCACATCTGGTTGAACAACCAGGAGCTGCACTCGGAGTGCATCCACGGTCGGATCGCCTGGCTCAGCTGACTCGTGATAAATGATCGTTGACGTTCGATCCATTCCGCGGTTACTCCCGGTCCTGTACACGGTTTTTAGGACTCTCGTGATTTTTCTCTGCGATTTTTCCGACGAACATTTCAACCGAAAATGGACCCTCCGCTCCCGGTGGCAACTGGATTTCGGATTTCTTTTCCGGACGCTTTCTAAAACCCGGCCGACAACACGTGCGACGAAAAGCTAGAATATGTGGGTTACATAAAAAAAAGGGAAACGAGTAAAAAAGAAAAACCGACCAATCGTGTGGTCGTTTCGGCGGAATATTGCGTCACCGGGAGAGGCGGTCAAAAAAGCGTCCGGGCCATGAGCTCACCTTCTGCCCACAAGCATGGGAAAGCACGAGTGCCAGGGATTGCGTCGTTCTTTCTCTAGTAATTCTTTTTTTCTTTTTTTTTCCCCTAGTCATTAGATACCGAACGCACCGACCGTCGCGACGTACGAGCCGTAAGTGCGTTGGGTGTTACTCATGAATGGAACGCAATGTCAATGGGCGATGACAAGCGACAATTACTCCAGGGTTTTCCAAAACCGCAGGATCGAGCATACCGCGCGAATGAATCTCTTTCTAACAATTTATGAATTAACAGGTTTCGCAATCGTAATAATGCTTCTGGTGAATCACTCATTTCGGGATACTGGGGGGAGGAAATAACGAATAGGGACTCGCTACGCTTTCAAATGTCCGGTCTTCAATGACACACTAATTGTCGATGTTGCGGTCATACCTCGCGATTGCGATTGCAGATAATGTCTCGATATCGAAACAGGGCAGGAAGACAGAGAGTTCGTATCGATTCGTTCGGGGGAAAATGGAAAGAAAATTGATCGGTGCCCTCGTGCCACCGGTGGTAAATCACTCGAGTGAACAAATTGAACGGTGTAATCAATTTAGCCGACAAAGGATCGTGGTCGGGGTTATAAAAAATGCAGGGAAGCGCGTTCGTCGTTTCTCACTTTTTCGCCGGGGAGATATTCCGCGAAATGGGTTCCTACGCCTCGATTAATACTCTCGGTGAAATTTAACGAGCGTTCCTGCAAGTACTCCCAACTCGAGCAATTGCATCGGTCCTTCTCGTTCCTGGTTTTGGCAAAACGTAATGCCGCTTCTTGGAAATTTAGTGCGGCAGAACGCGGGGCCCCATGTAATGCCTATGAATGCCGAGCTATAAGGAGTCGGGATTCCACGTTATTTCCGGTCTCCGTTAAAGACTGACGAGGGTCCATCTCCCGAGGGTCGGTCTTATGGGATTTCTCGAAGCCCGAAAATAGCCGGCGATTTCGCCAATTCGCTAATTTCCCGACCTCCTGCAAACGTATACAAACCAGTTGGCAAAACTTGCAAGCAAGGTGCAGATCCCTAGTCGACGATATTTCAATTTGACGGACTCGAGATGTCGACGAAATTTATTATTCAATTTTTTCGACCTTTGATTCCATCGTTCGATATTTAGGAAATTGCACTCTGGGGTTCTCGGTGATTAAAACGATACCGAAGTTTCTGTCGGCAGCGCGGATAATTAAAAGAACAAGGATTTAGAGGATCGCTCGAGGTCAATTATTTCTTGGATCCGGATTTCTGGCCATTGGAAATAATTCGTAAAGGAACTCTCGACCTGGGAATAATTAAGGGGACGGGTATAGAAGAGGTGGGGCATATTTCGGTAGTCGAATTTTGTCGGCGGGAGGACGAAGGGAGACGGACGAGGCGGTACGCAAAGAGACCGAGCGAGAGGGAAGGAAAAGGTTAAAATTAGTGAGGGGATGCGACGAAGAGGCAGATGGACCAAACGAAAATTCTCTCTTGTGCAGCGCCGACGAACTCGGAGTCATGCCGCGCTGACGGCGGCTCGGACCGGAGGAGACATTCCGGAAGATCCTGAGGGAGTCTTCTCGGCAGACGACGAAGGCGGCCACGTGCTCGGGGATGGACCTAGGACGACCCGGAAGACCCCGAAGAGACATCCCCTTTCTGCTTACGACGCGAGGTCGCGCCCGATCGCCCAAGGAAACGTTCCAGTGAGTCTGGATTCGAAATTAAATTTCTCCCGTTTCATCTTATAACCCGAATTTATATATTCTCGATACGTGATGAGAAAAAAAACGAGGAATATTAATAAGGAAAAATCTATTATCGCAATCCAGTCGTGATGCCATCGGCATCGTTGGGTGCTTCCTCCTCGCGCAGCGTATACGATTAGTAACAATATTATACCTAATTCCACAGACGTTTCGGAATAACAGTGGAATTACGGTTTAATTGGTCAAGTATGCCTGCAATTAAACCAGACTTTGCCCGTCCGAGACATGGGCCAAGGAAGAGTAATTAGTTCGGGTAAATGCTCGTTATACTTAGCGAAAATACGCCTGCCCTGCAGAATGCGCTCGATATTATTATTCTCGGAGTAATTTCATCCCTTGAGAGAGGAATTTATCAAACCGTCCGGACGTCGAGTTTGCCTAAAATTATTTATCCGAAATCATTTTACGCGCGAGGTATTTAAACGGCGGAGACCCTCGACGGGGTTCCGTAAACAGAAATTAGTTGGTCGGTTGTAACTTGTAAAATTAATCTAATCGTTCCCTAGCCGTTATAACGCGGCCTAAAATTATTTATCCGAAAACATTTTACGCGCGAGGTATTTAAACGGCGGAGACCCTCGGCGGGGTTCCGTAAACAGAAATTAGTTGGTCGGTTGTAACTTGTAAAATTAATCTAATCGTTCCCTAGCCGTTATAACGCGGCCGTTCTCCGGTTGCTTCACCCCGTCGTAGATTACGGTCGCGTTCGCCTCGCTGGGAGATAATTCCGATAGAGCCGCTTATGGTCCCCGGCTCGAGAGACCGTGGGCACGGACAGAGATGCCGTTCAGACAGTTGACAGATATGCAGATAGTGCACAGGCGACTGGCACCGGCTCCAGAAGTAAACGCTCTCGACGATCTCCGCCATCGGCGACGGACACTTTCCATTTCTGCCCTCGCTTCCGCGTAAACAAACTTCGTCTCGACGCCTCGTCTTGCCCAAGGCTCTCCGAAAGCGCGAAACGAAGCAACGCGTTTCAGCCCATAGAGAATAAACATAGGAAATTAATTACCAGGCGGATATTCGCCCATTACCCGCGGTACCATTTTTCTCGAAACTCTTTACATCGGGTTCCTCCTTGCGGGGGATAAATTTTTCCGGCGCACCCCGGTACCATTTTTCTTAGATCGTTTCTCCTTTCGGAGCCGGTCGACGTGTCAGCTTCCTTCTTGGCACCTCTAGGTCTTTAAGTCCGGAGTCATGCGCGAAGCACCGCAAGTATGCCCCAATTATTGGCCATCCGTCGACCAGGTCCGATATGCGTCACCGTGGATCGTCGTTGCGTATATTTCTATTGAGGAGTTCGACGCGCCCCCCCCCCCATCGAACTCGCCCAGAGGAAGACGAGTGACGAGCGTCGATGACTTCTTTGCAGGTCGTCAGGGCCCACCCGATAGGCGATCTGGCCGGGACGTCGTTATGTCCGGTGGCTCGTCGAAGGAGGTCGGGGTCCAGCGGATTTAAGAGTACTCGGACACCTCGAAGATGGTCCCCCTGGTCCTGGCGCTGCTATCCCTGGCCGCCCCGTCGAGCTCCGCGCCCTCCTCGGTCTACGTGGACGACAAGGCGGTAAGTCGTTCCTCCGAAGCCTTCGGTTAGAGTCGATCTCCATCTCGCACCCGGGTGTCTCGGGCTTCGAGTACGGTCAGGACTCGGTCTCGACGGGCACTTTTTGTATTTTTTCGAGCGCAAGACGAAGTCCGATTTCGCTCGTCACTAGCCTCAGGATGCGCCGCGACAAGGGCGCTCCTTGTACTCGCCGTGGACGCGGATCCATAAAACTCTTACGGCCGTCGAACAATACGCGCTCTTGTGGAAACGGGAACGTGGAAGAGACCGACTCTCGGAAACAGGGAGAGGGAGAGAGCAGCCACTTCGGGGGAGGGCCTGGGGTGCGGAGCCCAAACTCGGCGATAATACGCTCCCGGAATGGGGATCCCGCCATCTCCCGCGACGCTAGGAGAGACACTTTCGGTGTTAGAGGTTCGGATGGAGGGATTTTTTCCGAGGCGTCCTTTTGGCCGAGGCTCCCGGGCGAAATGCTCCAGGAAATTGGAGGGAGAGCGTCCCGGTGTTCCGAAGGGGACGCGGTGATAGCGGAGGATAGTTTCGAGAATGTCACGAAATGACAAAAAGTGACCAATGGCGCCGTTTCGCCGCGGAAAAAATATCTTTCTGATCCTGGAAATATTTCTTTGCGAATTTATGGAACGACGTTACTTATGCGACGGTTTCGCGTTGCAATGTCCACGGCGACGATGGCTCGGTCAATGGACCCCTCGAGTCGACTTTTTAAAAAGACGTCCGGGGGTAAGTAGAGATTAAAAAGAGCCCAGCGTCTGCGAGGCTCGTTAGTCGTTACCGATGGATTGTTTTCGTTGGACCGTGAATTTTTCGACAAATTTATTCACATTAACGCCCCCGCAAGGGAATACGAGACGGATACATGTGCGGCCATGTCGTCTGGAGGGATATGAGTCACCGGTCCCGGTTGTAAGGTTGACGATCCAGGATTAGAACGTGTTTCGATCCGGGACGTCTTCCTTCATTTTCGCGAGTTCCGCGTGATTGGAATTGTTTTTTTTGACATCTTTAAAACCGCCGAGAGGAGTAAACGATTTTGCGAGTATTTTCAGACATCGCCGAGTGCATCTCGCCCGGCGAACGCGCGTAAAAAAATGCACGATCGGCCCACTCGAAGTTCCCGTGAATGAACCACTGATCAATGACCCTGTGCTCGATTCCAATTCAATTTAGACATAACACTTCCCAGGCTCTCCCGTCGCATACTGCGAATATTTTCAAACTTTCCCACCGATTGGACGCGGCGTCGTATATTTTTTTTTTTTTTTCACGAGAATCCGTAACCCGATAACGGGAACGTGAATTATAGCCGTGGCTGAAATTGACGAGGAAAATCGAAATTCCCGGTCTCGGCTCGATTGGCTCAAAAATTCAGGATAATCCCGACGTTTGTTATAAACGTTGAGTACCGACTATTTGCCCGATATAAATCCACGAGGGTGCTCGCGGTAACTTCGCGTCTATGTCTCTCTCCCTCTTTATCCCGCAATGTGTGTCATATTAATGCGTTTCCTGAATACTTCAGCGAGCGCGTGTTCTATTAATCCGAGCCTGCCGGATATCGGATTGAAGTGAATTCACTCGAATATCCTGTTTGATGCAATATGTAAGAGAAGGCATTCGAGTTTCGGAGAAAAAAATGAGCGACACGCGAGGGATTATTGGATGACTGGGTGGGTCTACGTCACTCCGACCGCACGTGGGAATGATAGAACTTTTTTTCTTCTCTTTTCCTATAAATTCCATCCACTTTAATCCGAGAGTTCGCGGACTTGCAGGTGCGGAAGACATCCTGGAAAAGTGATACCTCAAACCTTGACTCGCTGCATCAAAGAGAAAATCGTCTGGTGTAACGTGACTTTTAAGTCTGATTTGTTGCCTCAAAGATCTGTGATTCGTTTTCCAGATCTTGTAGAGCCGCTTTGAAGAGTCGGTCTAAACGGAAGAGCCGCACGCGTAATTGAACCAAGACCCACATCCATTGCGCGGCTAATTTATGATCTGCAATCGAGTTCTCATTCAAGGACCCCCGGTCAAATAGGGTACATCGGGTGCTCCCGTTGTTCACGACGCCGATTCACCGTACAAAGATCTTTCTAAATTGGCACGTCCTGTTCCCTGACGCATCATCGGCCGTGTACCATTTAGGGTTAAAGGATACGACATACGCTGTACACGTCGGTACAAGACTTGGCATTAATGCGCGCCGGTATTGAGGCTCTATTCTGCAAAAGACTAATATTAACGCTCCTAAAAGAGCGTCATTCGAAGGCGAAAAATAGGGCGCGAGAGTAACTGGGTTTTTCGAGACGCACCGACTGACTGGTAAAAGAGGTATTTATCTCCCACAGAACGCAATGTAGATGAGAAAAATATATCACGATCCCGGGTCGACTTTTTACGATGTTTTATGGATCGCCGCTTTTTGTTCTCGGCGCGAGTCGACCAGCTGATCGGGTCGAGCTGTCAAATCCCTCACACGTGGTCCACGTGTGCGCCGGAAGATCGGCCGAGTTATCTCCAACTTTCGCGACCTATCTACGCCGAGTTGTTAAGAATTGTGACGAGCCTTATTAAGATTGACAATGATTAATGTCGAGACCTGTACTTGTACGTGCGATCCGGCCGGTACGGTTAGGAGGTCCGGACTTTATTCCAGGCCATCTACGCACGTGAGTCACGGCCGAGTGGCAGCTGTAAATACAACTACTACCAGGCCTGGGAAGAAATCACGATTTGGAAAAAGAGAAAACAATCAACACTAGACTTGTTTGCCGTAAATCATCTAGAAGACGGAGATAACTCACCTGGATCGTTAAACACTGTCTCTTAAGTAATTCCGCGTGCATGCAGAATATATATACAGGAAGTGACACTGTTTGATTAGGTGGAATTAGGCTTCGTAATCGATGGAATATTTATTTCCGAAATAATATCGGCGATCGTATTGGTGACAAACGACGTGTCCTCTCGAGGCATCCAAATTCATCGATTGATCCTTCGATTGGAACGGCATTAGTCTCGAGAGTTCGGCCGATGATTTAAATCAATTGTTTAAATTACGGGTTTAATGATTGCAAGGAGTCCGTGGCGGTCGATTAATTTAAATCGAGCCTGTTGGGGTAATTGCCAGCGAGACATTCGATGCAAACGGCATGTGCAGCTCTTGATCCGATACCGCAATATTAGGTTATCGCGGAATTTTCGCCATGCACTCGTGCAGAGGCGCCTGACGCCTGTCTATCCTTATCACAGCTCGCTGTCACGAGAGGTCCCGATAACTCGACATTACCGCTTCGTAACGAGGACTCTTTTCCTCTGGAGAGAGTGGGCGTCGATTCATCGAGTTCCCTTGATAAAATGTACCCCTCGAACGAGGTGGCGATCTCTCGGGTTCAATTATGCCGTTCCGCCTTTTTTACTTTTTTCACTCCGTCATTTACATCTTCCTCCTTGATCCGTTCCAGCAAACGTACCTGATGACGTACGGATACCTGCCACAGAGCAGCCTGGAAACGGGTAACCTGAGGTCGGACGAACAACTCAGAGATGCCATCAAAACCCTGCAGGTACGTCCTTTTTCTGAAGAAAAAAAATGAACTTTAAATACAATCGTATAATATTTTTTATGCGGCTCATATTTAATGGATTTAATATCGGACTCTGATCCCACCTTGTTCAAGATTTATGGCGGTGTTCCGGTGACCGGAGAGTTGGACGAGGAAACTCGGGAATTGATGAAGGCTCGGCGCTGCGGACTTCCGGATAAACTGGATCCAAGATTTGCGAGAACGAGGCACAAACGTTTTACCATTCATGGACAGCAATGGCCATATCGGAACCTCACTTGGAGGTAAGCGTAGTTTTTCCCTTTTGCGTCTACCTCGGAATTTCATCTTAATCCAGGTACCCTGAAAGGCGTTGTCCATTCACTCCTCTTCAAATCACAATATTTGACTTCGGTGCAACAAGCCTCCTCGTTGTTATCGGGATAAAGTTCTTTCTGACATAGAGGGTATTTGTTCATCGCAGACATAATTAACCAAGCGGTCGTTGGGTAGCAAACATTCGGTTGGCATAAATTGCTTTCATTTGGCTGCATCGCCGGAGGAATACGGACGGGCAGAATATTCCACAAAATTCAGAGGTCGCTGGATTTCCTAAATACCGAGAGCACTTGGCAGGAGCAATTATCAGAGGCTGGAAACAGGTTCCTGTGTCCTGAATGGAAATCGGTGAAATATTTAAATTTTCGAGATTTCTACCCCACGTCTTGACTCGAAGCAATTGTAGTCTATCGTTGGATGCTCCGTTCGTCCACTTTCCTCCGAATAACCTTTTCTTTCCTCTCGAAGGAAGCTCCTGCCGAGCGTTGCGCATACTTCGTCGTCTTTAGGCCTTAGAAGTATTTCAGGTCGCATGGAAATGTCAATGCCCTGTGCCGTGAAATGTCAGGCCGTGCCAAAGAAGGAGACTAGAAACTGGTATACATTTAGTGCGAGGCGCCGTTCCGTTGGCTTTTTCCCTCTTTTGGTGCTACTTGCTGTCGAATTACCGACTCCTGTGTACGCGTACACGTCGAGAGCACGTGCACATCTAAGGTGCGTAGTCACTGGTCATTGTCGCTCGAACGGCTTCACCTTTCGTTAGCCGTTAATGACATCCACGCCGTCAGTCGCCCACCCTTGGCTCACGGCTGGCAGCTCGCTAATTCGTTTAAGGGCTTACCGTAAGGGCGAGCTCTCGATGGAACGAGAGCCGGCGGATTATCGACTTGCACTGCTCAAAGCCAAAAAGAGAGAACGCTCTCTCTAAACGAAGGTAAGCGATCGTCGCCCCTGCCCGAAATCTCGTTAGGTTCCCGGTTTTCCTCCTCGGCATTTTCCATTAATCAGGGATGCATGTTGGCCCTACCAATCACCGGGAGTCCACCAGGTTAGTTCTTCGCATTCGAGAGAAAAATCGAACGAGGAGGGAATCTGAAAAAAAAAAGTCCCTTCGGGGTAAAGCTCTCTTTAACTACGCGCAACCTCCTAGAAATCATTTTCCTTAGGTAGATTTTCTAGTTACCAATGTAACATTTTTCCGATTAAACGAGAACAAAGTAGAAGCCATTGACCGAGGGGTGCGCGATTACTCGCTCCTGTTCTAGGGTTCGTTAGGTTGCCAATTTCGTTCGTCACCATTTTCATTAATCAGGGATGCACCGTGCCCCACCGGCCGACATGGACTCGTTACTCTCCCTTCACCATACGTGAACTGTAAAAGGGAACGGTTGGGTGTTGACTTTCGATGCGGAAAACCGGGGGCATGCGGTTGCACTTTAATCGAAGGCGAAATAATCAGGGGGAATTAATTCACGTTCGCGGGATTTTTTGGCAGTTCCTTTTTGCTTCCTGATTGCCGATGAATGAAGAGTCGCATTTACTCTTGACTAGCGGTTACTACTTCCGGCGCCTGAGCCCACTCCACGGCGTTATCTCCGCTTCCTGGCGGCCTCTTCCGATAATTTCCGAAAAGGAACGTAAAATCCAGGTCAGATACGGAACTCGGGGTGTTTCCGTCCGGACCTTGGAAAATGCCCCGAATGGGCACTCGGGTCCTCGGGTTGCCATTACGTTGCCGTCACGTTGCTATCCCCGCTTCTGCCCGCTCGTTGCTCCGCGTCTGTTCTTTCTGATAAGGGTCAATTAGCGATAGTCGGACACGCCCCTGAAACGCCCGGTACTGTACCGGGTGTTCGGCCAGGAACGGCCGTCCTGGTATCCGATTTTCCACGTTGACGCCCCGTCTCCGATCCGATTACCCCGGAAAGTTAAAAGAGAAACGGTTGGAATTCCGCAGCTTTGCCTCCGCTACTCGTCGAGATATCCATTCCGCATAACCGAGGAGCGGGGATTTAGCCGGGCCTCGCAAAAAGAGCAGCCCTCCGGATGCGACTCGAGTGCAGGAAGCGCAAACACGAGTTAAAGCGAATCCGAAACGGGTGGAGGAACCCGAGTTGCCCAGTTCCGGGTGCTCGCGGTATTCCTCCCTTTGTAAGGTACTCCCTGGATCTCCTCGACGACGAAGGGTCCTCGAGGTTCGGGCACTCCGTCCGGGCTCGAGATGCAACGGGTGTGCATGCGGGATCGCTCGGAAAAGTGCCTCGTCTCGAGTCTATCGACGCCTCGATCCGCGTTCGAGCCTGAAAAACCATCGTTCTAAATCCTTCCAACCGTTTCGTCCTTTAAACCAAACTTTTTACGCCGTGTATACTCGTTATAACAAAATCGCTCCTCTCGGCCCCGCGGGTGCAGCTTCGACGATCCACCGCCAGGGGCGCGCCAGTCGCGACTCCGCCGACGATTTCCCGCGAACGAGCGTCACCTCGGGCAAACTTCGAGAATAACCGCTTGAGTCTGGTTTCTCGCTTTTCCTCGGCGTCTCTCCCCTTTGTAAGTTACTCTCCCCAGGTTCTCTTGAAGTCGAAGAGCCCTCGATCTTCGGATACCTCGTGGCCTCTCCTCGTAGGGGGCTCGAGATGTGCAACGGGTGTATCGCGCGCCGCGATACCAGCGGTGCGCGCGCAGCCTCGGCTCCCTCCGCGCCGGCGCGCGCTTGAACTACGCCCGCCTGTATTATGTAGACTCTCCTCCCCCCGCCGCAGCGCTCAGTGCCGCGCCGGCCGCGGTCGAGTTTTCGTTCTGGACCTGCGCTCGCTCCGACGATCAGTGCATCTCGAGTGACCCGCGAGGAGAGACGTCCCAGCTTCCGGCAGCACCCGCGACGCAGATACAATGGACCTCGTAATGGTAATCAATGTTTCGCCGATCTCTTAAAACATAATCGCGATGAATTACCAATTTTTACTAAATGTCTATATACTCATGTAGGTGCATTTAATTTTTTTTTTCTCGACTTCTGCGCGTCAACCGAAGCACTTCGTATATGTGCACTTTGTGGAAGTGCTTCCGCAATGGCAGGATATTTATCTCCGATACCGTGCTTTCCTGTTCCGCCCGTTGAATTGGTCGTTTGATAAATTTTCTTTTTTAACATTAGTTTATTGTAATTAGTTGACGCACAGCTAGATTTTTTCAAGCGTAGAAAAACGGCATACAGCCTGTGCCTGGTTCTCAGCAC
Source organism: Orussus abietinus (assembly GCF_000612105.2). Lineage (NCBI taxonomy): Eukaryota > Metazoa > Arthropoda > Insecta > Hymenoptera > Orussidae > Orussus > Orussus abietinus. The sequence continues at coordinate 2,661,475 of NW_019396014.1, forward strand.
AAGAAACGGACTGTTGCGCTCAGGACGTAGCGACTGGGCAGCAGAGATGCGTATATACGAAACGAGGACGATATTGCAACCAATAACCGTTTCATTAAGCCGATTACGGGCTTTTAAAGCGGCGCCTCGCTCGATCTTGGCGGTATGAATATATTTATAACGATAGGCACGATAGAGGTCCAAGTGTCCCGTGACTTATCGTCCTCGATTTCACGAGTTAAAATTGCCACTTAACTGGTCTCACCGGCAATTAACGATTTAAAAAATTCCCCACGGTCATTCGGCACCCCGGAAAAATTAATCGAAATCGATGCAGATAATGAAAATGTGAAATTACGATCCGCTGTAAAAAAAAAAAAATGAAAAAAATGAGGTTTTTCCCTGATGCCAAATGTCTTTGCGGACGTTTTCCATGTTTTCCTTTTTTGGGGAAATCGGGCCTGGACGGTTTCCAGGTCCCTGCGAGACACGTACATACATTCAATTGCGGTTTTGCGGAATCTGGCCCGACGTCCGGGTCCAGCCAAAGAGAGAGAAAGAGGAGAGACAAATAAATGCGCGAATAAATGTTTCCACTTCCTGTGGGAATTGCTCCCGGAGGGCGCGCCCCCTTTTTACGTCCCGTGGGGCGTCACACCCTCCGCTGGCGCCATGCACTCGAGCTCGTATCGGTGTACACGCCCCGTGTATGTACCGTGTACAATGGGTGTCCAGACACGGTACATACGCGGCTAATTATGTGCCCGGGTGACATAGGTGCCTAAAAGCACGCCACGTCCCACGTGGCGAGAGCTCGGTGTCGCCCGAAATGGCCATTCCTGCTTCAGACATCGATCTACCTTTTGCCGCGGCAGATTCCATTAAATCGCCAAAGCGACGCAGAGAACGTCTCCATTAAGCCTCCGGGAACCGCCGGAAAGGAGGGAAGTGGCCGGACCGAGAGGACCCCGAGGACCTGCGGCAAGGCGCCCTGGAAGAGCGACATAAATGGACAAAGGAGAAGAAATTAGGCCGCCGCGTTTTAAAAAAATTCACTTACCACTCACTCAAGAGACGTATGCGCGAGATTGGCTAAACGGTGGCCTGCCGAGTTCTAAAATTCTTATCGAAGATCCCCACCGGGGAGAGCGGTCATCGGGCGATGAAACGAGCTCGGCCAAGTGGTCGCTCCTGCACCCGACGTTGATCTACTTTTTGCCGAGGCCTCGTGGAATCCATTAAATCGCCAAAGCATCCTCCGGCGACAAAGAGAACATCTCCATTAAGCCTCTGGGAACCAACAGAAGGAGATTAAGCCGGTCCAGGGAAAGTACCCTGAAATGGGCGCAAAACGAGGGAAAGAAGTACCTGTTTATGATTACGCCAAGGAGCGAGGAGGACTTGTCGAAAAGTGGGACCGTTTGCCTCAAAGACTCGTGGACCGTCATGGAAACGCCCTTGCGAATCGTAATATTAGGTTATTTTACGAAACAACGTCCATGGCAGCGTTAAGAGCGTTTACCAGGCGGTTACTTTATCCGGAATGCGGCTTATGAAATGCGAAGCACTTAGCGATAATTGAACGAAGACATTCGCTGCCTCGTAAAACGAGAGACTAGGAGAGGTTAGGCTATTTGTCCGGCATTGTGGGTGCGTTTCTTGTTTATATTAGCTTGGCGCGTTTAGTTCCGCATAATGTATCCGAAGAGTACCGAGTAACCGCTCGGTCGACCGTACTAACGACGTTGTTACGGCCGAACCGACGTTGGCGACCCACGGGGTGGGCGGTGCTCGTCGATAGATCGCGATCGAGAATTCCGTAATCGATCTACTTTTTGCCACCTCGCGGATTTCATTAGGTGGAGAAGCAATCTTCGGTCGCATCGAAAAAGAGGACGCGTTCGCTAAGCCCCAGAAACCGCGGTAGGCGAAACGGGGAGAGGATGAAGAAACGACGAATCCCGAAGAGGGTCGTTGAACCCTTGGGAAAAGGTCCAACGACCCTCTTCGGGATTCGCGATGATTTCTCAATCATCGCGGGGCCCTTCCCCCTAATTCTAAGTACCTCGAGCGATGGTTACGCGTGCCCGTCGCTTTTTATTATTTTTTTTTATTTCGCTGGCTTAAGTGCACCTGCATATTGGCCATTGGCCATTTCCGATGCCGTCCCGATCGGTGGACGGTTTCCAATCGGTAATGGCGACCCGGGGAAATCGCGTCGTCTCCGCCGCATTGCGTCGCCGGGACTGCGATGAGCCTGGAATCGGAGGACCGAGAAGGAAGGACGACCCGAAGAGCGCGAGGAGGAGAGGAGCCAACGGGAGGAGCATTGGCGACAACGTGAACTCACTCAACCTGGGTGTGATGCTTGCCCTCGAGACGGGCCCTAGAGGACATCACAACCTTTTTGAGTGAGCGAACGTGGTCGCCCCGTCGACGGCCTCGACGATCTCTATTCGGGGTATCTCTGCATCGGTATTGGTACCGGGACGAGCACCAGCACCGACGGCCCTTGCCTTCGTCCCTGCTTTCGCCCTCGCCCTTAGGTTACCCGCCGACCACTCGAGCCCCCGACCCCGACTACCCTTGCACTCCCTAAGAGAAGAGCCCCCGGCCTCCACCTTTCGGTCCACGGTGTCCCCTCCGAAAGGATGGCGCCTACGGGAATATATTGAGAACTTCCTCTTCCAGAGAGCGAGATCCGCCGATTCGAGTTCAACGTCCACCTCCAGCCTGGCGAACGCCAACGCACGTGCTCCGGTCACCTGAAAATCGTTAGATCAGAAAAAATCCTTAGATCCTCCTGGAGGATATTTTCAAGGGGTACTCGTGGATACTCTCGTCTCTCGTTTACGCCGAGGGGTGGTTTTAATTTCGAGACGAGGAAAAAATTGGATATTTACGTGCGCGTGTTTTTACCCGAGTCTCTCCGGACGGGGAAGCCGATCCAAGACGCGGAAGGGGGCCTACGGTTACCTGGAAAAATTATGAAAATTTGAGAGGAGGCAATTTCTCGACTCGGTCGTTTAATTCGGATTCGCGAAACCCTACCTCGGTTGCCGCGCCTGTACGCAACGGCCTCACCCTCGCCCACTCGAGGGAGTCTCCGACCCTGGCCACCCTTGCTCTTCCATCGAGAAGAGGTGTTCCCACCTTCCATCTTTCGGGGCGCGGTGTCTCCTCCGAGGACCCAGTCCGCGGGAATACATTAAGAGGCACCCTCTTCCGGTACCGCGTCGAGGGACCCCAGGCCGACCCCGACGCCACTCGTCGCGATTACGTGCAGCGTTAAGCCCCGCTCTGGAGATCGCAGGGATCTAGGGGGAGAACTCGCACGAAAGTCCCTCGAGAAGATGCCAACGATTTTCCGCCACCACTCCTCCATATCCGATCAGGGTGTATCCGATACCCTCGAGAGTGGTTACTCTTTCCCGACCGACCTCAAAAATTCCTAAGAATTATTCTGGAAATCCTCGATTTTTCAAACGAGAACCGTCGGTGGAGACGAAAAAATGTACGCGGGCGGGGTGGTTTTAATTGGACGTAAAACGAGGATTAATTCTAATTGCAGATATGAGCGGAAAAGGGAAGGCAGGGTCTCGATAAGTCCGTGGGCGTTTTCCCGGATCAAGCTAGAACCGCCCCGGAGCCCCGAGGTGTCCCCTCGAGAATCTCTCGATCATTCCTCGAAACCAGATGATTTCCCCACGTCCGATCCACCTGGTCGTTTTCATATCCATATTAGGTCGTACTTGCGCCTCGCCAAAGCCCTCGACGCCACTCGCCGGACTCGGACGTCGATTCCACGCCTTCCTGTATACGTGCGCTCGCGTACCGTCATAACGCGTTCATGTCCACGTTATGACAGCCCGACAGTCAGTCACTTCGCCCCGTAGACCGTTGTCGGCTTCCCTGACCTGGACAATGCCTGGGAATAATCGGGGCTCGTGGGAACCGCGGATCGACCTCTGGGACGAATGACGTGCGTTTAGGTCCTCTCTTATCGAGAGTCACTCGGGTAATACGAGGCGCGGATTAGGAGATCCGGGCCACGTCGAGGGAACTGGCAAGTCTTCAACGGGGGAAGATGAAATAAAAACCGGAGCGAAGATGCGGAGAGTGGATTAAAGCGGCTTCTTTCCTCTTGTTACAGTCTCAGGACCGAACAGCCGAGTGGACTCGACACGTACGGGGTTCGGGACGAGCTGAGGAGGGCCCTGGATTTGTGGGCCAGGAACTCGAAGTTGACGTTCCAGGAGGTCAACAGCGATCGGGCGGATATTCTAGTCTCCTTCCATCGGTAGGATCCGGGGGATGGCGTGGTTTCTAAAAAATGGTACGACCGTCTGATCGTTATTGGACGTTTTCAGAGGATATCACGGGGATGGATATCCGTTCGACGGAAAAGGCCAGATACTGGCGCACGCCTTCTTTCCCGGACGCGACCGGGGCGGAGACGCTCACTTCGACGAGGAGGAAGTTTGGCTTCTCGGGGGCGAGACCAAGGACGAAGGTAAATCATCGGTAGTCACCTCTCGCGATGACACGTTGGTGAGGTTCCGGGTGTTGCTTCAGGAACTAGCCTCTTCGCGGTGGCGGCTCACGAGTTTGGACACTCTCTGGGATTGGCGCACAGTTCCGTCCGCGGGGCTTTGATGTATCCCTGGTACCAAGGTCTCGATCAAAATTACGAGCTCCCCGACGACGATCGACACGGGATCCAGCAGATGTACGGTGAGCGACCTGGAAGGAAAAGTCGAAGGGCTCAAGAGAAGGATTAAGTTCTCGAAATCCTGACACGCGTGGTGTACCTTGCAGGGGCTCCGGAAAGGTTGTGGGGCCGTATCCCAGGTTTTCGTCCGACGAGGCCGACGACCACGACGACCACGACGACCACGACGACCACGACGACGACGTACAGGCCCTGGAGGACGCGGCCGAATCACTACCCCGACGATAAGAGGCCTCATCGACCTTATCCCGATTATCCCGTACAACCCGATAGACCCAATCGTCGACCCCAATGGCCGCACAAGCCGCATCGGCATCGTCCCACCACGGCGACGACCGTCGACGATGCTACGTCCTTTACCACCACGACCACGACTACGACTACCACGACCGCGAGGACGACGTTCGTGCATCCTACGACCGACTACGGGGTCAGGGGATCTCCCAGGGACAGGCCGAAACATCGCTGGAATATTGTTCCGGAAGGCGCGATTCCTAACAAATGCGACACCAGCTACGACGCCATCAGCATAATCCGCAGGGAAGTCTTCATCTTTAAAGGCCGAGTGAGTGTCCCCTGTAAATGGCGGATGGGAGATTTAGAGGAGTTACTTGGTATTCCAGGCAAACCCGTGGATTCGCTCGGTTTGCTGATTGTTGCGGTCTTTTAGTACCTCTGGAGGATCGGGGACCAAGGATTGTACACGGGCTATCCTGCCGAAATAACGCGTCTCTTCAATTTACCTCTCGACACCGACCACGTGGACGCGGTGTACGAGAGGCCGGACAAGAAGATCGTCTTCTTCGTTGGGAAGAAGTACTACCTGTTCAACGCCAACGTCCTCGAGCCTGGGTATCCGAAACCTCTGAGTACTCTAGGACTTCCGGAGTCCTTGAAGAAAGTCGACGGCGCCATGATCTGGGGCCACAACGGGAGAACTTACTTCTTCAGCGGCACGATGTATTGGAGGTAACGACAAAAAAAAATGATTAGATCCTTGGATGGTCTCTAACTAAAAAAATATCTCGGAGGAATATTGACTAATTGTTATCTTCTTACAGATTCGACGAGTCCGTTAATTACGTTGAACTCGATTACCCTAGAGATATGAGCATGTTTGCCGGAGTAGGATATGACATTGACGCCGTGTTCCAATGGAAAAATGGTAAGTGCTTAGTGACAATTAAACGAAGGCACTTTGTCACTTTTGTATACGTTGATTTTATTTTTTCGCGTCCTGCAGGAAAGACCTATTTCTTCAAAGGAAAAGGTTTCTGGGAGTTCGACGATCTCAAGATGAGGGTTGCCCATGATAGGCAGAAACTCTCGGCGCCCGTTTGGATGGGGTGCCGAATCGACGATCAAGACACGAACGACGTGGACTCGCGTCATAACGATCTGCCAAAAAAATCGAAAGAAGCCTACAGTGCCGCGCCGAAAGCAGTGCCTTCGATTGCCTACGCGTTTCTGTTCTGGCTCGTTCTACTTTTGTTCGGAACCAAATCCTAGATCAATGATAGACCAAGCGAGAGAGCTCTTGCCCAGACTCGATCAGCAAAACTGCCATTTTTTGTCAGCATAGTCGATAGGACTCGACGACGAGATTCCACGTCACCGGAATGCCTTTACACTTTCGTGAACTTAAACGGGTACCCAAAATGGTATCCGTTACGGATAATACGTCGCCGATTAAATAAATTCGTCATTTTCGCGCACAGAGAAAATTACAGAGTAACAATAATCACTATTCCTCATAAGAAACGAAGGATGAGATTACGTACCGAGTTGGTAGGTCTGGTTTATTTTTTAAAAATTGCAAAAATCACCTTGCGGGAACATAAAAAAAAAACCTTCGTACCGGACGTCCCTCGTTTCTTACACAGTATACAGTTATCGTTTCTGCATAATTAACTCTGTGTAATAGGTAGAATAGCTTACAACCGTGGCCTACAGCGCACTCGCGATATTTTTCTAATCAGTTTTATACACACTCCCGTAAAGTCCCGTATTAAATTTAACGATATTTAATTTATATTTTTCTAACACGTATATATTTACGTACGGCGATACCGCGTGCTAGACCTTGGGAACGAAAGCAAAGAATCGAGTCGGAATTTTTTCTCCCGGTCTGCGAAAAGTGTCTACGGATGCAACGACGCTTATATTATATTCCCCGGGAAACGCTTTTCACAACTCGCGGCGGTCATTTTACAAGAGGACGATCGCAGGCGAGAGAGCGACCTCCTTAAGGAAAATCGAATTCCGTTACATAGATTGCGACCTTCCGTCCCAGAAAGGAATTTCCTTAATCGTTGCAACGAGGAGGCTCAGTCGTCCGATCGGGGAAGACACGAGGAAATACGAGTGCATAACGTGTACGTAGCATTTTTGCTAACGTCGTTAGGTACATCGGTGTAATAGCGCGCCGCGTTTAAACGGGGCGTCATTCTTATAAACTGTGATATTTATTAATCGATGAGGGGAGAAATAGCTAGAAATGAAATCGGATGAAATATCAATAACGCGGATGCAGAAGTCGACGTTGTCGCACAAGGAGGAAAACTTTCTTTGGGACGAAATAATGTATTACAACAATAATTGTACAATCATGGTACCGAAAAGAAATCTCCGTTCTAGTGTCCCCGTTTTCGTAACGCTCTTGACTACTTCAACTAATGAAATTATTTCATATTGCCTTAAGTAAACGGTACAACTTGCGTACTCCGCTTTATTCAACGTAGGTATATCCACTTTCTTAAGAAATAAATTTGATTCTCTTTCGAATACATCGTTTCGTACATCGGAGTGATCAGTGTCGGTGTTGAAATTAAAATGTATTTGTTCCCAAAAGAATGTTTTCTCGCGACGTGAGGTAACTGCGTCAAACGAACTCGTGTTTTTTGTAAGCGTGATCCGCTGCGTCTCGCACTCGCGGTTTGCGGGTTGAAAATGGGGTAAAAACAAATTTTTTTTTTTTCCCCCACGCACGAGTGTACACGCTCTCTTTCGTGGTCCGATGCGACCGAAAAGGCTTTAGATATTTTCTTAAACGTGCTTTAACTCGTTATATATATGTATATGTATAATTTAATTTTTAATATACGCGCATGCACAGAACGACGAGTGCAATTTTCCAAGAGCACTTTTAAGAAAACACATTGCAGAGCGCATAATGTTACATGTCGTAACTGGAACACTTTGGGGAATAACACCGAGTCACGGTCGACTACTGGAAACACCTCGAACGTCACGATCATTTTCGTATAATTACTCTAAGCCGTTGATTATGTTGAGAGTTGCAGATCAATTCCGCACAGCGTAACGTGCACTTTGTAAAGCCATCGCTCCGTGTATGCGTTCATATGTATGTATGTATGTATGTTTGTACGGGGAATTAGAGATTTCGACGAGGCAAACGAGATCGGTTGGTTTCCTCTTGTACCTGTTCGTGACTCCCTGTCGAAGCATCGTAAGATCACAAGTTGATTATCCTACTTCTACGTTTTGCTACCAACATCGACATTAATGGATTCACTTGCGATACCAATCGACAGAGGACGAACAAGCAGTTGGAAGACTGTAGCTCGTTTCAATCTCTTGCGAAAGCATCGAACACCGATCAGGGGAAGTGCAGGTGCGAACTTATTTTACCCTGACGTCTTGGTAAATCAACTTACACGGTGGTCATTCAAACAAATCTTGAGGGATGCGAGGCCATTTTGGGGTTTTAGCTTTCCATGGATTTTTTAACCTATGCTAAATACTATTTTCATCAGAGACGCGTGTCGGGTGGTGAGTAAGGATCCCAAGGGTTGAGCGATCTCAGAGTTGTCTGGACGATGGAGTCGACTTCTGCCATTGCTCCGATTCCAGTGTCACCACACATGAGAGTTTTCGAGATGCACGTAACTTCTCTGTAACCCCAGGACTTGAGCAAGGCCACCTAAAGCAGTATTAATATTTCATGCACACGCTCTGGTACATCAAAACTTTGCCTATGTAATTTTTTTAAGATCGGGTAAATTAGGGACTCGATAACGTTAGAAAGTTACATCCGTAATTATACCTGCGGAGCCGTCACTGGGTGCTCCCACATTTTGGTGTTCATCGCGGGACAGAACAATAACGGCTTTGTGGAATCCCATGCTCTTGCGACACACGTTAATATATTGTCACAAATTCCACTAGCGAGTTTGCCAAGGGTATTAGCATCCAGCGGAGCAATTAAAAACAAGTCAGCCCATTTGACCAAATCGATGTGCAATACAGGATCCCCCCGATCTTGCCATGCAGCCCACTCGACGGTATCCGATAAGATTTGCGTCCCCCGAGGCAGTTCTGCCTCTTTCAAAAAATGCTTCGCTCGTTCAGTCACGACTATGCGAATTTCCAGATTATGCTGACAGAGTTTCTCTACGAGTTGTGGTAATTTGATCGTGGCGACGCTGCCCGTACAGCCTATTAATACTTTTCTCTTCCACGAGGTAGCCATTCTGAACGGAATATTTGCAACCTTGCCCCGTTAGTTTATCGACGGTTAAGCTTTACGTGAAAATATGGAATTGCCCTTAATTCTTGCTCGCTTAAATTCCTGATACGTGTATATATATCATCTGACTCTGTATATAATCTTTGTATGCCCTTTCGTTCCCTAATTTCCTCCCAGAACCAATTATCTTTATCTTGATACTATCATGGACAGATATCCTCTCCGTTGACCCGCAATCTGTAAAGAGTTCCTGCAGTCGAATTAAGGCAATAGCTCTTACGCTCTACCTACTTGGTGTCATACTCTGCGAGTTATGGGAACACTCAGGGAAATGAACACGGCTCACTCGAAGAACACTAAATCGTACTTTACCCGTTTTATTGGATATCAACTCCCCAGACACCGAGTGTGTCGTACAGGCGTTACGTCTGCTTCGAAGGTGCCTCTACGAAGCCCAACTTCGACCATTCTTCGCGAGCCATCAGCTCGTTATCCATCCTACATCCGAGATATTCCTTAGCGACATTCTTGCACATCTTGTTTTTGTTTTTACTCTCTTTCAAGCAACGCATATACTTCATCATGATTTCCTTGCAGATGCCTTGGTGGTCCAGCGGAAAACTGCCCTTCTCAGGCGGCACCGGAGTAAATGTCTTTTGCGAGAACGTGTACGAAGACATCACTAGCCTCTACCGCGAGCACGTGAACGACTCACCATCTGGAAATTCTAACGAGTTCTCTACCTTGAAGCAAAAAATCTCAGCCAAGACGCACTAGGTCCTCCTTCGCGCGGGCGCCATGTTTTCGAGTGATGATGCGATCGTCTGCTAACGCGCGCCTGCGCGCTCAGCTACATCGACAAAATCTAGTGCTGCCATCTCAAGAACGTCTTTTAAATAACTTCGAACACAACCTCATTTCCACCATTTCCGAACTGTGAGAGAACAGGGAGAGAACGATAAAAAATTATTATTCTACGCAATTTTCAATGTTAATCTTCTCAGCAAAGACCCACGTACGTCAAACGTACAAATAATGCGTACGTTAAGATTTATGTTACTTTGTTACTGTTGCCGGCGCTGAGGTTTTGTTCTATAAAACGGTTATAACTGATAAACGCAACGAGTAAAATTAAAAGAAGGTATGGAAGATATGTTTATTCATGAATTCTCACAATGTTTATTCCACACTGAAACATAACCTCACATTTTTAATGGCAATGGCTTCGTTTTTGAATCAGAAAAATGGAAGTCAGTGTACAAGATGTTGCCATGCCAGGGGACGTAATCAAAGAAATTTTTAAGAGTGGTGGAACGAAAGAAAAAACCATACTAGGGCCTGGTTTAAGACGAGATGGCGACGTTGTTTATGCATGTAAAGCAGGCGTTGTAAAGAAGCGAGATCCGTCCATATATTACATTGACAGCTATCAAAAAAGGTTTTCTACATGCCATAATAAATTATATGTGATGATTGCAATTTTTATTTCACAATTTCATGAGAAATTGATAATTAAATATTACTTTATATATTAATATATAATTCTTTATAGATATATTCCAAGAAGAGGAGAAAGCGTAGTTGGTGTAGTAACGCAAAAGGCAGGAGATATATTTAAAGTCGATATAGGAGCTAGCGAGCAAGCTTCTCTCTCGTACATGGCTTTTGAAGGGGCTAATAAAAGAAATCGACCCAATGTTCAAGCTGGCGACGTCGTGTATGCAAAACTTCTAGTTGCCAGTAAAGATATGGAACCTGAACTAATATGCGTAGATTCACACGGGAAGAAGGGAAAATTAGGCATTCTCAGTCCCGATGGCATGCTATTTACATGTTCGATAAACCTTGTAAGGAAAATACTTAACCCAGAATGTCCACTAATAAATATGCTGTCCAAAAGAAAGGTATGCGAACTTGCAATTGGGGTGAACGGCAAAGTTTGGATAAAATCAAGATCGGTGCAAGACACTATTGGTATAGCAAATGCTATTCTTGCAACCGAATATACTTCAACCGAGAACATGAAAGCAATTTTTGACGAATTATTTGATGGCATCGCAGCTCCAAACGACTGCTCCACCCTTCCATGAACATTTACTCGTAAAGCCTTGGTATAGATTCATCGTTGTATTCTTTTCCACCATTCTTTGTAAATAAACCAAATCACAAGATAAGGACCAACACAATCTAATTATTGCAATCGTTACAAAGTCAAGCATCGGGTAAAAGCGTAAAATGTTAGTAGGTGTGACATCATTGAAAATACACAGGTTGTGTATGATATTATATTGTGTACAATATTATATTAAAGGTGAAAACAGTAGCCTTATACTGATCGGACTAATCGATACCATCCTAAATGAAATATCGTCTTAGACTTATGCTCGAAACCTTTGGAGATGCTGCTGCGAATGCACCCGACAATCGAGCTTCAACGGCGAAGCCTTTCGCCCACTGGCTATCCGATAGCACAATACCCAATAAATATAAAAATCGTATTCATTGAAAATAAATTACATCTTTGCTGGGTTCTTGTTTCCACTTAGCGTTCCTCCATATATAACTCGATCGAAATAATACCATTTAGGAAAAACTTAAGGCGTAACGCTGCTCTCCGACTACCAAGCGAGCTCGCTCTCTAGTAAACTTTGCCTTTGCATGGGAGAATATTTTATTACTAACATTTACGATTTTTATAAATGTAGTCTGAGATGATCGATGGAGTAATGAGTTCTCAATATTCTGATATGTGCCTAGTGTTTGTATCTGACAACGTACTGAGATTCTACGTTCTATTACCCCAAAGCGATAAACACTCTTGCACAACCTTTGCTTTCCTAGTCTCACTCAGAAGATTACATAAACAATTATCATTACGATAGCATTGCACTTCCGTATTCTGGCTGACGTTAAAAATACAGAAGACACTTTTGTACTCGATGGAATGCATGTATACCGTTACCATTTCACTCAACGCACACTTATCTCAAAATCACGAGCTAGACGTTAACGTCCTAAATTCTAACGAAAAACTATGCTCTCGATAAATGCATGATTCAACTAAAACGTGAATGAAAATGACTATGACAGTTCGAGGTGTCAACATTTCACACCGACCATTACCAAACGTTATTCTTCGGAGTCACGGATCCTTAACAAACAAAAGAACGTCGTCGAGCGTGAACATCAGTTGATCGAACTAAGTCTAAAGAAAAAAAAAAAATAAATCACGGTGATTAAAATACGTCATAAAACAACTACGAATATGCCTAATAAAGTGCTAGGAATAAAACCAATCGGCCTTTACTTAATGTCACGACTCAAGAAGAGGGGATTTGGTAATCTATATTTTAAAGCTATTACCGCCAGTCGAGAGCTGTTCAGCAATCGCACCTGAATGAAGAACGAACAAGGGAATTAAAGGAATCCTCAACGGAATCGAAATTAGAGAGAGGAGACTTAAAGCATAACATAACGCGGCATATGAATCGCTATCGCCGGCCCGTTCCTTGTGGAACCCGTCATAAGGTCGTTAACGATATTTCACGATTCGCTACAGCAATCGGTGATGGAAAGACGAGGAAACTAGGGTCGATAAGTCGATAAATGTCATTTCACGGCGCAACGACTTTTTACAGGGGAGCGCTCTCCAAGAGTCAACGTTAGCTTCTATCTCGCAGCCCTCGACGCTACGAGTTTCTCGCTCAAAAATATATTTGGCTCGAAACTCCACCGAGTTTCTCTCATCGAAGATCCCTCCAACTTTCGTCGATTTTCAATTCCGCATCGGTAATCTCTCCTGTAAAATCGATCTATTCGCCGTCCCCTCGGTGCACGACGCGACATCCCTGATAAGCGCGACGCGCACCGAAGTCGCTATCAGCGATCCTAATTTTATTCCTACGGTATTTCACTTATCTACTCCGGTCGATGAATGAACGAGATGTGTCTTGGTACGATATATCGGCGGACTTCGCGAGTGATGTCTCATTAATTTTACTTATTGCGACCGCGTGTCCGCGGATGGGAAAATCATAGGCAAGACATCGAGCGAAAGCGCGGAGACCTTAAGCGCTACCGGATATTAATCTTGACGGTGTCGGGAACGAAATCGAGACGATCGACTCTTCGCCAAGAGAAGGAGTCGGACGAGAACGGGCCCGAACGCGAGATACCATTTTTTTTTAATTTCCACACCGACTCGTCTCCGTCCGACCTCTCCCTCGAGGCGGAGAATCTCCGTCCGCGTGGACGGTCCCTCCTTGAAACTTCCCTAATGGAGGATTGAATCTAATTACGCCGGAGTCTCTAAGAAGCCACGAGTTGACAATTAGAAAAATAAAGGTACGACTCCTCCGTGAAAAGGAACCTGGTGTACGCTATACACGGTTTACGCTTCCGGCGAGCGGATCGAATCGGTTGCTCGGTGAAAAGCTCTGCATACGAGGATAGATCCATGAGACTATACGAATATACATATACACGTATGTATATAGAATATATAATAGATAAATATCGTGTGTCGTCGCGTCTCAGCATAATCGTCATTTGTATTATATAAAAAATTGTCTTTGCTTATAGCTAAAATATTACGATGCCTCGGCTATATAAATAGAAATATATATATATATATTTTTATATATATTTTCCATGTATCGTAATCATTATTATCGTATTATTCTTGTATTAGCGCGGGTGTATATAATAATATACATATACCATTCACAACACAGAGTGCATAGTACGAAGCTGTTGGCGATCAGCTGTTCGACCCTCGCTTTGACGTTTCTCGTTCAAGGGGAAACCTCCAAGGAGGAAACGCCGATCGCGAAGCCTCTTTGTAACGACGCACAACCAATTATTTTCTTTTGTTTTACACAACCTTACGTGCACCAAACAATCGAGTCGTTCCCCGTTAACCTGACAGGACTGAAATTTATAGACAGCGACGGAACGGAACGCCAGATTTGAGGCCACGAGAAAAGATATTCCATGGGTTCCTAAGCGTCAATGGTGAAATCTTGCGAATCGAGCAAACGAGATGGCGACTTGTATCCCCGAATAGGAGCGATTCCGAATACGGATTCAAAAATCATCCTGTCAGCAAAGTACATCCGACGTCGATGATCACCCAAATTCACTAATTTCCCGACGGGTCCGAAACGATTTCCGAGGAAATTAAGGCTCACTTTTCCCTCGACAAGATGTATAAAACAATAATAATCAACGCAATCCATATTTCCTTTATAAATTAGACGATAAATATATCAACCGTGGAATGTGGACCAGCCGATGGAATTTCTTTGAGAAGTCTCATCGGTCAACGGTTAGACCGTAGGAGGCCTCGCTTAACTCGAAATTATAATACAAACGTCAACGAAACAACGACATAAATAATTTAATTCGGATTCCGATAGCTTAAACTATAGCATAATAACTAATGACTGAGGAATTCAATTTCGTAGAGAGATTCCAGATTTGTACGAGGGACTCTGGTCCCAATTTCTCCAACAAAAGGGCCGAAGAAACCTCCCCTAGGAATCCTTAATTCTACGAGAATCTTAATTCGGAATATCGTTCCAGCGGTCCCCCGAAAACCTCCGGGAAATTTCCCCGCTAAATTTTCCCCTCGAATAATCGAATGGTCGCCCATTCTTAAACCGCTTCCACGAGTTCACAGCGTCTCAACGACTCTTCATTGTCATGGAATGCAAATGTACTATTATAGCTGCCACTTAGGAGTTTTAGCCTTACGGTGCTACCTACACCCATTATGTATCGTAATAATAACGTTGTGCTGCTATGACATTCATACGACCGAAACTTAACAATGGAATACGATAACTCCCTAAGGATGAATATCATAGTAGCAAAAGAGACCCGAGGCATTTTCAATGCCCTGCCAAGATGGGCCTGGTACACCCCACATGCGATGCATAAAAGGCTCGATAAAAGCGTGATTATCTAGTGATATTATGACCCAAATCCGCCCGACGATTAGAGTATTACTCGAACGGAGTATACCGAAAGGAGTGCGTTCCCAAACTTGTAGAAGGTGCCCGGCGATTTTCTGCGACCTCGCCCTTGGTTTCCCTGTTTTTCCTATTTTCCCCATTTTCATCCAGGCAGACATCGAGCGCAGAAAATCACCCGAGCACTCGTTGGTTATAAGCAAGCGAATCGTCCTCAGCGAACGGAACCCAATCCTCAGGGAGGAAAATCCGAGAAAACGGAAATTACGACGACTCTGCCGAACGAGAACACCAACGCGCTCCCCTCGTTCCTTAACACCCGAACCCCGTGTCATGATTAGCCGATACCGACGTTTATGAAATCGCGACGACTCCAGGGAGACCCTGGAATCGCTCTTAAAAATGACAGTCTTACTAAACACCGCTCTCCTGAATATCACCCCTCGGGGTAAGCTCTCGGCACCGAGCTACGTAGCTACTCGCAATGGATTCTCCCGAGGTGGCCCTAACTACTCCTGTGCGAGAAGCCTAACGGAGTCTTAAACTGTTGCTTTGAACACTTTGCTTCGTATCGTGACCAAAAAAAGTTACCCGGCGAAGACGTCGCCGGTGAATACGACCACCCGGACGAGTCGGCCCGAGTCGACTTCGTGCCCGGAGAAAAATCCAGCATAGCGACTCGGTCGTCGATTACGTCGGACAGGTTTTTTTACGGTGCGATTTTCCGCACATTTTTCTCCGGGCAGTCCGTACGCGGATATACTTACAAATGACTCGTCATTAGGCCTCGAGCGGCGCCAAAGTGGCTCGCTTTCGAACGACGTCCTTGCTACCTTTGAGCCTGTCGACTGTGAGATATCATTGAAAAAGTAAAGGTAAGAAACCAAGCGAGATCGAGCTTACGATCGCTAAAGCCGCCTCGGCTGTACCACCGTGTTATTGTTCAGTCGGGTCGTCGTCTGGTCGTTGAAGTTCTCGTCCTGCGGGATGCGTTCCGTCCGCTCGTCGAAGAAGCCCGGGTTCAGGATGATGTTCGGCACGAGCTCAATCACTTCCTGCTCCTCCAGCTGCGCTGCAATTCGGGAGCGGAGATTAATTTTCATTGGCCCGAAGCATGGACCATATTAGCTTCTACCCTCTCCCTTTACCCACTCAGTGGCCGAGCATTTCGCTCGTAACGATCGGTGGATGGCGATGACATTTCCCTTAGAGTTTGCAAATTAAGAGAAACATGGTTAGTCACAGGTGACATTGGACGAGGGCTTTCGGACCATCGCTCGTCTCGTTACGTCGCAATTAACGACACCCTACAAAGGTGCAATTTAGGATATAAAGAACGTAACGAAATCGACGATAATCCCGGGTGCCCGTTCGAATTAATCGAGAGAGATCGCCGGTCTTTATTCCTTCGTCTCGAGTTCCCACTTTGGAAAATTGCTCGGACGAGATCGAGAATCGAAGACCGCCGTCTCTCTCGGAAAGGAAGACCCGGAGACTGATAGATCCATTAACCGAATCGTTACGTGTCGTTACGCCCGGCGAGCTTGCATGTGCCACCTTTGACCTAGTTCTACGTAGCCAAAGGTACTCTAGCAGCACATGATCACTTTATCTAGGCCATAATGCTCTACCCTCTATCACGATACTCGCTAGTCGTTACCGCTAATTCATTCCGCATAACCAGGCTTCGAGGAACCACCAAAACTTATTAAATCATTTCGGACTCGTCGACTCTCGGTAGGGTGAAAAAATAAAAAAATAAATAAATATCGATAAAGGTCCGAGAGAGGGAGAAGTAGCTGCCAGGCGACGTCGGCGTCGCGTAGGAACGAAGACGGTCCCGCGGTGGCCCATTAATAAGTTCTGTGGTTGATAGAGCTAGAGATGGTTCTGGGAATTCGAACGCTAGAGAACAATTGTAAAAGTGCACAATCAGACCAGACGGAGAGAGAGACAGAGAAGAGAGAAAGAGGGATGTTTATGAATTGATTTTATACGGTGCCGTATGATTAAAAAGTATCCAGTGCAAATTATTACTGCAAGTAGTTACGAGATAATAGGCGTTTTAGTTAAATGTCGGTTTATATATTAAATCTAATCGAATTCGCAAAGCGCTTGCAGCTGGGAAAGATTAGTGAAAGAGACAGTCGACCTTGTATCGTAGAGGCAACGAGTCGATCGAGAGAGGCGATTGTTATAAGGAAAGCTAGAGATCAGGGCCATAGATAAGTTTAGTGGCTGGCAATGCCATTGTTGCCGCTATGTCAAGCCTTGCACGAGGGGAAGACCCTGGGCCCCCGGGCAGAATTCGTTGACGTTAGTGCACGTTGTATTAAAATCGGTTAAATTTCCTGCGTAGGAACGATTAGTACCGCGTCTCGTAGTACACTCATCGTCCGATAAGAGTGGCGGAAACAATGGCGCCCAAAGAGACAGAGTAGAAGCGGAAGCTTTTATGTAAAGTTACAAGGAAATGCTTACAGGGTGCCTTGCACTCACGATAGAGAAGGTAGCAAGTACCTAAACCAAGGATCATTAAGGTCCCCATAACAATGCCTACCGCCGCTACCCAGACGCGAGTGTCGAAATTTTCCACGCCCGCCAAGAGATGCCTCGCGAGTTCTGAAAAAAAATCGTCAGTTTCGCAGTAATACGATAATAGGCGAGAGTCTCCGTCGAGGATCCGAGGAGAGTCCTGCGAGCTCCTCGTGCCAGGAGGGATCGACGATGCGTACCTAACTCCTCTACGCTGTGGTGCGTGTGGCCCTCCACTTCCACGATCTCGCCCCTTCCCAGCTGGTTGGTGGCCCATACTCGGAAGGAGTAAGTCGTGTTCGGCTCAAGGTGGTAGACGTCTATTTGCCTCTAAAATATAACGATCGTTCGATTCCGTGGAGTACAGGAACGACCTTCGATTCCATGCGCCTCGCTCTCAAATCTCGGTTCTACGCAAACTCCACGAACGACTAGACCACGTACCGAGTTAGGTGGAATGTGCGAAGGAACGATTGGCTTCCACTCTTCCGGTTCCTCATCCGCTGTTGGTTTTAGACGATATTCGGCAGTGAAGTCTATGATCGGATAGCCACCGGTTCCAGCGACTTCCCAGAGAATATTGGCCAGAATGGTGGATGGCTTTACCCAGACATTGTGTAGTGCCGGCGGTGGTGCTGAAATAGGGAGATGGGTTCCCTCAATTATTATCCATCAGGACTAGGAATGTCAATTACTCCTTTAAAGAGAACTAGAGAGAATATATAACGTAAATGCTTGAAAAGGTAACTTACTCTTCACTTGAACCTTGATCCTGGCTTTAACGGCATCTGCATCTTGATCCAAGGTACAAGTATAGTTCCCTGCATCATCTGCACTGACATTGACAAGTTCCAGCGCTCCACTGGGTTCGACTTTTAACCTCTGAACTTGTCCATCCTCCCGACCTTCTCTGACCCACATCACCCCGGATGATTCACCCGAATGCGAAAGTACGTCTTCGTCCGCACAGGCCAGAGTTAAGTTCTGGCCTAGATCTACGGACACTTCTCGCACCGGTACTAATGCTAATGTCCTCTGCCATCCTGAAACCCAATGATATCCAATTACAAATATACTTCAACATTATCTTCGACCAATTTAAATTATGAGCCAAGACAATTGTGACTCTGATTATTAATCTTTGTCCCTCATCTAAGACAATTGCATAGCAACTGTAGCGTACCGCTTGTTCGAGCCAATTTGAATTGATAATAAACCGGTTATTGCCGTCCGTATGTTAATTCAGAAGCTCGAGCAAGTACTATTGGTGCGCGATACCTTATATAAGCACATTTGGATGCGTCAATCATGGATAATTGATTCAGCTTTAAGCGGAAGTAGATAAAATCAAAAGAGCGATGCCATAATCGCACAAAATCTCGTGACTGGCGTTACTTCTCTACTCTGCAAATTTGCCAACCTTAATACTACCACGATTCTCTCAAACCCATGCGACGAGGTACATAAAAGATAAAATTGACTGCATTCGTGGCATGGCGTACGTCCCAGAAATTAATGTAGGTGTATCGCATGTGCATGTACTGTATATGCACACGACACCTTATATGACAGGAAGAGCAAATAATTATTCATAGGAGAAACCTCCACATAAACACGTTCAGGTGCACCGATTACAGACAATTGATTCCGCCATGAGAGGAAGTAGATAAGATCATCTAATCCCTACAACGCTGCACCAACCAACACACGACATAACACGATGATGCTGTCTGTCATCATTGGCTCAATATTAGGGGCAGAAATACTCTGCAAATGCAATTATGCGACCCAGAACGATCAAACGAAAAACTTGCAGGGCGTCATCCGAAAATCCCTCAGTCGGATAAAGGAATACGAAATCAAACCTTTAAACAGTATTTAAAAATTCAAACTCGTCCTTTTTGGTCCCTTCCAATTTGCGCAACAGCACTGCACCCAATGGGACGTAAGTGGCGTCGGAAAATCCGTTCTCATTTCGGACAATTGCACAGCGAGTGCGTATACACTTGCTCGACATCCGTGAATTAACGGCACAACGTCGATCGATGCAATCATGATTTTTTTCTCCTTAATTGCGAGAGTTCCCGATTATCGCAGATCGCTAACCTATACGATTTCGTTAATTTGTAAAGTCGTTTCACGGAATTAGTGCGAGGGGTCTCGAATAAATACATTGAGGTGCATCGATCGGCAGGTGTGTACGCCTCGTCGTGTCTCGTTTTCGATCCCTTACCTGCCAGCAAGTAGAGCAGCAACGCGGCCCTGTGCCGACCCATTCTCCCATATTAGGAGGAGTGCCCACGAGTGTTCGCCAGGCGAGACGTGTTACAGATTTCCTACCATGGCGTTGGCAATCGCTCGCAACTGCCTCGCAACGAGGAAACGGCACTTTTCCGTCGTCCTGTCAAAACCGCATCACGTCTCTCGCGGGCCACCCGGGGCCACCTCCCGTCCGCTCTTTGGGCAGACTTTATCGAACTGTCGGTGCTGGCACCTGCTCGCATGGCGACGGAACTACGACTGTGGCCCGTAACGTGAGAATTGGGTGGCGCGTCTCATTCTCCAGCTTCAGGGCGGGTAGCGGCGAACTGGCCAATGGGCTCCTCGTCTTGCCCGTATCTTGCGTCCTTGTCTTCCCCTCTGGCACAACGAGGGCGAGAGAGATGGCACGGTCTCTCTCGATAGGAGTGGGGGATCTCGGTAAGGCGATCGCCATTTTGCAGTGTCTTCCAAGATGGCGTCCAAGATGGCCGCCGATCGGTTCTCGGATATGTCGGTTCGCAGTTTTTCGGTATTTTCGAGCTTTCTTAAATTCCTCGCCGCATTTATCACAATGAGTTCCGTGAATGGAAGGATGGGCCAATTTATCAAGGAACCTTTACGCGCATTTTCGACCTTTCGACGACCTACTGGTAGACGGCGCCGGCATTACCCTAGCTCGTAGGTACCTTTCTTACCGAGCGCGCGAAATCGCTCGAGGCCTTCCCTCTCGGGAGGAAACGGAGATGCCAGGCCAACGTCGAGGAGATTGGATAATTGTGCGGTGCATTTATGTGCGGAGAGGTGTGCGTGACTGGTAAAAGGCTGCGCATTCACAGACGAGAGATTGGTACGTATTCGTGACCTGCAACTGCACCGATACTCCCTCGATTAGCCGATACGGTCGATCGATCCACCAAGAGGGGGATTCCGATGGACCGATTACAGTCCCCTTCGATGATCTTCTCGCCCGATACGAGTACCCGGAAGATGGTAATCTCGGAAAAAATTAATATGATTCTCGGAAAGACGATTCTTTCCTTCTCCCCGAGTGTCTTCAATTTCCGTTGTTTATAATTCTCTGCCAAAAGCGTCCCGTCAACCGCGCCGGGTGACGTCTCGACGTTTCCTCTACCAAACCTGTAGTATACTAATTTTAATTCCGCATGCGAAGCGGTTCGAGCCAAATACAAATTGAGTCTTCGAAGCGCTCGAAGCGAATCGATCGATCGACGCGGAAACTCGAGAGTCGTCTTTAATGGCGACCGGTTCAAAGTCCATCTCTCACGTGATCCGGAAATTTTCTTTCAATATGCGGCGATCCTTTGGTAAGCAAGAACTTTTCGCTTTCATTCGAGCGATCGTTCCTCGGTTGAAAGCGGGTTTACATTTTGATTGATTCGACTCGGTGGATGCGACCGTCTCCACTCGAACGCGAACGAGGATCCGAGCGCGCGGCGTCCAAAGTCCATCTCGGGCTTACCCTGTGGGTTGATAACGATAACGCGACAGTCGGGGAGAAATGCGAGGACCAGGAAATTATGAATCAAGGTCCAGCCGGCACTTTCGATTCACCTGGCACGGTAACGCGAAGAGCGGAGATTGTTTTCGATGGTAACTCGCGTTTTCGCTCCTCGCCGCGGGATGGCACCCCTGAGACCCCCCGGGAATATTCGAGAAGGGGGTGTGCCGGGGCGCGCACGGTGACTCGACCTGGCGGCACTTTCCAAAACGACTCGGCTTTTCCTATCGATTTCGTCCGAGCGAATAATCCCGACGACCCGAAGTCGTTGCAGCTCGTCGATCGGAGTAATCCCGTTGGTCTCAGAGTAAACCGGGATTGACCGTAAGGACGATATCTCACGGCCAATGATTATCATTGATATTCAAAAAAATTCTCGAGGGCGTGCTGCGAAGGATTTCTAGGGCAAGGTTGGACGATATCGTAATCACGTTAAACTTTTGCAGATAAGGAGATAAGAGTTTCCCCTGGCATCGACTTTGAGCGACTTACGGCGTTTCACGGTCGGCCGATTTTGGCCGAGGTCTGCCAATTTGGCAGGTAATTGGATTTCCGGATGCACTCGCTCGCCGAGGGCCGTATTGTCAAGTAAATTCGTTAACTGGTCGGCAGCTCTTTTCACGGCGACTGCTGATAGGATTTGCGGGCGTATTTGGGGTAGCCCGACGTCATCGAGGGCTCTCGCCTTCTCTGCCTCTCCTTCTCTCTCTCTATCCTCCAAGTGACGTCAGGTGAGGTAGGGCATGACGTCAGGAGTGACGTCGGTGAGAATCGCGCGATCGATCCCAGAGGAGTCGGGCCTATTCCCGTAGGGGCATTCCGAGGGCGCTGGTCGCCTCCCAGAGGTGTCTCCTCGATTCGAGGACCCCTTCGCGGTCGTCCGACCTCCTTGTCCCGTCTTCTCCGCGGAAAAGCAAGGTCTCGACCCGGCTCGAGATGGGAAAGTCGGCGGGGGTTCGACTTTCGAGCCGGAGAGGATAATTTGGAAGCACCCGGAGGAGGGCGACCCGGCCCCTCGAGAGCCCTCGGCCCTCGCCCGGGGAGGGCTCGGAAGCACCCTCCAGGGATTCGGCCTTCCTCGAGCCCGGAAGGCGCGGAGGATTATTTCCTGCCCAAAGACGACCCCTAATTAACGCGTTGGTTAATTGGCGCTCGAGAGCCCTACTCTTCCGACCCGGCCCGAGGCGAGGCGGGGTCCGATTTCGACCCCACAGCGGAGGCTGCGTCGGTCCGGAGGTACAAGGGGACTCAGAAACGGTGCCCCATATTTTTTTTTGTATGCAGCGAAAAGTTTTTTATAATATTCTGAATAATAATGAATTTTTGCTAACCCAGGGAAACGAGGCGCGTATCGACTCGGGAGTCATCGCGGGAGCCTCCGACCCGAGCGAGATGGGGGATAGGCGGGCGAGGGGCGGCAGAGGGAGAAGAGGCCACTTCGACCCGGTCCGTGGAAATGTGAAAGGTTGCCGCGCAGGGCACATCCGTTTCGACTTCGAACTGCGAAGTCCGTGGTGGCGTTTCCGCCCCTCTCCGTCCCGTGATTACGGGGATGCCGGAGATCCGGAGATACGGGGTCCCATTTTCGGAGGCATCACCGATGTCTCCTCGATAAGCCCTCTTCGAAGTCGATCCTTCACCCCCGGCGATCCACTGGATCGTCGACATGGTCGACGAGTCAGCGCGGAGGGAGGGTAATTCCCTCGTTATCGTCATCGATTATCGAAGACCGAGGACGAGTCGCGAACCCCTCGGGGCCGAGTTCCCGTTTCGAAGTCGACCAGGCACCCGAGGGGCTCGTGGTCTCCTCTCCCGTGCATCTTATCCTAATTTCTATAATTTCCGCAGGTGGACGCCATGGACGTGGGATATATGGACAAAAATAGTAGGGGACACTCTTTCTTCGATTTTGCGTTGAACGGCTGCTCGACATGGCTACGGCTACGGCTACCTAAGAGGAGAAGAAGGATCGTCTTTCGTTTGGCCTCGCTTATTCTCGCCACGGTCCCAAGAATATCTGGGGAGCTATTTGCCGGGCGGGGACCATATATCCTCCGTCCATGGTGGACACATGGCGGACACACGGTGGACACCTCTGGCAACCGCAATGGCCACGAGAGTAAATAACAGCGGAAGATCGATGGCGCTCGTCCTCTCTTCGGAGTTATCCCTCGACGAAAGTCGACGTAAATTCCACGTGCGCCTTCGAGCGCGATCCTCGACCGGTTGGTGTCCTTTCGGCCACGTTCGTATCCTCGTTGGCATGTCTTGGATCCTGGGCCTCGCCAGAGGCCGGTGCCCGATTCTGCCGAGGCTCAGTTGGGGATGCAAATGCCAACTCCCGAGGGCCTCGAGCGGACCCAGGGGTCGTCCCTCCCGTGGTGATCCTTGCCAGGAGCCCGTCGATCCCTGCGGAAAGGACCCGTGCAGGGAGGCGGAGGACCCTTGCGCGATGAAGGACCCTCGAGGAAGAACGTGCCCACCGGCCAGCCCTTGTCCCGACCCGACTCTGGACTGCCAACCCGGTGAATTCCGAGGCATCCTCGCCGGAAACCGTCCCCGAGGAGGTCCTCCGCGTCGCCGGAATCGACTCACGAAGGCGGTTCGCTTCTTTCAGACGAGCGCACCAGGAGGGCCTCTCACGTCTGGAAGTTGCTCACCCTTTTCGTCGCCCTCCCATGGGTGGTCGTCTCGTCGGCCCTCATCCTGACGGCGTCTGCCGAGGAAGAGAGAAAACCTAGACCGGAGTTCATCCCTTACGAGTACATGTACCGGCGCACCACGGTAATTGTTCGCGATGACGTCCCCTCCGGGTTCTCGCTCGCCTCGGGAAAATTGTTTCCTCCATTTCGCTCTTCTTGCGTCTCGGCATCTCGTAGGGCTCGCCGCGGGCGGAAACCCCGACGGATCGTTTTTATCCGGGGCGAGCGCGATTCGCGGCCGTGGCGGCGAAGGACGAGTGCTGGCAGGATTAAGGCGACTTAATACGATTGTCGACAGCCATTTCCGTGGGGCGACGGCAACCACTCGTTGTTCCACAATCCCGTGAGGAACGCCCTGCCGGACGGCTACGAAGTCGACGATCCGTACGCCGTAAAGGACGCCGACAAAGAGTAGAGGTGCCGCGTTTCCTCCGACCGCTTGCGGAAGGGCCGCACGTAAATAAAGCCGCTCTCCCGTCAAACGAGGCGCGCCCGGCCGATCGCCCTTTCTGAATTTAGATCGATCCTTCAAAGGACGTCGTCCGTCGACGCCCCCTCGGGATCGTTTTACATGGACCCGCTCGAGGAGAGATCGTCGTCTTTATCGGAAGGAAATGGCACTTTCCGAGACGAGGACGAAGCTGTTGCGACAAATCCGACCGGAGTTACACCCCGAAGAATGGAGGCGAGCGTACGGCTTCGGTCGTAACGCGGAAATGAAGGGGCACCAGAATTAGTTTGCGGTGGGTCGGTAAATTAACCTCCGATTGGCAAATCCTTCCGGAAGAAGACCAGGACGAGACTCGGGCGTTTCCATCCTCTGCCGATTTTTGGCAAGGGGGACCACGCCGGTCGTTCCCGTAATTGGAATAAAAAGTGCGAATAAACGCGGAGGTAACGTTCTACCAGTCTTTGGAAACGGTCCAGGGACCCGATTCTCACGGTCTCGTCCACGACTTTCAAACATTGACCATTGGCGCGACTTCGCAATGATACAAAGAGTGCGAAAAAAAATCCGTCGAAACTCGAGAATAAGAGCCGAGACGTCGAAACCTGGCAGGCGTCGGAATGGACGCCGATTATTGGCGGGGGAGATCGGCGTCGATCGGCGGTGGGAATGGGAATGGGAACGGGAACTCGCGTCGCGGCGCGCGGCGCTCCGGAGGAGCGGGGCGCCCGGGCAGCTCGAAGGCGGGGACGCGATTGGCTCGCGGTGGCGGGCGCCGATCAATAGGAGTCGGGGGATAACTCGGCGCGGGGTGCCCAAGGTCGACCGCGACCGGCGGCGACCGGCCCCGACCGTCCGCGACCGCCGGTCGCGGCCGACTGCGCGACCTCGCGGTGGTGCGCGCGCACCGAGCCGCCGGCGCCCGCCCAACCTGGGATCGCCGTGCTCCGCGGGTCCAGTCGAACCGCGGATCGAGGGGGCGCGGGATCTCCACCAGAGGAACCCGCGACTCCTGCGTTCTTGCGCTCGCGACCGCGACCGATCGGTCGATCGTCTCGCCCCCTCCCGCCGGTTCTCGAATCGGATCGCGAGTCCACCCGATGTAAATATGCCGCCCTCGGCTCTCGCGAAATCGACCCCCTGAGCGCGCTCCAGAGGGGCGGTGGGACGAGCGCCCGCTCGTCGCTCGCCCGGGCGCGTCGAGGAAAGTCGCGATAATTCGCGACGAGCGAGGCGTCCAATCCACCGGGGAGATCCTTCGAGTCCATTTTCCCGAAGAGGATTTACGTTGCATATCGTCTTTCAGCCGAGTCCAGGTTTGCGAGGGATACCGCGAGGTCGGTAAATTCGCTCGAAAGGTCGCCGAAGAGCCTCGGGGTAGGCCGGGGCCGCGGTCGAATTTTCCCGCCCGCGGGAGACCCGGGATCCTCGACGCCGATTGGCTCGCGGACTCCCCGCGCGACGCCATTGGCGGAGGTCGGACGCGCGGGCGATTCGACTCCCGCGAGAAATCTCACTCCGGGCGAGCGAGCACCCTCCGAGGCGCGATGACGCGCCGAGACTCCTCTCCTGGAATGTCAACGATTTCTCGCGTAACACCCAGTCGACCCGACGAACGACCGCGAGTCGGAAGACCTCGAGATACTTGGTAAGCAGGGTCGAAAGATCTCCCCTTTCGAATATATCTTATTCGGGAATATTCGTGATACGTTTGCCGCGGTATCGCGGATCCCGACAACGTCCATTATCTCCCGGGACTCATCTTATCGATTAAGTTTAGAATTAATTTTTTCTTCCGCTCTTCTCCGAATTTATGTTTTCCCTTCGCGCGCTTTGGATCGATCGAAATCACGGATATCCCCGGAGGAGCTCTTTGAGTCCAGACGATCCAGTTGACAGTAGTTGACGCCGAATCACAGGATTTTATTAGCGCTCCCCCGTGGCTCGCGGTTCTCCAAACGGAATATTCATCGAGTTGTCGCTCGTAGGGCGAGAGAGGGAAATCGCCCGCTACCAAAGTTGTCGACTACTTTTCGGACACGCGAGGATTCTCGTCCCCGACAACGTCCTCGATATAGTGACGACGTGCCGGTACTATTAAAAAATATTACAAGAAAAAAATCATTCTTTGGTACCCGGCATGATTTGTCGAAAATGAGTGATACGGGAATCCACGCATAGGGCACGAATAGCGTCGCTATTCTTGGCCGCGCGTAGCACCTAGCGAAACTTTAATATTAATCGAAAATTTCATATAGGGAATATGATTTACCGCGGGCGGTGATACAGGGATTTATGTACGTGACACGAAAGGCCAGCCTCGGGGCACCACTATTCTCGGTTGGACGTAACTGTGGCTTACGAAACTACGACGTTATTAATCGGGAAGTTCCGAGTGCCCGGGGAGAGTTCTGGCTGCAAAGTGCATTTCGGTGCACTCAGGCTGTCCACGAGAGTTTACGAACGGTCTGGGAAGTTTCCCGGTGTCTTAAATGTTTAACGGGATGTAAGGTCGGATTAAAAGGATTAAAAGGAGCGCGGAATTTTCGTAGAAACGCGTTAAAAGCCCCGCGATCCGGCACTTGGGGTGATTCCAAGGCGGCCCGAGACGTAGTCGCATATTACGTATGTACCCGGTATGTAGAGCGATGGCATTGGATGAACATTACCTTCATCGGTTACTTATGGGGGTTTTGCGCCGCTAATCGGAGGGTTTTCGGGGTAATGGAAAGTCTCGCCGTATTTATGAACGGCTATTTCCGTAGGAGAGCGAGGTCCGCGGTGGTTTGTGGATTTCTAAACAGTCCGCGAAGTTTACTCGGTCCCTCGAATCATGGCCGGGGTATTCTTGGACGCGTTCGGCTCTGAAAGTTCAGGGGTTGGTATCGAGTATATATCGATTGTGTGTGCAGAAATGTTTGGGCGATAGCGAGAGAAGCGCGCCAAGATGTTGATCAAGGAGTACAGGATACCTCTGCCTCTCACGGTAGAGGAGTACAGGATCGCCCAGCTCTACATGATAGCGGTAATTTCGGCCCACTTTACGAGGTTTATATTCCGCGTCTTCGGGAGAGGTATTGATTTTCTCCTCGCTTTCTAGAAAAAATCCAGGGAGGAGAGCAAAGGAGCTGGCAGCGGCGTAGAAATTATAGTGAACGAGCCCTACACCAACGGTCCCGGAGGAAATGGACAGTACACCCACAAGATTTACCACGTGGGAAGCCACTTGCCAGGGTGGTTCAAAAGTCTATTACCGAAGTCGGCCCTCACGGTCAAGGAGGAGGCATGGAACGCCTATCCTTACACGAAGACCAGGTACACCTGTCCCTTCGTCGAGAAGTTCTCCCTGGAAATAGAGACGTATTACTACCCCGACAACGGCCATCAGGAGAACGTTTTCAAACTCAGCGGAAGCGACCTGAGGAACAGGATCGTAGGTGCGTCCAATTTCTGATCGACGGGAAAATCAGAGAAACCGGGTGTACCCTGGTCACGAGTTCCTAAATTTGCAGACCTGATCGACGTCGTCAAGGATCAACTCTACGGTGCCGATTACGTGAAGGAGGAGGATCCTAAATTATTTATCTCGGAGAAAACGGGGAGGGGACCTCTCAGCGAATCTTGGCTGGCGGACTATTGGGATGACGTCAAAGTATGCTTTGTCGTTTTATCTCGGAGCGTTTATCGGTTCTATCGGATTTTTCCTTTTTATTTTTTAATTCTATCTAACCATTACTCAGGGTAAAACTCAACCAACGCCTTCAGGGAAGGCCCTGATGTGCGCCTACAAGCTCTGCCGAGTGGAGTTTCGGTACTGGGGAATGCAAACGAAGCTGGAGAAGTTCATCCATGACGTAGGTCAGTATTTCGACTGCGATTGACTCCGAAACAAGGAGAGAGAGCTTTTAGAAAAATTGTATGAACGTTCAGCTTTAAGAAAAACGATGTTACGAGCGCATCGTCAAGCATGGGCGTGGCAGGACGAGTGGAACGGTCTTACGATGGAAGACATCAGAGAGATCGAAAGGCAAACGCAGCTGGCGTTGCAGCAGAAAATGGGACTTGGAGAGGATGCAGGTGAAGACGATGAAGCACCTTCCGCGGTTAACACCGCTGCGACGCCTCAAGAGTCGGACGTGGCGAAGACTTTGGCCGCGACTCTTGGGAGCATCGAGAAGAACGAGGATCTTCAAAGTCCACCCTCTATGAGAAAACCGTCGGACATTCCCATTATTAATACCGCAGTGAGTTCCGAGGGTGAGATCAGTCCGGAAGACTCGCCGACCGAAGTCGCCGCGCCTAGGCCAGTGGAAAGGTAAACGTGGAGATCTGATTATATGTATTTTCTTTTTTTTTTCTGCCGCGTGGAATTAATCTCCTATTTAAAATTGACCTGGGAAGACTGACGATGTATCGTTTTCGCGCAGAGCGGTAGACGAAAAGGCAGGGAGTAAAAAAGACTGGAAGCGAAGCAACCAAACGATACCATCTCCTAGCTCGGCGAAGAGCTTTGACATTCAAATTGCCAATTGGCGAATGGAGAGTATCGTCAGGGAGTCGGAGTCCGGGAGCGAAGACGAGTTCTTCGACTGTCAAGGTAACTCTGTCGGTGATTTTCGCCTTCGCACAGCATGGCCATGATTACCCATTGATTATTCGATAGATTAGGAGTACGAATTTGAACGAGCATTTACCATACCGTTATTGAATGATAGCTAGATGACACGATTAAAATCCGTAGCGTAGCGCTTTCGATTATTTCTGCTTAGTGAGTTTCCGTATTCGCTTTTACGGTCGGACGAGCTCGAAATACCGAAAAGATTTTCAGCGTTTCCGATGGTTCGGGGGATGAAAGCGATGCGCTGCGGAGCGAACGCACAATGTATACGAGCAAATAACGTAGCACGTGGCAGCCTTGACAGTTTCTGTCTTTTTATGTGTAATCTCTCTTTGTTTTCTGTCGCACTCCGATACTGCAGCTGGGTTCGTTATACCTACCATACGCAAAGGTAGGGAATGTAGATAACAACAGTAGGTTAATTTAATAACGACGGCGTTCCAAAGATCAATCAACGGATTCGTACCGGGGAGGTCCAAAGTGATTTTTATGAGGACGTTTAAATGCATCACGGTGTCTATTCGTAGAGAACACATTAATGACTGTACCACTGCAACGATCTATCGTTACGTGCTGCTCCGTATAATAACATTTGTGTAATCGTATCGTTCATTAATCGAGTCGAGTCGCGAATAGATATATACTCCAACGTGAAGTCAATTGTCGCCAAGCATGTTCATTCGCTAGAGATCGGTATAAGCATGCCTCAGCATGGCTGTGCATTCGAAATGGATGGCAGAGTTAGAGAAAGTAGACTTTGTATCATCGGACGAGTCAAGGATTTCTAATGACCGTTGCTTTGCGTACTCGCTCAACGTGAGTAATAGTTGCCTCCGTTCGGGAGAAAAGTCACGTCTCGTGAGACTTCTCGCTCGAGATTTCCACACGAAGAAGAATTACCTATAGATCAAACGAATCCCAGGTTTGGCCACGATGGTCCATTGCTGGGTCGTACATATTTCCGATGGGTGAACGCTCCCTTTCTAACGGAGGGTATTTTCTTTTGTATTACGCAGAGGACTTTGGAGATGGTACGGTATTGGCTAAATGGAGTTCTCTGGATCTTCTAGCTGAAGAGGAGGACGCCACTTCGCCTGCGACAACGGTAGCTCATAAACAAGGTAAGAATGGCTCGACGATCAATTTACACGAGAAAGAGTCTATTTGTAATATCGGGTATCTCTCGTGTTCATCAGCGGAGGACACCATATTTTCACATTCATATCTGCAACGAGTGGCCAGCGAGCGAAGCAGCAAGCGATTACTTATGCGACCTTCGACGAGCATCGACGTCTCTTGCCCGACGTCGCCTCAACTCTCCCCGACGCATCAGCCCTGCAAGATTACGGTCCTAATAATCGTGATGCACGCTGGCAGTGTCTTAGGTATTTCGGTAACATACCCCATGTATAAAATAATAGGAGGATACCATCTATGCCTTTACGATTCGGTCCATTCCACAGATGCGAATGTAGACCTAACCGCGAAGAAGTCAGACATTACGACGTTCAAGGGAGCTTTCGAGTCGGTCATGAGGCAACACTATCCGAGCATGGTCGGTCACATCGCCATCAAGTTCGTCTCGTGCCCCTCGATATGCACGGAGAGCCTTGGCATTTTATCTAGGTACTTCCAGATATATATTTTTTTTCTCTCGAATTCATGTCGAATGCGAGTCGCAAGTTTTTTAACCGATCGTTCGTTTTTAGTCTGAGTCCGTACAGTTTCGACGTCTCGCCTTCGTGTACGGACACTCCACAAGTTACCCATGACACTATCCCGATAGGAGCCATTCCGTTACTGGCAAGTTCGACGCCGGATTACCAGGACGCCGTAACTCGCGTCGTCACCGGGGCGAATCAGATCTATCAGGAGTTTGTAAAGAGCGAGGAGGGCAGGGGTTTTAGCGGGCAGATTTGCATCGTCGGTGATTCCGTGGGATCGATCCTAGCCTACGACGCGCTGTGCCGATCTTCTCAGTATCAATCAAGACACGACAGTGAAAATAGTATTTTAGAGAATGACAATCAAGGGGCGGAAAATAATGGCGGGTACGAGGACGGTAAGCACCTGATCGCGCCTCCACCTCGAAGGAGATCTTCCTCGACAAGGTATATTTTTATCTAAAAAGAGTCGCATCGATTGAAGTAAACCCGGTGGACTTAATAACCGAAACGTTTCTATGTCTTCTTTAATAGCGATAATTCGCATCATTGCAAGCTGGACTTTGACGTCAATGAGTTCTTCATGTTTGGCAGTCCACTGTCTCTGGTGCTCGCGTATAGAAAAATTTCGTGCAGCGGGGATAAAAGCAGTAACATACCTAAACCTACGGTGAATCAAGTGTACAACTTGTTTCATCCTACCGACCCGGTTGCTGCCAGGGTAGAGCCACTGATCTCCGCAAGGTTCTCCTTTCTCCCCCCGGTGAACGTTGCTCGGTACCAGAAGTATCCGCTCGGTAATGGGCAGCCGTACCATTTGCGTAAGTTCCCGTGCTTTCTCATCTCTCACCAAAAAATGTGGCCGACTAAATTAACGCACGAATTACAGTAGAGACAATCCAGACAAATCCTCAATTGTTCGCGGACGGTCTGAACGTTCCTACCGCTTCAATGCCACATCTGAGAAGGCTCTCCGATATATCGATCCAGAGCACTATGTCCGGGATTATCGATAACGTGCCACTGCAGGCCGTATCGGCCCGTGAGTATGAAAATCGTGTATGTCAAATTTGGAGCTTTCAACGTGAGACTATACCAAAAATAATTTACAGTGACGCAGAAATGGTGGGGCAACAAAAGAATAGACTACGCGCTGTACTGTCCCGAGGGTCTCTCCAATTTTCCCACGAACGCGTTACCTCATTTGTTCCATGCCAGTTACTGGGAATCCTCCGATGTGATTGCGTTTATATTAAGACAGTTGGGCAGATTTGATTTGCCCATTCTTAGCAACGAGGAGAAAGAACTAACGTGCTTCCGTCCAGGCCAGCCCAGGGAAAAGTGGAATAAAAAGCGTACCTCCGTCAAGCTTAAAGTAAAGTCAATGTCTCGTAAACTAACGTTGTTTAGGATTAGGTGGCATTAATATTGAATGCAATGCTTCTTTTTTTTTTTCAGAACGTTGCAGCGAATCACAGAGCTAACGACGTTATAGTCAGGGAGGGTGCTCCTCAAACTCTAGTCGCTAGGTTCATGTACGGTCCTATAGATGTTATTGCATTGACAGGTACATTGCCGGGTACACTATGAAACTCCTGATCGCAATTTTATGCAATGATTTAATTAACGATGCTCACAGGTGAGAAAGTAGACATTCACATTATGAAAGACGCGGCAGCCGGCGAGTGGAGTTTTCTGGTTACCGAGGTAACCGACAAAACCGGAAGAATCACATACAGGATCCCCGATGAAAAAGCATTAGGGTACGGGATATATCCGGTTAAAATGGTCGTGAGGTAAGCTCGGTGTTCTCTTTGTTTAAATAATCCGAAATGACTTATAATTCGTATTTGACGATTTGATACTTTTTAAAGAGGCGACCACACGTCCGTGGACTTTTTCTTAGCTGTGATACCACCGAAAACGGAATGCGTAGTCTTCAGTATCGACGGCTCGTTTACTGCCAGTATGTCCGTCACCGGAAGAGACCCTAAAGTCAGAGCTGGGGCCGTCGATATAGTCAGGTATACATTAAAAAGATACAAAAGTGAATAATGCCACTCCGATATCTCTGATGTAATGCGACCCATTGAGTATTTTTACCAATTTCTCGTTATACTTCCATCAGGCATTGGCAGGAACTAGGCTACTTAATAATTTACATCACCGGAAGGCCCGACATGCAGCAGCAAAAGGTCGTCTCTTGGCTGTCGCAACACAATTTCCCGCACGGTCTCGTGTCCTTTGCTGATGGACTTTCGACGGATCCTCTGGGGCACAAAGCCGCTTACTTGAATAATTTAATTCAGGTGAGCGGAGTGCATAATTATTCGGTACGTGTTTTTTTTTTTCTTTCAGTTAATTTGAAATAAAACCGTATCTCGTCTCGTAGGAGCACGGAGTTATAATCCACCATGCTTACGGCAGCAGCAAAGACATCAGCGTTTACACGGCTATTAATCTGAAGCCGAATCAAATTTATATCGTGGGCAAAGTCTCGAAGAAGCATCAGCCTTTGGCCACGGTACTTCACGAGGGCTACGCCGCCCACCTGAGCGCACTTCAAGCTCACGGGGGCTCAAGACCCGCTCAGGGCAACGCTCGGATGGTCATTCCTCGAGGTCACTTTGGCCTACCCGGGCAAAATTCGTCGCTTCGACGAAGAAGGTAATTATTCCCGCCCGATCGCACTCAATTTCAATCTGAGCGTGGTGTTACCTTATGTTATATTATTGTTGAGTGTACGTGCATCGCGTCCCGTCCTCGTTTACTCGTGATGTTTCCACGTTTATTCGTGATGTTCCTCGTACTCCCATTGCACATTTGAGACTTTTTCCAGACGACGGTCGGGATAATCGAGATTTCCGTTCGTCTGCACCCTAGAATATTATTTCAATTAATTTGTGTAAAATCACGGGCTCCGCAGGTCTTGTAGTCGTGGGGCACAAGAACGACCGAAGAGCCACGTTAAAGGATGGACATCTCGAAAGAGATTTAATTTAAACTTTGACCCGTCGTTTTCACGCAAGGCCTCCCGAGAGATCGAGTCGCGACCGAATCCTGAAAACAAAATGGAAACCGTAGGGAAGGAATCACGTCGGATCGTGCAATCAACATTTTTAGTAGGAATCGTGATTCGTCAGACAGTCGTTTTCTTACATCTTTGATATCTTCTGTTTCTTTTGCAGTAAATGCACCTGCCCCCCCGTCGAAGAAGCCCAAAAGTAACGTTTCAGCCAGTAGGCCACGCGCAGAGGCGCAAGATGGGTCACCGCTCGTTCTGCTAATATTTCCGCCTCTTAAAAAGACTGGGTGCTAACGAGAATCCCATATATGCAGATTCATTTGAGAAAACGACTACTCGAGAAATCACGCTCTCGATAAAAATGTTGATTGGAAAGGTAGACGTCATTTTTATTCCCGAGTTCGTGCCCAGGTTTTCTTTCCATCTTCCGAGCTCTTTACCTGGCTTAACCGCTTAACATGGAATAGCCCCAAAACGTCCTAACTCACGTGGGGTAGATATCACTGGCACATGGTGCGAGCGAGACTGCTTTATCGATATGAACTAGCAAACGGTGTCGGAGGGCGATCGAGGTCCTCCAGGATTTACGAAAATTCGGACTCGTGAGCTCGTCGCCGGTCGGTAACGTTCACTCTCCAGGAGAATCGAGTCAGCATCTAACGTCTGCCAAATGCGTGTGCGAATACGAGCCCTCGCGCTCTGTTCCAGTAACGACACAGCGGCCAACTCGCCGGCGCGCAACAGCGTCTACTTAAAGCGGAAAGTCTACCTTAGTCACATCTAACACACGCCTATTATCTACCTACAATTAACCTACTCACATTGGTAACTATTTCTTTTTCTGTCTCTTTCTGTCCCTCTGACGTCCCGAGTTCTCTGGCCTCCTCCTCGCTACCTCCACGCTGAGTTACCGGGCGGAAAGGATCGATCCCTCCGGTCGGTCTACCGCTCTTCGAGCTCGTCGACCCCGAAGAAAGGTCGAAGGAGTCCTGGAGGAGGTCGAGCCTTTCCGTCTCCGATGCGCTAAGCCCGCTGTTCTTCCCAAAGCCCGAGGTCCTGGGTAGTCCTCGGTAGCGGTCGGTAGGTCGAGGTGGAAATCCGACCTACGGACCCCTACCTATGACCTACCGGACCCGCTGGCGTTCGCCAGAAACCTCACGGGGTTCTTCGTTCCAGGTACCTGCTATGAGGATAATGTCGCGTTCTGTGCAGCGTAGCTAAATATTATGCTCCTGTCGGCCGCCGACGTCCTGCGCTCTGATTTATCGTTTCACTGTCAAGCCAAATACATAATGTCCAGGATTAATGTGGTCAATCCGCTCTGACTGTCTAGACACGTGACTAGAGTCTTTGACGTTCCCGCCGCCCTATAAGCGGGCCGGCCTCGCAATTAGCGATCAAGGTAATCCCGCGAGCCCCACAGCACCCTTGGGAATCCGTTTTAGATGAATGTTCTGTGTTTTTCATAAACGGTTGTCTTTCAGCCAATGCTTCGCGGACGGCACGATTAGGGGGTGCGATAGACCGCAGGAATGTATGACCTACGCGTTACCTGCACGACGGTAGATGTGTGACACGACACGTAACACTCGCTCTAGGTGACACCCGACCTCGACGACCGATAAAGTTAGGCCTACCGAATGCAAAGGTTCGAGAATCTTGCGAGAGCGCGTTATTCTCGGATCTGGACTTATCGCCAACGTGCCACGATTTACGGGCTGTTACCATCCGGTATGTCTATCTTGTCTCGAAATGGGATTTCAGCGGAATCTCGTTAAAAAAATAGATAAACGGTATTTTGCGTACCGCATCCGAACTCGTCCGTTCCGTGGCGGATTAGACACCGCACCGACAATGGGGCCGGGAATCGATTTTAATATTCGTTCGGATGCGAATCACCCCGATGAAACATTTCACAAGTGCTTTCAGCTTGTTCACCGAGGCTTTTCTGCTTTCTTACGCTCTCTGTGTTGACCTGTGCATACTAGTTTAAAGGATAACAAGCACCCTGCCTGAAATCCTACACAAGCTCTGTGATTTCGTGCACTCTAGCTCATCCTACATGGCACCACGATTATTAGGCGTGTTCGCCACGTCCGGACATCTCATGATACCATCTGTGAATCTCCCCTAGATATTTTCTCCCGTCAGGGACGTTCTACGTGTTCACGTGATCTCGTGTCTAAGACTCCACTTTACGATTGCTTCTCGCATCAAAGTACTTTCTTTCTCTCGACCGACCGAGTATTGATACAATTTTAAAACGATGGATAACGAGTGAAAAGTGCATCCGACCCAGAAATATTTTTTTTTCTTCCGAATTTCCATTCGTTATTCATAAGTTTCTCTCGATTTATCTGCATTCGCGCGAGCGACTCTCAAAAATCGAACGACTTCCCCGGCCTATTAAAATTCCGCCGAAAATATATGTTTTACCTTACGTCCTCGGAATATGCAAATCGGCAATTGAGATTCGCTCGCCGTTAGAAAATGAAATCCAAACGTATAAGTTCGGCATCCCACTTTCTCATTACTTGTCGACATGTATGTTTGCATTGGATAGCTCGACAGAAATCAATAGCGATATCACTTCGACCACGAACATGATGAATGGAAAATAGATGCGTCGCTTGTTGCACTCGCCGCACAATTACGATCTTTAAACATACCGCCAACATAAATAACCGAATTAACGAATCGCGACATCCCCGATAGACTAGCAGTGAACGTGTCCGTCGTTTGACTGTCGGTTAAATTAGAAAGTAAAACATAGTCTTAAAAGAGCTGCCTAAATTCTAATAAAAAAAATATATATATAAAATCGTCGGTGACGAAAGTAGAAGCGATCGCCGAAGATCTTCCGAAGGAAATTTAGAGAAATCCTTTTTTTTACGTAAATTCACCCCCTTGTCCGAGTACCCTAGAGTACAGCCTCGAGGACTGGTCGACCGAGGGGTGTATTTAACCTTCCATCGAGAAAAATGCCAAAAAAGTCGTTTTAACGAGACTCGCGGAGTCCGGATCCTTCGGAAGCATCTTCGACACGACCGACATGTACGAGACGGTAAATTAACGCCAAGAAACGTGTGTTAGCTCATTTAGATCGGCGAAACGCGCGATCTCGCACCCACCAGCGGGGAAGTCCTACTCCTTGGAGAGAAGTACCAGCGTGGAGCCCCCGTCGTCCTCGAAGTCGGCGCCTCCTGTGCCGAAGACCTCGCCAGCGACTTCTGAAAGGCTCTGACGATTCGCCCGTTGCTGCTCGTTCTTCGAGTCCCGGCAGGGAGGGCAAGGATAATTGGATATCTTCATCCAGAGGACATCCTTCGAGGCCTGGGAGTCCTGGGGAAGAAGTCAAGGAGAGTAAAGGAGATCTCGAGGCTGCTCTTCACTTGGGAGAGATCGCTTCGTCGAGGACCGCATGTCCTGTCGCGAAAAGCATCTACTGCGAGGCCTTCGTCGACGTCGCTATCGGCGTATCCTGCAGCAAGGACCTCGCCCGGGGAAGCAAGTTTGCCCGAAGGAAGAACGATCGGAAAACGGACGTCGTAGTTTACTTTTAAATATTAACGAGAGGCCAAGGAGGTCCTGAAGCGGAGCCGACCGACGCCGAAGAGGGGCGCTTGCGAGGAAACGGGACATTTATTTTTTATACATAGTCTATCCGGACTGCCTGGACGAATCCCAAGGGAGAGGGCAAGGGTCGACCGATATCCGACCAGGAATCGCGCGCGAACGGTTTCTTTGACGCTTGAGATAAACTCCACTTTTCCATTTCAATGACGGGCACCGTTAAGGAATTCTTCCCGGGGAAGTTCTACGGAGTGCACGCGGTTGGGGCTCTCGTTTAGGACACTTTTCGATATGACGCGATCGTTAGGGAAGAAAAAGTGCGTTTATCTCAAACATTATGCAACGCAGTTACGATCTTTTCGCTTAACATGGCTTGACGGCGATCGGACTCTTCTTCGACCTCGGCAAGGAGGTCCGAAGGACGTCATCCGCGAGACGTGTGGTCGGTACCGATACGGCGAAGGACGAAGAGACACTCGTTGATACCGTTACCTGAATCCCACTGTTGTTACTAAGATTAAACCGTAAGGAAGCTCGTCGGGAAGAGTAGAAGATGCTCCTCCAGTCGCTCGTCGGCCGATGGGCGGTGACGAGAGGTCGGATGTTTAATTACAGTTGTAATTCGGTAATCGGACCATATGTTTGATGTACTTTGACCCATTCGTTGAATCCCTACCCTCGAATCCCTTTGTTTCAACTCGATCCTCTCTGGCAACGTATCTCTCTCGGATCTAGCAAGAAAAGTTCGTTAAAATCAAGCGGAACGTTGTATGGTCTAATTACTCATTCACAGAGGTAAGTAAATTACGCGAGGAAAATGATTTTCTAATGTAGAGTCAGCAAGGTGTCCGCGACCGTATTAATTTAGAGACGGAAATTTGCTGCCTCTCTATTAGTAAAATTATCCGTTCACGAGTAATATGCTCTGGTCAAGAATCATGGTGAGCTACGCGTAATGCCTTTGAATTTTCACCGTGGGTGCATTCTGTAAGGGAAGTCGATAACGATACGGAAGGTCCAAAGTATGTAGAAATGGTTACATCGCACGAGGCGAATCAGCTTGAAACATACTTCGTTCACTCTCCACTTCTTTGAGAACGTGAACCGTAGTTATAAATGGATAAGGAATATTTTAAGGCAATTGTTATCGTGTTTTTTGCTCTCACACCATATCGGTTGCTATCTAATGTTTTGTACTCGAAACAATCTTGGGACTGGAGAAACGGAGATCGTAGGAGGAAAGAGTCGTTATTGGTGAACGTTCTAAAAAATACGTAAAGAATGCACTCGACGAACTTGGTTCGTTTCGTGTCGCCTTAATATGGACGTACCGAGCAAAGTGTCGTTGCCGTTGATCCTTTAAAGAAGAAGCATTACGTGTCGCTCCACATTGTATTTGCTATGACGTATCGCGATGTGTAAGAAGTAATACCGTAAAATGCATATTGACTGTTTGTATTGTTGTAATATGATACGAGAGTAGCTGTATATTAAAAAAATATATATATCCATTTATTTGGACACGCGTCCTCGTAAGACCACGAAGACGGGCGCGGAA
This sequence comes from Orussus abietinus, assembly GCF_000612105.2. NCBI lineage: Eukaryota > Metazoa > Arthropoda > Insecta > Hymenoptera > Orussidae > Orussus > Orussus abietinus. The sequence continues at coordinate 2,700,551 of NW_019396014.1, forward strand.
TCGTCTCTTCCAGCCGGCCCGTAAAATAGGATAAAATATCTCGAGTGTTATGCAACGCGCCTCGTATTTTATGCACCTCCTTGCCGAGGTCACTCGAGCCTTAACAAACGAAATCTCTCGATTCCTTATCCTCCTATCACGGACATATCCTGGGTGCATCCGCGAGGAGGTCCTCGCGGGAAGCTTTGCGAGCTGCTGCAACGCGCTGCAACGCATTGCGAGCCGCTGCAACGCGCTGCAACTTGGAGACCTCGTCCTCGGCAGACAATGGATGCACCAGATGATCGTGGAGGCGCAAAACGAGGCACCTATAGCGTAGGAAGCGACACGCAGTACCCATACCCAAGGAAAACCGCAGTAAGCCGATATACGCGTGTCGGTTGCATTTCACTTTGCGAGAAAGGAGAGAACCGCAAGCTCGACCGTTCCGAAATCTAAGAGAGCGTGATATCTCCGTCTCGGTATACCCGAGAAATACCATCGGATCAAAGACGAAGGAAAGAAGGACTCGGGAAGAGAGACCGCGATCCTCCTTCGCCATAAAAAGTGCACGATAAAAAAATTTTTTTTTTTTCAACTTTAAACATCCGAAATAATTCATCTCCTCCGATTTTCGGCTTCGAGACTCTCGAGCCCGGGAAACCGTGAATGGCATTCTTAAGTGTCTGACAGCCACTTACGTCGAATTAAGCGCAATTACCGCAGACTGTCGTCATACTTAATACGCATCGCGACCGGGCCGACCCCGGGTGCATCGAGTGCAGGAAAACCGCCCTCTTTTCGAAGAAAAAAAATTTTCCCCCAATGAAAAGAAATCGGGGAAAAATGAAAAGTCGACCGAAATCAAGCCTCGATTGTCCGTCCTTCGAGGTATCGGAATGGTACCACGTGTCGCGCGAGTCGGAGCGAATTAAGCGAAATTACGCGAGTGACATCACGATCCTTAACGAGAGCGACTCGGGGGCCCGCCCACGAGTGCGTCGATTGTAACGAAGGAAAAGGAGAGAAGAGGATCCCCGGCCTCGAGGAATCGTTCGAGACGTAGGGAACGAGTGAATGAAACGCAGGGAATCGACGGTGCATCCTCGAACACGGCGAATGCATCGAGTGCATCGAACATAGAGAGCTGACGAGTGCGCATCGCAAGAGTCGAAGAAGGGTTGTTACCTCTTCTTCGTCGGGGGAAAAAAAAAAATGAAAAGATCGCAGGAAGGAAGGGAAAATCTCGACGCGCCCAGAAGACGAAAATGGCTCTCGAAGGACAAGGAGGCGAAGGGCGAGGGATTTTGTTAGCGGTCCTCGAGCCTCGCGAAAGGGGTCGGCGACGAGAGCCACGTGCTCCCGAATTCATCCCCGCCTAGCACGAAGGGGAAAGAGGATCGCGAGCACACAGGTGCTAGGCTACCCTCGCGCAGGAGGGACGTCGAGGCCGACGTATTGCGTACACACGGAGAGAGGTCCCTATTGATTTTCCGGCGCAGTCACCGCGGCGCCGGTCCCCAGGACTACGCTCCCCCGGCGTACCTGCGCCTAGGTGGGCAGGATGCCCCCTCGTCGCGACAAAGGAGGTCCTGATATTTTTACACCTTTTTTTTTTCTTCTATCGCTCTAGACCTAATATACGTGTACCCAGGTGTATGGAGACCCTCCCTAGTCGCGACAAGGAAAATCCTGATTTTTTTTTTTTTCTTTCGTTCTTTTTCCATCGCACCTGTACACCTAGGTGTGCCAAGTGCCCTTGCGCACCCCTCGTCGCGACAAAGGAGGTCCTGATATATTTGCATTATTTTTTTTTTCATTTGGTAGTTTTCGACGTACCGCGTTCAATTCCGAGGGAAGAAAAAAAGAAAGGAACCGAAGATCGCCGAGATCGGAGGTAGTCCGAGATTTTGCGATCTCTGCCCCTTTTGGAAAAATCGGAGAGACGATGCCACGAAGAAGGGGGCGGCAGGTGGAGGGCCCCGGCAAAGGTCGTTTCCCGGAAGGTGGTCGGACGACCTCGGACAGGGGGTCGCCGATCAATACGTCGGATTTGGGTCAAGCGGGGCCCCGAGTGCGTTCGAAAATCGAGAAACCCCAAAACCCCTTCTACGGGGTCTCTTCGAATTCCCCCCTTTCCGTATCGAGGTCCTTGAAGAAAGAAAATAACCGATCGACCTCGCATAATTCGCGAGGTCGCCGCTAACGTCGACTTCCCAGAAGGTGGTCGAATGACCCCAGGGGTGTCGAGGTCGCGAATCGATTCCGTCCGATTCGGGTCGACCTCTTTGGCACGTGGCGACACACTTGGGTGCGGTCCGTCCGTCTTTTTTATCCGTCCCGACGCGCGCTATATAGCGCGGCGCGGCGTCAGCCGGTCGAATCGCGTAAGGGTCAGATTCGCGCGCCTACGGCACGGGAAACTGATCCTTACGCGTCGGCGCCCACCTCAAGAGAGAACACCTCGTAGGGCGTCAATTTCTCCCGAGGATTTCCTCCTATCTCGTGCCCCGCTTTACTCCAATCCACCCAGAGCCGAGTTCCCTCTTCCTGGTCGCCCTTTCCCGCGTCATAAGGCGATCATCGTCCGCCTCGGAGGCGTCGCGAGGCTTCGGCCTTCGATCTGGCCGACGCCGCGACAAGACGCTCGTTTATAGCGCTTGGGATTCCCGCCGGCGCCGCGTCTCGACCTAACCCTACCCCCGATAAAAACGGATCCACCGATGAAAATACCCGATCGAAGCGGCGATTGCCCACGTGTCGAGGCGAGAAAACCGTGGAAAAGAAAAATTATTATCGACCCTTCCGGGCGGCCAGAACGAGCAGTTCCGGTGCGTCAGCACTCGGTCTAGGTACCCGGTACCATCCGTCATCCGGATTGGCGCACGGCTCCGATCTGGAGCAAGTGTACCCATCCGCGTTACGCAATGCCGCTACGAACAATGAGGAACCCTCGGTACCCCTCCCTAAAACGCTACAAATCCTCTGCCTTCGAATTACCGATACCTAAGACAAAAAACGATACACGAAAGCGTAGAAATAAATAACAAGATCCGAATCCCTTCCCGCCTACCGGGCGCCGGCGATCAGCTAGATACACGTCCGACAAGAGAGGGCCACGTCACGTCCGCATTTACGCTAATCTACGCTCGTTTAGGGTGAAGTTCCGAAAAGCGCATACCTCCGATTAATTTGAAACTTCGTATACCTACGTATCTTAACCCACCGATGACGAACATGACAGGGGAAAATCTACGCAAATACTATTTTCGATGTGAAAATGATTGTCAACATTTTTCTATCATTTTCACATTTCGATTAATACGGGTTTAAGAGAAAAAAGCCTCGGACAAAAGTTGTAGCCCTCGAAGAAATACATTATTTACGTTCTATGGATTTTTTCTCTAAAGCCATTACTTTTCGAGGAAAAGGGCTAGATCTCCGCGTTGACAGCTCGCGAAGCACATGGCGCGGCTCTCGCCGTCGAAGTGGGCGAACCGGCCTCTAAATATAAACTACGCGTCGCCATCTCCTCCCGGAGGCGCGTGAACCCACGCTATTCTCGGCGTGTCCGAGAGCCGCGTCCCTCCTCTCGGTCGAGATTTCGCGGCCGTTCCCGTGTCCTGGAGCGCCGGTTAAACGGCCCTTCTTTTCCCGGAAGTTCGATGAAAAGCCGTTTCCGGGAGGGGCGGCTCGATCGCCGCCTCGAGCGCGGCCCCCGATCGGCCGGAGTTCCACTTTCCGCGCGTGAGTCGAGCGCAACCCCTCTCGAAAATCCATCGGAGACTCGCCGGCACTCACGTTACGGTATTTCCTTGTATACGCTTGTACTTGTACAGCGAGAAAACAATCGCGTAATAAGGGCGACGCGCAAGGAAAGGCGTAGTCGATCCGAGTACGGAACTCCGTTGAAAAGAGGCCCAGGGATGCGACCAGCGCCGCCCACGTTCCAGCGGGGTGAATCAGAGGTTCGCTTCGGGCTCGCGAGAGCGAGAGAGACCGAGTTATGGGGGCGGCGGAAGGGAGGAGAGAGAGAGAAAGAGAGAGAGACGCGCGCGCCATTCCACATCGAGGGACCGGGCCTATCGATACCTCGCGGTCGATATCGGCGCCGCTTATCTCCGAGAGCGCACCTAGAGAGCGAGAACCCCGGCTCGCCTTTCGTAATTAACGGCCGGCCGGTTTCGCCGCGGCTAAGTTCAATGTTGAGGATTAATCGCGGCCTGCTTCGAGCCGGTAATCGAGTTTTATGTCTCGCACGATCGAGGCCACGCGATTATCACCTCGAGCCGCCGACGTATAACCCCGGGAGAAGGGGAACCGCGTGTACAGTCAATTCCTGCCGATCCGCGGCGCCGACAAATTCTATATATTCCCCTCTTACATAACGCAAAAGAACTCCAAAAAAAAAAATAAGGTACATATCTTCCGATTCCAGATCAAGATTGGTTATCTGCGAGCAATCGAATAGCGGCGATTAGTCCAGAAAATTCTCGACGATCGCCACTGGGTCACCGCTTAATTTTCAGGTAAAACTTCCCTGACGATCGGAAAACTCGGCGGAGTTTCACGCCAAATGTACACCCTTGCATGCGTGAAACGCCACAGAGTTTGAAATAATTAATATCTCTGTATTTATTTTAATCACCGCCAGTGGACGGTTCACGGCAAGGTCTATAGAAAATCTTCAGGTTTCCCTGCGTCGGCGCGAACCTCGAAGAGTTCCTACGACCATGTCGTCGCTCGGCGAGCCTCGATCTCGATCGCTCGTTGATCCATGCCCGAAGGTCCCAGCGGGCCGTTTAACGAATCAATTAAACCGTTCCAGGCGCGGCATTGTTATATCACGAGGAAAATCGAGCCCCCGGCCTCGCGGCCCGGCAGAGCCCGAGGAAACCCTCGTAACCAAGCAGGAAATTAAACGGTGCACCGTCGGTCGGGCACGCACATGCTCTCGGCCGGAAGCGAACCAATCACGACCCCGCGTGAATTTATTCATTTATTCCGAAGACGTGCGTACACGCCCCACGCGGAAGGCGAACCCCGTGACGCAACAGTAAACACGCCATGGATCTACGAAGGTGAGAGGGATGCATCATAAGGAAAAAATTCAAGATAAGAGGGGCCGAAGCTCGAGACGTGAAGAGGGAGACTCACGGCGGCCATCTTGGGTTGCTGCACGTACAATACATATTCAAGAACGATCAAAATATGCGCACAGCGCCTTCCTTCGAATTTCTACATACGTCTTGAGCTTCACCCACGCACACCTACGTTCTATCATTAATTTCTTCGCTAAATCCACGGTAAACGGAAGAGAAACGGACTTCAAGGAGACGCCTTCGTCGAAGGCGACACCTTCCTCGGATCTACCTCGGAAACCCGATAGCGAGATCACGGACTCGAGTAACGTCACTGTCCCCGAGGACGCCGAAGTCAATAACCGTGGCGTTAATATACGTGTCACGAGCTGCCGGTTATGACATCCTTCTGCAAGGGTACCGGATTATGACTTAATAAACAGCACTGGACGATTTAAATACGTAGGCCTGGAGAGGATTAGAGAGGAACTCGTTCGCTTGGTTATCCTCGATAGCTTATCCATGTGTGCCCCGATTCCTAGAATTGATTATACATACGTAGAGGCATTGATTTAATGGGCTTCGATTTAATGGGCTCGTAGAAACATTTTTAAAAGGTTACCTTAGTAGGAGTCTTGAGTAGTGCATGAAATTTTTAGTGCGATAGGGTGCAGAACGATGATACGGTTTTCGAAAGTCCTTGAGTGACGTAGGATCGATGCTTCAAGGTATGGTATTTGTTGCACTTTTGGTAAGCTCGAGTTTAGAGGCGCCATTCGGCGCTAGTCACGGATAAAAATATCCCACGAGTCGTTAGGTCGACACATAGAAGTATCAAATTCCTGGACGGGGTCCGATGCGAGAAGGGTCACGGATTTAAAGTGGAGACCGTAAGGTCATTGTCAATTTCGGCCGGTGATTCGCTCCTCACCTTGTCTAAGACGGGCCATGCCATCCAAGAAAATGACAGTCACTTAAATGTCTATTCTTCTCTGTCGGAACATCTGCCAACTCTCACGGGAGTGCTTATGGATGTCAATCGACTACATTGGGTGGTTCCAAGAAAATGTTTACATACAGAGGAAGGTCAGTTACGCCCAATTATGCCCAGTTATTAAGGATGAAACCTGGAGGGAGGTGGTCGTTGCTCCTAGCGTTTAAACCTGTACCTAAGAGACAGCGGTCGGCTTATGGGAAATCGATCCATCCTCGGCTTACCGACTCTGATCTCCCGAGTGCACGCAGTATTATCGTGAGATCCTCGACTGCCCGAAACTGGGTCATCGACGGACAGGTCTCGACAGGTGGACCTTCGGACACCCAACCGACGCCGACCGATCGACCGGGGAGTCGAGCCTCACGAGCGAAAGCTCGCCCGACGCGGCACCGCGACCCGTTGCGCAACGAAGCCTGTAAGATCCGGCCTCGGAAGCGCGGTCGATTTCCAGGGCGTTCGCGTAAAATAAGAAGAAGACTCAGGAGGAAGCAGGACGGTGGCAGCCCGGCGGGGCGTCCCGTCGCCTCGTCTTCAACCCTTTTCGATGGCTTTTCAAGGTTCAAATCGCGATCTTGTCGCCGCAACGTGTCGCCGTCACTCGGAGCCTCGTCGGGCGCGTCTAACCTCCAAATTTCGGCCGGTACGGCGGCTATCAGGGCGTCGAGACGGCGATATACGGGCTTCGGTCACGGCGCCGCCATCTTGGCTCGGCATCCACCCGTCACCGACACGCTTCCCGGAAAACCGCCGCCCGCTCGAGTTTTCCGAATGGAACCGCCCTGGTCCCGGCACTTACCCTCTCGCAAGGACCACCCGCGACGCCGTTTCACCCTAGGACTCGCATAAAAACTCGCGCGAACCGCGGCGAACCGACGAGAGACCCACCCAAGTCCGTCCGCACGCACAACCGGCACGCAACTGAGCGCGGCTCGCGGCGTCCGCCTACGCCGCCCGAAAGTAGTTCCCAACCCCGCCGTGACGCCCTCTCGGCCCGCGCGCGCCGACCGCTCGATTCGCCCTCGAAATCCCGATTTCGGGCCGCGCGAAACCTTCGAATTCTCCTCTGGCTTGATTCTCCGGAATGTTTGTCGTATTCCGAACCTCCGACAACCCGCCGGCGTACCTATCCGCCCGCGGAACCCGAAGCATCGATCATGGCGCAAACCTCGGCGCCGCGCGTGTCGCCCAAACCGCGATACAAATCTAATTAAGGACGCATGCACCGCCCGCAAAGAGAAACTATGGATGCCAATCGTTCTCCGAACTCCGTCAATACCTAGAATTACCCAGAATAGCCCTTTCGCGGATTGAAACCGTAACTCTCGAATAACTCGCACCGCTTCTAGTCCTCTAAGTGGTTCCGAACACTTGCCGAGAAAAGTGGCACTTATAAATAAAAATTAAACTCTCGAAGGTCCACTTCTGGTCCTGGAAGTATATATCGATACCAAGTCTCTGTATACGAAGTCACGAGGAACGAGATCTCTCGTTAAGGATCGATTTTCGATCGAGAGTTTTGAGACACGATTCGAGAAGGTACTTTTTGTAAGCGCGGAGGATGGGTGCTGAATTTCTGTTTTTTAGGTGTCGTGTGATACTTCGGGAGATGTTATTAGTTTTTAATTTAAAATAGCGAATGTTTTCAGGTAAGATCAGGGGGAAGGACGATGATATCGGTTACGAAAGCGCGAGGGTACTTAATTCTTTTTTACGGCCCTGCTCCGCGTGTACATACATACGTACTTATCGGCGGAGGAATACACGGTAATCAATGACATCATCAACCCCGTTTACACATTTTCCGAAGCGGACACGCCCCATCGTGCGGCACAGTTGGTTATTCAGGATATTTTTCTTCTTTTTTTCTTTGTTTCAAACACAGCATTCATTGTCGGTCACCCGAGGAATCGTAAGGAGTAATAGGAAAGCGTACCAGCTATGAATAATATCAGGGGATTTAATTTAACAGGACATGCGCGTCGGTCACGTATCAATCCCCCACTTTTTACACTCCAGCTGATACTGGCAAACGTATTGTAAACAAACTGAAAGGGCAAACTCGGGGGAGTAACATTCTGCAAACAGAATTATCTATAAATAACGTGCCTCTCGGAACAACATTTTGCACCTCGACTTGTATCCTACTCACTTCCAGTGCGTCCACTAATTGACGAGATACTTGGGTTGAATATTAGGCAATGTTAAGAAACGAGCTTCTCAGTGTACTAAATATGTTTTTATTGTGATGTATTTATATGAAATAAATGTTACATGTGGAATAGTATACAATACGTGCACGCTTGCCAAGAAGCGATCTTAATATATTACAATGATGCGACGTGTGGAAATAATGTGTAGCAGGTAAATATAATGACAGCTGTATCATGATTCAATTATCCCTCGCTCGAAAATTAGGAAGGGAATGTTTTGGTACCCTCGATAGTGATAACTTAACGTTATGCTTTGCGCTCCTGGCAAGAGTAATGAACGATGTCACCATTTGGGTATCTGGCAAAAGCGCTGAAATGGAAAATACAATGAGGGACAAATATTTCCTGTGGTAGAGAATTTGTCTAACAGTGGACTTATACCTTTGATTTCCAAATCTTTTCTTGCACACTGGACAAATGTTGAATTCTGTCATGAGGACACTTTGAGATTCATAATGCATTCTTTGTTCTTGCACCTGCAGATGTTCCGCATACAGTAGTCCTTTCAAAACTTGCGTACACCGCCTTTGGTTTAAATTGTTCTGCAAACTGGCCTCCAGGAAATGTCTGATTCTGCCAATTGGCACGCTATCGGGTAAAACCTCCAAAGCTTTCAGTGGGTTTACTTTAAGGGCGTGATCTTTCAATAATTTCAACGCCATTTCTAAATCTGGCTGAGCCGTCTTTTGGACTTCTGGATTACACCCTGCAATACCTGCTGTTCGCATGAACAATTTTTGGAAATGAAATCAGCAGAAACACTTACCAGCCGTTAAAATTCCTTCGCTATCAGGTTTTAGTAGCTGTTGAATAAGCATAACGTAAACTTCACCAGCTCCATCTTGTTGTTTACTCTTATTGGCATTTTTCTGGTCTGAAATAAATATTTTTTTTCTCGTAGACAGTAATTGAAACGTTTAAAGTGTTTTGTTATAAATACTTACCATGAAACTTGGAATATACACTATTACAATACTGTATTGCACGAGGAACGTCATTCAATAAATTAATGTAAATCGATATAACTTGTTCGTGACGACCAAGACGTCCTAATATGATTGCACGCTCTTCAAAAAGGCAGTCAAATGGAAAATGAACTAAAACGGTCTCTGGCGTATAGTGTGCAGACTTTTCTAGAAACTGCTGCAACTTCTGTCTAATATGTTCTGCATTTTGTTTCTGTGCAGGAGTTGCATCTTCACTCATGGAAGCCAAGCAGTTCTCTTTGTATTGATGCACTAACACATTATGAAATAGAGGGTTGGTATCTTCCCAAAAATTTATTACATGTTCCAGATACGGTATCACTAAATCCTTATGACATCGGAGAAGATAATCTAACACTTTTGGGCGTGGCAGTTGTTCTACTTCCTAAAAGAGTATTCATTAAAAAATATTGTTCTAAAATATGTAAGACGACAGTACTTTTGTTAGAGGCTGAATAATGTACAAAGACATACCTGAACATCTTCCATGAATATTCTGGAGCCTTGTTCTGGATCTTGTTTTAAAACCCAACCTGCAAATTTTAAAATTAGGTCCATGTGATCTTTCCCAAGATGTTGTAGGTACTGAATTGTTCTCTCAGTGCCACGGAGACTAGAATCGGACTCTTTAGCTTGTTTCTCTAATAACTCCAGCGCTTTCTTATGTTGTCCTTTGGTTTGATACAGTATTATCAGTTCTGGATATTTTTGATGCATGAGCAGTGTTTTCTCAGCTTCCGCCAGGTGACAGTGGTTCAACCTCAGCAGAGGAGCTACCAGAGCGTCATTAGTCTAAAAACTCACTCAATTCATGTTTGCTCCAACATAAAAAAAATGTGACATTTAATTTGTATCGTTACCTGCAAGTAGCACTTCAATAAAGTGGTATCGATAATTTTCAATAGCTGTTCAGTAGCAACATTTGTCATATTATTCTTCTCCCCAGTTACATCTTTATTTTTAATCTTCCCAAATAGATCTTTATCCCTCTGCAACTTGAATCTGGCTTCGGTGAGAAATGATATCAATGCGAGTAAACCATTCTCCATGTCACGATCATCAAGCTTTGGCAAAGCAGTAATGGGTTCGCTAGATTCATTGCTGTTCGACGATTGAGAAATTAAGTCTGGAAACAGCCTAATCACTTCATAAGGATCAGTCCTCAACCTACTGAACTGTTCCATTGCTTCTTGAAACTTTTTATTGTGAAAGAGATGATGCGCATATAACGTTTGTATTTTATAAATCTCCTTAGTTTTCTCCTCTTCCTTCATGATATTCGATAGACTCTACAATGATTATAATAATTTAAATAAAATAGATAAATTGCACAGTAGTCTGTGTGAGAACAACTTACAGTCAATTTTAATGCTAGCTGGAACTGATTTTGCTCAAGTAGAATTCTGATTTGCTGAGATATATCGACTGCATTTATACACCAAACCTGACTCATCGATGCAATGTACACTCTACCCTGTTTGCATCTGCATATGAGCCTCCCCTTGTTTAAGTCTGGTATAGTCTGAATATGCATCGAGCCTTCTAATGTATAAACTTCTAACGAGTCATGTACAATTCCCATGAGATATGGATCATCCCATGCTGAAAGATGTATTCACAGCAAATAAAGGAAAATTTTTAAGTCACTGAATAACGTCAATATTTTAAGTCATCAATAGACAATGATACCTATGGCACTAGGTGATGCTGACCATCTGACGGTATTACGTTGAAATAATTCACCATCAGTTTTTGTGATAATCGATTGGGAGTCTTTACTCAGGGCAAAAGATGAGTCGGATAACTTAGTAATACTTGGCTCTGGTGACTTTCCTATTGGAAATAATTCTTTTGTTTGAGTTCCCGATACTTTAAGATCTATCAGCATGTAAGATAATCCACGGAACCCTAATATTAAGGTTTCACCGCACCTAGAACATTAATTCTATTCATATGCTCTCTTACATCTTGCAGTGATATATCAACTACAAACTTCAAATACCATGATAATACACGTGGACTTTCTGGCACGGATATATCTTCACGCAGTTCAAGAAACTGATTCTCTTTCCAGTAATATAACTGCAGGCGTCGTTTTACAACAACACATAACCGGATACAAGTACTGGTTTCTCCTGTTAGACTTTTAGTCTTTTGTATATCTGCAGTAAATAACGTAGCACCTTTCGTCTTCTGCAATTGGCAGATCTGATTTAAACTATGATGGTCTAAATTATGAATATTTACCAAATTATCTGCAATCATTGAAACACGGTATTATAACAAACATTATACAACAGGGTACCCATAATATCTCGTTTAAAACTTGTACCTGCTAACACAATTAGAATATTGCACTCTGGCACGACTTCTATCTGTGCGATTCTGGTTTTGTAAATGACTCTATGGTATTCCAATTCAACTTTTTGATTATGATTCCATGTAGGTGGTACATGGTACACAAACAAGCGACCTTCCCTGGTGCCGATGAGCAAGTTGTCATCTAGAATACCGAAGTAGATTAGACGATATAACAATTGTCAAACTAGAGATTGTCATTAATACGCCTTCTACCCAACATATTTCAATTATACTTAATACATGTAATTGCATAAGACAAGAAGTCTGAAAACAAATTAAATCAGAAACGAAGTTAACTGAATAACAACTAATGACATACCATAAGCTGCTATTGATTCTATTAGAATGCTCAATTTCAAAATTGATGTCGCTTCGTAAGCTTCATACATTCTGACTTGGTCAACCTCTGAACTGTTAAAAAAATTTGTACAGATTATAAAATTGGAGACATCATCACATTATGACACATCGAAACTCATTGCAACAAACGTCACGATCATAGCAATAAACAGCAGAGAGTTCAGGCCAGAGACGAGTTGGGAGATTGTTTCCAGCTGGGTCGTGCAATCGTGTGCAATCGCGTTTTGGGGGTCTATTACGTAAAGCGAATTGAGCGAAAATGTGAAAAATGAGTAGCCACGGTATTATGGAACGTTTTTAGTGGTGAAAATGTGAGACCACTCATATGAACAGGCTCGACACAAAATTTTTAAGCGAAATGGTGAAGCATATAAGAGAAGATAGAAAAATAAACGCCGTGAACGCCATCTTCCACCAATCAGACCGAGTAACCACACCATGAACTCGGAGTAGAGATAAGATAAACAATATTACATATTTACGGTTTAGAAGATATGCCGTCAGATAGCAAATAATTGAGTTAGGTTATGTGATGTCGGATGTAGTAAAGTATATAACCATGTGAAATGGCAGGGCTGGCACACGTTTATTGTACTTTGTTATTAACATTAATGTTTTCTACGGGATTTGGAGCAGATTATGTTTATGAAATTGACTGCAGCAAGTTACGGATGGGACAGTACGTTTGCCCACATCCTGATTACGATTTCATTGATCCCAAAACTCAACAAATCAAGGGGTGCACGAAAGAAAACAAAGCTAAAGGTGAGTCGAGAGTGTTGGGTTAAGTTTATTTTTCAAACAATATTTTGCACGTTTTAGTATTGTGTCAGACAGCAGATGGGTTAATTTGTACTGAAACTAAAAACAATACCTTTAAAAAGGAAGTTCCCTGCAAATGGACGTAAGTAGGATAGATAATGGATATAGTTGCTTTCTTGTCATGTAGTAATACGAATTTGATATGAGTATTTTATTGTTACAGTAATGGATATTCCTTTGAGACGTCTTTACTCCTCTCGATATTTCTTGGAATGTTCGGAGCTGACAGGTTTTATCTTGGATACCCTGCACTTGGCTTACTAAAGCTCAGCACGTTAGGATTTTTATTTCTAGGGCAATTGTGCGATGTAATATTAATAGCAACGCAAATTGTTGGGCCCGCAGATGGGTCGCACTATGTTATACCCTTTTACAGTGGAGGTATCAGCATTATCAAAAGTGATAACTTCACCTATAGAGTACCACAGCCCGATTGGTGAAACTTCATAACAACCCTGTTTTCTTATAATAATTATGTTTAAATTGTATAATATATGTACAAATGAAGAGTGGAAAACAAGTGTTCTCTTTATGGTCATCTGATTGGTGACGTATTACGATATTTAAAATATGAATCTATTTCTTGTGCCTACGTGTGAATGTTTTATTACTGAAAGCAATTGTTAAAATAATAAATATTAAGAAACGTTGTATATTAGAATTGATTGTGAATTTTCACTAAAGGTTTTTTTTTTATCTAAAGGGAAGAATATTCACGTTAAATATGAAACTGTTTTGACAGGGAGCCGCCAGATGGCACCAGTTGCGATAGCTAGTAAATATCGAATTTAGGCGCTCTTAGTAACTCTAGTCCTAGTCCGTGATCGAGGGTTCCCTAACCTCCGTGTACTATAAACATTTATGTACAAACAATTTACAAATATTTCTCTTTATTTTGAAAAGTGATAAAGGCTTTTGCAATAAATATGAGGATCGCTATCGAAGGCTGTGCTCATGGGGAACTTGACAGAATTTACGGAGCGATTGCCGAAGTTGAGAAAAATGATGGAAAGAAGGTAGATTTACTTATTTGTTGCGGAGATTTTCAGTCTACCCGAAACTTGAGCGATTTGGAATGTATGGCCGTTCCTAAAAAGTATAGAACGATGTGTTCTTTTTATAAGTAAGTGGCAAAATTAAAGTGTGAAAAAATATTTAATACGTTCATTTTCATTCCTATGATTTTTAGAAGTTATGTCTACGATTAATTAAACCGTTGAAAATAACTCATAGGTACTACTCTGGTGAAAAAGTTGCACCGGTATTAACGCTCTTTATTGGTGGAAATCATGAAGCGTCTAATTATCTACAGGAATTACCTTACGGAGGATGGGTAGCTCCGAATATTTATTATCTTGGATACGCTGGTGTGGTGTCAATTGCTGGTGTAAGAATCGCAGCACTGTCAGGAATTTATAAGGGCAATGATTATTTGCAAGGTCATCACGAATTTCCACCTTATTCAAGAGATACAATTCGTAGTGTTTATCATGTTAGGAATCTTGAAGTGTTTAGGTTAAAACAGGTAAGCTATTGTTAAAAGAAATTTCTTGATTTTTTGGTACCTTTAATTTCCAAAATTCCAAATTTTAGCTCTCAGGCAATATTGATATTTTCCTATCACATGATTGGCCAAGGGGCATAACGCAATATGGAGACGAGATGGAGTTGTTGAAGAGGAAATTCTTTTTAACGTTAGTACTATAATTAGTATATAAAAGTAGAGTGCCGCATGGTCAAGATTAATTTTTATAGTACATTATTTGACTCTTGTACTAGGTCTGATGTTAAAGCAAATGTTTTGGGAAGTCCACCAAATATGGAACTCTTAAAGCTCCATTACCCATCTTATTGGTTCTCGGCACATTTGCATTGCAAGTTTGCAGCCCTAGTGCCCGAGGAAGGGGGTACGAGAGCGACAAAATTTTTAGCATTAGATAAATGTCTTCCAAAAAGGAAATTTCTTCAAATTCTTGAAATTCCACACGATGAGAAGTCTGCGCTTAAACTTCATTATGACCTAGAATGGTTGACGATACTGTATGCAACAAATCATTTACTAGCTGTTAGATATGGTACGCATTATATGCCTGGTCCAAACGACAGCGATAGTTCTGCTTGCATCCCAACAAAAGACAAAATGGACGCAGTACTGAAAAAATTTAACAACGACCTACAAATTCCTATAAACTTCAAGCAAAGCGTAGAAGCTTATTGTCCCATGGAACGAAATTGTCACCCAAAGCTACCGTGCTTGCACATCAATGAACAAACTACATGGTTCTGTAATACATTAGGTGTGGACGATCCATTAGCATTATTGCAAATAATGCACAACTTGAACAGATCCGATGGTAACGAATCGATTACGAGATCAGTCTTCGACGACACTCTCGAATCTCGAGACACTTCGTCGGCATCCGACGAAGACATCGAGACCACCTTTGATTCCACAATGGACGAAAGTATCTCATTTACTTCCGTTCCTACCCTATCTCAATTAAACCTGCCCTCCCCAAATTATGACAACGCTACAAGTGGCATGGACGACTCTATGTCCGATCTAAAGGAAACAAATCCTGTGACAGTCACCGAATTAAGTAAAGACTTTGTAGAACTCGCAGAGCCTAACACCCCACCCCAAGGTAGGTAGAAACAATAAAATAGATCATCCCCCAACGATACCTTCACCGATCCAAGAATTTTCTTTCAGAAACCATAAGCTTTAAGTCGACAACCGAGCCCGACTGCAAGAAGTTTAAGCGGCGGAACCACAACATCTACTCCACGACGATCTGAACCGTAACCGAAGTGGTGCAAATTCTGATGCACAGCTATCTCTGTCCAAAATCAATTTACGATGTATATATTTTCAATTTAGGAACCCTCTCTACAGAGGCCGAGCAATTAGAATTACTGCCGAAGGGACGGTATAATACAGTATACACTATTTTTCTACTTCCTTGTGCTAAATACCACCTGTCAATGGGAAAGTGATGCACGAGTCCGACGTTGACGCGCCTCAGAGACGAAATTGTGGAAAAGTGGAAAAACATGGAAAATCATGGAAAACCATAAAAATGAAAACCATAGAAAATCGAGAATATTAACGCACACAGCGAGTCCGTTCTATCGACGAGGGTCCAGTATCAGCTCTTAACCTGCGCCTGCGGGGAGGGCGCGCGAAGTCATAACGCGGTCTCGCCGCCTCGAGAGAGAGATATATAGTAGTATATCGCGAAGGCGGGCCTCCTAGGCAGGCGCACAGCTGGCTGGCGTCCAAGCACCGCCCGGCGCCTCCACCAGCTGCCGCGCGGAGGCCTCGGCCAGCCTCGCCGTTCAGTCGGGTCCCCGTTCCGCGAGGTTCCACACCCGGCGCTCGACCCTGCCACGGAGAGCAGGAGGCCCAGGAAGAAAGGGGTCGCTCTCCTCCCGCGTGGATCGGCCACCCGCGGAAATCAATAGGCACTCGGCGCGCCTCCGGGAGAACGCCGCGGCCTCTCGAGGAGGACAGCCGATCCGGACCGATCGATAGGCAATCGGGCGCGCGATCGCGGCTTCTCGCGGGCAATCTCGGCCCAGCCTTGACCAGGTGAGTCAGCCTGGGAATAGCGACCGCGGGATCGATCGAGATTCACCTAGAATAGATCGGAGTGGAGCGGCACCTCCGTCCTGCCCGGGGACGAGTCGCGGAAATCTGCACCCTCGATGCACCCTGGAGCGACCGAGGGCGGAGACGACCTACCTCGAGAGAGATCGAATGGAATACCCACCGAATATGGACCACGAGCGGATGTTTTGAGAAACGCGCGCGACCTTCCGCTGGGGCCTCCTCGGCGCACTAGGTCCTCCGCAGCGCGCCGAGCCCGTCGTCCGCCTTACGTCGGAACGGTGAGAGAGCTGGGACCGAAACGCTTTTTCTATGCCGATTTGATACGTATCGAGTTTGTCGCAAAGAGTGAGAGGCTTCCACGTGGGGAATTTTTCAAGAGGCACCGGACGAGGGCTTCCACCCTGGGAGTCGGTATTTACATTAGAGCCGAGCGACCGAGTTTCCCGCCAAGTGCGCTCGCCACGTCGTCGAGGAGGAAAGCTCGATTTTCCGGGATTCTCTCTCGAGGTATTCGAGGCCTTGGCTACGGTGATTTGCGACTCTTAACTCGACGTTTTCTCGGGGAAGAGCGGAGGGTGGAGTCGCACAGGAGTCGCGATAATACGCGGCCACGTAACTCGGCCGTCCTCTCGCGCGCGAGGAGGAGGTTATTTACAAAATGGAGCTAGAGTAGTGTAAAATTAAATCGAAACGTCAGCTTGCCGGGCCCCACGGCCCGATCGGCGGCGTTCGACCGGCATTTCGGCCCTCGGTGAATTACGCGAGGTCCTCCTCGGGAGGAATTGTAACGAGGAGGCGTTTTATTTACTCCCGATCCCGGCGCGTGGGGAAACGCGCGGTGAAGCAACGACACCTTGGCCGCGTGGAGGAAGGACGCGCGCCTCTTATTTTTACCTGGCAAGCCTCGGTCGTCTCCCTCGGACGTAGACAAAGCCTCGATCTTAATCCTCGATCGATCGGCCGGCTCGAAAATAATCGGCGAAATCCAACACCCGGAGAGAAAAACACGGCTCTCTCCTGGACACGTCGCAAATCACCGCAAAGCAAAACCTCGAGAAAATAAAAAATGTCCAAAAGTTATTTTTCAAACCCAAAGCCGCCGTCGAGAAAACAATGAAAAATAACAAACTAACCGCTGTCGTCGACTTTTTGCCAGTGGAGTTTATGCTACGGTGTGGAAGAAACAGTGGGGAAATGTTTGGAAATGAATTTCTGTGACGTGTGCAGAGGGTGTATCGGTCTATCCGGAGGCGACGTTTAAGTCGGAGGAGGGCCGCCGGTGGCCGATAATCGATAGTAATCGAGGATAATCGGGTGAATGGGATTTTCAAAGGAAACTGGAAAACACCCTTCACCTCTATCGCCGGCCGATCGACCCCAGGTTACCAGGAGAATGAATGAAGTTCCGGGAAAAGCGGGACCGACGAGGTCACCGGCGCCCTCCGCGG
The DNA here is from genome assembly GCF_000612105.2 of Orussus abietinus. Taxonomy (NCBI): domain Eukaryota; kingdom Metazoa; phylum Arthropoda; class Insecta; order Hymenoptera; family Orussidae; genus Orussus; species Orussus abietinus. The sequence continues at coordinate 2,718,408 of NW_019396014.1, forward strand.
CCCCTGAAAGGCCACCGGGACGATCGATTCCGAGCCCGTGGTATTTCCTAGAGGGGGCGAGGGAGGGACCGGAGCTCCTCCAGGGTGCACTCGGACGATCGAGGTGTCGGGCATCGTCCCCTTAAAATCGGAGTCTAGAGGCCTCCTCTTGGGCCCTGGATAAAGGGCCCGAGGGTCGCGGCTGACCGAGAGAAAAGAAATCGATAGGACGGTATGTAGAGTGATGCGCGCCACGGGGGAGGGAGAGAGAGGCGACGCGCGCGGTCGCCACGAGAGCGAGAGAGAAGTCCGAGGGAGGCCCGTCCGGGCCGACGCGAGAGCGCCCGAGTTCCACCCCCGTCAATTTCCCTCCGTATACGAAAATGAACCGTCAAACCGCGACCAGAATAATCCCTGGGATTCTAGACACCGTCACGAACGAAAGGAGATCACTCATAAAATGCATACTTAGCGCGTAAGACCGTAGAGAAATTTTAAAGTCGATATGCCTCACCCCGGAATTGACATCTCGCGTTTATTGTGAATTTCCGAATAAATGTATGAATCAGTGAATGCCATGATTTCCTGACATCCTTACGGTAGTGATTACACCTAGCATTCGTTTATAAGGTGTATAGACGAGATGTTAGGGTGTCTTGTTTTTAAAGGCAAGCTTTAGCTTTTCTTTCGGAGGTCTCGCGAAAATTCGGGACTCCTTCCGAGGGGGCGCCGTCGACCTCGTTCTCGGGCCAGGCCGCGCGCGAACAGGTTAGCCTCTCCCTTCGACTCTGGGTGGCGCGCTCCAGTTTCGCAGGGGTTATTTCCACCGGGCGGTCGATACCGCCGAAGAGGATGACTGCTCCCTCTCGGGCCACTCCACTGGCTGGCCACCCGCCGCCCGCGCCTTTAACGAGACTCGCCCCTTCGCTCCGTTCCACCGACCTCGTTCCGCGGCCCCGTTTGATACTCCACCGCGGTCGCTCTCTACCTCCGTTTCTCACGCCTCTCACGGAAATATCGAAAAATCGAGAAGGATCAGCGACGCATTTTATCGTGGCTTTTTTTTTTCAAGGGAAGAAAAAAAGCGCCCCGTTTGATACGCCACCGCGGTCGCTCTTTTTCTCTGTTTCTCGCGTTCCCCGGAAAAGCGGAAAATCGAAAAGGGTAGCTTATTCCAGATTTTTTTCTTCTCACTTTGCGCACTGGCAAGGGGTAGGAAGAGGGTTGACAAAATGTGTAAAATAATTCGAGGGGTTCCTTATGACGAAAGAAAAGCAATGCATACCACCGAGCGCGCACGACTCCTGCTAACTCGCTTGGTCACGTAATGTTTAGCACCCACGTGCGAAATGGTCTCGCGCGAATTTGCGGAATCTACAAATTGACTGGCACGTGCCCCGAAGTGCCTCGGCAATGGCTCACGTTTGCAAGTGCAATGACAACATCTCGAAACACGAGTAACTGGGCACCCCCGAAATTTTTCTGTGATTTTTCGGGGATCCGGGAAATTTTCACCGGTTGGATTTTTCTATCCCTCGAGTATAACGATGTACACGAGACTCGTAAGAATGAATTAAAAGGGCATTCTGGAACAACGATTGCTCGTTATGTCTGCCTCGATTCGGTGGAAACGCGAGCCGGGTAAGGAGCGATCTCTGGTCCAAGTCGCATAAAAAAGAAAGAGCGAAAAAATTGGGGAACGACTCGGAATCGAGGGAGAAAGAGCGAGGCCAGGAGACCCGGTGGCTGTGTAAATCAAACCGTGGCGTAAATTTTGGCCGGATTTCAATTTCGCAGCCGTGACTGGTTGGCAAGGAATCCCGGGTCCTCGTGTACCCGGAGTGTCGAGTAATCGATACGTTTGTTGCGAGCGTTGCGTAAAGGATCGCGAGGGCCCGGCCCCCTGGAGGAAATGGAAATCGGAATTCCTTATTTCAGGTGGCTCCTTCGCAGTTTGCGCCCCAGGCTCGACCCGATGCTTACTTCGCGGAAGCCTTCGGATCGATCGGCCGTTAAGTCGAGACAAGCATGACACCATTGTAGGTAAAACAACCCGATCGGTGCACCGCGACCGACCTATTCGACAAAGAGAGTTTAAAGGGCACCGATCGCCGATCCTCCACGGGTCGCGATAACTGCACCGAGAAGACAAGAAAATTGCAAGGAACCAAAGAAACATCTCGCTAATCCGAAGAATAATTAATTTACTCGAATGAACTAAAATAAATTGTCACTACTCTGCCGATACGTTGCGGGTCAATTTGTTCCGGTTTAAGTCAAATAATTATTGTTTTGGATAAATGACATATTTCTTTGGGTCATTCCTATCTTTTTGCTCGGTGCGACTAAACGCGTTTATGTAATCTTTTTTTTTTCGCCGTGATTAAACAACCGCGAATATTTGCCGTTGAGAGAATTATCCGACCCGTGGATCAAGGGATCGATTGGCCGATCGATCGAGTCATCGCTTAATCTTCGCCCGTCCAAAGCCGGTGGTTCTTCTGGTCCGGCCAATATCCCAAAAATCCTGAAAAGTCGCCCTCGGACGCCAAGGAGTTCCGGCCGAGGTGACGCGATCCCCAGGGGACCCGGACACCTTGCAAACCCTCCTCTGGAGTTCCGCCACGCATCCGGAACCCCGTCGACCGGAAAAAAGGAACCACTGTTCAGGTTTGTAAGGAACACCCCTTCCTCCTCCTCTTCGATTCCGCTACTCGACTCTCGTCTCACCGCCTCGAATTTCTTGACAACCAACCCTGAAACCACTTCCGTTTAATCCCATGTCAGCATGCATTCCCTTACCAGGTGGCGAGGCGTAGGAGGATAAATAATAACGTTTGAGACTTACATAATAGACGCTACTAGAAGATTCGTGAAGATTCGCCGGTTGCAGGTCCTGGATGGACGCGCCCTTCTTGCAGGCCGGAGAGGCCGGCTAGGTTAGAGGCGACAAGATGGCGGCCAGAACCGTCATGGCGGACTGGGGCCTGCGGCCCTCGTAGTGTTGCCCTCTAGCGACCGGCCGGGGGCTCGCGGACAGTCCCATGCTGTCCGACGGGAGGCCCGATGACGAAACGGCCGTCGACCACGATCGAAATGGGTTCCTACCGGCGATGTGCTCGGCCTCGTACGTCATGGCGACGGGCGAGGGCGCGGGGTACGAGAGCACGGTCTCGGCGGCGATGGGGAGCGTCGCGATGGTCCCGGCGTATACGGGGACCGCCGGGGCCGGATACGCCGCGTTCGCCGGATACGCTGGCGGGCCCGGTGGGATCGGCGGACTCCCCGGTCCCATCGGGCCCGGGAAGGAGGTCCGCTACGTGCCCTTCTCCGGCCCCGTGCAGACGCCTCCGGTACCACCTCCCCCGCCGCCTCCCCCGCCCCCACCCCCGCCACCCCTGCCCCTGCAGATGCAGCAGCGGGCCTACTCGAGGTCGATGACCTCTCTGCCGCCGGAGCCCTTCATGATCATGCGGTCCAAGGCCCTCAACCGTCGCGTCTCCATCAACGTCGGAGGTGAGCCCGCACGGGGTCGACGACCCCCTCGGCTCCGTGCTACACCCTCTCTTGGGAGTTGCGTTGAATTTAAACGAGAGTGTATAGATGGATGTTCGGACGTAATTTATAGTGGAATGAGGTTGTGAGCTTTTACCCTCTAGCTGCGCTGAGAAAGAAAAAGTTCAGTGAACCCGAGAGATATTTCGCTGAATGGTGCCTAAGATGTCTCGGGGTATTTTTCGCTAATTGTGCGTCTTTTTCGCGGTTCTTGGACACCAGGGGTGAAGCACGAGGTCCTCTGGCGCACGCTGGAGAGGCTGCCGCACACTCGATTGGGTCGTCTCCGGGATTGCAACACCCACGAGGCCATCACCGAGCTCTGCGACGACTACTCCCTCGTCGACAACGAGTACTTCTTCGATCGCCATCCCAAGTCGTTCAGCTCGATCCTGAACTTCTACCGCACGGGGAAGCTCCACCTGGTCGACGAGATGTGCGTCCTCGCGTTCAGCGACGACCTCGAGTACTGGGGGGTCGACGAGCTCTACCTGGAGAGCTGCTGCCAGCACAAATACCATCAGAGGAAGGAACACGTCCACGAGGAGATGAGGAAGGAGGCCGAATCCCTTCGCCAGAGGGAGGAGGAGGAGTTTGGGGAGGGCAAGTGTGCCCAGTACCAAAAGTGGCTCTGGGACCTGCTGGAGAAGCCCACCACCTCCATCGCCGCCAGGGTAAGTCCGCCCAGGGTGGACCAGGGTCGGTCAGGTATTAGGTTCGGTAGATTACCTTGCCCCGGGCCTTGCTCGAGCATATTCTGGAGCACGCGAAACCCTGGGGAAAGAGAAACGTTCCGGACGGTGAAGACGGACTTGGGAGGCTCCTCGAATTTTCCGAAGCTTCCTGGAATTTTATAGATACCTAGGGCCATGGACCAATGCAAATAACCAACTCCGAGACCTTTCTCTTTCTTCCAGCCACGGTCCTCCAGGAAAATCGGCCCTTCGACGATGGGTGGAGTAACGTTAAAATAATTTAAAAAAAAGGGGGTTAGTGACCGGTAGAACTCGAAGAGACCGTAGGGTAGTCCAAGGGGAGCATGAAGAAGGGCGCTAGTTAGTCAGAGGTCCCCTTAAACTAGGGATTTTATCCGCTGATTATGATTTTGAGCCGCTACTTTGCTGAGCAACTCTGTGCGTGTACATATTGCGTATACCGCCGTACCGTTAATTTCTCTCTCTCTCTCTGCATTTATTTTTACTTTTTTTTCCCTCTATTTTTTTTTTCTTCCCCCTCTTCTTTCCCAAGGCTTACGTAAGTACATCCAAGGTGAATCGATGTGCCTGCTTACGGTGTGTGTCGCTATACATAATATCGTGCTTTGTCGTTTTTTAGGTGGTGCCGCGACCCTAATTGTTACTTGTACATACGACGTGGCACCTTGACTCGCAGTTTACGCCCCTTTTTTACACGGACCTTGCGGGGTCGTATAGCTCGGCAATGACGGAAGGGTTAACACGTAATTACCAGGCATCACGTAGATCCCTTCTCGACACCGTTCCCCTCTTCAGCAAGCACGCAGCTTTTCGCGCTAGGAGGCCCCCCGAGGCCTCCTCGGTGTCTTCAAGGTGGTACCGGAAGTCGGTTCCCTGCGTCTCCATGGTGTCGTTACTGTGCCGCTTACTCGTATTACTGTTCGTGCTTGAGCTTCCTTATCGACAGGCCGCACTATTTGTACCGCGGTATGCGTATATCGTGCCGGCTTCTTCGACGGAAATTGACAAAAAAAACCGAGGAAAAAAAAAGAGATAGAAATCCCCCTGCCACGGAAGGGAGATCTCTATCGCAGAGCCGCATCGAATTTCGCGCCTACAGGGTGGGTCACCCCCTTATCGAACCTTATCAAACCTTATCAACCCCGGAAGGCGTTCGACCGTGTCGAATAATTAACGAAATCACGGCAGGTGACCCATCCTGTGCTCGACAGGACGATCCTTCCCTCTATTCGACGATATCTATGCTTCGAGACCTTCTACTCTTCCTTTGGATCCTTCATGAATTTTCTGGATTTCCTGAATCCTCGGAAAATTCCAATTTTCCTCCCTGCAAAATATCCCTTCGATTCCAATCCTGGTGCAGGGATGCATCGGGATCAGCGATTCCTACGAAATGAACGAGTTTTGTGTATATTTCTTTTTCTTTTTTCTTATTTAAAAATGTCTATACCTTCCATCCAATGTCCAGAATTTCCATCCTCGGCAATGGCTTCCTTGTGGAATTTCCGGTTTTAATTCCTCGGTACGGTCCATACCGTGGCAAACGTGCAAGTCCTTTTTTTCGGAGAGGGGAGCGGGGTCTTGAAAGGACACCGAAGAGGGTGTGTGATCGAAAGGGGTGACTCGGCCCGAGCCATTCCAGGGCGCACATTAAATGTCGATAAATCCGACGTCGAGTATCGGCCATAGCAATTTCCTCGGCGCTAAAGAGACCCCGAAGACCCGGGAAGAATTGCGCCCCCGCTGCGAAGCGCTTCGAGCAAAGCTGCAGAATTTCAAGCTGGATCCCTCCTTCGTGCCCGGCGAGATGTCGAGTGGCTTGCAAAACGGAAAAAAAAAAGAAATGATCGGAATAGTAGAAAATATGACGGAACGAGCGCTGGCTGCTTACACGAGTACACGACATTGTTTCTCCTATCGTTTATCAGTTGTCAGATTTTCAGTTCCATGGGTTAACCTGTGTTCGATTTTCCTTCTTCTTTTTTTTTTTTTACTTTCTTCTGTAGAGAGATTTCCTTTGCGACATGTTTTCCTTTTCGTTCAACGTAGACCAGGGTTCACACCGAGTAATTCAGGCGATTGATTTAATCCGGGGAAAACACCCTGAAAGGGTCTCGAAGAGGACCCCGAAGACGCGCACACAGTTCTAGTTTTTCCTCGACACTGTACACACGTTAGGGCTGCCCGAACGCGAACGGAAGTCGAGTCGTGGGAAATCGAGTTAGGGGCCTTTTTCTGCCTCGTTGGGGAAGCCGACGGCTTCCGGAAATACTTGAGGAGAGACGCGGCCAGGGTCAAGCCCGACCTTGATTCGTATTTATAGAGACCTGGCCGAAAGGCGCGATTCGCCGCGTGGAGACGTTCCCGTCCGGGCCGAGGGGAATCGCGACGACCCGGCGAGTAAAAAGTGACTTTTCCAAATTTTCCAAAGATACGAATCCTCTTCAAAGTGGATTTCGTGGATCGGATTTAAAATCCCATGCATTTAAACAATGGACTCGATTTTTACCAAGGTCAGGATCGCCGGGGTTCCCCACAATCCGTCGTCGGTCTGCGTCCCGTCCAGGAAAGACCTCCACGGGTGCCCCGAAGACGTCCCAAAGACTCCTCAAGGTCGGATCCGAACCTCGCCTCCAGGACGCAGGACTGAAGTCGAGGGTGGAGGGCCCAGGTCTTCTCGGGGACCTCTTCGGGTCCTCCCGTGGGGTCCATTGGAGAGGAGCAGGGGCGGGACCCGACGAGGAAGATGAAAAAGAGAGAGAAAAAAGAAAGAAAGGATAAGCAAGTAAAGCGGTAAAGCACGCCTCGAAGCAAGCCAGGCGGGTAGCTACACTCCGTCTACGTCCACTTTGCAGGTGATAGCTGTGATATCGATACTCTTTATCGTGCTATCGACGATAGCGCTTACACTCAACACCATTCCTAGCATGCAAGTGAACGACGAGAAGGGGAACTTCCAGGACAATCCGCAGCTCGCGATGGTCGAGGCGGTGTGCATAACGTGGTTCACCCTCGAGTACGTCCTTAGGTTCAGCGCCTCGCCAGACAAGTGGAAGTTCTTCAAGGGCGGGCTGAACGTGATCGATCTACTGGCTATCCTGCCGTACTTCGTCTCTCTCTTCCTGGTAGAGACGAACAAGAACGCGACCGACCAGTTCCAGGATGTGCGAAGGGTGGTCCAGATATTCCGAATCATGAGGATCCTGAGGATCCTGAAGCTGGCCCGGCACTCCACGGGCCTGCAGAGCCTCGGGTTCACCCTGAGGAACTCCTACAAGGAGCTCGGCCTGCTGATGCTCTTCCTGGCCATGGGCGTCCTGATATTCTCGAGTCTGGCCTACTTCGCCGAAAAGGACGAGCAGGGCACCAAGTTCATAAGCATTCCGGAGACCTTCTGGTGGGCAGGCATCACCATGACAACCGTAGGATACGGTGACATATACCCCACCACTCCGTTAGGCAAAGTGATCGGCAGTGTGTGTTGCATATGTGGTGTCCTGGTAATTGCGTTGCCCATTCCGATAATCGTTAATAACTTTGCCGAGTTCTACAAGAACCAGATGAGGCGCGAGAAGGCTCTCAAGCGCCGCGAGGCGCTCGAGAGGGCTAAGAGGGAGGGGAGCATTGTCTCCTTCCACCACATCAACCTAAGGGACGCTTTCGCTAAGAGCATGGATCTCATCGACGTGATCGTCGACACCGGTAAGGATCTAGAGAGCCTTGCGTAGACCGGCCACCCCCGGGGGCGCCGGCCCCACTCGGGGGGCACTGTCCGCCGAAATCTTCATTGGGGCGAGGAGAAGGGTCCCACGACCCCGGTCGCCTTCGACCTCTTCCTTTTGACTCTTCAAGGCCCCTCGGGACCCTGGACGGTTAAAAATCGACCGGGACGTGGCTCCCTGTGGCGCCAAAGGACATTTTGACGGGCGCCTCGAGGGGGGCGTCGGCCCTCCCGGGGGACGCCTTCGTTTTTCCTCCGTCGCCCTCGAAAAAGGAGACGGATGGGGTCCTTCCGACGGAGATCCGATATCTCGATCTGCAATGGGCGATATTTTACATCTATACTCCGAAGCTTACGATATTTTCGACGAGTACGCCTCTCGGGGGATTTTCGGTTCCCTCTTGCAAACCCCCCGGAAATGGCTACTTCTTGTTTCCCTTTTGGAAATGGTCGCTCTTGCACTCTCTCTGGTATCTAGAGGATAAACGGGAGGATTAGAGGGTTGTTTTAAAGAATACTTCCGAGGGACGTCTTACCTTACCTGGAAGTCGGCCGCGGTTCTGGCGGCCTGCGATAGCAAACGCAAGACACGGATTCGGATCAATTCGGATTGTCCGAGACACATGGAGAAATGTACGTTCTCTGTTTTATTTATTTTTCCTTTGTTTTACTCACGACCGTAGGTACCATCTCGATGCCTATTTCGACTCTCGAGGTAAATGGACTAAATGGTACATTGGACGATGAGACGCCTCCACGTTGAAGTATCCGTTGCATTTACGGTAGCCGGGTTCCTTTTCGGTAACTTTAGCCCGAGCATTGTCACGGAGGTCTTGACTTGTACGTTTGACACCCTGAAATTAGACTTGACCGTTTCTTTAGATGATAGACCAGTTTGACACGTATAGCGAGATTAGAACCGAGCTGTAGTACGTTTCGTCCCCGTCGAAGAGAGTCCAGTTGTAGACGCTAGTCGGTATCTTGTCATGCGAATGCACACTGTAGTTGCTAGTCGCAGTTGACCACGAATTTAGGAACAATGTTAACAATGGAAAAAAAAAATACTGGGATGGCACCAGACATTTAAACCAGTTTAAAGCGAGCCGGACGACCAGAGCGCCTCGAGAAGGCCCTTTGCTTACAATTTCCGTCGCGTCTAATATTAATCCTTAACATTAATAATTAAGGCTCTTGCCTCGAACTTTTTCAATTTTTATACAAATTCCACTCGGTAGGCAATAATTCCGGAATAATTCCGCGGCGCTCTGTCGGGCCTCGAAGACCCTTTTGAAGGTCTTCGTAGAGGGTTGCCGATGTGCGAGGACGTTGCAAAATGTCGTTGCAAAATGTCGTGGAAATGTCGATAAAAAAGTCGAAGTGGGTGGCCACGATGGCCCGTCGAGGTCCATGGGGCGGAATGGGCGGAAAGGGCTCGAGGCTTGCGGGTGACAGTTCCCTTCGTGATCGAATTCTTACAGATAGTGCTCTTCTAGGTCATAACATGTCCGGCGTGGATGGCAATAGCACTGAAGGCGAGTCAGCCTGTGGTCGTGGGCCGGCGCAAACAGGACCCGGATGTTACCGCAATTACGAACATTACAGCCTCTCGAGACACCGGCGAAGCGCCTCCTCCTGCTTTCCCGTACTACCGAACGAATCTTCGATCTCGCCAGACAGTCCCAATCATCGTCTCCTTGACTTTGCCCAAAATATCTCTAGCAATCGGAACGACGATTACTTCGATGACGTTCTGGCCCAGAACTCGAATCAAGGCAATACGACACCCAGCGTAAGTTAACGCCAGATATTACTATCGACGGATCGCACGGTTAGCCATGTCACATCCTGAGACCTGAGGGGGTGGAAACATATACTTTCTTCATTTTTGCCTCCCAAGCACAGGACAAATTCCGTGAGATTCCTGTAAATTCATATATCGTGTACATGCTCGCGGATGCAACGCCCGGAATTTTTCGAGTCGACTGAATATATTTTTGCACTCCGGCTGCCTTACCTCGTGGTCCAGGGAGGATTTTCTTAGAACAGCTGGATGTTTTTTGAGAAAATCCTTCGGGGGATTTAGGGGATGCGACGACGAGTCTCCTTAATTTTCTTCCTTAATTCCTAAGCCGCCCACGTCTCTGCCTGAAATCTTGGGATCCGATGTGACATCGCTAACGGAACCTCTCATGCCTCATTTGCACGAGTGTTAATACGATTTATGCTGTATGGATGAGTTTCGCTATCGATACCTACTGCGTCTCCTGGATACGTACGTAACGAGTGAGTGTCCTTAGTCGTTTCATTCCGAAGGAACGGATCGTGCGCCTCGGCATTTAGTCTCATTGGTTTCCATCGGACGAGCCATTCATTACCATAGATCGTAGTCGTAGACGTAATCTCTCACCTGGGAGGATCGAGTAACGAACGCGCGTTATGCGAGAGTCCGCAAAGAGAGCTGGAAAAAGAAAAAAACAATCAGAGACTCTTTAATGACATGTACACGATGGATGACGGCACGGTACACACGATTTATCATACCGCGAGTCGCGATACTTGACCGAAGATCGATCTTTGCTATTGTTGGCGTTGGAAATGAGAAAAAGTCGCGGCGTTGAGTTTCCTTTGCTGCACATTCGGCCGGGCACCTTCTTTCTTTTAATGGCACCAATCGTTTCTAATTCCAGGGGACCAAGCTGAATCAAAAAATATTCACTCAAGTATCATCATGATGACCTAACCCACGGATTAGCGACCTCAGGCATGTACAAAAGTAAGTTAATAACGATTGTGCTTGGTACCGAGAGGCGCCTAGGAAGTAGCCTAGCTACGAATCTTTCAGTTTTGCCGGTCGGTCGTAATCGATTTATTTCACTTTCTTTTTCTTTTTCTCTTTCCTCCGGTTTTCATCTCCATTCTTCATTTACCGTGGGTTTCGCGTCCCTTTAACGTCGACTCGCGGCTTTTTCTTTCCTTTCAATGCCAACAGTAGCAAGGATGTGAACTCATTGAAAGTATGCACCTCTGCGTCCGTCGTTTCATGCAAGAGAGACTTTTTCGTTGAAATCGAACATTATCAAACTAACAGAAATGATACACTGCCACGCAAAGTCAGGGGCCTCCTCGTTGCAACACTTGTACGCTTTTTATACATATACTTATGTATATATACATTATTTTTCCATTTATTTGGTGGTACCCGTTTCGATTCTCTTTTTAACCCGCGCGGCTGACGTTCCACCGTGTCTGGAAATGAAAAAACGGCAGTAATTAATTCATCAATTAATTAAACATTCGTTAAACGGGAGTTACGGGTCGAGGATCGTTTAATGGTAGCGAATGGCATCTCGTTCGCGAACCCGTTGGATAATTAATATCTATCCAAATAATTGCCCCGACGTTATAACCAATGACGACGATCGCGAGACGATTTGGATTAATTCCTTTTTTCTCTTTCGAAATTTACCTGCGAGGCAGGTCTTACATTTCCCTGCGCGATTCGATCCGCTTTCGAGGAAGACTTCTTCGAGTCCTGAATCGGTTCCTTCGGGAATCCAGTTCTGTACCTACTGCGTTTAGTGTGCGATCATTCATCAAGAAGTATAGTAGATCGACGAGATATTCGGAAAAGCCGGAAAATATGACATCTCATCTCTCGCCCGAAATCGCTTGCATGGAACCCTTGAACCATTTCGTCTGAGAAATGTCTTCCTCGGTGAACGAGATCCCAGAAACGGTTCAATTGGTCCGAAGAAACCGCCTTAAAAAAAAAAAAAAAATCCACCATCCCTGAAAACGCCTACCTAAATGAATTTAATTCTCTGTGTTAAAAATTATAGGATGAAGAGAAAAAAGAGAGCAGGAAAATCGAGAAAATTGATGAATTTCCTAGTGAATTCGAGTGTTGCTTTTGTACTACTAAGGTATTTACCCCCCAACTAACATTCTTAAGTAGCGGCAATATACGCATTGTGGTCTACCGAAAAAAATAAAAAAATAATAAAAGATAAACAAAAAAGGATAACAGGAATAGGAAAAAAAGATAGCCAGCGACGAGGTGTGAATTTTAAGCGATTTCCACATTTTTCCGGGGCCTCCCTCCGATGTGAACTCTTTTCCCCGGGACATGCAAATCGATCGATTTCCAATAGATTCGGAGCTCACTGTGCGTACACTGCCGAAGGCAAGCACGACTTTTGAATGATACACCTCATCGAGCACATATAGTCACCATCCTGCGGTTTTTTCTACCCTAGAATGCATTCGTTACGACCCCCTGCGAAGGCGTAGCTTCCATTTTACTCTGTACACGTAACAAGTGGCTGTTATTAATAAACAATGCACGTTAGAGTTGGTTAATCTCGCTCTAGTGAGTACTTTTTACGTTCGAGCCTAGGTAGAACATTAGTCCATACACGTTTATTTTCGACATACCGTAACGCAATTTCGGATAAGACACGCTGCGGCCGTTTTGGAATGGCAAATCGAGGCTTGGAAAGTGCGGAAAGGAAAGGAGAACGGAAAAGGATTTGGGAACGAGCTGCCGGAAATGAGTCGGAAGTGAGACACTTCGGTCGCGCACTTCTCGGTACACTTTTCAACTTTTTTTTTTCTCTCTTTTTCTTACGATATATCCTTCGCACCGAACAACCTGCGGCTGTCGAAAGTGATTTGTAACGAAAGTATGCGAAAGATCGAATGGGAATGAGAGAGAAGGAAGGGATAAAAAAGAAACGCCATCGCCGCGCGAGTACGGGCCTCTAGGTACAGAACTACCAGTGACGTTAAATTAAATTTAATTAAACGAGATTAATTCAAATCGAGACTAGTGGGAGGAAGAGGCGCATAACTTCCTCGAGACCCTGCTAACGATTGTTAACTTCCAGGATCCCGTAAGTTACATAACACGGAAGCCACGAAACAAAGGGCTGCCGAAACTTTCCCCGTAACATTCGAGACCCACATTTCCAAAGGGAACTAATTCACGATCGAATATATAGACATTACCCGACCTAGTGACTTCCACGAGAAGCTGGGATCAAGTAGAATTTCTTACAATTAATTTACATTGCATGGGCGAGCCAGAATCAATTCTCCAGGGCCTCGCCGCTGAGGTCTCCCTCGAGGGAGCCGGGCGTGCCCTCGATCGTTCCAGACTTTTCGGGTATAACTAAAGTACGCATTGTCTTAATCAAGTAATTATTTGCTACCTTCTATCCCCTCTGACGCGCCAGGGTGAGCTTCGCAGATAACGACTAGGTAAGCGTTTCGCATCCATGCCGCGCTTGTACACACATTTGGGGCGAAACTCTGCCGAGTATCCTGATTCTCTCTTGGTCTCCCTCGATCCGAAGAGCACTCCGTGGTCCTGAAAAACGGGAAAAAAAATGAATTTCGAGTCTTGGGGGGTGCCCGGTCCCCTCGAGGGCGGCCTCCTCAGGTAAGTGCCCCTCCCGCAGGTGCGAGGAGGGCACCGGCCCCTCTCGGGAGAAACTTAGAGGCGAATGGGAGAGAGCGGAGAGAGCCTTCCAATGGCCAGCTGCCCGGCACCCCGGATCGGCATCCGGGACCAGGCCAGGGTGACGAGTCTGCGGCTTTTCAGGAATACAAGGAATACAGGGACGCCGAGGACATCATGCCCCTGGCTACGAGCGACTTCAGGAACCCGGTGTGCCAGGAGATGAGGTCCTTGAGGAGCAGCAGCGCGGAGGCCAGGGCGTTCGAGGCTCAGGCCTCTCCGGTCCAGGTCGGGGATTCCGGGTCTTATGGGGGAAAACCATACAACGAGAGGGGAAGCGTCGACAGCTCCGACACCTACGCCAGCTGCCAGACCCATCCGTTCCACTCGCAGGGCGACCTCACCGGCGATCCTGCCGAGGATGCCGAAGAGGCCCTCGCCGAGACCGACAGCAACCTTTACGTCAACCCCCTCGAGGGGGCCGACAAGTCCGGGAACGCTGCGCCCAAAATTGAATCCCCTGGCGACCCTCTGCCCAAACATCGAAAGACCAGGCTGCAACAGGTACTCTTCTTCTTCTTCTATACTTCCTAGTCTATCTTTTTTCTTCTTCGTACATCGTGGGATTTAACTCGAATTTTATTTTAGAAACTTGACCCGCGACGAGGAGTTCTCGGACGTGACTCGCGACTTCTCGCCGACTTTTACGAACCCTTGAATGAAAAAATAATGCCTCGCTCCACTTGATACTCTCGATTGATTGACGGTTCTTTTTTATTTTTTATTAATTAATAATGGGACCATCGCGTTGCGTAACTTGGATTCGCGAGGATCGGGAGGTATTTTTAGAGCCGGAAGAGAAAAGCGCCAGTGGAGAAGTCGGAATTCCAGAAATCGGGGCGAATGAACGGCCAGGACTGTTTTTATTGCCCGGTCTCTCTCAGAAGTGGCGGAGTCGAAAAGACGAGGTGTTCTATTAATACACCTGTATAATGGTCGGAGCTGACCATGGCCCGGATTACCGTAACATTTCGCCGAAACGTCCGACTTGGCTCTACCTTAATGACTGCCCGCGATAATCAGCTGATCGATCGGCCCCGAGTTCTTATCAGGGGATTTCAAATAGCGAGCTGTCCTACACTCGGAGTTTCCTCCAATTTTGCGAAAGGGTCCTCTTATCAGGTTGAAGAATAACTTGCCGCCATTTTTAACGGAACGTAGAGTAATTAAACTCATTCCTCAAAAAATGGAATTCTTAAAGAAATATCGAAGAAGAATATACGCGCGTGCATATATTTAATTCTGGAAGCCCTGATGTGTATTTCTGATCATGTTAATCGCATCCCGACTTTTCTGATCGCACCCCTTCTGTCCTTGGATCTCGTAAAGGAAGGGTCGATCAGAAGAGTAGTTTGAGGTGCGATCGGAAAGGACGAAGCTTTAAATTCCGCCACTCGAAGGATGGCAACGGAGGTCGCAGGAGTTAAAAAGATCCCTTTCGGGATCTTCGTCCCAAAACCGACCTGGGTAAGTCATTTGGCGTGTTTTTGAATGGAGTTCGGCTTGGAACCCCCGAGAAATCCTGCCCGGAAGTTTCGTCTCCCCCAGGCTCGCCTCTAAATTTTTTACGAGCCCGAAATGTCGCCTGGAAGCAAACGACACATTAATCGCCTCCTCCCTGAGGTGACGTTGATCCCAATAATTCGTAGATCGATAAATCAGCGACGATCGTGAATGTCAGGACGCATTTATCCATCGCGTCGATCTGTAACATAAAAATCGTAGGTCGAGTCCTGCGAGGTGATTCACTCCACCCGCGAAACATCCCATAATCTCGTAAGAGCTTGTAAATTACATCCTCCACGTTCGTAAGGATCCTCCGAACAGGTACGTACCCCAGGAGATGATTCGCGTCTTGATCTGCAGTTTTTCAGTTTTAATTAATCCGCCCCTGAAGAGAGGCTCGAGAGACGCCTACGCTCTCGACGCGGACTCCACTTTCGGCATTTTCCCTGAAAAGATTCGAGTGGTTATTAATTTTTGGCCCAGAAATATTCCTAAAATATGGCAACTCGAGGATCTTCGATCGGCAGGTGTTTCCACTTTTTCTTTTTCCCTCTTTCTTTTCTTTCAAGATCGAAGACCTCCCGTTCGCCGCGGTTTTTTTCCTCGGATCTATTTGAATCCCGCCGTTCGGTTTCAGAGCGGAAAGTTCCGCGCGCAATTCGCCGGCGAGCAGGACACCTCGACATCCACGAAGGAGGGCACCGTCGTCGAGGGTAACCCTCGGTACAGCGGTTTAAGAGGAGGCCACCCTTCGCCCTTCGCCCCCGTCAGCAGCCTGATCTCGGCGAAACGGATGCTGAACAATCACCTCTTCGGGACGTACAGCGCATCCAGACAGTACACGGGTAATTGCACTTAGGATTTGCCGGGCTAAACGGAGAAGAGAAATAAAAACAGAAAATCAACGAAAGAAAAAAAGAAAAATATAACGAGCGATGGCGACCCTCGCGAAAGGGGTGCGGCTCGAATCTCGAGATTCTTTCCAAGGAGTGCGGTTACTTGCAAGTTATTCATTTTCTAGGGAGGAACGTAGCACTCCCTATCGCGCGAGCGACTAGATATTCCAAACTTATAGTGCACCGGGCCGGCAGACAGGTAATAATTGCACATTACTCCATGCGACTCGGCGACGCGGATTTTTCCTTTCCACCCCTCGATGTTAAAAACCGCCAGGGATAACGATCCTGGGTGTAGATTTCATTTCCTCCGGGGTGTATCTCGAGGAACGGGGAATTTTCTTCGGCACCTGGACACACCTGGAGTCACCTGGAATGTCAAAAACGTTTCCAATAAACGAGGATGTCCTCGGTACACATTTCAAAATTATATTAAACATTGAAGTTCCCTTTTCGCTGAGACGACGGGCGCGGTACAAGGACCTCCTCCAATCCTCTCGGATCGCCACGTGGAGACGGTGGAGACCTTGAAGAGGTGCATGAATCAGGGGTCTCCACTCGCTCCGAGATGGTTGGACCGAAGCCCTTGCTCGATTAATTATATAAACGAGGATGAGCTTTTAGTCTCGATCTGGATCTCGAACCCTGTCCCTGGTGGTGCGACCGCGTGTGCAACGCACCGTCAGCGGGGGCTCGTACTTTGCTTCCAGGAGGATCCGTGGGCAGCAAGCTGTCGATCTCCGCGGACTCCATAGACAGCAACACGGCCCCCTTCACCGAGCGACACCGGATCTCAAAGTCGATTCTGAAGAAATCCGAGAGCGGTAACAACTATTACGCCAACGACCGGGACTCGGACACGGAGAAGCTCATCTCGGACAACGCGTCCGCGACGAGCGCCTGCGACGAGGACTCGACCTGCCAGGGTCTCTCAGACCCCTCGAAACGAACCATATCACCGCTATTTCCGAGCCAGGGCCTGGAGGCGATGCTGAGAACGAACGACAGCGTCAACGCGGAGCTGCGCTGTGCAGGGCGTCAGGTCGAGAGCAGAAACTGCGTCGTCAAGGCGCCCAAGTTGCTCTTCAACGACTTCCTGGAAGGTAAGATGAAGAATGAGATTTCACTGGAAGATATTAATACGCGACCTTACCCGGGTACCAGAAGAGAAGCACGCGAGGGACGAGACTTTGACGGAGAAGAGCAAGGAGCGCGAGGACTCCCTGGCGACCCGCTCGAAGGAGTCGGAGACGGAGAAAGAGAGCGACTCGGCGCTGATATGCGCCCTCCACCCGTACAAGATGCTGAAGAGGTCCTCGGCGGAGGGCAAGAAGAGAGGCTTGTCCACCCAGAGGACTCAGAACCGCAGGAATCCCGAACTGAATCGTCTTCCCCCGGACTATCGATTCCCGTCGTAGCGCGTAATCCGTTAATGCTGATCGCTGATTAGACCTAGGGAGAGCTTAGAGCCGGCGTGATAAGGCTAATCGTTTTAAAGGGCCTACGAGTAGCTTCGGGCGTGGACCCGCGGCTCCTCTTCAGGGTTCTCTTCGACCGGGCCCCCAAGGTCGCCGCGGTCCGCCGCCGTTAGCTAGATCCGCGAGCGAGTAGCTGTCGATATTTCTCGGTGTACGCCGTGCAGAAATGTGGAGATCACGCATACGTACTTGAGGAAAACGAAAACGCAAAAAAAAAAATGATGGAGAGATAAGAAAGCCGTAGCTCTTCGAGAGGCGCGTACACTCTGGGGGTAATGTGTTTTTGCGCGTCATAAACGGGGGGAACAAATGTTTCCACGAGTCCACAAGGCGCTCTTCAGGGTCCGGCTTGGTTGGTTATCTTCTGCCAGGTCCTCGAATATCCTTGCGGAAGTCGAGGCTTAATCGGCTGGGAACGTCGATCAGCTGCCGTGGCGGTCTTTTTTGCGACTTTTGCGACTTTTGCGACCTTTGTGGGGACTTTTGCGATGCAACAATGACAGCGTACTTTCGTTGGCAGCTACCGAGCCAGGCGCTCTTTCGTCAGGGTCGGGACGACCCTGGAGCGGAATTCCGTTTCCGGAGAGCGTGAAACGCCATGTCGGGGTGGCGGCCCTCCTCGCACTCGCTCAAACTCTCGCTATGGGACTCCTCTTGGGGATGTCGAAGGCGAATCGCTTTTAGAGGCCGCGCCTAAGACAGGACATGGTCGCCACCGCTTCCGCTGAAGAACGCCAACCCGAGCTTTCGACCAGCCGCGATATGCCTGCCACCGAATTCGGTAGAACTTGTGATTCCCAGTCGGGCAAAGTATTTTTTTTTTTTTCGATTCCGCTCGCCCGCCCGGGGAGGAACGTACCTCGTGTTTTCAACGAACGGAGAAAATTCATTACGAAACTGGACGGTACCCTCTTTTCGGGGAGATTAGCCTTTTAACTGCTTCGATGGTTTCGGTGTGCCTCCGATGAATGTATCCTACGGTGCACCTGAAACTAAAAAACGTGTTCTCATGGCGACTGTTAAGCGATATCAGAGTCTAGAGTTATTCAATCAAACATGGTTAAGGGAAGGACGGAGGGAAAGAAGAAATTGCCCCTAGCGAGTACATTACTTAATTGCATTCGCTGTAAGTGAAGTCTTGTGTTAGATGACTCAGCCAGGGTGGACGCGCCGGTTCGTCCCTCCTCCTTGGGGATGATCTGGAGACGTTTATTTGAAGAGGAGTTCTTGGCCATCCTTGGAAAGAAATCCCAGGGGAGGAACGACGTGCTCTTCGAGGAACTTCGACGGTTGGGAAGAGTATCGTCCTACTCTATTTCGGAGGATGCTGTTACGGAGATACATATCATGAGGAGGTCGCTCTTGTGCTTGGGATTAATCTGTATACTCAGAGGAAATTAATTTTGTTGGCGTGTCTCTCGTTTATTGTGCGTATTGCGTAAACGGGGACTGGGAATCTCCTTGATGCGGGACCGATTCGGGCCTAATGTTCTACTCGGCTGTGAACACGCGTACTTTAATGTAATCTCCTCGTTCGTTGAATGCTCTTGTCGGTCGACATGAAATCTAGGATCCTGGGAGACGACTCGATCTGTCCACCTTGGCTGGGCAACCCGGTACGAGTCTCTATACCGGTGAGCCAATTTTATCAGAGATATTAAATGAATGTTAAGGAAAAAGTGTTTACCTCACGCACTTCCGTTATCACTTGTAAGTCATCGGGAAATCATTGAGTTTCGAGGAAACTTGTTTCGCCATTCGACTTGTCATCGTTCGTCAATGCAAATAGGAAGGATCTGACTGATGCAATAATAAATATATTACTGGTCTACACCGTACTTGCCGTGGTACTCTCATTATCAAACGTCACGTCTTTCGGAATCGCTTTGTTTCGTAGTATCAATTATTTTATTTTATTGTCGATGTCGGATTTGATTCAAAAATTAATAGCGAATTATCCATTGGGGATTTAATTCCATGAAATTTCGCGGGATGGCGCCACGAGTGTTGTTCCCTGGATAGAATATATTTAGTTTCAACATTTTCGCAAGAGGACATTAGTGCGTCGGCCAGGACTAGTTATTTCACTCACTCCAACGAAACTTATATCGCTTTGTTTCTTTCTAATGCAAGTAATGGTCGAATCATACACACATTTCTTTAGAGAATGTCGCATGCTTTCTAACCTAACATTTTCTTTACGGCAGGACAGATCAAGCGTACGGCGTACCGTGAGTGGATTTTGATATTTAAATTTACCGAAGGAAACGTATAAATTCGTGTGGTCTAATATTATTCGAATATTCTTCGTAGTTTCTCGGATATCAGGAATTCATTCACGTGTTTCGTTTCATCCTTCGTGACATCTGTGATCGTTTTTTCAGAAATCATGGCACTTAACCTAACAGTCAAGGTACACCCGGTGGTTTTGTTTCAAATAGTGGACGCTTACGAACGACGAAATGCAGATTCTCATCGTGTCATCGGAACTTTACTCGGTAAGTTTTCAAGTTGCGTATTTTATACGCTGCAAAAATATAGAGTTCCAGAATACTTTCCGCCCTACATTTACAAGTAACAGTACGGTCCTATGTGGTTAATTTGTTTGATTATTCTAACATCAATAATTTTTAAATATAGGGACGGCTGAAAAAGGTGTGGTTGAAGTAACAAATTGCTTCTGCGTACCGCATAAAGAATACGATGACCAGGTGGAAGCAGAACTGAATTATGCCATGGATTTGTACGATCTTAATCACCGAGTTAATGCCCAGGAAAATATTGTTGGCTGGTGGGCCACTGGAACTGAGGTTAATTAATATCTACTCATATTTATGAGTGTTTTAAGAAGCTGTTATTTTACTCAACATTTTTATAGGTGACCACACATTCATCCGTTATACATGAATATTATGCTCGAGAATGCAATAATCCAGTTCATTTAACGCTTGATACTACCTTGGCGGATTCTACGAGAATGGGAATTAAAGCATATGTCTGCGTTCAACTAGGTGTGCCTAATGGAAAGCAAGGATGTATGTTTACTCCCACAAAAGTACAGGTATGCGACTCTACTTTAAATATCATGATTATTGCACTACTTTCAGGAAAGTAAATCATTGCCTTTTGTAGATAACATGCTATGAACCCGAAGTTGTTGGTCTTCAATTATGTGCCAAGACGCAACTACAACCCCAAGTCCCAGTAACTGGAGTAGGTAAACCAGGCGGAGGAGTGGAACCAATGATGGATCTCGCACAAATTGCAGAAGCAAGCTCGAAACTTACTTCCATGCTCGATCAAGTGCTTGCGTACGTCGACAACGTTTTGTCCGGGAAACAACCACCTGATAATCAGGTACATTTATTGTCAAGCAGTATAATTTATTGGCTTAAAGAACGAAATTAAAATTTTTTTTCTTTTTACTTATAGGTAGGACGAGCTCTCTTGGATATGGTTCACTCGGTGCCAAAGATGACGAGCGAACAGTTTGACGAAATGTTTAACAGCAATGTAAAAGACCTTCTAATGGTAGTGGCCCTGTCACAATTGATAAAGACACAGCTCCAGCTTAATGAAAAATTGACGCTTTTAACAACCTTGTAAGTGAAAATCATTAATAAGGGATTCGTTAACTGGAAATTGTACATTCAATAAATGACACGGGAAACGCGTAAGGTACATCAGTATTCCTCTACCATTCCATTTTTATACTTATATTATTATTAAGTAAAAATTATTAATTAAATTAGTCTACAAATTGTATATATTTTTATCTTTATTGTGACTTAGAAACTATTCTAAATATAAAGAAAACCTTATACTGTATATCCAGGTAAAATACGAAGACATTAATAACTTTAATAGAGATGAGATTGACGCAATGGTAACATTTCTTACAACTTTCTGCAACGATCGAATGAAATGATCCTCTTTATATTCTTATTGACACTTAAAAATCAAACACCATGACACGCCCGCATGCCTTTCGTGATCGAACTAAGATACGTCGTGTCAATATATTTTCTTACAAATTCATTTATCAGTCCATTAGTTTACACGTATAAATTATTAGTAAAAAATCTCATTTTACTTATGATCCTGTCATAACGATTTTTTTCTTACATAAGAATGAATGAATATAGTTTTCAATAGGCTATTGAACCTAAAGCAGATCTAAAACCATTAAAATTGATGAAGACATAAACCAATGTACTTTGATCTTGGGAACCTCTAAGTAAAAAATGACAGATAAAATTATTAAAACCGCTTCTTTAGAAGCTGCTAAATAAAAACTTTAGGTTTGTGAACCAGTTTGGCAGGAACATGCCTCTTGGATAGTAATATGCAAAGTACATTGGGCCAAATAGAATGAGTAATACGACAAAATGGGACAAGTGCTAGAAATGTGGTAAACAAACTTTGCCTGCAAAGAGTTCGGAAATGACCGTAATCCACAGTGCTAATACAAACAGAATATACGAGATTCCTACTTGATGCGAATTAGGCAAATGGTACGGCTGTCCTCCTATTTCATCGACGTCGAAACCAAGTGGAAATATCACTGCAGCTGAGCAGAATAACACCACTAGAGCATAGAACAATTCTATTAATTTATATACTTACAAAAATTTCCTTAACATCAATGGTTAAGAACAATTATACATACTGGCAGTAAAGCCGACCCAACGAGCATATGGTATTACGTTGCGATCCCAATAAGAGCTGAGTAGGAGGATTATTGTACTTGTTATTAAAATACAGCCTCCTAGTATACAAACTCGGGCCATGAACCATTCTGGTTGTAAATCGGAAGTATAGCACACTTGCGGTCTATTGTAAAGAGTCATACACGACCACACTAAACCTAATCTCGTATCACCTGAAAATTATACCTTCCAAAATTATACAAGAATAATAACTTACGCATAAGAAATCCTATTTTGTAAACAATGTGAGCTGTCACTGTATCATACCACCAACGTCTGTGATAATCCAGTCGGGCATGGCAAGACTCACTAACGCAAACATATCGGCGGCGAGGAACAATGTACTCGAAACTACCGTTAATTTGTCCATAATTATTTATCCTCTCGTAATCATGTGAGCAAATTCGCGACAAAATCTGATAAATGCCCTAAAATGTCATTAACCAGAGCGATATTTTCCCTAACTTTAATGTAATGAATATATACATTTCTAGAACTCCAATCATGACAGTAAAATGAAACTTCGTGATGAACGGTCTGAAGTTAACCTCGAATACGAGAAGATGGCACCACATACTTGTTCTATCTTTCATTCTGCTTTGTTCAAATAAAGGTACATACACAAATAAAGAATTTGACGGTGACAGGTTGTAAATTAATAGACGCTAAAATAAACCCGCAATGCAATAACAGATGGATTAATTTTAATGTTATGTGTAACTTAAATTTTCTATTGAATTCAGTTTCAGCTTTCAAGCTACTGAACCTGCCTCGATACCGTCACCATTTCCAGTGCAGTAATTTTTTCCTGTAATAGTTACTGCAAGCGCAGATCACTGCACCGCTGCAATGCGGTTTTACGTGCGTTGAACTTGTGGGCGTCGTAGCTCGCGGAAACTTTGGTTAAATCGACTCAGTCACATTCCAATTACCTCCGGCAACGAACTGGAATCTTCTAAAAATTAAGGGGAAGAAGAACACGTTTTCGCCCGATACTTCTTTTCGTTCCAGGACACGATCGTTATGAATATTTATACATGTTGGAGTTTTTTGTAATCGGTCTTCGCGTTTACGTTAAAAGCCTCCACTAACCGGTATTGTTATCCCCAAACCTAATTCTATTACCATACAATCCAAAGCTTTTAACTGCGTAGAGAATCTACTAGCAAAGGCAGTTTCTTCGTAGAGCATTCTGGAATGTAACATATAGCTTGAATCGGTAGATGTGTACAGGTACATAGATTGTTACTTCATTTTGACATAGTCGGATTTTCTACAGGTTTGTAGAAATGTTTAATGATGGTAGATTATTATTATATCGTGTTTGGGTTATGGTAATTTATAATTGAGACTGGATTTATTTTCAGGTCCAATTTTGGCAGCTCGTGCAAAGTGTCATGCCACTTGTAGCGTGTAATTAGAAGACTTTAAACATGTGGTTGACAACTGCGGAAGCTGCTAGTCTCGGTGCTGAGGAAGTAGCAGCCCGATTATCCGTTGACACGAGAACGGGACTATGGTGGCAAGAAGCGGAGCAACGTAGGCATCTAGTAGGATATAATGAACTCACTGTTAAAGAAGAAGAGCCAACATGGAAGAAATACATAGAGCAGGTGATTATTCTGGTCCATTTTCCCTTTTGCTTTTCAGGGACGTACATAGAATTTAGCGATACAAACTTATATTTCTTCCTGTTTCAGTTTAAGAACCCATTGATTCTTTTGCTGCTTGGCTCTGCGTTAGTCAGTGTCTGCATGAGACAATTTGATGATGCTGTCAGTATTACAGTGGTAAGTAGATATACCAGCAGGTGTAAAAGTTTTTGTTCCAGTTGATTTTTTTTTTTTGAGTTTTATCTTTCCTTTCTCAGGCTATAATGATAGTGGTAACAGTGGCATTTGTACAAGAATATCGTTCGGAGAAATCCTTAGAGGAACTCACTAAACTAGTTCCACCAGCTTGTCATTGGTAATTATAAATTTCTTTAATTAATACGTGATAAATGTGATCAATACCATTTTTTGAGATTTTCTTTCTCATTCTAGTTTGAGGGAGGGTCACATAGAGACTTTTCTAGCACGAAATTTAGTTCCTGGTGACGTGGTATATTTAAATGTTGGGGACAGAGTTCCAGCAGATATTAGATTATTTGAGGCTATTGATCTGGCAATTGACGAAAGTAGCTTCACGGGGGAGACCGAACCTGCTCAGAAATCTGTGTCTCCTTTGTTAAAAACTAATGGCCATAGTTCTAAGAGAAATATAGCATTTATGGGTACATTGGTGCGTTGCGGCAATGGCAAAGTAAGAATTCTTTACAAGTTAAATAAAATATTCTGCTAAATTATATTTCACTAATGCTTTGCCTCATTAAACTCTAGGGAATCGTGGTAAATACTGGCGAGAAGAGTGAGTTTGGAGAAGTTTTCGTCATGATGCAATCCGAAGAGGCTCCAAAGACACCTCTTCAAAGAAGCATGGACATTTTGGGCACTCAGCTGTCTTTTTACTCTTTTTGCATTATCGGAGTTATAATGCTCTTAGGATGGCTCCAAGGCAAAGCACTGCTCGAGATGTTCACAATCGGAGTCAGTTTAGCCGTAGCAGCAATTCCTGAAGGATTACCTATCGTAGTTACAGTCACCTTGGCTTTGGGTGTCATGAGAATGGCAAAAAGGAATGCCATTGTCAAGAAATTGCCAACTGTCGAGACTCTAGGTTCGTTTGTCTTCTAATTTTATTACAATCTATTCTCATAACATAATTTTGATTCTTGTGGTAATGGTGCATCATGTCTCAGGTTGCGTCAGTGTCATATGCTCGGACAAGACCGGCACCATCACGAAAAATGAGATGACAGTGACAGTAATCGTAACTTCCGAGGGTTATGCAGCTGACGTTACTGGTACCGGATACAACGATAAGGGAGAGATTCGCATTTATAAATGTGACAACGTCGATATTGCTCGTGTTGCCATTACAAACTTATTAGAAGTACGTAGCAATTGCTATACACATTGTTATCGCTAGTACAGCTCTTTCTAACCCTACCTGTAAGAGTTACCTGTAACAAGAGCTAACGTTACAGGCAGGCTGCATTTGCAACAATGCCATCATACAAAATGACACGTTACTGGGTCAACCAACGGAAGGTGCACTGATAGCTGCAGCCATGAAGAATGGCATGTATGGTGTTTCGGAGAAGTACCTCAGGCTTCAAGAATATCCCTTCTCCTCGGAGCAGAAGATGATGGCTGTGAAAAGCATTCCCAAGTACGGTGAGGTGAGTCGTTTATGTGAATTGTCAGATGATATAAATTTTTAGATAAATACAAATACATGTCTTCGTAGAATCGACAAGAGATGTTCTTCGTGAAAGGCGCTCTGGAGAAGATACTACCGCAGTGTACGAAGTACTCGATGAATGGCCAGCTGTACCCCCTGAACCAGAAGAAGGACCAGGAATTCCTAGCGGAGGGCTACGAAGTTGGACAGAAGGGCTTAAGAGGTAGCGAGCCGTGCGATCGTTAGATTCCTTTCTAGTCAAGACGCGTACCTTCAATCTCGCACCTGGTCTTGCAACTGTAAGTGTTCATTTGTTGGTCTTATGCATTCGTCAGTGATCGGCTTGGCTCGGGGTTGTTCGCTCCAGGACCTCGTTTATCTTGGTTTCGTTGGCATTTGCGACCCACCTAGGCCCCACGTCCGCCAAGCGATCACCACCCTCGTCAACAGCGGAGTCAAGGTCAAGATGGTTACCGGAGACGCAAAAGAAACTGCCGCTTCCGTTGGTAGGTATTAATTATCGATATCCAATCCATCACTCTCTTAGCAATTAATTTAACAAAATGAAAGTTACTTCGATAACCTTGCAGGACCAAAGCCCCTTAAAACTAGGTTCGCTGAGAGCCCTTCCATGGCTCTAATTCTACAAGTTCCACATTTCTATAATTTTTTTCTGATATCCTTGCAGCGAACATGATCGGGCTAGATACAATTCACACAGACTTGATGTCCGGGGACGAGATCGATGCCATAACTGAGCACAGACTCGAAGAAGTTGTTGGGAATGTCAGCGTTTTCTACAGAGTCACGCCGAAGCATAAATTGTGCATCGTGAAGGCCTTGCAGAAAAATGGCTACATCGTGGGCATGACCGGCGACGGCGTCAACGACGGCGTGGCCTTGAAAAAGGCGGATATCGGCATAGCGATGGGGAAGAACGGCACGGATGTCTGCAAAGAGGCAGCAGACATGATCCTCGTCGACGACGACTTCCAAACGATCATGTCAGTCACTGAGTCCTCCAGAATCGAGATCCATGAGACGTAAAGTAATTATCAACGAACATTTCCTTTTCAGTGCGGCGATCGAAGAAGGCAAGGGCATCTTCCACAACATCCGTAACTTCGTCAGGTTCCAACTGAGCACGAGTATCGCTGCCCTCTCGCTGATTGCCTTGGCTACCTTGATGGGAATTCCTAATCCACTAAATGCCATGCAGATCCTTTGGATCAACATCATCATGGACGGGCCCCCCGCGCAAAGGTGAACCCTTCTAGTTCACTCGTTAGTTATTTAATCATCTATTTCCATGTTCATTTCGTGGACGCGAGTCACCGAGTCTTTGTCACTTGCTGAGCTACTTGCTTTCTGTGTGCACATAAATGTTCTTCTGGAATTTCGCTACATGTGTTCACGTTTTTCTTCCACTTGTACATTGCAGTTTGGGAGTAGAACCAGTCGATAAGGATGTCTTGAACCAAAAGCCACGCAACGTGAAAGAGCCAATGATCACGGGCCACCTCGTAATAAATGTACTGTTGTCGGCTCTCATTATTATTTTAGGCACATTGTGGGTGTACAATCGTGAGGTATGGGTGTTTCGTAACTTAGGAAAGGTAGTTCTTCTTAAGAAAAAAAAAAAAAAAAAAAAAAAAAAAAAAAAAATCATGTACTATCGAGGAGAAATTTTGTAGTTCTATATTGTCGTTAATTGCTTTTTGCTGAGCTTCATTAACGCCGTTGATCGTTGCTTATTGCAGATGACTTCAGGGGGCATTACCGCAAGGGACACGACAATGACGTTTACTTGCTTCGTCTTCTTCGACATGTTTAATGCACTTAGCTGTCGATCACAGGTGGGTCGACTTAATTACCTCGCTTCTTGTAATTCATGTTTAATAAGCACTAACGAGTTCTTTCCTCACAGACAAAGTCTATATTCACGATCGGGCTGATAAGTAACAAAATGTTTCTAATAGCCGTGACCCTGTCGGTTATCGGTCAAATGTTAGTCATTTATTTTCCCCCGCTACAAAAGGTATTCCAAACGGAAGCGCTGACCATCAAAGGTAAATTAATCCAATGACTAAGTTCTTGAAATTATTTTGCTCGTGTAAAGTGCGCCTCGAGGTTCACCACTGTAAGTTACATCATGGGTTTCTTTCAGATCTTGCCTTTTTGGTGGGCCTGACGTCTAGTGTGTTTATAATAAGTGAAATAAAAAAATGGGTGGAACGGCAAATGGAGAGAAGGCGGAGTAGCGGATTACACTACACAAAGTCCGATTTAAATTTCGTATGATGAATGCACGAACACTCATCCCTCGGTAGTACTATGTGAAAAATCAATTACGGTTCTAAAGTGCTTCATGTATTCCTCGTTTATCTCTTCGGACGACCAAGCTATGAGAGCCGGGGAACAAAAGACTCGATTTCCCGGTTACCGCGAATCGACCATCTTCAAAGTGACTTACGGTGCTCATCTAAGATTTTTAATGAGGACATCCTCGGCGGAATCGTCGCGAGATTCTTCGTCACGTTTTGTGCAGTGCCGTCGTGGGGAGAAGTTCTACTTAACTTGGAAAAAGAGACCCACTTTGCTTGTCGAAAATCAAACCTGACGGCAACCACGTGAGAAAGTGCAGTTTATAAGTATTTATACTTTGTTTTACCTATCTTCTATACGAAGTTTCCTACGTGTTTATAAACACTTTTGACCACTCGATGTCGCAATAAACTAGAACTACGGAAAGTGCGTTTGATTATAATCCTGTTACGCATCGGCAGTTATACTAAATGTTTTGAGGAATCGCGATGATCGTCTTTTTCGACGCGATAATCTATGTATATACACGCGTGCATCCATAAATACACGTACTCGCGTTACAATCTAAGCACCAGCCAAGCCTGGCCTCGAAATCATTCTCCGAAGCGATTCTTCACGTGCGTCCTATTTCGTTGATTCGACCGACGAGTCTAATTGCAGGAAAATAACCGAGGGTAATTAACGTGCCGTTATCGACGATTCTTCATTAGCTAATGAATGCCTTCCAGGGCGCTGTACGTCCGATACTGGTATAATTCAGGTCCTCCGTATCCGTAGAGCAGTCGGCCTTTTCCATTTTCGTCGTAGTATGGGTAGCGATATTTAGGCCTGAAACGATATAATAACGAGTACTTCGAAGAAAGGAGGGTTAAAAAATCCGACATTCAACAACGACGCCCAGTAAATTTCTACGACAAAAATGGAAAGAGAAAGCGAACGGGAAAGTCGAATTCGCGCGAGTAACGGGACGTGCGCCGAGGTTGAAATTGTACCATTACCGAGTATGTTTATCTTTAATTACAAGTATGAATTATTTTCTATGATAAACCAGAGGCCAAAGGCTCACCTTTCGAAATACTGGAAATTCGGTGCCTTGGGCTCTGCCACGGTGGCTAAGACCTCGGAAACCACTGCGAGAATCGACGCCAGGAGTAGGATCATCCACTGAAAGGGAAAGTAGATTTAGAAGAGAATGGAATGGAGATTCGTCGAGGAGAACTCACGATTTTCGACGAGAGGCTGGCCATGCTGGTCGGAGTTCTCTTCGAGGCTCTTCGAGGCTCTTCGAGGCGCTTCGAATGGCTCTTCGAGGTATGTCTCAAGCCTTCCGCCGACTCGATCTTCGGACTGCGACTAAATTCTCCGTCCGGGAGCGACTCGCGTGTCTCCGGAGAAAGTGGAAAGGTGTCTGCGGCGGTCACGGGCGTTCGCGTTTCGCAATCTCCTCGAGCAGGTGAATTGCGACACAGCGATCGCTTAGCCGCTTGCCGTCCCTCAAGGATCACGTAGCGATTTCTGGAATCGTCCTCTGGCTCCGATTCCCCTTGCGAAATTCCTCGAGAAATCAGGAAACGCGAAAACGAGGGAGAACCCTCTCCCTGCCGATGCGGAATGCCCCCTTGCCGTGCACAATTTTCTATCTGGATTAATATGCGTACAACTAAGTGATCTCCTTTTTCCAGAGACAAGTGGAAGATCCAAAGTTCGAGCCGCTCACTGGACCGGCGTTCCCCAAGGTCCTTTGTATCCAATCCCAGAGCCAAGACGCTCGATCTCGTCCTCCCCCATGCGACCGTTCAGACGTTCGTACAGGACCCTCCTCTGCTTCCCAAGGTCGGGATCAAAGTTCCACTGGGTTTTCTAAAAGTATAAAAATGGTCACCCTGATGAACTACCTACTGAGATGGGAAGCGAATACCTCGTGGATCACCGGGGAACCCGCTACGTTGTTTTGCACGAGGTCGTGGACCAGCGACAGGACGGCGGACCCCGAAGTGCCGCTCAACACCGCCAAGATGATCACCTGGAAAATCGGAGAGTCTTATCAGGACAGTCTTTGATCTTCTACACGAAGTCCCGAATAATTTGCATCTAGGATTTAGACCCTAGAATTTTATTAACCCGGGATTACGTGCCCGGAGTCGCGCGCCTCGTTACGTGACTCTCACCGTGAAAAGCTTCAAATCCATGAGCGTTTCTTTTGATACAATGCGGTAGTCACGAACGGGACAACACGAGTGGCGTTTAAAAAGTAGGCAAAGCGATTCGCACGAGGAATGACAACCAACTGTCGGCCAATTGCCACCCAACTGTCGTCTCTCCCGGTCGCGCCGGGAGAAAGGGATCGACCGTTCTCGTCTCCTCCGCGTTACACAAAAAAAGAAACGAGATGCTCATGATTACAGGACGGAGCTGTATCGCGCGAATTGGTCTCGACAAAGAATGCGCCGCTAATTTGTTCCCGTGTCATTAATATCAACGTTGAGGAGCATAATTGCGGGGAAGAATGTATGCGATGCAGCCGAGCAGGTGAAACAATGCACGTAAAGTGGAGGCAGCCGGCACGTTTTCGCTCGCGGCACGTGCTGGCAATGCCGATTGATTTTTCGATCGAACGATCAATCGATTCGCCTCGGGTAGGTATAATAAGGAAGCGGAGAATAAAGCCGCGGTCGCGCTCCCGATGCGGGGATTCGTTTTTGGGCCGCTTCAGGATCGCCTTCGTTTCTTATCCACCGCTTGACTAGCTCGATTAGCTCCTCAAGGTTGACGGTATGAATCGAGAATCGCGTGTCCGGTTGCTTATCGTAAGTTTCCTAATCCGATGTGAGTGTTCTCCAGTGACGTTTGCAGAAAAACATGTGCTGATTCGCAGGTCCTTTCGCTGGTGATTGGACTGGACGTGGTCCAAGGGACCTTCGGCCCTTCCGGTATCGGCGACCTCGTTACTGGACAACAGTGGTTCCGGTGGATCCAGGACTCGAACTTGTCAAAAGGTGTAGCGACGATAAGGCAGCTGGCCTTTGGGCCGAATAGTCCGATCCTCATGTTCAACTTCAGGCCCGATGACGGGCCTCGAGCTGCCGTTCGCTATCAACAGGTGTACGGACCGCGAGGTCAACACCTCATCGAGGTCCTTGGGTCAGGAATCCTTCGCTCTGCGACGCCGAGACCTTTTATCGGAGAATCCGACTGGCAGCCGGTGACTGACAACAGCTACAGGTGGCCGCAGGTACTTAGACATGTACTTAGTATACGAGAGAGAATTAATATACAAAAACCTCATTGAATAAGAATTATTATTCCCGCTTACTCTGAATATGAGACTTTTTTTTTTTACTTTATAGTCATTATTTAAAATATTTTTAGTTATTTTGACTTTACAGTCAATCGACACGAGCGTGTCAGCGCACTTAATGTACAAATGTTAATCTCCACTGTATGCTAACGGAGTTTTCCTCCATCCCTGCAGTCTATCTTGAGGGGCTACCCTGAAGAGCCACCACCGCCGCCGTTCACAAGGCCCAGACCTTAACGTAATCCACCAGCAACGTCGTGGGCCCGTTTTTCCAGGTCGAGATCCACTGGTTGCTCGCCTCGAAGAAGTTGTAGATAGCCTGGAAGAGGAAGACGTTTAGTTGCTCGCTTCAAGATTGTGCTAGGTCTTGAAGAAGGTACCTTAGAGCCTAAGTTTCGCCAGGGCTTGAAATAGGCGGGCCCGCAGCCGTCAGGAAATTCCACGTGGCCTCCAACGGCGACGCCCAGGGTCAGGTAGAACTGTCAGGAAGACCGAGATGAGTTATGGGACAAACTTGTAGAAGTGGGAACCTACCGGTCCATCGAAGGCATCGGCGGTATCGATCCTGCCATACATTTCGCCGTCTACGCGGAGAATGACTCGTTCGGGGGTCCAGTCCAGCTGATAGATGTGGAAGTCTTCGGACCACGGAGTAGAGGACTGCGTCTTCCTCATAGTATTCCATCGCGACTCCGACAACAACGAAGGGCCTCCCGTGAGAACTTGGCTTCCACGTTCTTCCCGATTGCAGGGGAAATTCCTGTTACCGATTGCACCTGCGATGCGGATGAACCGCGACGGGTCGCGACGATATCCACCCTGGTAGGAAGCCTCCGTCAGCGGTTCCAAAGCCAGCACTACGGAAAGATCATGACAATGAGATGGAAAACGAATTAAAAATATTAGAACCTGGATAACTTGGAATTCCTGCTCACCAGGGTATATCCAATCACCACTGGGTAGCTTGGCGCGGATCTCGACCTTGCCGTAGGTGAAGGCGAATGTTCTGGAAGTGTCCAATCGTCCTGAGAGCACCGGGGGCAAGATCGACGAGCCTAGAGCCTGCTTGTTGCATTCCTCCGTTCCCTTCTGACCCGTGCACCTAAATATCGGTCCAAAAGTCATTCGCGCGTTCACCAGAGAATATCTCTCGACCTTCACCGTCGACAATCGCTTGTCCTAATTATCTTGGAAACTTGAAATTAATTTTTAAACTTATACTTACTGTTCCAACGTCAGGTTTCCATAACGAACGAATCGATTCCCATACGTCTTTTCGGTGAGCGTTGGAGTTACCTGCAATTGTCCGTTCACCGCCTTGACGTTTTCGTTGTCGCGTTTGTATATGACGAACTCGTAGTCCTGAAAGGTACCGATGTTAATTCCGTCCCTTGAAGATAACAGGGGAAAGTTAAAGTGTATCGAAAAATTATGTAGAATTACCGGCCCCGTCGAGAATCGCTCGTTGACCAGCCAGGCCGATTCGTTCACGTTATCGAAGTGATCCTCGAAAAGCAGCTCGCCCGTACAAACTTTTCTGCCGCCTGCTTCTGGTACTTTCAATTGAGTTAACGATGCGCTGCAAGGTCGATTTTCTTCCGGATTATAATTAAATTTAACCGGAGTTCCGTCCTCGTTATAATATCCTACAAATTCGGTAATCCATTAGTCGCGTCCCTTGTTTACGGAAACAGGTTTTTCCGTTTTTCCTTGTCATATAAAAATGGTTTATCAACTAACTCGTTACATTGTACTGCTGGTCTACGAGATTATACCCCAATCCTTCATAAACTACGTGCAGCCAGTAATAAATGGTATCACCGGGTTTCAATTTGGTCGTCTTATCTTCGTACGTCCAACGACCGTCGCGTTTTTTAATAATGTCCCTCGCGATGGTGCCAGCTTCTAGTCCATTGAAATCCTCGTTGAACTTTACGTGGAACGCTACCAGACGGATGCCGTCCTCGTCTGCGTCATGAAAGAGTATCTTCATTTAATTAATTCACCCGGATGTATCTTGAAAACCTCCGAATTAATACTCGCCCGGCTGCACTGACGTATGCGATAATTGATTACAGATAATGGACTATACTCGCCTGGGATGAACATCCGCAATCCTTTCGGATACAGCGGCATGACCGTTGCTTCCGGAGGCACGTATTGTCCTCTGCATGAAATCGCCAGGACGAGGAGAAGAAGCGAGACCTCGCAGATCTTCTTCATGGCGAATCTTGAAGAGATTCGCGAGCGAAGAGAACTTGTAAGATGTGGCGGGTCTTCTTGCGTCGTCAGCAATTCTGGACGCCGAAAATCAGAATGAATAATCAAGAAAATATTACCGTACTTGCTACTGACTACTTTTCTTAATTTGCGAGGATGGAGAGCTCCCGTTACCGATGTGGAAGTCGAGTTGACGGCGATTGACTCCTTCGAAGATATGTACTGTCTTTGATGAGGCGGGCTAAATCCGGCAACCATGGATGGGACTGAACTTGCTTGGTAACTATTTGACCTCGAGGCTTCTTGCAGCACAACTTGATGAGGAAAACTGGAATAAGGAGAATGCTGATTGGCCATTTGATTATCAATTCGCAGTTTGCGCCACGTAGACTCCATGATTTATCATTTCGCTACCGCACGACAATATTAACTCACCTGTTCTAACATCATGCGAATACGTAGAAGTAGATTTAGGATGATCTCACCGGTTATTATAATAAATTACTTCGCAATTATTCTTAGCGGTTATTTACCTCGGAAGAGAGAGGACTTAGAAACAAGGCGAGAATAATCCCTACTATCGTTCCGCTTTGAGAGTTTATTTAGCAAAAGTGTAAATCCTTGTATGGAAAATCGATGGTTCCATGCTTGGTGTTTTTGATTAACGGTACGCAATTGTATGTACATACATTGTATGGTAGATCGTAATGAAGAAATTTGAACTCTAGAAAAATTGGCCTAGGGGAGGAAGTACATAAATAAATAAAAGACTTAAAGGTAACTTAAAAAATACCATTTCAGAATTGCGCGTGAAAATCGATGTCTGTACAATGTCTGTTCATACGGCATGGGAAATGTTGAATATGCAATGGTTGTCGACGCTTGTTGTAGTATGATTAGCTATTTGGCGATACACGTACGGAATCGTTGACACGAGAATTATGCATCGATGACCCAAAGAATGTTGACACCTGACATTCCTAAATTCACTCGTCCAAGCATTCCATGATCTCTCGTCTTGATGATGTACAGGAATAGGAGGAGAGTGTGGAACATATTGTTTCTACCCTGAAACGTTGCAGATAAAATTCAATATTATTTGCTATGCGATGGAAAGTGAATTTATGTTTCTATCTAACCCTTGGTATCTCTTCGAAGTCAGTTGGCAATGAATCTCCTGACAGAGCCAAATTGTAATGCGGAGGATTTACAGTTTGGCAAACAATGATCGGTCCCTTGTTTCTTGGTAGCTCGGAATTGGCTCTTGCCATGTATCTTGAAGAAAAATATTATTTAAATGAATAATTGAATAAGAGATGATGGTCAGAAAAAAATATATTCACTTTGACACGTTCGTCCTTACCTGGAACTAAATGGACGAGCATCGGGTTGATCCAGAGGAGCTTCTAACTGAGTGTCCATATAAGACGACACTAGGTGCATTATTATCTGGAAATACATGTTACATAAATAAACTATTTTCAATTTTCTGATATTGGCTCGCGTTGAGAACTTACAGCTGTATCGGTTGGTAAACTACTATCCCATTCTTTTCCGTTGTAAGATCCTCCACTATTCCACTTGAATTCACTCATGGAACCACCTTTGGCAAGGATCTTAATTCTTTTGACCAAATAATCCTGATTGTTTGAGAGTTCCAAGAATGGGACCAAAGCAGGAAGTGTCGGTATACCGCACACCAAGAATGGAGATTGCGCAAGTTTCCTAAGTCTATCGAGACCTACGTGTCCTGGTTGAGAATCGCTTAAACCATGTCGTAATAAGGCACAGCTCACATTTTCTATTTCTTGTGCCACACGCTCGACAACTGTTTTACTTATCCACTGAAACGGAATAAATTTACTTATTTAAATAAATGAACATAATTACTGTCAGTATTCTGCACAATCTTTAAAATTACATATTACCATTCTTAAATTCGCTGTCCATTGATTCACTTTCCCAGGATCGATTCGATACTTCCGCCAAACATCTAGAACACCAAATGCTCCTCTCGGGGAACTACCTTCTTCAGCACCAGGACTAGAAGCTTTAGACTTATCTAAAAAACATGACTTTCTCAAAACCAATGCTGCAGATATTAAGATAAAGATCGAATACAGATATTGCTCACCAACTGTAGGTGCTAACTGGTAAGCACATCTTCTCAACATAGGTGACACTTCCCCAGGACTCCGGATAGCAGGATGAGACCAGAAGGAACTTAGCAAATTTGAAGGTTGATCAATGTTTGTTGAACATGCTGATTTTCTCTCTCGACGAGCTACTTCCTTTAAGTAACTTTGCAATTGCTCTTCATCTTGTATTAAATCTTCTCCTATTAGACTTCCGCTTATAGAAACATTTAAGGATTTGTTGAATGAACCATTAGGGCTCAGTGTTAATTTACGGGGCGATGCTGCACTGCTGTATTTACAAAACGGGCTTGATGATGAATAATCTTCTTCAAAATAAAAATTTTTTTAATTGGTAATTTTTTTAATCTTCCTAGTTTGAAATGTGCCCAAAGTACAACTTACTACTGTCATCTAATCCCGAAGAACCCAGAACACTGGAACGCCTGCTTAGATTCATACATGAGAAATTCAGTGGAGAACAGGGCTCTGCTGCTTTGGGTATTGGTGGCGTTTCATTCTTAAATAGTGGATCGTCATCTGGTATACCTAATAATCTTCTTTGTCCTGAGTTTAATGTTACCGGATGTAAAGTAAAAGTTGCTACTGTATATCTCGCTAAATGGTATATTGCATTTAAAGCAAATACTGATGCCAAGCACCATTCGACCCAACAAAATGGCTTATATGCCACACCACCGTATAAGCTGAAATAAAACCAAACATAACAGAAATATCTTCACCTACACTAACGACAAGTGAAAAGACATTAATTCTCACATATCAAAAATAACAACTCCGAGCAACGTTCCATTGATGAAGAACCATGTAATGCTATTCCTCGCCTTATATTGAATCTGCTTTACATCTAGGGTTTGACGTACTTGTGGTTTCGGAGTAAGAACCCTGCAAACAATTCCCACTTAATAACATAATATTCACACACTTTTTCTCTTATGTTTTATGAACTATTTGCATGAGAATAGTCCTGATATTTGGTCAATCATTTCGCTACCTGGCATTGGGTGATATACAATTCATAGACGAATGAAAATCGCTCATTTTTATTTATACTGTTATTTTGATTCGTATGTACAGTGAATTCTGTTGAGCTGAACACTTTGAATATTAAAACAAAATTAACAAAACTCAAAATATTTAAAGACGACCTTAGAGATGAGCATTCACAGAGATGAGTTGGGAGATTGTTCACGGGCTGAGTCACGTGATCGAGTTCTGTGCTGCCCTCGGTGGAGAATGCGGACGGTTCGTGCACCTGCCATCTGATGAATTTTCAAATGTGGAAATGATCAAAATTTGAAATAACCTGTAATTCCAGCGCGAATTTTTGAAATATTATTAAGGGACCTTAAACAGGATTGACTCTTAAAAAAGTAGACAATAAAACTATCATTTAAAATTTTTACTAGCACTCAGATAATGAACAAATCGAATACGTCTGCTTCATCAATTTG
Organism: Orussus abietinus; assembly: GCF_000612105.2. NCBI lineage: Eukaryota > Metazoa > Arthropoda > Insecta > Hymenoptera > Orussidae > Orussus > Orussus abietinus. Next base: position 2,755,224 of record NW_019396014.1, read on the forward strand.
TAAAATCATGATTACTCCATATTTCAATTGAACCTAACATTTGCCTTCTGGATTGTAAACCGGAATTCGTGGGAAATGATTATAAACTATTCCTTAATACATATGAACTTTCAACTTCATAAATTTCAATAATCCTCGCACTGTTTTGTTTATAATTTTTGTTTCTTGGTGAAAAAAATCCATTAGAGGTTAATCGTTATACAAGAATTGGCTAACTCTTGTCAAGAATCTGAATTACCATTCGATTGGTACTGGCAGTGCCATTTTCGTTACAGAAAAGAGGTTGCAGATTCTATATTTAGTTTTCGACTTCTATATCGAATTCCACTTTAAGGACACCTTTATGAAATAGTTTTCACATTCAGTACCATCACATACTTAGAATAAACGTTGCTATTGCTAATCAGACTATATACCACAAAACCTTTTCTACTGATCGGACTTATCTAGAATACTAGTCATGGAATATTAGGACGATCAGTTGAAAAGTCATCCTTTTAGCCATTGCTTTAGAGAAATTGAGTACATTATCATAAATGCGCACGCAGTATGTTGTTATAAATAAATTATAGGATTTACATTAAAGTAGACAAATTTACATACATAATGGATGGAGTCTTTATCTTAGTGTAGTATACTGACCATGTTAGTAACTCGACAGTCAACAGAACGAAGATCAAAAATAAATGAGCAATTAATAGGCTTATACAATGGAAAGCAATTGCTATGCAGAGTATAATTATTATCATAACATAGGACATGGAAACGAAATTGCCAAAGAACGGGTTACAAATCTTTTTATTACATCTGTTACGTAAGAAGGTATGCATTTAGTGTTTGACTATCGAGCTTCCGTTATGTCTAAGTTAAGTTTATGCTTGGAGTTCCTTAATTTAACGACTTCTATATTGTCCTTAATGTTTCTCTAGCGATTCTTAATGCAAAAGTAGGAAAATAGTAGGGTTGTAACGCCGATCGTTCCGATTTCATATTTTCATGCTGGGTCCAAATGTGTTTGTTCGACAGTTATCTTCGACACATGTGGCACAGGACGGATGAACGATTAGCAGATTGGAAAATGCGCGATTAAAGTTTTTTTAGCAGACCTCCAAGACATTTACAAAATTATCTGATTTTAGGAGCGAACCATTTTTGAATTTGATACAATTTTTTTTCGTAAAACGCCTCAATATTATAAACTAAAGACTCGCTGAACTTGACATCATCTTGTGAGTTAATGTTAACCTTTTTACAATCACCGATAAATTTCAATGGTCTCTCTGTACTTCAACGCATCATGGGTGATTTTTACGATCAGTAGAACCAAGGTACCCAAATTTCACATATTAAATTCATATATTAAATCTACACTTTGTTGCTTCACAACCATCCAGTACGTGTTAGTTACGAACTACTTAAGAAAACTTTAAAATACTTTTTGCTTCACCTTTACAGCCATTCTCGATGGTATTAATCTACATCGGCGACTAGAATCCGTTTTCGTTGGAATTGTAAAAGCACAACGTTACAATGGAAATGAGTTGGCCGAACTTACTTGACAGTAGTCGAACACCTTGCAACCTTGTGCAAGATCACATTGTTCTTTGGACACTTAAAGTGAACCCACTTTTATCCAGATCACAATTGTTAATTGAAAACACCATCGATGACTCATTGTTGGTATCCATTAGGATGTGTGTGAATTTCTTGACTGTCTATACTATATCCAGTAATGCTGTCAGGACTTTGCAGCGATGCTGCGTACAGAGGGTTGATCGGTGCAGAGCTGGCATTAAATTGCGTCGAGTCGTAGACACTGTGATTCTGTGAACAAAATAATTTTCGAAGTTCGAACAACGTAATATATATTAATTTGCATCTCCTTTGCAATTTTCATTTAATTTTAAGATACAAATTTTCTGATGCATTCACTCAAGCGTGCTTAAATTATACAGCGACAAGCATATTATCATTTCCAAATAGCTGTTCGACGTCTCATGTTTTGCAAATGAATGCTCATTAAAAACTTATCGTTCGATAAGTTCAAAGGATATTAAGTAGAAGCTTCAATTTGGTACCGATAATAACTTTGAAGATAAAACAGCAGTTACAAGTTATCGATTACACATTCAGCACTACGTAGCAAAAATTCTGCAACGAGTTCTGTTTGTGAATGCAATATAATCGCATTAAGTAATTATCCTCCATATTAAGACTCACTAAATAGGCATAAACATGGTCGATACGAATAATTTTGCAACTTTCTTGATTTCTTAACTCGAACATGTCATAACATTAGAGTGCAAAGAAGATGATAAGAAAATGCTAAGCACTGCTTTTAAATGGTGGATCAAAGTCACAAAAAAGAATAAAGCTTCGGTAGATCATGTCACATTTATCCTGCCTTACGAAGCTGTTATTCTTTAGTATTCGTAAATGCCACGTTAGCATAAATAAATAAAACCATCTGCATGAGCTACAATAATACGTTTAATAAAAAGTTTTCCGACATGCTAATATATACAAAGAAAGAAAACCCTTCTTATCACAATCTACAGAGTGTATGTACGTTTGCCATAAACATATGAGTGTATTCCTGGATAAGAACACTGAGCACTGGGTTTTCTTACTGTTATAACATACACTTAACACCAATGATTGCACCTTTGTTACGTACTGAACATTGTTCGAATAGTTAAAGCGAATTATAGTGAATTCATAAAAACCACTAAAAATGTACACACAAGTAAGACCTAGGAATGCTTGATTGAATGTCCAGAAGATACTGTCATTAATTATTTACAAATCCAGCACGAGGGAAGAAGAAGCGTATGAAGAAAAATTTTAGAGAGCTTCGCTCTCTTACTAGATGAGGAACCTAACGTTTTGGAGAGCTCAAGGATTGCAGGTAATCGCCCAATCCAGCCGATTCCTTGACAGGAGGTTTATTCTTTGAATCTCTGCCTCGATATTCTACGTCTTTGTTCATGGACGAGTGACGGGCAAGACTAGATTCTTCTTCCGAACTTATCCTTGGGGATTCGATATCTGGAGGCTTCGGCAAGCCTTTCATAGATCCTGACTTGCTATGCTTTTTGGAGGGAACCATCTCCGTTGTCGCTTTGAGCTCTAGAGTCCCGCTGTCCAAAATATTCCTCAAGCTACTTTCCAAAGGTGGAGCGGTCATTGAAATTTCAGGAGGCGTACAGCTTCCTCTTGATTCAGATCGAACGTCTAGCCCTGATATCGTCAATGGTAAAATAACGGAATCGGATTCTAATGCAATCGAAGATGCTAAACCTCGAGCTTCACGGTCCGAACTACTTTTGCTGGATAGTAGTAAATTGGCACTATCGTCGTTACCCTTGCCTTCGTATTCAAAATCTCCAGCAGTTTTTGGTAATAGAATCAAATTTGAAATGCTCCCAGGACCGTCGTATTTAGTTCTCGAGATCGTACGGGCATTCCATGCCGGATTGTTGAAATTGATGTTAGGTGTACTCTTTTGCGGGTCGCCCAGGTTTTCGGACTTTGTCAGAGGATTACTCCCAAGATCTGGTGTACTCTTCTGAATACTATGGTGTCTGCCAAGGTTCTTTATCCCCGGTGATGTACCATACAATGTTACATGGGACCCGGACTGGCTGGAACTTCCTGACTTAGGATCTTGTTTAGGAGCCAAGGAATAAAGGGAAGCTTTCTGTTTGTGAGCAGATGATTTTGATGACGTGGAATCGTACAGAGGCATGTGAATAGACGGGGTATGGACCTGATAAATGTAGTCGCTGTCTGTTTTCAACGATGAGAAACTCTGCTGATGTGGTAGCGACACTGTATCTTCATCCATTGCATCATCTACCTGCGCCTTGTATGAAAACATTATCGAAGGTTGTGACACTCTGCAATAAAAAAAATATATATACAGTGACAAAAGGGAAATTTCTAAATTATTGTTAAAAGTTTTTCGATGCATTAATTAGATGATTTACCCAAAGAACTCCGACAGGAATGTGTGGTAAACCAATGGTGTAAAAAGTGTTAAATAAATTGCTGCGGTAAGGTCAACGACACACAATCCAATAGGATTTTGTGTGTAGTTCAAGAGGCCAGCTCCTACTGATTGTACTAAATCCAATGTGGTTAGTATGCCTGCATAAACGTAAAAACTTTTCCGTGCTAAAACAAAAATTATTTAGATGACGACACTTTGTAACTTTTCGCAGATTTTTATAAAAACTTACTGGGAAGGGCTAGTCGATCTCTCAGCCGTGTCCATGGAAGGATAAGTATAAATATGTATATCTAAAAATGTAAACTCGATTATAAGAGATCTCAGGTAGCGACTGCATTCCGTCTTGCACAGAAATTACTTACGGTGGTGAACACGATGCTGCTACAAAACCAAAACATCATGCCGCCATGACCAAATACGTAAAAATCCTTACTGGGTATGCGAAACGTATCATCCGGTAAAACTAGCTCAAGGGTTCCTTGGGTTATAGTGAATGCCAATGCTATAAAGGACGTGGCAAGTAATACCCTGCGAATGCTGGAACGGCTATCCAAATGTCCTAAAATAAAATGCATTATCGCTTAGTAATTAATTTGAAAAGTTTTTTAAAAAAGATATGCTTACCAAATGCTAAGCCAAATATAACCACGCTCATTTCCGTGGCCAGGAGAAAGAATCGGACCGTGACCCACAGAATCTTATCTACATTGCCACCAACGGTCGCCGCTGCATTGACAGTCATTGATACTACACATCGTATAACGGATATAATGACGTTACAAATGACCAATCCATAAAATGCTAAAAATATTGGACTACTGGTAGCTCTCAATTTAAGTCTCGCTCGATTGAACCGTACCGCGACAAACAGGAGAAAGATTAAATTAGGGATCAGTATCACTACATCCCATATGCGTACTCTGAAAAATAAACATAAATATGACGTAACTTCTATCAAATTATCACACTGTCGCAAGACGTACCTAGAGTTCTGAATTTCTTTATACAAAATGAGTTTGCAGAAATGTTCCTCTCCGTCCGCAGCCGAGCCCACATCGGGATCGTTCGTGGGACTCAGTTCCAATAATTGGCCCCAGCCGGCAGACACCGTCTCTAAATCTCCAACCCCGTACATCATTCCCCCGACTTTCTGAACCCTTTTCTTTCAAATCATCTCTTTGAATCCATCAACAAGGAATGGCTGCGGCAATCTCAATCTTCATAGCACTGTCTCGAACACAAAGGGTGACGTATGTACAAACGAAGGTAATCTCGGCACTCAAAATGTTATCTTCGATCTTGCTTTACGATCCAGGCAGACTAAAAGCTCAGAACAAAATTCCATTGACACAATCGTTATGTATAACCTCAAAAAAGAATTTCTCGTCAGAACCCCCCGAATCGCGGTCGCGCTCCAAAAGGAAGGGAAAAAAAATCCTAAATAATGTCAAATCTCTCGTGGCGATGTCAAAATTGACAGTCGGCGAGGCGAAAAATAAAAATCGATAAAACGAGGGCAAAAGACTCTGTCAACTCGGCCGTCAAAAGCTTGCGGACAGCTTGACGGTACCCGTAACTCGTTTAATCTAATCGGATGACTGCTCGAGTACCGATCGATTGTTGCAAATTTTCTGAGTCGACTAGAATTAATTTAAATCAAAAGGACACTCACGAAGTGCGACGCGGAGCCCCCGTCGTCCTTCGGGAGCTCCTCATCTAGTCTCGTCAGGCACTTGTAGCAACTTGCAGAGCGCTCCCTCGAACTTGTCGTTGCGCTGTTTCCGTCGTCTGCTTCCTTTATCGGCTTCCACCTCCACCCTGTTCCGTAATTAAAAACAAACATACAAGAAGAAGTAAAGAGATCTCAAGCGCGGACATTTACGCGCGTTAATTAACTCAATTGGACCTCTCTAATTGGGAGATTCGATTCGGTTTTATCCGCTCGTTTAATTACTTTCTCCATCACATTCACCTGTCGTGACCCGTCGTCTGCACCCACTTGGACCTGTCAATTGTAGCAGTTCGACTGCATCACGTGACCACCCACGCCAACCTCTCGTTTCTCCTGGAGCCGTGCACTAGGTGCACCTCGATTCTCCTCGGCTGAATTTTTACCGCGTATGTCTTTCCGCGCAAAATTCAGCGCAATCGCGAACACTCATCGGCGATGTGTGATTTTATTCCGCGGACGGTTTCGGAGGAGACGGAGACTCGCGATGAAGATAGCGCCACGCCAGGTATATCACCAGGCTGTATTTAACGGTCAGAATCGAGAGTCCGTAGCAAGAGGCACGTGAATGCATTCCCAAGGTGAATTACACGGCGCTCGGTTTTCCTGCGTCTCGCCAATGGATGGAGAAGCGCGTCTCACTGGCAGGTGACGCCACGATTGTTCTACGACCAAGAGGTCACGCGCGACTGCCGAATTTCGCGACGATCTAATCTAATTCGACCTGATTCGACCTCCGCAGCGTGAATCAAATACTGTTCCTTCCGATTTGGCTCGCGGATGAGCTCCGAGACATCCTAGGGACTGCGCTGCTTCTTGATTTGGGAAGATGGTAGCCTAACCTAACCTCTACAACTTGTAGAGCATTACAGAGGAGGTTATGGACGTCAGGGAATTGCAGTTGTTGACCGGTGACGTCACGACTTTCTCCTGCACTCAGTTTTGCTACAGGTGCTCGCAATATGTCATTGATAAATAGAGAGCAATACGTAAGAGTTGCATTGATGACGGAGGTTGAATGATCTGACTTATTGTAGGTGACGACAGGTGTTACGGAATGGCTTCGTATGATTTGTTGAAAAATGTCCATGAGAACCTGCCGTTACCTGAAACCGGCAAGACTTTTCTAGTTGGAGGTAGCTGCGAGTACTGGCATTATGGATGCGATAATTTTAACGATAAGGTGATTGTATTAAAGGGGATTTATTTTGGATGATTAATTTATTTATTGTTTCTATAACATTTAGCACGTTATTTTCTTTAGGGCTGGGGATGCGGGTACAGAACGCTGCAGACTATTTGCTCTTGGGTAAGGGAAAATAAAATCTCGGATAAGGTTGTTCCGAGTTTAAGGTGCATTCAGGAGACGTTGGTTGCGATGGAAGATAAAGAGGAATCCTTTGTCGGATCCAGAGAATGGATAGGAAGTGTTGAAGTACGTTAATAAAGTGTTTTTTAAATAGGTATGGGGTGGTTCAGTAAATTAATTAATGCCATCGCATGTGTTGATTTGACCCAATAGGTGAGCCTTGCATTGGATCAGCGGTATAATGTTCTTAGTAAAATTATTCATATACCAAGTGGTAGAGATCTAGCCAAGCATGCAGAGACGATCAAAAAGCATTTCGAAGAATTTGGGAGCCCGATTATGATGGGCGGAGATCGAGACTGTTCCAGTAAAGGAATTATGGGGATTCATTTTGGGTCGAAAGAGATATACTTGCTTATTGTTGATCCACATTTTGTTGGTAAACCAAGAAGTGCCAGGCAACTGCAAGAACAGTTTGTCAAGTGGCAGAAAGTAAAAGATTTTATAGAAAGTTCATTTTATAATTTATGCTTGCCACAAGCTAAGCATAATTGTACTATATCCGAGGAGAAATAAAAACATTTTAAATATCTTCGATATTCTTTGACCTAATGTCACTTCTTGTTATATAAACTCCAATGAAATGTAGAAACAATCTTTATTCACCTATTACTTCGTATATGTAACATTAATCCTTATACTATTATTTACAGCTTTATCAAAGTAATTGTATAATCAAGATATATATTTTAGAAATTAATTCATATAAGTTAGTTGAAGTAGTAGAAGGAAATTAATCGACGTTGAGGACGAGACAAACTCCTTGGAGTACCCAATGAGAAATGTGTTCGGTTGTACCTAGATCAGCTTCGAATACTAATCCAACACCCATCGCGTTTCGACGATTCGATGTTGTGTATACAGGAGTCTTTATGGTATTCTACGGCAATTATTTTAATAATTAATTCTCAAGCTTATCAAGCTATGGGTTCTCAGAATTTTTATTAAGAATATTAAATCATTAAATAATTCCATTCTAGATTTCACCTGCAGTTTCAGTCTGTGAGCCTCGATAGGTGCGATCATAAGTATAGGCAGCTCTTCTATCAATATTTTTGGATGCGATCTCTTGAGACAATGTTCCCTTGTATCCCATCTGGCACCCTCCAGGAATAATCCTTGTACAAAACAGCCCTGGAAATTAATTATTTAAAATTTCTGAATCAAAGCATTAAAAAAATTCTCAGTACCTGGTCCGGTCTTTCTTCGACTTCGTCAGCTTTCGTAAAATAGGTTACTGCAGTGTAAATTAAGGATCGATCCAGTGGCCAGTTATTTTTTCGACAAGCCATTTGTACTAAAGCTGCTAAATATGTTTCAGGAATGTGCAGTCCGGATAACCAGATGACAACGGGTTCATTGCAACCAGCCTACAGAAAGTGAAAAAACATGTCCGATTAAAAAATAAGAGTTGCAGTATTAGGCAGCGATTTACCCAAAGTGTGTACTGCTCTATTCTTCTCTCAAAATGGTCCATCCAGCCTGCAAGATTTTTCCTCGTGGCTGGTGCTAAATTAGCCCATTCTTGGGGTAGTGCTCCGTTGAAAAGGGCTGTGGATACGCTGTCCAGGATATTGTCCATCCCAATCTCACCAGCGATGGCCTTGAATTTTTTTTTTAACGTACCAATGTCTTCACGAAGGAAATGACTAAATTTTTGTTTAGCGAAACAAAATAGGAAACTACTTTTCTGAGTTGGGTCAGAGTAACGGTGATCCTTCTGATCAGTTTGTTAAACCTTTCCAGCTCTTGGAAAAGAACGATGGTCGAAGGAGACACCGTCATCCCGAAGTTCCTCTTGACTCTTGTCATGTCATACTCCGGAGGCATCTTGGACAAGATCTCCTTGGCGACGTTGTCGATGAACTCTTCTCTGCTTATCCCAGTGCCTGTACTAACTACACATGCAATGTTTTTCTCGATAAGTGAAATTTTCATTTTTACATTAATTAGAAAATTAAATATCAATGTTCATCAGTACAGACATTAATTAATATCAGGATCGTCTACTTACTCCTTGACTTCCGGCCGACTAAAATCAGCAAGGGCAAGTCTTTTTACGTTTACTCCGTAATATAAATATTTTTAAAAAATTTCTTTGCGAGGTATTTGTTCATTTTAAGTATTGTTAATTGTTCCTTACTAGTTTGGGGCTGCAGCTCGATCAAGTTTGTCCACATTTCTTTTGTCGCTTGCGTGAAGTAGCCGATTTCGGCATTCGGATGGAGCCCAAATACTTCCGGCGAGTTAACCAGCGGAAGTTTCTCCACGAATTCGATGTAAGAGTCCCTGTCACCCTTCGGAGCGATTACATAGTCCACGTGGTCGTCGTGATAAAAGTGGAAGGGTTGAAAAGCGTCGAACAGAAAGTCCCCGAAGTACTCGTCCATGTACACCTTGACGACTCGTCGATCGAAGTCGTCGATGACTCGACCTCCATACATCACCTAAATTCCGCAAAAAAAATATTAATTCGGCATCGCTTCGTCCCGATACAAGGAAAATACAAAAAGCGTACCTCTCCTACGAGATACTTAAGACTTTTCCAGGGAATTCTGGACTCCTTCGTAATCAAGGCTTTGTTTAAGTACGTGTCTAGGATTGTCGTGCAAACGTTATAGTCGGACTCGTTGAAGTCGTAGCTGATGTTCCAGCCGATTTTGTCGTATTTTCTTCTCTCCTGATAGTTGCAACGTAATTGATAGCGTGCGATATAGTTATTAATATTTTTTATGAATATTCCAATGTCGGTACCTGCACGACTGCGTGGAAAAACGCAAGGACGTATATAAGGTCCTTGTAAATCTCATGCTCGCAACATTCCAAGGTCTGAGGTCGCATTTTGAAATAAGTATTCATCAGGTTCAGCTTCAAGCCGTTCGGAGGCTCGGTGACGACTGTGGATGAAATCAGAAAATATTTTGGAGAATGAAAACTTGCCGGTGGTGAGGAGATTTTCAATAATAAATTTAAATAATTGAATTCGAAACCTTTTAAGGATTGCTGCAGGATTCCGATGGGGAAATTCGGAGTGGGGTCGGTGGTCAACCAGAGGCGGAAATCGGGGTGCGGCTTTGCGATCTGTTCCAAACGCTTTTCGAGCTCCCTGGTGAAGCTGAGGAGCAGATGACAATTCTGCAGCATCAGCCACTGGCCTCTGGCAACCGCGGTTTCCAGCAAGTCTATCGCTGACTATGTCAAAAAATGGATACATAGTCATTTCAGTACGTAAAATAAATGCAGAGAATATTTTTTTTTTTTCCAGGAGCACCTTCTGCTGGCCCTGGCCGAGGGATAGATAACGAAACTTTCCGCCGCCACAGCCGTATCTTTCGGCGAGTTTCATCAGTTCCGAGGTGGGATCGGACCCAGGGCTGAGGATGAACACCACCGGCATCGTGGGGGTACTTTGTTCATAGATCATGTCGAAGCTGACATTCGGGGGAGTGACGTACTCCTCGTTCATGGTTTCGCTTATATAATTGATGATCCCTCTGTAGACCCGGTCCACCCTGAAGCATCGGATCAGCATCAGCTTCTCGAAGGGCTTCAAGGTGTCGGAGTAGCTGCAAGGGAGCTCCTCCGACTCTGGAGTGTCCAAATCGAACCACTAGAAAAGCGTCATTAGAGTCGTCATTTTTTAAACGCGTTATCCCTGAAGAGCCATACCTTCTTCCATTCGTCAGAGCGAAGCTGTAGTTGATCGGCGAGTTGCCCGAATATGGAAGGGAAGTCGTTGCTCAGCTTCAGGATGTCCTCCCAGCCCGTAGCCGGGAGCCACCTGGTGGGATTCGTCCTCTGAGCCTTCTCCAAAGCCACGTTCCCCTTGATGAAGAAGTCCAGCTCCGCCTGGTTCACTCTGCCCTTACTTTGCTCTATTCGCGTGCAGATCTGAAAGGAGTAGAGCAACTTGTGCTTCTCGAAGATCCCGGTGCACCCGTAGTCGTAGACGTTCTTCGTCAGCATGTCGATGACGTTCCTCAGTCTCTGGGCGAGCGTGGACCCCGGGAGGGCTTTCCTCAGGGAATGGATGAACACCTCCAGGTAGCTGTTCAAGGAATACTGGTACATCGCGTTTACTGCCGCCATGTCGGCCAGGACGAAGAACAGAATCGCGCCCCTTTTCGCTGCTGGACGATATCCATCTCGAAGCTCGTTTATGTCGGCTGCTGTCGCTTCGCCTAGACGAAGCTTCTCCATCACGTCATCGGCACTCGACTTCGTGTTCTCCAGGGTCTCTATCAGATCGATGTTGTCCAACATGTTGCCCTGGTTGGAGGCGATCTCCCTCAGCAGGCTGTCCTCCAGCTTCTGGAGCAGAGTCTTGTTCTCGCTGGTCTCCGTAATCAAGGATTCCCTCAGCTCCTCCACGTCGGGTCTCTCCGTCCTCACGACCACCGATAACAACTGGTCTTCAAGGCCCTGCCCAAGAATCGTGGAGCTACTCTCGATTCGATCCACGGAATTTTTCCAGTAATTATTATCTATGGAGGACATTAATCAGCCGCTTACCGCCGTCGTCACCATGTAGTTTATCACCGCTGCCTTGGCATAGACAGCAGGGTTGAATGTTGGATTGGACAGCTTTGTGGTGAGGTACAACCGGAACTTGTTGTCGTAGTCGACCTCTTTGTCACCCAGGACGACGAAGGTTCTTCCTGCCACGGCTGGAGGTTCGAAAGTTCCATATCATTTAACTATCTTTAATTCTTTCTTTCTGGTTAATGAATTAACTCACTCCTTATGTTCTTCATCAACACGTTGTCCAGTATCGGGTCGATGTAGTCGACGTCCTGGAAGAGAACCGGGAAGCCGTATTTCACCGCCATTTCCACCTGCTTGACGAAGTCGGAGTCGTTGAAGGTGACGACTTTCAAGTTCTTCTTCTCTTCCCTCTTCTTGATCCAGTTAATGGCTTGTTGCTGAGGGTCGATGCACAGAGGGAACCTGGACGCTCGCATCGTCAGGATCCCGTTTTGGACGGACAACTCGTCCGGAGGTAGACCCTCGGAATTCCAGCTAATGGATTCGATTTTTCGTTATTATCAATTTTTTTTTCAATTATGCTTTCGAGGGGAATGGAGCGGCACCTGCTGATCTCGACGTCGTCGCTCAGCTGGGTCTCGATCCTGAAGGGCTGAGTCAGGGGGATCTCCTTGCTGAGGACGCTGTTCTGCCAGTCGTTGTAAACCATCTCTATCCTGAATTCGTAGGAAAAGGGGCCGTTGTAGGAGAGGAATCCCGCGGAGAGGAGGCAATTGCCGATGATCTTCTCCATCTCCTCGTGCAGGTTCTCCAGGTCCTTCTCCCAGCGAACGTTTTCAGAGGACAAACCCCCGATTAGCTTGTCGGCGGCGATCAGCCGCCTTTGCAAAATGTCAGTCTCCTCTTGTAACCTTTGTCTCTCGCTCATCGCGACTTCGTATTTCGCGTTCAATTCCGCTAATTGCTTCTCGATGCGACTCAGAGCAAGTTCCTCTTTTTCCAGAGCTTTTCGCGCTCGCTCCGCCTCCAGCTCCAGAGCCCTCACTTTGTCGATTTTTGGTTTCACCTGGATAAAAAAAAGTAGGGAGTGTATCGGGAAATCCTCCTAGAGGAATAATCACCTGGGGGGAATTATTTCAGATTTTTACGTACTTCCCTGAAGACGGCGCAATAATCTAGGACGGCCAGGACGAATCTGTAGAGTCCGTACCCCGCTTTGCTGATGGACTTCATCTGCTCCAGTTTATTCGACTTCTTCAGATGAGCCCTGACCATTTGTTGCTGCTTTAACGTGATCAGGTCGCAGTTCATCTCCTGCAGGGATCTCAGGAAACTCGGGTCGCTCATCATCCCTTTGGCACCCTTCCAGGAGATGTCCTTCACCCCCCGAATAATTGCTACGCATTCGGAGACAATCTGCACGGGTTCTGGTGGCGTTGCGAAGGATCTAAAAAAAATGTCACACGTGTTAGGTGCGTTTAGAAAATCTCACGATGACTGGAAATATACCTTATCTCCGTGATATCGGATTTATCGAGATCTCCGAGAGCTAGTCTCGCAGCTTCCAGGGCAGGCTGCGCCTCGGCTAGAGCTTCCTTAGCCTCGGTTGATTCCTTGGCGATGATTTTATTCTGCACCTCGATCTCCTTCCTCTTTTCCATGCTGATCTCTTTTTTTTCCATAGCAATGTCGGTGCTCTCGCCGATCGACGCCAACAATTCCTCGCAGTTGCCGGTCTGTTCCGCTACTTTGACCTTCTGCACCGCCAAGATCTCGTTCAGCTCCGCCAAGGTGTCCGAAGCTTCGGCTATCTTCTTCAGTCCTGACTCACAAACGAATTTTCATTAATTTTTTAATCTCAGCGTTCTTGCTTTATGATTGATAATTGGAAATACCGCCGGAGAGACGCTCGCACTGCGACTCAATGTATTCTCTCTTCTCGACGAGGAGTCGCAGGTAGATGTCGATGAAGTCCAGGTAATGCTTCGGGGTGACATAATTCTGACGACGGAGCTTCGTCAGGAATTCTGCGGTGTACTCGCCGATCGACATGTGCACGTGCACCACGTGCTGGACGATCGCTTCCCTGTAGGTCTCGGGGACGTTGGGGTTCTGTAAAATATACGTCTATTGTACGTCTCCATTTTTTTTTTTCGGACCTGCAGCAGGGAACATCCTACATCTCTGAGGACCACGTTTGCGACAGCTAGGAGGGCTTGCTCCGGCCAGACGAACATCCAATCGATGGTGGTGCTGTTCACCATCCCTGGGTAACTTCGACAATGCGCTCGCAAAGTATCTCCGGATGGGCTCATCGACAAGGCAATGCGCATATTGGACATGCTCGTCTTGACGAAGTATGCCCAAACGTTCTCTCTAAATCATTAGAAATTATTACGGGGTCGTTAACGAGTTGAATTTTAAGTACCCACTTGGTGATCCCGTATCCGGCCTCCTTGGCGGAGTTCCTGCAGGAGTTCACCACGGCGTCCTTCTCTTCGTCGGTGAACAGAGACGGCACCACTCCTGTCATTAACATGTTATTAACGAGCTCCAAGAAACTCTCGTCGACGATGTGGGCAGCCGTGAAGAGGAAGGTGATTCTCTTGTCCTCCACCCCGACCAGGTTGTAGAGCTTCTTCATGTCCTCGCGAAAGCTCAGGTCGTTGTACCCCCTGGTTGGCGTGATTTCGAAAATCTCGCAAGCAGCTGCGAAGGCTGCCAATCGAATCACGCATTGTTTCCCACTTCCGCCGATGCCGACCACCAGGACGTGGCCTCGGTGCATTCTCAGGGTACGGTGGACCCTTGTCAGGTGCTCCAGAGCGTCGTTGAAAAGCACCATGTTGATCTTCACGTTCCTCTCGTTATACTCTTCGAGGATCTGAAGTCAATCGTTAGTTTTTTTTTTTTTTGAAAAATTAGTTCCTGACGAGGAGGATCGAAGTCACCTCCAGGAAAAGACTGTAAACCGCCTCGTAGTCCAGCAGGTCCTCGTAGAACCTCGGCTCGTCCTCGTTACAGGCATTCCTGTAATCCCCGAAGAGGAGAGGGTCCCTTAAGCTGTACTCCACGAGTTCTTGCTCTTCCTCCCAGACTACCTTGATTTTTTCCTTCAAGTGCTCCCGAACGATCTCCTCGTCCTGCAGGTAGCATTCGTTAATTTTTATTCAACCTTGCTTTGCCGTTGTCCAGCGAAATTTTTTCACCGTTGAGGTGACGAGCCTGTCGCACATCACCCTGACGAATTCGTTCCTCCAGAGTCTGACCAGGTGTTGGGCCTTGGAGAAGTAATTCGGATGGCTCTGCAGCATCCCTGCGACTATTCTAGAGAGATCCCGCATGTTGAAGATGTAGTGGAACTTCGAGGGGGTCGGCGGTAACTCTACGGTGATGTCCTGGAAATGTAGTCACGTTAATTATTTTTTAATAATTATTTAATGCGAATAGTGTACTTTGTAGAGGTCCAGAGTTATTTGTACGAGGTCGGGCGCCACTTCTTGCACCTCTTCGGGAAAGGGCTCCAAATGGCCACTGAGGATACAGGTGTAGATGTATTTCAGGGTCGCTTCGGAAGGGAAGGTGACGTTGTATGTGGAGAACATGGTGACGAATCGAGGATCCACCTCGTTTCTTCCTCCTCCTGCCTTACCCATTGCTGCGAGGTAACCTGGAACCAAAGAGAATATTTGCATAATTCTATTTAATGCGGAAAAAAAAAATTAACGCAGCGTCCACTCACAAATGTCCCTCATTTGCTTCCAATTCAGGGCTTTTCCGCGATCGTAAAACCCGCCTCTCTCGAAGAGTAATTTTAACAAGGCTATGGGCTGTTGGGTTCCGTAAGTGTCGACCAGAGGCATGTTCATGTCGTCTATGAAAATTATTAATTTTTTCCCAGGAGGTGGCCCGTAGATCTCCTTGGTTCGCTTCTCCACGGAAGACTCGATATTCCTCTGGACGTCCATCGAGGTCGTCCTCGAAGAGAAATTTATCAGGAGCTGATTCTGTTTTTAAAAACATATTGTATTAGTTTGGGTATAGTATGAGCGACCGATTAAAGAGTCTTACGAATTTTTCAGGGTTCAAACCCCGAAGAAAGTCGTGGATGACGGCGGTTTTCGAAGTCCCAGTCTCGCCAACCAACAGGACGGGTCTCTTCAAGTCGTTCATCAAAGTGACGAACCAAGTTGTCCTCAGGGTGTCGATCGTCGGTACTAAAATCTCGCTGAAGTTCTTCTCCCGGTCGTGGATGTAGGCTGGTACCAGCGATTTCCAGGGTATCCATATGCGTTTCTCCACGTCCAGCACGTAATCGTAGAGAGAGCGATACGTGATGGGAAGGTACCCTGATGATCGATCATTCTTTCAATTTTTATTCCGACGTAAATACAAGAAATTAAAATTTCCAGCTCACGAGTCGTCGCAGCCTTCTCGGGAGTGTCCTCCACCAACATCAGCCCCGAGGTCTTCTTCATGAACTCGTCGAACGTGGGTCTTGCTTCCGAGACGAGAGTTGCTCCGAAAGAGCAATAGCAAGATTGTATATAGACAGCTTCCAAGAGCTCGTATCTCATTGCTGCCTTTTCTGCCGAATTTCGTCGCTCGTCTTCCCTAGTTGTCTCGTTTAAGTCCGACGCAGGTGGAGCCTCTTCTTCCTGCCGAGCAGGGAGGAGGCCGTCGATCATGTTGCATAATTGCGTTACCTGGAAATTATATCCAGATTGTACATTATGAATTCAAACCGGGGATTGTAAAATCACGCGTAGAAATTATCACCATGTTAAGGTTCGTCTGAGGAATAATCATTTTCAAGGGGACGATCTGCTGCAGGCCCAGCATCCCGTCTAGGATCAGTCTTAAAATCCCGTGCACGTATTTCTCGCAGAGTGCCTTCAGGGTCTCCTGTTCCTGGGGCAATCTCCTGCCGATCCATCGATCCATGTACGGTTGGTACCCCAGATTCTTCGGGTCCACGTAGACCATTCCAGCTCTGGAGACTGTGGCTGGTGACGCGTACTGGAGATCTCCAACCTGGGTAATTTAACAATTAAAAAATTGGACTTGGATTCATCCAGGAGGAGAGATGGACGAATTTTCGGCGTACTTCAAACAGCAGACTGCAGTGGTCCTGCATCTTGATCCTCTCCTGATTGGCCAGGGTGAGGAGCTTATTGTCATCCATCACCGAATTCATGTTCTCGATCCATAGAGCGTCGACATCGCCGTCGAAAAGAATGTACCTTCTTTCGTCTTTTCCGGATTCCAGGGGGCGATTGATCTCCCTGAAGATGTTGCTCAGGAGCCCATCGGTCCAGTCCCGAGTCAAGGGGTCCAGGACACCGTAGAGTTCTATCACCGTGCAGGCCTTTGGGCGTCGTGGAAAATTATTTCATCTCAACTTATAGTCAATAATTCATTTACCTTGTTAATTAATAATTACCTTCGGATTCATGATGTACAATTTCGTAGGTCTGTCCAGGTTCGTCTGAGCCTTGCAGAGGGTCTCGATCACGACGGTCTTCCCACCTCCGGTTGGTCCCACGATCATGGTCGAGTGTCTCGTCATCATCACTTCGTACAATTGAACTACTTTGTCGATCTACATACGAAGTGTCGATTTTCTTCTTCGAATAATTATTATTTAATTTAAAGTCGTTTTTTAAATATGCGTTACCTGGTCGGAGAGGGGAATGTAACTGTCCTGTTTTAGAACATCCTCCACGGCCTTGTTGAAGTCTGGATATCCGACCCTGGGACAGTCCAGTCCTGGAAACAGATCCTTGATGAGTCCCAGGAAGAGGGGCACGTCGTCGAAAATGAATTTCGGTAGATTCATGTCCCTCAGGGCTCTCATCAGGACGACGTTCTCCGGCAAGTCGCCGGAGGTCCTCTTCAGGTGCCCAGCCATGTTGAGGACGGATTTGAGAGCCCTGAGCCCGAAGTCGTAGTGAGTTTGTTTGCTGAGCTGCTCCTCCGCCAATTTGTACAGCACCGTCATTTTCTTGGCAAGTACTTTCGCCGTCAGGAATCCGGCACTGAATAATTTAATCAAGCAGATCATCTCTTTGTCAGGCACTATGCAGACCACGGGTCTGAAGAGGGCCTTGACGGACTCCGGGAGCTCCGTTCGTCCTGCGTATCCTGGGTTCATCGTTATGAAGATCCCCACTTTTGGGTCCAGGACGATGTCCTGATTCTCGAACTGTAATTTTTTTTTTTAATTGGAATCCTGCTATTTTTCGCGAGTTATTTTTTTTTTTCTCGTACCATGAATCTCTTAGCCTTGATCTGCAACGCGGAGCGAATCGTCTGCAACTGCGTCGAGATAACGGAGAGCACCGATATGTCGATTCGATTGAACTCGTCGAAGCATCCCCATGCACCGCATTGGGCAAGACCACCTAAAGTCTTCCCAATTGCAACGTAATCCATGCCCTCGCCGCAATTTGTCACGATGCAGAGCAGACCGAGGGCTTTGGCCAGGTCCTTCGTGGTTTCCGTTTTTCCTGTTCCAGCGGGTCCTAAAGAGGTAATGGAGGGACGGTATCCAGGAGAAATTCATTTTTAAGTCCTTTTTCAGTTTAGTTCTAATTAATTGCCCACCTGCAGGTGCACCACCCAACTGCATCGAAAGTGCTTGAGTGATCGTCAAGTAGATCCTGTCGGTCAATGGCGTCACGACGAGTCTTCCGTTCAACCCCATGTATTCGTACCCGTACTCGAATGCACCAGTGCACTGGTGCATCCAGACATTATCCAAATCGTGCACCCAGTAGAACCTGTTAAAAAAGGATTTATGAAATTCCCGATAATCGGGGATTTTTAGGGAGCTCGAGACAGGTTTTCCACCTTAATTGACTTTCCCACTCGAATTCTATGGCGTCCATGATGCTGTCCCTGACGAAGCAGTCCACTATGTCTCTGATGTGCACGTCGATGGTTAACAGAGTGTCTATTTTTTTCCGGTCATTGTTGGTCAGGGTATCGCCACCCATCAGTGTCACCAACTCGTCCAGTCGCTTGTTTAGCTCTTGCAAATACTGCGGAGGGAGAAAAGGATCCAGCTTCAAGGATTTACAAATTAACTTGGAAAGGAACTCGCACCTCTTTCATCGCTCGTTTCTCGCCTTTGGCTATCTTGTCGAATACGTTTTCCGTTTCGGCAGTCCACCAGATCTGGTTCGCCGCGAGGATCATCATCCCCTGGAAATCCAGGATCCACTCGGATCTGGGTCTTCTGACCTGAGGAAGAGAAATATTTTCACGTCAAAATGTATATGTTTTTTAATTTTTTTTTTTTCGTTGTCAGTAATTCGTACCTTGCCGTAATCGTGGACGGCCTTCTTGGTGAGGTACCTGTTGGACCTCTTCATCTCCGCCAGAGCGAGGACCATCCACTCCTCAATTTTTCCCTCGGCTATTACGGCGTCCCTAAACTCCATGATCTCCCCTTCCGTCGAGATCAAAGCACTGGCCACGGTGCGGTCCTGATTGTCCGGACCGAGTCTGAATCTGTTGAGGTTGTCGAACATCTTGCCGATGTGCTCCTGGATCGCCGAGGGCTCGCTGCTTCCCAGGATCCCCAGCAGCTCCTCGTCGCTGAGGAAGTTGAACCGTGGGAACACCGCTCGCTTGCTGCTCAGATATTCCGTAAGCGATTTCTGACACTTCTCCAACCCGGCACTCAGCAACTCGAACTCCTCTTTTCTACCTTAAGGGAGAGAACAATGTCATATGTAATGATTTATTCCAATAATCCCGATGATCTTCGGGTACCTGCAATCATGCAACACTCCAAGACGTTCAGCCTCTTCGCAGTGTCCAGCATCACCTTGCGGAACGTCTTGTCGATCTCGTCGAATTTTTTCGCCTCTTCGGGGAGCTGCATCCTGATGTCGCCCCCCACGAAGATCCCCTCGAGGTAGAGCCATTTTCTCTGCAGGTCCATCCAAGCCTCCACGACCTCGGAAATGGTCTGCATGGCTTTTTCCCATTTTTGCACTCTGCCCAGAAATGGACCGATGAACTGGGAGGCTGACATGCTCTGCAAGTTCATCATGTTGTCCTCCAGGACCTGATTTAATTCGTCCACTGGTCCCAGGATGTAGCCTCGGTCTTCGGTTCCTACATTTTCACGCGGATCCGGATTTATTTAAGAAACATTTCAAGTTCACCACTCACCTTTGAAATGTTTCGCCACCGTGAACTCTATCGTCTTCCAGACTTCTTCTACTTCCTTGACTCCCTTCTCGATACTCAGCTCTTTTATCGCGTTTGTTACAATGCCTTGGGCGATGTCTCGGTACCTCGCCAAATCCATGGCGAACATGTTCTCCAGGGTGAACCTTTCGATCGGTGAATAGTCTCGGTTACATGGATTCATAAATTATTTCATTGTTTCATTCAAAGTATTTCACGGCTACGGGAATATCTATTTATAAATAGCTCACCCCTCTATGACACTCCTTGCCTGCATTTTAAGTAGCATTAATGTACCACCCACTGAGTCTTATCAAACATTCGTAAATAATCGAAAAGTTCAATAGTCTTTCGCGAAATGTTGCTGAAAAAAATATCGGAGGTGTCAGAGAGTCGATGACGTTGGTTTATCATTCGTCGAAGGGTCATCGAATCCCTGAGGCGAAATATTTTCTAGTCTCTAACTAAATTGTTAATTTTACTTAACTACACATTTTATAGCGCAGGCATACTGTTACGAATATGTTATATCTAGTCTTAATGTATAGAAATTGATAACGCGGAATTAAGACGAAAGCAGAGTTAAATGGTACATTCCAAGTCTCTAGAGAATTTCAATTTTGTAAATTGAAAATTTGGTGGTCCCGGGAATTTTTTAAAAGTCACTGATAGTCAATTATCCCCCAACCTGTCAGGGGTCATGTCAAATCGTTTCCCAGTTCTGTCCATCAGTTCCAGCCAATGGCGTTCTCTCATGGCTTCGTTCTTCAACTCGACAAAGAGGGGTACGGAGTCTCTGAAAGCCTTCATCGTCGCTTCCAAAGCCTTGCCGACGTTTAATTGCCGGTACGCCCTGGGGAGCTTCCGGAACTCCTTCAAGAACTGCTCCATTCCGTCGATCAGCTGTTGGGGGTTCAGGTTCACCCAAAGAGTCTTCGCCCACACGTCGCGAGCGGTTTTTTGGGTTTTGTATAATTTGTACAGAGCTTCCATGCCCTCGTAATTTTTTTTCACTTTCAGGAAGGACGAGTAGTCGGTTGGTACCAGGTCGAAGAGGACCTCTGCGTTCACCAGGTCCACTCGCTTCGCGTCCAGGTCTTGGATCAGGTCGAAGTACTCCTGAAAAGTTGAACAATTGTGTATGAGAATAATTTCAACTAATTATTGGAGAACTTGGGTTTCGGAGTCACAGCTCACGTCCATTTTTCTCGTCCCCAGGTCCAGGTCGTTGCCGACACTTCCTGGGCCGTTTCTCTCGAAGTCCTCGGCAAACTCTGCGAGTTCTCGGATGAAATCGAGGATTTGCTCCTTGGTCATCTCGCAGAATCGGTCCTTTGTACTTTCGAGGGAGGTGGCTCTGTAGAGAGCGCCCAGGTACAAGGACTCCCAGTCGTGCTGCATCCTGTAAGCCAGCTTTTCGTCCTCCT
The DNA here is from genome assembly GCF_000612105.2 of Orussus abietinus. Taxonomy (NCBI): domain Eukaryota; kingdom Metazoa; phylum Arthropoda; class Insecta; order Hymenoptera; family Orussidae; genus Orussus; species Orussus abietinus. The sequence goes on from NW_019396014.1 coordinate 2,776,448, forward strand.
CGGAAAATTCCACCTCGTGGATGTCCAAGGTTCTGAACGTCTCCTGAATCAACGGGATCATTCCCAGAAAGGAAGTATAACGATATAAAAAATAATAAGCAGGGGTCGCACCTGGTACAAGGAATATTGGACCTCCGCCTGGATGGCCATTTTCTTTATGTCGGCGATTGTCTGCATGACGATCTTAAAGCGGTCCAGCCCACTGATGACAAGTTCTATCTCTCCCCTGAATTTTTCTATCTTACTCTTCAAGTCGTACATGGAATCCAGAGTGCTGTCCAGGAGGTAGTTCCCCAGGACTTGCTTCCACTCCCTGGCGTGGTCCTTTATCCCTGAGAGTAGGGGCTCAAGATTTATCCTGTAATTATTTTTGCATGTATAATTGTTATCCTTATATGCATGTATAATTATTTTATATAATACTCTTCCACTCACCGGATGCTGTTGATGTCGAAGTACGGAGTCATCTCCTCGATCTCTTCGATGATCGCCCCGTAGAAGGACAACTTCTCTTCGTACTGCTTTAGGGTCGGATTTGTAGAGGCGAATTTCTCGCAGGTCTGCAGCTTGTCGAAGTGCCACAGGTTGGAGTACTTCTTCCACCTGAGCAGGTATTTCCAACACTCGAAGGCCAATCTGTGCGCCGTGTCTTGGACCATTATTATCAGGTCGTTCACCAGCTGATCACGAAGAGTAATAAATTTTTACTAATTTCTAACAATTTCTGGGGGATCTTCTCAGGTACCTGAACGCTCATCACGTCCTCGAAGAAGCTGAACGTCACGAAGTCGTCGACCTGGCCAACTTTCTGCGGTTGACATTCGCGACAAGCTTTGTACATCCATCTTGGGAAGACCTTCAGCCTCTCCAGCAGGTCCTTTACATCGTGGAGGATGATCGTGTAGATCTCGGCAGCGGAGGGTCGAAGGACCACCTCGGAAGACACCAGGACCACGTCCACGTAGAACATCGCCTTGTTCCCGAGAAGTAGCTTGTTGAGCACTTCAAGGTTCCTCACGATGCACCTGAGGGATTTTCAGAGTTTCAACATTTACCTTTAATTATGGACCTTGCACCCAAACTCACGTTATGAAGGCCGTGAAAATCTTGTGCTCGTATCTTTCGTAGAAAAGCTGCATGGCGTCGCTTCGACCCGAAGAGGTCCCCTCCACCAGACTCTCGAGCTTGATCATCATCGGGCTGGCCGATTGATAGGCCTTCAGCATCGCGCAGATCAGCTCCGTCCTCTTCGTCTCCACATCCAGGAAGAACTCCTTGAGGAACGGAGAGGATTCACGGTGAATTTTTCGGCATCTCGATTATTTCAACCCTGATGAGGTTCCTAACGACCTACCTTGCATCCTAGGACCTGGAAATCCGGACCGTCCGGGTCGACGGAACCGGCGATGAGGTTGTAGCTCTCGATATCTGACTCGATTCTACGATCAAGGTCTCCTTTCATCTGGTTCACTTGTGCGACGATGGACGTGAGGCTCTTCAATAATTTCCCACAGGCTTTGGCGTAGTCGGTGATGCCCAGCGAGTACCAGTTGAACCTGGTCAGTCCGGGCTGAATATGCATCTCGATGTTCTGCAGGGTCCTCTTCAGGAGCGATATCTGAAAGCAAGGAATATTCCTTATCAGAATTCCCTTACTCAGAGTTCACGATTTCTTGACAATTTACGTCAGCACGGTCCAGCTTGTCGACGATCTCGTTGTACTGCTTGATTATCTTCTCGGCGTTCTCCATGTCTTCCTGAAGACGGTCTTTCTGGATCCCCACGTCTCTCGCAATTTTCGGCAGCTCGAATCCGAGCTGCTCCAGCAGCTCCGCCTGGAGATAATTTATTCCTCCAGTTTTTTTTTTATCATGGATTTTGGTTTTTACAGATTCTACCTCGCGGATGATCTCGAAGACGTCGATGTTGAAGTTCACCTCGAACTTCAGCTGCCGTTCCGCAAGGATGACACCGTGCATGTTGTCTCTCCAGAAGAAGGCAGAGGTGGTCCCTTGCAATCTATCGCTGGAAACTGTCGAAGCTCTGTAGTCTCCACCGGGTCCCATTTTTTTAAGCGACTTCCGCTCCGATTTGAACATCGAGTTGGGGGCCAAGGTGATCGCCCTCGAACTCTGCGCCCCGGAACCGGAAGTGTCCGTTCGACGAGTTGAAGAAGCTGAAGAAGAGTTCCATACTTACTCTTTCTAGGATAATCCCTTAATTAAATATCTAGAGGATAAGTAAAAAATACCCGTGCTTTGCTTCGAGGCCAGATTATCTCGATTTTGCAAGGAGCCCAATGGCGTCGTCTGGTAAAGGTCGTGCAGCAAAGGATTTTGGAATTCCTTGCTCCGAGCCCGTTTGATCTGAAGAGTCAGGGGATGCACCTTGGATTCCTGAATCCTCTGGGCCTCCTCGACTGCGATTAAACGCGGAATAATTGATCACTTCTCTCAAGAAGCGTATTAAATATTCCTCACCTTTCTCCCTGTCGTAGTAGACCACCTTCAGGACGTTCCTCTTCATGGCGCTCGGCAGGGTGTTCTGAGCCTTCTCCACCCAGGCGGAGAATTTCGAGTCCTCGAACGACTTCATCTGTTTCGCGATCGCGAAGTACTGGCTAAAAGCCAGGAGCTTCAAGTCGCTGTTCTTCAGCTCCTCGACCTGCTGGAACATCAGCACCGGTCCTTTCAACCTGTGGAAGAGCTGCCTTTCCCAGTAAATCGCGCCCGCTAGGGGTGGGTGGTACACCAAAAGGGGTGGATTTCTCTTGCCTGGAGTAATTAATTTCAGTAATTAATCATGAAAACCATTTTTCGAGCCACCGCCATTTTTTTTTCTTATTCGGATACCTCTGTTGAAGATGTTCTCCACGAGCGTGATCTCTTTACTGAATTGCTGCATGATCACGTCGAACTTCCTCAGCAGCAATTGTTGGATCGCCTCCCTGGTTTTTATGTTTTTAAATTTCAGCAACATTTCCAAGGCATCCGTTGCTCGGATCAAGACTCGAAAGCACTCGTCGATGAAAAACTGGGCCTGATTTTCCAGATACGTCACTTCGGTGTAAAACGAGCTCATTGTTGCATCCCAGTTCTCCTTGTTGAATTCCGTGAAGACGTCGAAATCCGCGTCCTGGATCGGCAGGACCAAAGTATCGACGCGTTTCACGATCGCGTCGATCTGGGCCGGGTCGTCGATGATGGATTTCAACTCTGCCCCGAAGATGTTGTAGAAATCCTCCAGGACGCTCGCTATCTTATTTAAATCCTTGCACACCCCTGCTATGTACTCCGTTTCCTTGAAGAGACGACGCTGATCGAACTCCCAGCGAGTTCCCTTCCCTGAGATTTCGATATTCTGCCTGGTGGTCAAGTAGCTCAGCTTCCAGTTCTTCATCATCCTGTGAGCATCCTCGGTCATCTGCAGGACGTCGTCCAAAGGATTCCTGGGTATGCAAAAATATTCCCAATGCGGTGACAAAATTATATTTGCATGAAATATTATATATATAATCTGGGATTATTTTTAATTGATGCTTTAAAATCATTTTTCGCTGTACTTGAAGAGATCGTTCACGGCGAGATTTCTCATGACGTTCTGGCAGAGCTGCCAGGAAATCCTCTCGAAGAGGGGGACCATTTTCTCCTCTACGCAGTAGTATTTTGAGAGCACCCAGATCATTCTGATTCCCTCGATGAGAGTCGGTATCGAGTCCGCGATCGTCTTGAAGGAGTCCGATTCGGTGATCATCTGGGAGAGGATCAATGAAATTTAATTTCCTGGCTGAGAGAGATTAATATTTATTAATTTTTTCACTACCTTGAAATAGCGGACGACCGTCTGCAGGAACTTGTTGTTGTCTCTTGCCTCGGCGTAGAATCTCCACAACTCTACTCGGAAATTGTCAAAAGCAAAGGCAACCGGAGACTGTGCTTGGTCCAGCAAGGATAGGATCCTGGGGATTGGGTCGGTTTTTAATTGTTCCACCAACAATGACAAGCCTGTCTCCTTTTCGTGCCAATAATGGAATTCCGCCATCGGACCCTTTCCCTGCGGCACTTTGTTCGAGTACGACTCTAGAACCTGAAGAATCGAATTTATTGTATCCCTAAGTATACTTTTCTATGGAATTTTTATCTCTGTTATCATCTACTTTATGGATATGTTTTCCCCAGGACGTGACGACGTCTTCCAGTTGCTGCATTATCTCGAAGTTGGCGATAAACATTTCGTTCGTCATTTTCGGGTCTGCCAATTCCGGCATTTTCGGCAGCGTTAATAATGTGTCGCCCTCGACGTGTTCCAACGTCCTGGTGGGAGGATAATGTGTGGTAAATATTTAAAAATGATAAATTTAAAGAGCGACGAGGAGGTCCTACCATTCTACCGTCGTTGTCAAGTTAGCAAGAAGATCCAATAGATCCCTCTTCGTCGGCTCCATTTCTTCCTCCTCTTCCTTGGCCTTCTTCGTGTCAGTCATCGACTCTGATTTCGTCGACTTGTCCTCGTCTATCGCTTCGCTCTTTTTGCTAAACTGCTCTCTAGAAGTCGCGGATTTGTCCTGCCTCGATTTCGCAACATCGCTCGCGGTCATGTACTCTTCGGATATCTGAGATGCTCTTACGGAATGCCTCCTGTAGTCGGAAGGCTTCATGAACGCGGTCACCTGTTCAAATTCCGCTAATAAATAAATTATTGTAATACATAAATTAATTTTTTTAAGGAATTTTCTGGTGACCTGAGTGCTCGTCAGGCTACTCTTTCCCGAGTTGGACTTTTGTCTGTCCATTTTGTCTTCTTCTTGCTGCTGGACCGCAGATAATCCCCGGAATTGTTTCTCCACCAATGGCTTGAACACCTAGATATTTCGATTTCTTTTTTAATAAAGACCTTAGACGTCTCGGCGAGGTCTTAAATATTTTTAGTAAGGGAGGACTCACCCCTGTTAGCATTTTGTGAAAAGACGATAGGAACTTCCCATTCAACGAGCCCACTATTAAATAATCGACGATGTCTGCGTTGCACTCTTCGTAGGTCTCGTAAGGAGGGACGCCATTTTCGTTCGTCCTCAGGAAATAAATGAGATTCACTCCCTGAAGCTCAGGATCATTCGCGTCGATTTTCCCACAGAACATGTGAAGCACCGGGATACGCAGGACCTTTTCCACCATTTTCTGCGTGGTCGGGAAATTGTTTAAAAAATTGTTCAATGCTCGTTTATGGTGGTTTACCTTCTTCAAGATGTACTTGCCCTCTTCCCCCGCTGGCGGCACGAAGGAGTTCACTGAAATTTAATCTGGAGTTAATGCAAGGAATTGAGGGAAGATAAGTCGGGAAAAATTTTACGTATTACGCGAAGCGGCGCTTTTGGATTGACTTTTCGATTTTTCTGCCGCCTCTTTTTCCCCGGAAACGCTTTCTGCGCTGTCTTGGGTCTTCGATCCCGTTGTTACGGACTCCTGGGTAGACGTCCTTTGGTCCGAAAGGATCGTCATCGTGGAAGCCAAGCCTTCGGTACCGGTGCTCATGCTGCTCACGTCTTTCTCAAAATTGTCCCCCTTTTCTGGCTTAGACTTCCCTTTTTTCAGTTTTTTCGGTTTCTGGACCTTTTTCTCCTCCACCTTTTCCACCTTTCCTATCGAGGTGAACGTGATGATCAAAATTCGATAAAAAATCGGGCTGGATAAAATTCGACAAAGTCGGAGAGAAATTGAGCAGATGGATTGCAGTAATTTTGTTCTCTCGCAAAATGGAAAAGCGTGTGTGCAGATCGTGTTGGAATGTGCATTTCGATTTTTAGGAATTATCTTTTTTACCAGGCGCGCTGTTTGTCAACCTCGGCCGGCCCTTTGATGTGAGTGCCGCCAATTTTGCAAATTTTGCAAAATGGCTGACCGCTTAACCCCCCGAAAACACCACTCGGTTAGTTCGTTGGTAAATTTGTAACGCAATGAATAAGTATTAATTTATTTGACGCTTTGGAAATTTTTCTTAGGGGGCAATGATGTTTACCTGCTGTCGTGATTGAAAAACATTATTTATTAATTTTCATGACTGCCAATCAAACGTGTGGCTTTTATTTTATTTTTTTTTATTTTGGTGACTTACTCTCTTCCCAAACGTCGATTTCCTCTTGAACCACCTGACTTTCGTAAGTTTTGTAAAAAAATACTTGTTTCCTCTCCAGGTCCATGATACCATACGTGTCAAGGACCAAAAAGTTTAGTAACTTGTCCTCATAGTATCGATTATTCGCCTACACGAATTACAACTGTTTAACTATTTAAATAAGGAATTTTATACCGATTATAAAATTTGTCCGTCTAAATTATACTTACATTTATGAGCTCATCGAACAGTGCATTGTGCTCGTGAAGTCCGAGACATTTTAACGCTTTATCTCGAATCCAGATTACCCTGGAATAAAAAATTTAATCGAAGTAAAGTTAAAAAATTACCGAAGAGGTATATCAATTTTAATTTGTCCGATTAAATACCGATAATCGATCGTGCTGGATTCTGTCAGCGAAACGTCACTGATAGGTTGTGGAAATTCGTCTTCGTAATTTTCCTCCTCTTCGTGGATGTTCATCTCGGATTCCGGATCACTCATTTTGCAAAGTTTATTTATTCTTTGGTCAATTATTTATCCCCTAATTGGACTTAATAGATAAATCCTTCAAGAATTCTACACGTCTAGAGCATCACTTTGGATGACTCCATTTTGACAGCAACGTGTCACTGAGAAAAATGACAATGATCATATCAACGAATATCAACGTTAAATGTCATCGGACGTCATGTCATTATAACACTTTCTGCACTTCTGACTTTTCAAGTAAGCAACATTGACAACTCAGGGTAAAATGTAAACGTCTCCATAGCAACGCTCTGGTCGTCATGGAGAATGCACAACATACTCAACGCCCCCAAAAATATTGAAAAGTATTGAATTGTGATACTTCGGAGAGGAAATTAAGTATGGGAAAGGAAAATAATGCTAAAAGGCCAATCAGTCTCTTTTGTAAAAATATATTTGTATCATTGGTTACATGGTGCACGAAATAATCAAGGTACACGATTATTGATCTTCGGGACACTCGACATACATTCTTCACGCTGAACTCCTCTTCAGGTTCCTCTTCAAAACCCCAGAAAAATAGGATTCGATACGATAAGCTACGCTTGAGTTTGTCAAAAGTCGTACGTATTTTTATAAAAAGGAAACACCACTAATAATACATAATTACTCTAAATGTGCGACTTTTGGAAAACTGGAACGCAGCTCAGGCTCACTTCTCACATTTCTGAATTCTCAAATTTTAAGACAAACTAAGTATCGAGTTTGGCGTTTCGATCGACGTTTTTGGAATTTTCTTGGAGGCCAGAATTGTTTCTGGAGGCGTCTGGAGAGTTGTGGAAGGAAAATGGACTCTGAAGAGCGCGTCCTTCGACGGATACCAGACCACGGACCACAGCATCTGCGAATGCCTTCCGATCTTCTTCGGTGTCGAAAGAGAATCCCAAGGAAGGAACGAATTCCGTTTCCACGATGACCTTTTCCACGGGTTTTTCTTTCGCTTTGATATCCGCATTTTTATTTTCACTTTGATTCGGCCCTGGAAAAAATGGCGGCGTCCTTTCGTCGAAACTCAGCTCGCTATTCTCCCCCAAAGAGTCGTTCACCGGCAATCCTGTTCTGAAATCGAAGGCTCTCCTCTGTGCCGGCAATTCGAAACTCGAAATCCCGTCGAAGGAATCTGTCTCATGCTCGTACAAAGGTTCACCCAATGTTTTACTCAGACTTTCCAAAATTTGATCCCTCGACGGTCTCGACACTTTGACCGGTGATTCAAGATGTCGGACCAGCGGGCTCTCGAAAATTTTCTCTCTATTCCTCGCATTTGTAGGTTTTATCACTACTTCCGGGCTGGTGAGATTGGTCGATTTTATTTCCGGTTTCGGGGTGAATTCCCGGAATGAAAACGGCCGTGGGAGACGATCGTCCCTTGGCGAATTGAATTTTTCAGGATTTTCTGAATTTTTCGAATTTTTCGGATTTTCGGCATTTTTTGAGTTTTCCGATTTTTCCGAATTTCCTGGGAATCTCTCGTCTCTTTCGAGGGGACTAGGAGTTCCGAAACTCTGGGATGCTGAGCTGTGGAAAGATTCGCTCGGAGGCGGGATGGATTCTTGCTGGATTTTAATATCTGGATTTTCAGATCTGATGATTTCGAAAGACTCAAATTTCGCCGGGCCTACCGAATCCGTGTTCTCGTGCTGCGCTATCAGCTTCCTTATCAAATCACCTGTGGGGTCGAAATCGTCGCCTTGGTTTACCGCAAAAGTCACTTGATAGGGAGAATCGCTCTTGTCGATCGACTCCTCGATCTCTAGAAAACTCCCTGGAAGGGATGATTTTCCGGAAAACTGCGAACTTCCTCCATCTTTTAACGATACATTTTCCGAAGACTCTCCAGCTGAGTCTGGACTCTCTTCTTTCGAGTCTTCTTCCTCCTGGACGAGTTCTGTTTTTTCAGAACCCACAGGACTTCTTCCGGAAACTTTCGACTCGATTTCGGAGTCTTGTGCTTTTGGAGTGTCTTCCGAAATTTTATCGCCACTTTTCGGCGGCTCTAATACCAAATTCGGCCTTGATAAAGAAGACACCGTCGACGTTCCGAAAACAGATTCCTCTTTTCGTACGATTTCAAAATTTAAATCGACCTCTTCCCGCGATTCAGGCCTTGGAGAAATGGGAAGTAGATTCGCGACCGAGAATTTTGAATCGGAGTCGTTTGGCCTGTAGAAATTATTTTCAAAGTTCTCGACGATGGAATTTTCTGTACTGCTCGAGAGCGGTTCGAAATTCGTAAAATTCGAGGATTCGCTTTCTTCCGTCGAAAATTCATTCTCGAGGTTTTCACTCGTGTTTTTCGCAATTTTTGGATCGGGCTCGTCAAGTATTTCGTCGAGATATGGGGGAAAAATAAACCTCGAAGGAACGTCGATTTCGCGGTCGGTGAAATTTTGAACAGCTTCGGCAATTTCTCCAGATTCCGTGGATCGTTCCTCCGTTTCTTTTATCGTTGTATCTGTATTTTTTTCTTCCGCATAAACCGAACCTTCGGTCGTAGGAAATTCATCGAGGAATTTTGAGAGCGTCTCCTGCTGAATTTCCAAAAACTCGTCCACTTTCGGAGGTACCAAGACTTTCGCGATTTTCCACGACTCTTCGTCGCCATCGTTATTTTCAGGGGGATCGAAATTATAATTTGGAGTCGTGATTTCGGAGATGGCTTCTTCGATTTGATCGATGGATCCTCGATGATAAAAAAATGGAGCAAAGCGAGTCGACTCGAAGATCGATTCCGTGGTTGTGAGGAAGTCCGTTGTTTTGGAGTCTCCGAAATTCCCCAAATTTTCGGTCGATCTCTTATCAGGCTCCGAAATTTCTTCGTAATCATCCCGAGACAAGGCACTCTCTTTATCCAAAATCTCTGTCGAAGAATTCCGATCTTCGGCGGAACTTTTCTCATCGATTTTCGGATCAGCCTCCAGAGTGTCGTTATCCAAAAATTCAGAATCGTTATCAATACTCGCAGGGGTCGTGCTAAAATCCCCAAAAATTCCCTCCGTGCTAGAATTTTGTGCACTTTCGGTGGAAATTTCTTCCCCATCGGAGAACCGATTGCTTTCGAAATTTTCACTTCGGCCATCGTGCTTTTGAACAATCGTCGTGGCACTTCCTTGCAGCACATAATCTCGATCGTTTTTCCCATTCGTACGTTCATCGGAATTTTTCCTCCAGTCTTGCCGTTCAAATCTTCGGTCAAATTTCCCTGGGTCCTCAGCCTCCCCTTTTCGAGTCTCTCCGAGCAATTCTTTCTCCTCTTCTCTGGACCTGACGAAACCGACGCTTTCTCTGATCTCCATATCTTCGTTTCCGCCTCCCTCGTTTTCTCCGTAATAATTCGCCCCGTCTTTGCCGTAATTCCGGCCATAATCCGAAAATTGGAAGACCCGATCGCTCTCTCCTCTCCTCGCAGCGAATTGGCCAGGTCCATTAATGCCCGTTTCGCTTTCGTTTCTCCTACTTCTCCGGATTCCACGATCTTGAAAAATCGTCGGAGGTGTGGGAAGGGGTTGGACACTTTTCCTGCGAGTGTACAAATGATCCGAGCCGTCGACAATTTGGTCGAATCTATTGTAAGCAGGTGTAACGGGTCTGTAGGTTGTAGTAGGTACGGTAGGTGAGTAAAACCTCCTCGTGGTGGTGGTGATGGTGGGCACGGTGGGTGCATAAGAAGGCTGGAATTCATTTTTCGACGCCTCCACCCTGCGGTCCTTCGAATTTTGGAACCCTCCTCCACCTCTTGACTTATCGAAGTACCCTCCTCCGTTGCTAACCTGGTGGACGCGAATTAAGGGCGATTTGGGGAAAACGTTCGCCCCGTTCGATTGATTTTCCTCGTAGAATCGATCACTGGGACTATCCAGGTCTCTATAATCCAGGTTTTCCAGTTGTCCCAGATTTTGATCTCGATTTTGGTACCTGGGGTAAAATCTCTCCCCGGTTTCCGTCCTGAGCCCCGAGTAGGGGTCCGCGATCTGCGCAAATCCATGGGCGATCATGTCGTCTATAATGTCTCCTGGGGAGAATCCATTCACGTCGTTCACTCTCAACTTTTCCGTCTTGTGGTTGATTATCCTCCCTTGGCGATGGTTTCCTGGAGTTTCCTCGGCCGATGGATAGGTCACCATGCTGTACGCCATCCGGATGAGCTCGTCGTCGTCGTTCTCGGAAAAGTCTTTCTCGGTGATCGGATAGTATTTCTGGGTGGACGCGCAGTCCACCTTGTTCCACCAGTCGCAGGTTAATAATTTCTGGCTGAACGTGGATCCCACGGGACACAGGAAGGACGACACCACGATCCTGTCGCACACGTGGAAGACTTGGCACCCCACATCCTCGTCGGCGTAGTATCCTGAAAAGTGCAACGAAAGGGATTTAAGTCCCTCGTGTCACTGTATTTTTTTAATATCACCTGAGTAGGTGCGTTAACATGGAAAGCGTCGTCAAACGACACGAACTGTCCCGCTAATTGGGAATTCTGCTCGTCCTAACATAGGGCGTTGCATAACACGCGTGCATGCACATGCACGCAATTCGAGGCGACACGGGATCTCCATTCGTGGACGACCTAACGACGCGGTCTGCACCCGGAAAGTGCATCGTCCTCGGATTGCAAAATACGAGCCCTAACCACGGCAATGAAAATTTATGGTCACTTATTAAAAGCGGCTTCGCATCCCGAGAATTCACATCGGTTGCTTCGATGAAAGTAGAGAAGGAAAGGGGAAAAAAAAAAAAGTGCAGATTGCAGGTTGAAGAAATCCACCGAATTCTTTCCCACGGGAGCCGATTTTCCAGGTTCGAGGAAAGGGATAGATTATCCAGGGGCGATTTAGTCGGACCGGAGGGTTCCCAGGAAAGCATTTAGCCCGGATATGAACGCTCGAGAATCGCATGGGAAGGATAAGTATTGCCGAAGCATGCAGAAAGTGCATCGTAACGCTGATCGGATTCCAGGATGCAATCACGCCTGCCGATGCACCGGGAAAAGTTACGACTTCGCGTTATTATATATGCGCTTTCACGTGCTAACGAAGGCGTGCCCATTTGAACCAGAGATTTGAAGTTTTGCCTGGGGAAAAATCTGGAAAAATGTCCGAGGAATTTCTCGACTTTTTTTCCCCCTTTCTTTTTTAACGCCGCGTTTGGGATCTTAAGGGAAGAGAGGTAAAGCATCGCCTTGGCACGCGAAATCCGAATCGTGACCGAAGTCGGATTGCAAAATCGAATGCAACTTGTCGATACACGACGACGATGAGTTATGGCCTTCTCGGGCATTGCAATATCTCTGTCGATTCTGACAGAAAGCGACATTTACAGATTCCTCCTGGATTTATGGAGATTACTCCGAGATCCTGGTATGAGGTCACGGAATTAAATTTAAAATGTCCCGAGGGGGGCCATTAATCCTGCTAATTCGCCCGTTTCGCTGAAAAGCGACCTTCGGACGAAGGATCTCTCCAAGGAATGAAATCCTGTAAAACCGACGGGATGTGCATCGCGGTGCAATAAAGTGCACGCATCGAAGCGTGTCATTGAAAATTTACGATCCTCTGGTAGTCACGCATTACTTTCAAGCTCCAGACAATGGAACGATACTATTGCATAAACTGGGGATCTACAGAAACACCGAAGATAATAATAAACATTTAAATTACAAATTTAAGAAGAGGAGGCAGCTTGGAAAAAAAATTCTAAATATAGTACGAAGCTCCAGATTCTTGCCTGGATTATTTTTTTGGGGAAAGGGTAAAGCACCCGCGAGTTAATGAGCACTTAATCCAGGGAGTGGAGTAACAGAGAGGAGTGCAGCGAATTTACTTTTGCGATTGCACAACGTCCATCCGCGCCCAGGCTGTATGCCAAGTGGTTCTGCAAAATGTCAAAACGCGGCAAATGCAAAGCCGTGACTTTCCCTTTACAGTTTAACGTCAGTCGGGAATAATTCCTGGAGGAGTGGTCTACCACCGTAATTTCCGAAAATTATCGAAAAGGGAGGACGGACTCGAAAACGAGCGGGGGCTTAAAGGGAGGGCCGATTTTCCCGTAATTTTCGAAGCTAGTCGTCTCGAGATTTACTCTCGGTGCGGTGACCTATTGCGAGAGCAAAGAAAATGTCTTTCATGGTATGAGGTGCCTTGAATGCCGTTACACCAGCCGGCTTAGCCGGCATCCTTGACATCCGTGGTAAAAGGTGACGAAAGAGTGCCTCCGATATCGGAAGAGCCCCAGGGAAAGAATTCGGAGCGGTCGCCACATTTTCTGAGGCCCAAAGAAATCTCGGATACGTGGACTCGCGTGTCGTCGATTATTTCACCTTCTATTTCGTGCCTCGAGTACTCTGCAATTTCTCTGACGTGCGAAACTCTACCGAGACACTTGACGTCTTAATTAGCCCCCGTTACGAAATGGACTCCTCGCGGAGGGAAATTAATACAAAATTTCTGGCCGACCTAAACGTTGCCGTGCCGGTGTCTCGTCTTCGTTACTATGTCCAGGTGTATTTAAAAAATGCTTCCACGTGGAAATCAATTGCAGGGAATTTTTTAACAATTCTTAGAGATTACCTCTAGGTCGATCCTCGCAGGAGAATCTCGTCTGAGGTAGAATCGTGTAAGCTGGGTAGTCTATACCCGGCTCTCCTGGGACGTTCCTCCTGATGTCCGAGAAATCTGGAAAAAAAATTGATAAAGGACGTAGTTATCTATATATAGAAATTAATAATTATTCATTCATTTTGAGAAGTTTACCTGCATGGTCTTTATACAGTCCGTAATAGCCGGAAGTCTCGAAGGGGTCGAAGGGCCCCTCCTCCGAGTCGAAGAATTTCCTGAAGACACGATTTTATCAGTTTCCGTTTTGGTACATTTAAAAGAAACGTTGATAAAATTAATAGTACCTTCCTCTTGTCCCGTCGATCGCTCTTCGTCTTAGGAAACTGATTTCTGACCCTTCGTTCCCAAAACTCGGCTCCGCGCTCCATAACGTCGCTATCAGGCCTATTATCGGATAATGTGAATTAAAAAGTATTTCTTCATTATTTAGACATCAGGAAATCCAGGGAACCCTTGTTAAGTGCACTCCTTTGGTGTACGTTCATCAAACGAGAGGTGCAGTAATTATTCGATAAATTGCTTGTAATCGCCGCCACTTTCTCGATGACTCGAGTCGGTGTTGTCTGGCACTTTGGACAAATTGTCGGGAGGATTGACAGTAGATGGGATCGAGATGTCGTGGCCGTAAAGTAGAAAGTCATCTCCGACGTCCTTCGGCAAAAATTCCGATTCCAACGTTTGATATTTCTTGTCGATTGATCTTTGCGCGTCTAAAGGCCGCCCGAGAAGGTTTCATATTTAGAGATTACATCTGTCAATTCGACCTCCGATGGAGCCACCACCGAGTCGCCATTAATATAAATTATGATAATTTCAAATTACACGAACGAGCAATTTTTTAACGCGTCGATTTATTTTACGAAATTTGATTGAGAACGATTTACCGCGAAGGAGGTCCGACGACCTGATGCCTGCAATTTTCTGCAGTTAATACCTCTCTCCGCACGGTTATTTACGACTTGTTCCGCATCCGTTAATTGCAGGGCAAAGCAACATCGAAAATGATATCGTTTAACGGCAGACCGATCCGCCCGTGAAAGTCCATTACACAATACCAGGGAGTATTCCGGAACACTCGGATCTCCAGGAAGTACTTAGCATATTCGAGGCTGCACGAGATCTCGATTCCGACGATTAATCTACACATCCATCCACCGTCTTCACCGCCGCGAGGTGTACATCTTCAGAGGATTCCTTTCATTCCAGATCGCGGAACATTCCATTCAAAATCGGACATTTTCATTCATGATTACCGACATTACTCCAAACTCGCACTTCCAACATTTTCATCCACGCGTGACGCGTTTTTTCCTATTTTTTCTCGGACCTTTCCAGAGGCCCGATTCGAGCGAAATAATTTACCGACAGAATTCAATGCAAGACGAAGCTCTGACAATGTTTTTGGAGAACGGAAAAAAATTGGAGGAACCGAAAAAAAAAAATTCGGAAGTGGCGCACTTTCGGGGCGCGCGGAGGTCGTTGCAGGACGACACTTACACAACGAGGGGAAAACGGTCCACATAGTGTCGGATGTCCGCGGAGTGTCCGGAACCGTTGGAGAGGACCATCCAGGACCGTCCAGGACGGGCAGTCTTCGGCGCGATTCGGACTCGAGTGTCCCTCGAGGGGTCCTCCTCGGCCTCCTCGGCTCTCCTCCCTGAGTCGCCTCTCCGGAGAGGAGAGAGAGATGGTACCTTTCTTTCCACCTCTCGTCGGCGGTCCCTCGCGATCTCGTAAAAAGATCGCCGAGTCGGCCGATCGACCGGGTGCCGATTCAGCCCGACGTTTCCCCATTCTTTTGTCGAGTCCGCTTTTGAGGACAGCGAAATGTCAAGAAACCCGACGACCGAGAGATCTCTCGTTCGGGAGGAATCCCTCGCTAAAACATAGCCATAAGACCCGAAGAAACGCCGGAAACGTCGGGCCTCTAACAATGACTTAATTTACTTCCTATTTGTATTGTTCGAATCTATCGATAAGAGGAAAATGCAAGTCGTTTAGTACATTCGAGGTCTTTGGCGCGTCTTCAGGGATGCTGCCTGGATCCGGTGGCGCAGCGGAGTCGATGTTTGCGCGTAAATCCGACGCAGCCGGCATTGCGTAACTCCGATGACATTGCCTCAGTTCTGGACGCGTTCCCTCTCGCATGGTCGTCCCATCGAGAGCCGCTTTCGAGTTGCGCAATTGCCCGAGGAGCGAGTTTCAGGGGGAAGAGGAGCGCTCCTTCGTCTTTGTACTTTTTTCCATCCGGGCCCAGCCCTCTCTCGTATTCTCGAATCGCGGAGAGTTATCGAGCCGCATTTCGCCTAGATTAAAATTCGGTACTTTCGGAGTTACGCCACCCAAAGGTATAAATTTTAATCGAGGACTTCCCCCGTGACCTTGGAGCCTCCAAGACTCCCACGACCCTTCGCGCCTTTCTTCGTACCTCTGAAAATAAAAAGGAATCAACTTAAATAATTAATCAAATTAAAGCAGACCGGTGAACCCATCTCGACGAAAGTCGCAGATCATTACCGGTTACTTCTCACCGGAGTCATCAAGCCGGTCCCTCTCCTCCGGTTATGATGCACTCTCGAGACCCGAAACGCGTGGGAATGGAATTCTCTTCCTCCGCGTATTACCCAATATTACGACGAATTAAACGTCGATCTAGAAAATGGGAAAAAAATTGATTGCCGGAGATACCGTCATCCATTCTTCGAACGTCCTTACTTATATGTGATTTATGCGGTAGTTCACGCCTTTACTCGTCCTTTGCCTTCTCTCGTATGCGGTTTATCGGGTGCCTCCATCGGTCACGATATTTACCCGCGAAATGTTGCCCTCCTAGGCATCCTTGAAACACCAGGAGTCCTTTAATGCCACTCGACGTCGTTTTCGCGAGGTAGCGCGTCCCTTTCCCACATTCATGGGAAGGAGTCACGACGCCTTCTCTCCCTGCGGCTTCAAGGCGATTCCTGGCCACCTCCTTTTCCTCCTTTTCCTCCTTTACCTCCTCCACCTCCGGGAGAAGGTTCGAAGGCGGTCAGTAGGTGCACCATGAGTTGGCGCGCGCATAACGTAACAGCTGCATTTACGATCTGCCAAGTCAACCTTTCGCTTCTGCCTTTTAATTATTCCATCGCCTGCGAAAGAGAAGTAAAAAATGAATCATTTCCAACAATTATCATATATCACTCTTAAAAAGAAACGTCACCCAACCACAGAACTATTTCTTTGAATGGTGCCAATGAAATATTCTGTAAATTCAAAGAATAATTATTCACCTCAAATAAACTCGAATAAATCGGACGCCATGTTTATTCGGAGTTATGACAATTTATTTGAGTAAAATAATTATTCGTGGAACGAATAAAATGGCTCTTTGGTTCGATGGATTTTTTTTTCTCTCAGTGCAGGATTTGCAAACAATGGAGGATTTAATATGTCAGGTATTCGAAGATCCTCGTTGAAAGCGATGATAATTAAATTTCAATTTTTCCCTGGGATTTATGTTGAGCGGTGTTGAAAAACGAGGGCTGGAAGAAGGTGGTCTCCTTTCGAAAAAGAAATCCTTACGATTTACCGAGGCATTCGTCTTCCGCTCCAAAGATCGCGATCCTGATCGAATCGATTTCACTCTCGTCGGGCGCCGATTTTATCGGGCATCCTTCATGGTTCTCCGTTTCTGGAACGACGGGTTCCATTAAACCGGAGAATCGATCGGGAAGATCGAGTTCGCCTCGTCGCGGTTTTCGGCTCGAAATCGGTTCTACTCTGAAAAAGAAGGGAAAAAGTCAAGGAATGTAAATATGCTCATTCGCGCTGCAAGGACGATTTCACGGCCCGCTCACTTTACATGATACAGTGAATCCCCCTCGGGTGATTGAAAAAAATCAATATTCAGATTTTATTTCACCCCGTTCCTTTAAATGTCAAATGTGCTGGTTAAAGGTGGACGACTGTTGCGAGGCCGTTAATCAGTTCCCAATTGCAAAAGTCTCGCGTGACTTACCACTCCTGCAAGAGCGACACGGCGTGAACTAATCGATTCCGGTTGTCGAATCGATTTGAATCAATTTGCCAAATGTGTCGGCGAACTCGGGGCTGCTAATGATTCGAGTTCACGTCTCTATATTCTTTACCCGGCATAAGCAGATTTAAAATCCCCGGAATGAGGGTTACCACGTGGTTAGTGACTCGTGGGACGAAAACCATCGCTGCCACACGTCGATAAACTAAATTATTGACGGACAAATGCGCTCTACGGATAAATGAGCTCGGTGCTGAGTCGCTCGACAACGCGGACGGCACCATCTAGGGGGAACTTGGGGAACTGTATAGTGGATTGAATTTTTTTTCCGTCAGGGCGCGTTCTATGTGAACGAGTACTCATCGACCGAGTGATTCGACGGCGACGGCGTCGCGGATCGAAAGTGACCGAGTTGATCTCGTTTGATCGCGCGCGATCGGAAAGTGGCGAGTCGAAACAAGTGAGCGGCGGCGAGTTTTCGGTGGGCTCGTTGCGCGCGGACATGTCATTTCAATCGTCCGCAAGAACGGAAGGAACAAGTGTCGAACATGGCGGCGCGTCCAGGGCGCATAGAGTGATGCAGCGCGTGCAGGCTGATTCTTAATTTCCTCTCTTTGGAGCTGTAGGGCCTCGTCGACGCACACTAGTCGGGCCAAATGACATGGGAATTTGCAGCAGAAGACACTTCCTACTGACGATATGTACCCTACAACTCGTGAGTTGAGAAACCAGATGAGTTCACCTGTAGCTCGCACCTGCTCGCGTCGTTTTTCTCACCCCGCGGTCACGCTCGAAATCGGAACGCGTTACTCATCCCTGAGTCACATTTTCGAATGCTCTAGGCGATTACGCGTCCCGATTAGGCACTTTCTGAACTCTCAAAAAGATTCCTGAAATTTTTTTAAAGGAGCGGAATCTTGCATTAAAGGGGAATTTTAAAGAATTGCATGCTGTCTCTTTTATCACTAATAGGAAACAAAGCTAAACGCCTCATGTATCATGTAATCGATTGTTACCGAATGTATCGTGGTATCGAGTATGTAGACTGAATGAAGGAAGGGAAATTTTGCAAGTTATCGGACGTGGAATATGTAATCGGGTTAGCCTCTGCTCATGGAGCGGCACAAGTGGATCACTTTCCCGGCGCACTGTACGCTGGATTCCACCTAATCTGATGTATGGATCTGAGGGCACTTTTGCACACAATAGATTATTTCCTGTACATGCAACGTATCGTGCTATCCCATTGTGGGTACTTTAACTCGTCTCGGAGGCAGTGATAATTAATGAAGAATTTAGAACACGGAGCAATTGCTGGAAATTGAGCACGCACTAGAGTGTATATATGTTGGAACGATGACAGCAACCTTCGGACATGATTCACCTATCTTATTGTCAATTTCTTGGAGCATGTCGTCATGATCAAAATGTTTTTGTTTACAGATTACTACTATAGAACGCCAAGTATTCGACTTCCTAGGGTTTATGTGGGCGCCGATATTGGTTAACTTTTTCAACATTATTTTCGTTATCCTTGGATTTTTTGGAGCCTTTCAATGTAGACCTAAATACATCATATCGGTTTGTATATCCGTACTTACTCATTTTCTTTACTACTTTCTTAAGTATTTATTCAGGAATTCAATACGTATATATTAATTTGATATAAAAGTGTGTCTTATCAGTAATTTATATTACAGTATTGCACATGGAATACCCTATGGTTGGGTTGGAATATTTTCCTGATATGTTTTTATCTCAATGTAGGGGTATTGGATAAGGTGGGTAATTTTACCGTTGCTTAATACCTATTAGTTATTTTTTTTTTAATATGTATTTTCGATTTAAAGCATTTATTAACATTTTAGAACAGTGACATATTGAATTTGGGTACTGGCAGCTTCTCTTGGTGGCAAGTGAACGGGCCAGGGTGCAAAGCTGTTTACGATGTCACAGAACCAGAACTATTTAGACCTGCGAGGCCTACAAACGTGACGGATTGTGTTCTAGATTACGAAGTAGTAGAGGTATTACATGCGGCAACACAATGTCTTTTAGCAGTGAGTATTCTCATCGTACGTCTACCGCTTAAAAGAGACATGCCAATGAAAAAGTTCACGCTAAACCATGTCTTAGATTATGGCAATCGTGGGTGGCATCTGCCTGAGTCGCGTATTCCTCGAAGAAGATGACAGCTGTAAGTATGAATTTTCCTTGATCGAAATTTTTGTTTACATTGCTTGGTCTCATTTTTTTGAAATATCTCACAGGGTTATTGACCGATCGGTTATAGTTTAGAATCAAAAAAATTATTCTATCTGCTTAGATAGTCGGACACAATTTAAAAAGACGTCCACGAACGAACGCTTGTGGACACAGATAAGTAGAAGCAAGTGATTTGACTCGTTACGTCAGTGACAGCCAGTTCTTTGTATTACAGTCATTGCATAAAATCCTGCCCTCTTAACTGGAAGTCTGTATCGAAGGATGTGGTCACTGATTAGGTTTTTACCGTTCTATCAACTAACGCTTTCCTTCATCGACTCACAGCTTTCGGGTATTCTGATAAGATAAAGGGGGCAAGTCACGGCAGTCTAAATCTCTCCCATTCTAGAAATCAAGCAGATAAAACGAGAACGTATACATTCGCTGCATACTCTGACAGAAAATAACTCTTTAAAGACAATTATCATTAACAATTAACTACTCGTTGAACATTCAGACTCTGCTCTGAGACCTTAAATTGCTTCGACAAGGAAAGAGTGCTTACGGTAACGATGGATAGAGAATAATATAAATAACACTCACATTATCACTGCTGTTTGGTCTATGCTGTACTTAAGGCTAGACTCCTATTAAAAATAAAAGTAGTAAATTAAAGAAATTAGCCAGTAATTCCGCTATCCATCGGTAACGAGCCATTGAGCATCCGCTTACGTATTTTGCGTTGTCACTTGAAAAAAGGGTTGTCGGTTGCAGTCGATTTCATTGGTGGATTTGATCCCCCATTTTGGTAAGTGCCGACGCATCCAGTATATCGCCTGCACGCTCTCGTCTTTTCATTTCGGAATGTGTGAATGGGTTACGAGTCGAGACGTAGTGGACATAGAGAAGAAAAAAAAAAACAGTAAAAAAGACCGCCACGTATTGCAACTCTACGAGGCATAGCAGTAGTGTGAGTTTCCAGCATCCAACGCAAGTCTGCATTTTTCTTTCGATTATCTCTTGGCATATATTTTATTCTTATCAGCTGTAGTATTAGGCTTGGAGCCGAAACTCTCTGTTCACATGTTCGATCGTAGAGAACCTTGAACCAGTAAGTTAAGGCTTGGACGATGCGTAGTCGCTCTTCGTATCCCCGGCCTATGAATGGAGTTTTAACGAAACGGACTCTGGGTGACATTTCAGTTGACTTTGTCGGAGGTGGTGACTTTGGGCTGGCAGGCCACACACCGTTGCATCCTATGTACGTTAGCTACTCGGCTCTTCCGCCACCTGCCTATCCCCAGAAAAGTTCCGACCAAAGCTATCCCACGGGCACCGCTAGCTCGCAACGATTGGTATACCGCGAAACGACCATCCCGAGGCATCCCGGTGAAAAGTCCTTTGACAACCTGGCCCGCGCCAGGACTAGACAAGACACCGGGAAAAGTAACAGGAGCAACCTCTCGGGCCGCAGCGTGGAGAACGCCCGGCTTAACGCCGAGTGCAGTAACGATTATTCTAACCCTTTGGACCATTTGCAGAGACCGGTGTCTCCGTACGAGGAGTACGACTCCCTGGACAGCAACGGCAGGTTCATCTGCCAGAGGAACAGGCTCTACCGACCGCAGTCCTCCAAGCTCAGTCCAGTCGTAGCACCCAAGGCGAAGCCTCGACCGGTCCCCGGTAAACCCACGGGGAGCGTCCACAAGCCCAGGGTCTTTACCGACCACGTTAGGGACCAGCCGTTGAGGTCCTTTTACTCGGACCCGAAATTGGCGATCGACCAGGAGCAGACCCTGGGACGGGAGAGGAGCGTCAGGTCCAAAAGAGACAGCAGACCGCTCTCCATGTACACCAATAATGTCTGAACTGGCGTCTCGCCTAAAGATGCCGATTCATTGGCGTCGAACGGGTGCTGGAACTTGGAAAATCCTCCCCAGACTTCAGGGATTTCAATGTTCGAACGGACGCGATGACGGGCTTTGGCGAATTCGCGTGATTAGGTGATTAAGAATCGTTCGTTTCAGCGTCTGGTTGGCGCCAATGAAAAGGTACCTTGAAGAGGGGCGGAGGGTCTGTGGACGATGGAATCGCCTCGAAGGGTCGTTGGGAATCTTTGACCATGGAGTATGTTACGCCTTTTCGGGTACATCTCGCATCGACGGGTGACCCTGGCTTGGAGGACTGACGGTCGGTTCTTTTTCTTTTTTTTTTATTATTATTTCTGTTCTTTTATTTTCTATTTGGTAGATGATAAAAGACTTTTTATCAAGGCTGCAGGAACTTAGACTTAGACCCGAACTGCTGGAGAGAGAAGGTAGAAGCTGAAAAGAGACGTTTATCGTAGACTTATGCCGGGCGACGTTCACTCGGCACGAACACCTTGAAGAGGGTGTTTAGACAATCGGTCCGACTTTTGTCGGCAAGGAGAGCGCTCGTGCAACGAATTAGAGTCTTGACAAGGATTTTTCACCGGCGCGGCGTGGTACCTCTTCTGCACGGACTAGAATACGAGTACGTGCAAATAGGTATCCCGAAAGCAGGGTATGTCGAGCCGAGGATTTTCTAAAAGGGAACTGCGGCGTTTGTTTAAACGATCAGCGAATCGTATCCGGTGGTAATCTTTTCGGTGCGGTTTATCGATACCCTCGTCGACGGTGCACATACCCTGCCCGAAGGTGTTCTAACGTTAATCGATCAATTGGAATTTATTTTTCTACCGCCCTGTACTAGACTAATCGGATTTTCCTATACTTGCCAAATAGTTAGGGTACTTGTTAACGTAGCTAGTTGCGGGTGCCTTATCCCCGATTAACCCGGATCGGCATTTTATGCGAGTTAATCGTTTACAATTTACCGCCTGACCCCCGGTGTCTGTGACAATCGATTTTGTGCAATGTTATCGCGCCCTTTTTTTTTTTATATCAATTAGGGTACCGAGAGATAACGCGAACGATGCGCTCGTTTCCGCACCTTCGACCGGTCGCGTACCCTGACTCGCCTTTGGCTTGACTTTTCTTTACTTCCCTTTTGTTTTATTTTTCTTTTTCGCTAGTTTTCTTTCCATTGCACCCGTTGCTCCCTGGAATGCGCGCTTTTTATATTGTACTAATATACGTACGATGCATACACTGTGATATGTAGAACCGTCGTTGGTGACCGGCCGTGGCCGAATCGCCGTCACCTCGGCGCAATCTCGGAACCGCGGTTCGGTCTAGCTGATAAGAGTACTGCAATTGTAATTATACATTATACTTGCTGCACTTAAAGGTGCACTTTGCACGGCCGAGTCGTCGAGTACGACTGTTGGTCCCCGCGGTGCAAAGTAATCGATGGATCCGAATTTTAATCGATATCGCAAGTACGCTCTTCGTCGGTGTCGTTGACTGTAAAATGACGTTTTCATTTTTCCTTTTTTTTCTCTCTCTCTCTCTCCCCCTCAATTTCGAGATATGCAGCACTTCTACGCTGTCCTTCTCGTCGCAAAGAGACTCAAGCATCACAATTTCGCAAGTAACGAATTCGTCTTACCGGTCCTTATTGTTAATTAATAATAGTAATCACGGATTGCATTTAGCGATTGAGAGTGCGGTCTGTTATCGGTGCTACGGAAGGGATCTTCAATCGATTAGGAACTCGTCTGGTAGTGCATGGTAGTCACGGATTTTCGTTCTTTGCCTCCTCCCCCTTTTTTTTATTTTATTTCTCAATATTCGAGTAGATTATCTATGATTTAGGCAATCGCATCGACTTGATGCGTAGACGAGAAAAATGAAATCGCCAGGGGACCGAAAGCGGCGGCCCCTGTCGCTTCGAGAGACTAAAGTCGGACTTTTTAATGTTAACTTTACGTATTTAATTTATTGTCCCTCCGCGGAGGATCTTTAAGTTTTTTTTCCTTCTTTCTTTACTTTTATAGCATTCCACTCGTTGACCATGGATTTACTTTTCTTTTTATTTTTTCATGATATCGATTAGAGATTCGTCGCTTTTTCTGAAATGGCGCCGTGTCGGATCCGTTTGATACGATTTGTCTGGAGGTTGTATGTTAGATTTCATTTCGCAAGGATTTAATTCGCCGTTGTCGATGATTTATAGAGATGTTCCGTCGCTTGTTGCGTCATTTCAGAAATGATTAATTAGTATTTAGTGTCGTGTAGTACGGCTAGCTTCGTTAGTAGTCTAGACGGTACCGTATTTTCTTTATGTATGTAGAGATTGGCTTTATGTGGGTGCGACTACTGTGTTACACATTTTGGTGCATCCAGTGGTTAACAATAAACGTGCAATGCAGAACACACTATTGCTTGCTTTATTTGATTTATTAACCCCTTCACTTATTTCTGTCTCTTCTCCTCGTCTAACATGGTTCTACGCTTTGGTCTCTGGTGGACTCTCGTATCGTAGTCGGCGAATTTATCCGAATTTCCGTAGTGGATTGCTCTTTGTCTCTATTATTTATTCATTTATTTTTATTTTTATCCCGGAGTTTTCGAATCTTTCGGAATTCACCTTCATCCATAGCGTTCGGCCCTGTGCACTTCGCATGAACCGTAGAATCTCACCGAAATATTTTCATCTCCAAATCGAACGAACAAAAGGGAGGAGAGAGAAATCGAAAGCAGCGGAAAGAATTTTTTTTCGCTTTTTTTTATTAAGGAGAATAAACGTACCTCGAAAAGCACGTTTAGAAGGAATCGAGAAGTAAACGAGAAATCCTTAGAATTTTATTAACGAGTTCACTCTAAGTAGATATTAACGATATCGTGGATTAATATTTTATATAAAAGTCCCGAGTGGATTTCGTGTCTTTTAACGCTGTTGGTAATTAACCGAGATGCAAAGAAATGGCCAAGATATTGGCGGAGCAACTAAACGCGCTCGTTGGCCCTTTGGTAATCGATCTTCTGACGTTTTGTAGCAGTACAAACTAAGAAGAGGAAAAAGCAGCCGAGGCCTCTCTACAGCATCGAGTACTCGCAACCGGAGCTGCCGATCCAGGACGAGGGCGTCTCCCCGAAGCCGATGACACCTCGAAGAGTGAAGAGGAGGTCCGTCATCTCCAGAGACGGGACCAGGAGGTCCAGCAGGAGGAGCTCGGTTCGTCAGTCCCGGAGGAAGAATCCCGTAAACCGTATCATGGAACAGCAGGAGAGCCTCTACGCGAATACTCCTCCCAGCAACCTGACTAACCAGAACGTCAGCACCCTGTCGCAGAGTGCCCTGAATTACGACAGGATCGCCGGTACCTGGGACAGAGACAGGAACTCGAATTGGCAGCCCGAGGCCGTCAACATGACGGTGTCGTCGCCTTCCCTGTGGAACCAGGAGCCTAGCTACTGCAATACCAGCAATTTCACCAGCCCCGATCCTCCGAATTGGGAGTCCAGCAACTCCACCAGGAACTTGACCGACAACTGGCAGAACAATGATCTGAGCCCTATGCAATGGCAGGGACAGAGCAATCCTACTTTCCAGCAGACCAGCACTCAGAGTCTCAATGGAGAGGACTTGGATGAATTGTATGGCAATAGACCCGCTAGTGCCAGGTCGAGCTATAGCAATTACCATGGAGTTAGAGCTACTCCTCAGGTTCCCAGCAGAACCGACGTCGTCAGGCAGAGCCAGAGGCAGTTTGTACTCAGTGGACCTCCTGCTTATCAGGATACGGTTATTTGATGGAGAGCTTGGATTTAGATCCTCTCCTTTATATGTTAGGACTGGAGGAGCACCCTGAGGCTGAATGGAAAGGACTTGGAGTCGTTATGTCGCTACGGGAATTATTACCCGGTCAGGGTCGCTCTTCAGGACCTTCTACGCGTCCTGCGATTTGCTCCTCTCTTCAGGGTCCTTCCTTGGAGGATGGAGAATGAAAGTGTCAGGATTTTCTCTTGCGTTAGTTTAGTACGCGGTGTAGAATTTTTGCTCAATTTGTAAGGTAGAAAGGAGTAGAACTTGAGAAAAGAGACGAAGGGGGTCGCTTTATGTGACTTTTTTTTTTCGAGCGCCGCAGAGAGGACTGCTCGTTCTTCAACGTCTCGAGGAGTAGTTTGTTAATTAATTAGCGGTCGAGAGACTCTTCAAGCACTGCTTGACACGTACAAAATTGTACTTACTTTGCCGTTCGCTTTAGACACTGCCAAGACTTTCAATGCGTCACCCTTGCGATCCATGTACGAGTGTAGGTTTCTCTTCGTGTATTTAAGTATGCCTCGAGTAGTGTTTTATGTACGTCGTGAGGAATCAAAAGAGAGCACCGAACCATCTGTAAATATATTTTCGCATCACTTCGCATTATGTATCTCGGACACTTATTCGGGAACCGATGTACAAAGGAGACAATCAACGCCGTTCTTCGAGTACTCGCCGATAGTCGCGAAGACTTTTCTAAATGGGACTTTTCATGTGATAGTTATTACTTATTTTTTCTTTTGCGACGCGATTTACCGCGATTTTTGCGACGAGCCTTTTCAAATCGATGGACCACGATTTTACACGTTGACGTAATCGATAAGCTCGTCTTCCAATTTTGGATTTCATTTATCGAGATGTACTGTCGATTGCTCATTGCGCCGCCCCGATGGGAACAATTAATGATTATCGTACGGTATTTGCACGATTGTTTAAGCGGAGACCTTTTCTCATCCTGTGCGTGATTTAGTTGTCTTAGGGAGATGTACTGTAAATCAATTTAACTATTCATCGGTTACGTTTTTTTTCTCTCTCCACGACTGTTACTAGTTGCTTCGCACTGGCTGAGTTGATTTAAGGACAGTAGGGTAAACTAAAGTAATTTTATGATAATCTCGTCACCGCTTATTTCTCACCGCGGAGGAAGATGGGAATAATGGACTTTGATTTCGTGACCTCTATCATAGAATTATTTCGGTTAAAGGAACGTCGAAATCGTGTTCGTTTTTTAATCACTGCGCCCTAAGAAGCAGGAGAAATAAGAACCAAAGTATTAAGTACGAGTTTACCTAAGCTAGGAATAATCGCGGTAACCAGTGGTACTATAGTTATTTCGTATATTTCAAAGCGAGGACTCTAACAGGATCCAATCGACAGGACCCTCTTTCTTGCAAGGATTTGTTGCAAACGTTTCCGCCCGTTGTTAGGAATAATTGCGTATTTGTTGTTCTGCAATTAGTGTAATCAATCGTTGTCGATAATTTCGCAGGATGCAAAGGACTCGTGGAGACCACCATTGTCGCTTGAAGGACCTTTTTGCGAAATTGCACAAAGATGTTGGTAATTCCTATTTTCATATTTTCCTTTTCTTTTTCTTGCGATGCACAAAGGCGTTCTGCACAAACTCATGTCCTTTGCCTTTTTTTTTTCCTTTTTTAGAGAGAATTAGAGCTTCGCTTTTAAGTGTTGATTTTCCGGAGTCCGCTCTACGTTGAGAGACTTCAATTGACGATTAATCACGTCTTAGTCCTTACTCTTCTGTTGTAAGTGCGAAAGATGGCGATTTCCCACCGTACACCCTTTCGACCTCGTTTATGGAAATTTTCAAGTGCAATACACAATTTCGCGTCGCCAGCAAACTGGCGATTTGTTGCAAGTGTTACGTTACTTTCGGATGCCTGTAGTACTTATCATCGAGCAATAAGACACGGGACAATAAAATTTCATGAGACATTCTAGGAGACTGTATCATAATTTTTCTTATAGTTATAGATAAATTCCTCCGCGTGAAAATGACATTTTCCTGCCGCGTGCGTCTCATGGCAGGACGTTTGAATGTAGGCAAATCTAAAGCGGGAAAATCATTGCCGAAATCGCGCATGTCCTGATTTAGACCATCCCTGTATAGGGCGAGCCCGACCTCGCGTGCAGTAGTTTCTAGTCATCGGGACGCCGAGCGTCGAGGCGACGTCACTGCGTCGTCAGAGAATTGGCAGAACAGTAATTAAAAATTGAAAGAGGTGTCCGATCGGCCGGCTCGATCGAGGAATTTAAAGATATCCCCGTAAATTTCTCCGGAAAAGGATTGAAAAATGTACAAGGAAGTGGGCAGGTACTGCGCGAGAATCTCGAAGACGAAAGTCGGGAAGAACGGTCTCAGGAATTTCTACACCTGCGGACAGGTGAGTCTTCTTATGGCTTATTTTGAAGGATTATGTAAGAAATCATTATCAAGGGAAGGAACGCATTTCTAAGGGAAGTGCATTACTTTTCGACGACTCTGGGGGAATTAATATGAATTTATTTCATTTATTCGCCGAATGTGACAAGACGTCGAACCCGGGAAAATGACGAATTCGGTTCAGCCAGACCACGTGGGCGATGGCAATGGCCGGGTTTGCCGACAGAAATATCCTGTCAGTGTCTAATGATCGGCTCGAAAATAGGGAAGTGGAGGAGGACCAGGAAGAGCCGACGAAAGTGACGAGAATTTCGTGAAATTGTTTATACAAATTTTCTTAGACCTCGTTCTTCGTCCCTATCTCTCACAGAGGATCTGGTCGGTTTCTGCTCCGCCATATTAATTTAAAAATCAAGGGTGGTGTTTTAAAAAAAAATTAATAACTAGAATGAATGAATTTCTCGCCGAGATACGATATCGCGGGATTTCGAGGGGCGTTAACGTGTCCTTTTCCAAGGGATCATAATTAGGGGCAATTAAGCACGAGCGGATGACGAATTATCCCGCTTAATGCCTTTCTAGGGGCTCAAATAAGATGTTCGGGGGATTAAGGGCGAATTTTACGACAAGGTTTCCCCTTCGAGGATTCCATCGATCAATACGCCCCGCTTGGCAACGGACTCTCCCCTGCGAAATTATTTGAGACCCCTTTTCATGGGTTCGGGGAGCCCTCGATTTTGGAAATGGGCATTATTTTATGAGCCCTGATCTCCCGATTTTATTTTTCCAGAAACGAGCGGCCGTGCCCATGTCGGTGAAACTTGGCACGGCGAGGTACCTGGACGCAGCTTATGGAAGTGCCTTGGAATTAGATCGCTACCATACTCGGTATTCAAATTAATTTCTACCCCCCTAAACCCTCCACACCCCCTGACTAACGAGCAGTTAACCCACCCGACTGACGCTTATATAAGAATTAATAATTAATTCTCAAGGAATGGTCAGACCTGTAGATGGACTTTTGCCCCCGATCGCGTAAGAGTTGAAGGATGATTTTTTTTATTTAAAGGCATTACGTAAATGTATACATTTCTTGGGGTTGATAAATATTTTAACTGTCTCAGAATGATCGACGGGAGGTCGCCTCGGGGGAGATTTTCGATACTGCAGTTCGATGCTTATTATAGACCATTGCGAGAAGTGACGTTCGAAATGGCACCGTGTCAAGTGCAATGTTTTGTCATTGGATGGAGATTGTTGATAAGTCGGGATCTGCAGGAAGGACACGAGCCATAAATAATTTTTATGATCAATTTAAGACGCTTAGGGATCCTCAAGTGGGGCCATTGCAGCGATTAGTTAGGTATAAAAGCTGCATCGCGATGCATCGAGGACGCGCGATGCAGTTTCCCTTCTCGACGGGCGGCGGGAAAAGTAAATTTATTTATCTATAGCGAGTTGAAAATTTATTAATATAAGATACGTAGATTTTCATTATCGTGAACCGATGAAAAACCACAAATTCGTCAGGCTCGTCGAAAGACTTCTCAGGTAAGATGGCTTCGACTAATCTTTCTCAATCGAATTTTGTAATTTTTCTTTCCAGCGAGTACAGCTTCATTCACGACAGCCACTACATGTAGTGAGTACCGTGCACTAATTCTGCATGGAGAGTAGCCCTCAGTTGTAATTATATTTCTGACAAGTCGAAAAATCAGAAACGTCAAATCAGCTGTCAGGGGACGTCGCGAGAATTTTCTTAAAAAAAAAGGATGCATGTGAATTCGATATTGCACCTGATAAAAAAATCGTGCAAACCCACCTGGCGACGTGCTTTCAGGTTTCTCCACGAAGAAAACGAGTGGTTGATTTTCCCGAATTTTCCGCGAGCTCGTTTTCAAGGTTAGCGAACGAATGTGGATGTCTCGAGTGGCTGGAAAAATCAGCCATTTATTTTCTTGGTGGACGAATCGTTCCCTCGAAAGGCTTAATTCGGCGAAGAAGTCTCGTAAAGCCCATAATTTGCATCCCCAATTTAGAATGAAATCTAGAGTGATGAAAAATCAAGAAATCGAGGAAATTGGAAAAGGGAATATTAATGACAGAGGGAAATGCTTATTTCAGTGCCAGGGATCAGGATCAGGCGAGAAATGCCGAAGACGTTTTGTTCGACATGTTCAAGAGCGAGGACACCGGTTTACTTCCAGTTGGAAAATTTCTGGCCGTGAGTGTCTCTTCGGGATCGGAAATATTTTTTTACGCCACGTCTCGATCCATCTTAACACCTTTGTATTTTTTTTACAGGCCTTAAGGACGACTGGGTTGCGAAAAAACGACCCCAGGCTTCAAGAACTGACGGACAACCTGAAACAGGAGCATCTCAAAAGTGGAGGCCATGAAGGGATCTCCCACGAGACCCAAAAATTGGACATGGAGCAATTTCGAAGGTGAGGAACATTCAGAAAAATGTTAAGACTCAACGATGAAGATGAAGAACGACTTAAATAAATTTAGGATCATCAACCCGAATATCGTCCTGATATCGAAGGCCTTCAGACACCAGTTCATCATCCCCGACTGGTCAGGGTTTACGAAGCACATCGAGGACTTCTACTGGAAGTGCAAGACCAACACCGAGGGCAAGGTGGCCGCCTACATCCCCCAGTTGGCCAGGATGAGTCCGGATTATTGGGGTGTGTCAGTTTGCACGATAGATGGTCAGAGATTCAGCATCGGTGACACGAATATTCCGTTTACGCTTCAAAGTTGCAGTAAACCCTTGACTTATGCGATCGCCCTGGAAAGGCTGGGCCAGGAAGTGGTTCACCAATATGTCGGCCAGGAGCCTTCCGGCAGAAACTTCAACGAACTGGTCCTGGACGATAACAGTAATCCTCTCCTTATAATAAAAAACTATACATTTATATTTCATTAATTTATCAGAAGGTATTAACTCAAACATTGTATCTAAACTCCAGTGAAGCCGCACAATCCGATGATCAATGCCGGAGCGATTCTCGTGTGTTCCCTGCTGAAGACCTTGATCAAGCCGGAAATGACCCTTGCCGAGAAGTTCGACTTCACCATGAACTATTTCAAGAGATTAGCCGGAGGCGAAAATCTCGGATTTAACAACGCGGTCTTCCTTTCGGAACGCGAGGCCGCCGATAGGAATTACGCCCTGGGCTTTTACATGAGGGAGCATAAATGCTACCCGGAAAAGACGAATCTGCGAGAGATCATGGATTTCTACTTCCAGGTGGGATATTTAGAGATACAAGATACATTTCCTCGGATGGTTTGTCTCGTAGTATTTTTTTTTCTAATTTTTGAATGTCCAGTGCTGTTCCATGGAGGCCAATTGCGAGACAATGGCCGTTATGGCTGCTACTTTGGCAAACGGTGGTATTTGCCCCATTACCGAGGAAAAGGTCCTGAAACCCGACAGTGTTCGAGATGTTCTTAGTCTTATGCACAGCTGCGGCATGTACGATTACAGCGGGCAGTTTGCTTTCAAGGTAGGACGCGCCTCCATCTTGGATTTCTTGCGCCGAAGAGGTGGATGGAATCGAGGCGTCCCTTTCGGGTTTATTGGGCATGGAAATGGATGTAAACGGACGGTTTTATTCCAGGTCGGTATCCCGGCAAAGTCTGGAGTGTCTGGAAGCCTGCTGGTAGTAATTCCCAACGTGATGGGCATCTGCACTTGGTCGCCACCCCTCGATCATCTTGGAAACTCTTGCAGAGGCGTCCAGTTCTGCCAAGAGCTCGTAACGGAGTTCAACTTTCACAGGTCACTAGACGGAACTATTTTCCAAGTGGGAGGAAAATCGGAAATCGAGGAGTTACGTGGAATCCGTCCCTTCAGGCTTTCCTAGACGCGCAGCATGCAAAGCGCCGCCATTACGGTCCCGGGTGAAGGGAGCCTTACCTTCCGGCATTTTATAATTTCCTTAGAATATTAGCGCAGCTTGTCGAGCCGATTGGGCGAACTACTCAGCGTCTATTTAATCCCGACTAAGTGGAGGGCGTTTCTCAATTCCAGGTACGACAATCTGAAGCATGCGACCAACAAGAAAGACCCCAGAAGACACAGGTACGAGACGAAAGGATTGTCCATCGTCAATTTGTTATTCAGTGCCGCGAGCGGTGATGTCACTGCCATGCGTAGGTGAGACATATAGCATAAATTTAGAGGAGAGTGCAGTCGGATTGCATAAGACCCAAATCGGACATTCGGTTAAATTTTAGGCACGACGCTTTGAAGAACGCTCCCCCGAACAATGGACGTTCACGATGTTCTTATCTTTCCGGTCGAGGGAATTTATTTGGCTTTGTTGTAAAACGCCTGTACTATTTTTAGGCACCGGCTAAGCGGCATGGACATGACCCTGTCGGATTACGATGGGCGTACGGCCTTGCATTTGGCAGCTAGCGAAGGACACCTGGACTGCGTCGAGTTCCTCGTAGAGTACTGTGGGGTCCCCCACGACCCCAAGGACAGGTAGACCCATCGTTCCCTGGGATGCTCATTGTCTTACCGAGCCCCTGGCTTCTAATGGCCGATCGGTGTTCCATGCATATTTATTACCCCTCTCCGAGAAATCCCACAAAAGGGGACAGGTACCCATCGCTTCGTTCTCTTCCCAGGTGGGGCAATACTCCCATCAGCGAGGCAGAGACCTTCGGGCACACTCAGGTGGTCGAGTACCTGAAGAACTTTGCGATGTCCCATAAAACCGAGCAGGAGAACCAAGATAATCAGGACGTCAAGCCGACAGAGCCGAAGACCCGCGACACCCCTGAAGAAGTGCCCAGCGGCCAATCGCCGTTACCTTAAGACACCCTGAAGAGCAATGTTCGATAGCCGATGTAAAAGGAGGAGCCGAGGCGAAGGAACAGCCTGGGGACTGTAGATTTTCGACATTCCATCCAGAGGCTTAGTCCCGTGTTTCTCCTACTTTCTATCCACCGGTTTGGCATGCGATAGTCTTCGGAATAGAGCTTCCAAGTTATTTGAAATTTAGCGACGCCCCAGAAATTCGGTCTCTCTTTGGAAATTTCCACAAAAGAAGATTCCACCGAATTTTGGGCTTGCGCGTTTGACAGCTTGTTTCGTACATGTCCCTCTTCAATGTCACTTTTCGTTTGCTTTGTTCAGGTGTACGGACCGACGTAAGCATTTCCGTTCTTCGATAGTCCTGGTGGTTCCTCCTTCGCCGGCCGACATCGTAAGACGTCGGCGATCCGAGTCTGTTCAAACACCCACCGGGGTTCATGTACATGATGTAAACTAAGTAACAATGTCAATTTTTTTCGGCGATGCGTCGTGACGCGATATCCAAAACGCGTGTATTTACCCGCCGATACGGATACGTCGTTAGGTAGATGTAGACTCGCCGATCCGTGGACGAAAGACAATAATGATGCGCCTAGAAGAAGCATTTTGAGCTGGAGATCTCCGAATGTCCACATTTTTCTACTCGCGGTCGCTCATTTTCCTCCAACAACTGCCGGACTGATTTTCGGTTCCAGCTCGGGTGATACCGAGAACTCCTATTATCTCGGCTGATAATAAATCGCAGCTTCCCGCGGGACGATCGGATTTTCCAGATTTTCTCGGATAATCCGAAAGGGGAATCCTCGAATTTAGGTAGAATTTTAATATCTTTTTCACTCCGTTCGTTGTAAGCGCCGTGCCACGGACTGGAAAATCTATCAGGGAAATATTGCAAATGGATATTCGCACGCAAAGTGGTTAATGGACGCCGTGATAGTACGTATATTGCGTCGGATATTCTAAATTTCTTTGATATCAGTTTTCGACCGACAACTCTGTCTAGATTTTAGCCCGTCCTAAGCAACATTCCTTAAACGACATTATGAGAATTTTAGGTCGCGGTTTGGGATGCCTGAAAATGTTCATCTGCGAATTGAGGTTTTGCAATAGTACTGGTAGACCGGGGCAATTAATTATTACACGCGGTAAGACAGAACCAACTGTGATTCATGAGAATAGTCTGTAAACTGCAGAATTACCTCTCCATGGTTAAATATAAGTATTCGGAAAGGTGAATAATTATATTCAATTTCGAATTCTTCTGTCGTTCCTCTCGTCGGACATTGTGCGTTTTCGCTGGTCAATCTAGAATTTCGTCGTTTCGTAGTTTAAGTCCAGGTCACTGTTGTAGCACACGATAATTAATAAATCGTGTTGTTCAGAAGTTTCGACTGACGTTCTGGAAAATTCAAATTTCGGAGCGCATATCGATTCGACTCCTATCGGCTGATGTCAAAAATTTGGACGATTTCTGGCCGTGGCTTGTGCAAATTTCTTTTGTGTGTCTACATATGTGTTTGCTTTACCGGTAATGTAAGCCTTTGGTAGAAGGCCGCCAGTCAACGGTTAAATTCGACTTCGCAACAAATTAGGCGGAAAAAGAGATGCATCATTTCTTTACCCTCCTTGCACTCCTCGATTTTTATTTCCCTGCAGATTAGAGAGCGCAGATAGTGGGGCATATTAAAAAAGAAAAAAAAAATCGGGGCATCCCCCAAATACTAAATAATATTCATAAATAATTTTCAGAGATCATTCCTACACGTTTAATCCCGTAGACAATGGCGAGTTCAAGATTGAAAATTCAGAAACCGGGAAATTTAGATAAATTATGTTTTGTAATATTTTTTTTTTTTCCGACTTTTACATGAATTTATAATTTGCAGTTTAAGGGCTATCTAATCGCCGGTTAAATTTAGCGATGACGTATCGTTAATCGATGTCCATAAAGTTCGGAAAATTGCACCGACCTTGGCCTTGACACGAGTTAAGACTTATCGATGAATCTCATTGCGAATCGTTTAAAGATACGAAATGTGCGCGAACGATTATCACAAGGACGAAGCTCGGCGCCTGATGACGTGTGATTACTGAACACTCAAAAAAATCGACTAATTTTGAGTCGAGAGGAGGAAAACCGACGACTTGGGTCGAGACGCAATGGCTCGTTACATAGATTGTAATTACGCGCATATCCAGACAAGGTGGCTCGTTACCAATTTACATTTACCTCGCCACGTCGCCAAGCCAAAATTTTCGGTAGTCACTGAACTTCCTCAAAATTGCCCCAAAAAAATCATTTCGCCATTTGAATTACTCAATAAATCGGGTTACAATTTTTCTGCGATAATTTGTATCGTCTTTAATAATTTTCAGGTGACAAGCTCGCATCCCTAAATGGCATATCTTCGAGATGATCCTCTCATCGGTCCAGAAATCATCGATGACTACCGATCCCGAAGTTTCCAACACCTCACGTCCACCTGTACCTGGAGGAATCAGTGTCTGCAAGAATGACGTCAATAATAAAGAGGTGTCGTATCATTAAACGAGCGGAAGACCCGTCTTGTGTCATCTGCCACTCTCGCCTGTACAAACGACGTAATGTATCGTTTACGTACTTAGGAATGCGCGATACTATAATTTAACACCGTACGTACAAGTAGCTTCGAGCGAGATTTGACATTGGGGTTTTCACGTGGTGATAGAATTTTGTCACGCGTGCATTCCCCATTCGATGACTCAGCCGAGAATCGGGACGACCCTCGCATGACAATAAATCGGGGAAAATTCGATTAAGATACGAGTCGCAATTAATTTATAAATCTCTGTTGCAGAATGAGTTTTGTAAATGTTGTGAAATGTCCGGCGTGAAACCCCGGTCTTCAGGGTTCTTCTGGGGGAGCCATGGAGAGAGAACGACCTCGTATGGAGATTTCCATGACTCGGCGAGGATTCCCGTAATAAATAGAAATTTCGCTGGGTATCGCTGAGAAATTCCCAGAGCGGAATTGGCGGATTCTACGATAGTCTCGAGTTAAGGTCATGAAACTGTTGGCCGCGAATTTCTCGCGTGAGACGGAGTCCTCGAGATGAGGCAATCGCTCCGAGCTATCTGTCATGTGTATTGATAACTACTAGAAGAGATAGACACGCTTGCTGTACATACTCATTGGGCCCCAAGACGTTATATATATATACGTAGATATATATATTGATAATATGTATCTAGCCAAGCTGCTTGAATTCCCTCGAGTCGAGAGTACGTCTTCAAGTACGCGTACTCGATCCTCGAGTCCCAATATGTAATTTCTTCGGACGTACCTCGACAGCCTGTCATTACATATCGGTTCATACACTCTTTATCGTTTCCCTGTCATGAAACACGTTCACGTTTATCCTTTTACCGACATGGAGGATTCTTCGTATGATTTTCTCGATTTTCGACATTTTCGGCGCTTCCTCGGAATGGAGGAAACTCGAAGTGGAGAATTTTTCTGCCTCTTCTGTCCACTTCCTCGAATTCTCCGCAAGGTCTGCCGGTTTTGTATCGATGATGGGTCATGAATTAATTCATCCTGGCAACAGGTTATGGCTTTTACGAATCGACATCGCCATGGGATTTCAGGAGAAAACAAAATGATCGAGCCGACACGTGCGCAGTCGACTCTGTCATTTACGCAGATTCCAGAAAAAGGACGTTTTCCTTAAATTCCAGGATCTATATATAACAGAATGACCATTACTGCCTTCGAATAAAGTGAATCAGTTTTTCTTTATCTTTTTCACCAAAAAGAATTCAGTATCGTTTGAAACTTATCGACTTGTTTATTGCTTTTGTTTTAATTTTTTTTAGACCTCACCCCTGGAAGATGGGACAAGGGAGTAAATTTTGGCACGAGTTTGCTGCTCCTCCGAGGATATTCGCCGAAGTCATTGAACCTGGCCTTGAAAAACCGGAAAGTCGAATGTTTGTTTCGTCAAGAAAGAGATGGAATTAATTTAACGCACTCGTCGGATGATTAATGGTCGATTAAGGAAACCTACCGTTTGGCTGTTTTTCGAAAAAGTGACTTCGAACTCCCTTAAAGATGGCGGAAGGTTTAATACGCAGATCTGCAAGTCCCTCTTACAAGAAAGAATCCAGAAATCTGAGCTCAAACTTACCTCCTAATTATTCCGTTATTTTCTTAAATACTAAGTAAAAACGATTGTCAATTTACGAACCGGTATTGAGGGTACGTCGGATTCATTATTCGCGTGCAAATCGAACAAACAGAAAGAAACGAGTTTGCCGCTTTTTTCGTCGAGTCGGCCTCGAGGCTCGAAAATAAAACGCTAAGTCGAAACTGGACCCGAAGAGGAAAATGGAGGACCGTGCATTCCGATGTTTATCAGTCTAATAAGTAGTGGCCAACTGAACCACATTTTCGATGATCAGGATACTCTTCCCCCTGGATCAGAGGAATAAATAAATTAAATCATCGGTTTTTCCTCGTTTCTCATCGCGGCCTGCGCGTCTCTTCGGGTATTCCTCCGTGATTTTATCTCCCATCTCTATTGTTAAATCCTGACTCGTTAGAATCTGCTTATGCAAAGAACCGGGTTGATTGAAATTGAATTCCACGTGTTCGAATACGGTTTCTGGGGTTTCTCCGCGAATAGAATCTGCCCCTTTGTGGGAAAATATTAATTCTTTGTCGATTCTTAAGACGAAGGCGCATCCAAGATGGCGGCCAGAAGGCTTGCCTATAGGACGAGCGTTAAGAGTCACTTGACATTCGAATTATCGCTGAAACAAGTTTCGACGACTTACGCAATGTCGGTATTACACGCAGATTCAATGGGGTTTCTCTGGGCAAAATTTCTTTGGGCCTTTTGACGTCATCTCGATCCCTGGATATTAATTTCGAGTCCTTGATTTCTCGATTTCCGACTCCCATTTCCTGGCAGAACTTCGAACCTCGAGAGAAGCCAACATTTTGGATATACCTTACGATTGAAATCTAACGCGCATTATTAATTCATCTTAGGTTAAATTAAATGTCGTTAAATTTGAGAGAATCTCACGGATTTATTTAGCATGAATTTATGAAATTACTAGGGTATTGCCGAAGTAATTTAGTATCCGTAATCGACGATAATCTTCCACTATCGCAGCTTTATAGCTTTATTACTTCATCGCACTAATGATGGCCTGATGAACCTCGACATCCTCCCAAAAGACGTTGCTATGCCAGTTAAAAATAGATAAACTATTTCACTCGGCCGGATTTCGTAGAGTTTCTCAACGATAACGACCCGTGTCGAAATAGTCAAGGAACGATTCCGAAAAACGGCTTCATGGAAGCCTCCCGAAATCCTTCCCGAAACAAGGCCCGAAAACAGGATCGAAAAGTGTCCGATTGCGATAGATCAATTCGGTGAATCTCGAAGTCATTGCAATCGAATTCAAGGAATACACCGGAGCGCGCAAAGCCAGTCCTTGACACGATTTTTTTTTCCCTTACACGAACCAGGATAGGAAAAAAAAAAATATCTCAACGTTTTCAATTTAAAGTCTAAATTTGAAAGTATGAAATTTTAAGTAGATGACAAATAGAATTGTAAATCAATCGGTAAAAATCCCGGTCGCGAGCTTCTTCGAGATCGAATTTCCCAACCCAAGAGCGGAATATCCGCTCCCCGCGAAGTTCGATCCGCGAATGCGATCATCCGGGGATTACGCGCGGACAGGCCGGGAGTGATTACTAATCGGCGGCCAATCAGAGAGCAGGGATATCCCAGGATCGAAAAATCTTCGAGCCGGCTTCGACGAAGCCTCGTGGCCGTGGAGTGTCGCGGTGCGTGAACGAGGCCGAAAAATTTTGGTCCATCCGCCGTGCGATTCGCGGCTCGGTTTACTCAGTCTGCCGAAGTGTTTCGAAGCGTGAAATCGTCGGCCAATGGGAGACTGATTTCCCTCGGAGCCGAGCCGGTCTATCGGAAAGTCCTGGATCGGGCCGAATCCTAAAAGAGCCGATTTAGAAGACGACGCGTCGTGGGAGCCGGCTGGACAATAGTTCCCCCGCTCGCTCGCCATGCGTGTGTCGTATATAAGATGTCGTCCCGTCGTGGAACTTCAGTCTCTCTTGACTCTCCGGCCACAGGCATCCACTGGACCACAGGGGACGACTTTCAGGGAGGAGATTTACGTATTGAGCAGAAATCATGAAGTGCAAGTGCGCGGTACTCTTGGTACTGTTCCTGGTCGGCGAGTCCCTTGGGACGGGTGAGTTCGCCCCTCAATTTCATTTTTTATACATACAAATTATGGCAATAATGGGTTTGCACGTTGAGAAGCGAAATACCAAAGCGCTCATTTTATTCAGCCATCGTTAAATTTAAACACGCACTGATAGAAATCGATTACATTAATCGATTACATTACCGAGACGATGTAATTTTACTGCAATTCACTGTGACATGAAAATAACCAATGATCGAGTATGCAAATTTACATGAGCATTTTTATCGGTGCGGTTAATTGAAATTGCGCTCTCTCTCGAATTTCAGGGTGGATGCTCAAATTTCACGATTTTAAATTATGATCGATTGTGGGGATCTCGAGTTGGGTGTTGTAGTTAGGTATCGAGAGGGTTCGAGGTTTTGAAGAGGATCCATTTTGATAAAATTTGGAAGTGAATCATACGTGTTATCAGGACTCCTCCTCCCCGGCCATGGACACAGCCTCCTGGACCCGCTGGGCATCTTCAGTCACAGGAAGACCGACGCGCAGGCGTCCAGCAGCGCTAAGAACATCGGAACCAACTTCAAACTCGGCCCATTGTCCATCGGAGGAAGCCTCTCGGCTTCCTCTTCGCAGGCTAACGCGAACGGTGGTTCGGCAAGTGCAAATGCAAATGCTAATGCAAATGCCCAAGCTGGTGGTTATGGTGGATCCAACGCGAACGCGAACGCTCAGGCCAGTGCAAACGCGAATGCTGGTGCTCAAGGTAGGTCCATGTAAAAAAAAATCTCTAAAGTATTTATAAAAGCCAAGAATTCTCTACAATTGTTTAACTGCCCTGAGAAAAAAGGCCGTCAGAAACAAATATATATTTATCGCCCAAATCATACACAAATGCAAGAGCGACTGCTTTGGTCGGGAAGAAAAATTGATGTCGATTGAAAATCATTTTTTTCCTCCTCAATTTGACATTTCTTTGGAGGTATTAGATCGTATGATTTTGTTGTTGGATATTTCTGAGTCAACTAAATTTTTTTTTTAGACTGTAAATATAAAAATATGTGAAATAACGTGAAAATTCCACTGACCCTTCTTCGTTCTCAGGATACCCCCAGGGCGGCTATGGAGGATCGACCGGATTCGGTAATGGTTACGGAAACGGAAACGCAAACGCAAACGCAAATGCTCAAGCTAACGCAAACGCAAACGCCGGGGCGAGCGGGAATTTAAACGTGTACCCCGGGTACCAGCAACCTGTGTACACAGGTGGTAATGGTAATGGTAACGGTTACGGTGGATCGCAGTCGAACGCGAACGCGAACGCGAACGCTAACGCTAACGCAGGAGCGAACAGCCAGGGCACGGTTGGCTATCCCTCGGGATACCCAGCAGGACAAGTCGGAAATTATCCCCAGAATGGAGGATACGGAGGATCCAACGCCGGGGCCAACGCCAACGCTAACGCGAACGCAGGCGCAGGCGCAGGTGCAGGTGCAGGTGCTAACGCCGGCGCCAACGCCAACGCAGGTGCCAACGGGGGAGGATTCCCCACGTTCGGAGGACAGGTTGGCGGATCTCATTCTGGGAACGCAGGTGCGAATGCAGGTGCGAATGCAGGCGCGAATGGAGGAGGCAACGTCGGTCCAGGTCGATACCCCTGGGGCCAGGGAGGATCTTACGGAGGGTCAAACGCCAACGCGAATGCTCAGGCGAACGCAGGTGCGACCCCAGGTCGCATCATCAAGTACCCTGGGACCTCCGGAGGATCCGGGAATTTCAACACAGGAGGATCCGGGTCCTTCAACATGGGTGGCGGGTACGAGATCTCGTGGGGCCATGGTCATGGTCACGGGAATGGGAACGGTTACGGTCATGGTCATGGTCATGGGAATGGAAACGGCTTCGGCCATGGGTTCGGTCACGGCCACGGACAGCAGCAGACCGGTCATCAGGGTCAGTCCAACACGGTCTTGATCCCTGTGGTGGTCGTCGAGGAGACTCCGAACCGGCGACCCAGCTATCCGTACCAGAAGCCGGTTCCTCCGCAACAGAATGTGCACAATCAGAATAGACCCATCGAGGTCATCATTATCGAGGAAACCGTGCCTTCCCGGCCTCAGGGTAAGAGTCTGGATCGACGTCTGTGATTTCGTCTTTGTGGATTGTGGAGTGTGGATTTTGTCGGTTTTCTAATGACGCTGCTTGGAAGAGGAGTTCCCGGACACGGGAGGAAGTCTTCATGGTCGGAGCTGACGGAAGGAGAGGATGGATACGTTAGGGCCGATGTTCAAGATTTTGCTTTTGGATTTGACCATGCTTTATGTTGTGTCGAGGTTGTTGCGTGTTTTTGTGTGGTGTTCAGGGTGTGGTCCAGGGTTGGGGTTAAGAAACCGATCGATGAGTAACTTTTCATGCTTTTTTTTCAGGTGGGACAATCCTAGTGAACACGGGCTACGGTCATGGCCACGGACACGGACATGGAAACGGCCAGGGACAATCCGGATCTTATGGTCAGGGACAGTCTGGATCTTATGGGCAGAGCCAGTCCGGGTCCTATGGTCATGGTCAGAACCAGGGTGGACAGCAGCAAGGCGGGAACCCGTTCTTAACTGGTGGTAGCGGATCTGCCAATGCCAATGCCAATGCTAATGCCCAGGCCAACGTTAACACCCAAGGACAAACCGGGGGTTCCTATCCCTCTGGACCCATCTACGGTTCCCAGACCGGAAGTCAAGCCAACTCTAACTCTAACGCCAACGTCAACGTTCAGGGTCAAACTGCAGGTTCCTATCCCACGGGACCCAACTATGGTTCTCAGACCGGAAGTCAAGCCAACGCAAACGCCAACGCCAACGCCAACGCGAACGTCCAAGGCCAAGTCGGGGGTCAAAACCCTTTCTTGCATGGTCAGAGCCCGAGCAAGGTTCCCTCTGGACCGGTTAACCAGCCGATCTATGGAGGAGTTCAAGGAGGAGGTTCCGCAGGTGCTAACGCCAACGCCAACGCCAATGCCAACGCCGGGGCCAATGCCGGAGGATTCGGAGGTCAGCAAGGTGGATATCAGGGAGGTCAGCAAGGTGGATACCAGGGTGGACACCAAGGCGGTCAGCAGGGTCAAGGCACCGGATCCATCTCCATCAACCATGGGTTCCACGGCTCCAAGGGCGGCATTTCAATCAACGGCGAACAGGGTATCTCCATGACCATTCCTGGTCAAGGTTCCGTCGGCTCCCACTCTGGAGGATACGGAGGCAGCAATGGGAACGGCGGCGTTAACGCTGGAGCCAATGCTGGAGCTAATGCCAACGTGAACGCCGGGGGCTCTTCCAATGGAGGGTACCAGGTGACCGAGGTCCCTGTTCTGGTTCCTTCTGGGGGACAGGGAGGAAATGCCAATGCTGGAGCCAATGCTGGCGCTAATGCCGGTGCCAATGCTGGAGCCAACTCTGGAGCCAATGGCGGCCTCAGTGGTGGGTTCAACGGTGGATTTAACGGCGGTCTCGGCATTGGTGGACACGTTGGCGGACACGGTGGTTCCAATGCTGGAGCCAACTCTGGAGCCAACTCTGGAGCCAATGCTGGAGCCAACTCTGGAGCCAACTCTGGAGCCAATGGCGGCCTTAGTGGTGGATTCAACGGCGGTCTCGGCATTGGTGGACACGGTGGTTCCAATGCCGGAGCCAACTCTGGTGCCAACTCTGGTGCCAATGCTGGAGCCAACTCTGGAGCCAATGGCGGTCACAGTGGTGGATTCAACGGTGGATTTAGCGGCGGTCTCGGCATTGGTGGACACGGTGGCTCCAATGCTGGTGGGAACGCTGGGGCCAACTCTGGAGCCACTGCTGGAGCCAATGCTGGAGCCAATGCTGGAGCCAGCTCTGGAGCCAATGGCGGCCTTAGTGGTGGATTCAACGGTGGATTCAACGGCGGTCTCGGCATTGGTGGACACGGTGGTTCCAATGCTGGAGCCAACTCTGGTGCCAACTCTGGAGCCAATGCTGGTGCCAACTCCGGAGCCAACTCTGGAGCCAACTCTGGACTCGGCGATCTTCTAGGTCTAGGTCAAGCCTCCGGCGGCCACAATGGCCATCTTGGCTTTGGCCAAGGCTCAAGCTCCTCCAACGCCCAGTCTTCGGCATCGGCTTCGGCTTCTGCATCCGCCAGCGCCAACGCCAATGCCGAGTCGGCCGGCACTCTTTCCAACTCCATCGCTGATTCCTCGGCCTCCGGAAATGGCGCCTCCGCCTCCAGCTCCAGCAAGGCTAGCAGCAACAGCTTTGGATTCGGCTCGGCCAACGCCAATGCCCAAGCTTCTAGTCAAGCCTCTAGCAACGGCTACTCCGGAGTCAACCTGGGCTCCAAGAGCTCCGCATCCAGCGAGGCTGCTGCCAGCACTCGCGATATGCTC
The DNA here is from genome assembly GCF_000612105.2 of Orussus abietinus. Classification (NCBI taxonomy): domain Eukaryota; kingdom Metazoa; phylum Arthropoda; class Insecta; order Hymenoptera; family Orussidae; genus Orussus; species Orussus abietinus. The sequence continues at coordinate 2,819,491 of NW_019396014.1, forward strand.
ATCTTCAGCAACTAGACACGCCTCGAAGAGAGACAACCCTCAGACTGCTTCCCATGCTAAGACGCTTCGTAGGGATCTTGCTCTACGGCAGGGCTAAGGATAATACTCGTTACCAGATCACTCGCTGGCGATTGGCCTGGTCGATCGACTATCGATCGGTCATCGATCGCGCCCTCGGTGTACATAGTTACGTGCGCGTCCCCCCAGACCCTCCGCGAACTCCCTTTAATAAATCTGGTGCAGTTGCAATTCGCGTTCGTATTTCCTACGGTTGTACCCTGAAGTTCACGCGATGAGCGAAATCGGTCTTGCTCTTGGTCTTCGATACGTGGAAGGGTTATGCAGGATTGAGATCGATTTTTTGGAGGGAGAGAAACAATGGGGACCATTTCGGGAACCTCTTCAGGATCGTCCTTGTGATCCGGCGCGATCGGTTTCGCACGATCGGCGATTATTGGCTCCGCTGGAAATTTTTTCATTGTTCTTTTTTTTTTTTCTCGGGAACTCCGACTTCTCGCTGTCGCCCATCCGACTCGACTTCGAACAGCCATTATGTAATATACGTTGATGATGTAGAACTCTGGATAGCGTCTACGGTGACGCGGGACAGGAGCGACAGGGCGATGAATAAAGTGGCGCCTATTGACGCGCTTATGCTTTTTTACTTTCGATTCTGTAACTCTAATTCTATCGTATCTCCAAACCATTTTCCTATTCCCAATCTGCGTTGCCAGAAAAAAAATTTGGGGAGCGCTTCCCATTTTTCTTTCTCCGTAGGGAAATATATCGGAAATATGGAATTTTAATCTGAAATAGTATGTGGCAATTGTTAACGCGGTTTTCAGATCTTCTTTGATTTTTTATATCTTTTTTTTATCGCTTGGATTAATAGTCGCGATCGACGGAAACAGTAAAAATGATCTCCCGGGAAAACAACGCGAAGAGGGAATGTAATGACTCGGTCATTATCTCGATTTAATACATCCTTACTGGTACTTGAGGAAATCACCGACATTCTGCGCGCCATTATGTACATGCTAATTTATTTGCGCTGCCGAAGATGAAGATTCATCGACGGATAGACCTTGATCCGTGATCTCGACGATGGAAACCATCGCCACGAATGACGAGTTTGACGGATTTGACAGCCGCGAAGGTCTCCGTAATGGCGTATTATTTATTTCCAAAAATTGCCAAGTGACGTCACGCCATTTCTGCTTTCCGTCAAGGCCCACCCACGTGTGATTTCGAGGCGATCGGGAATCGCCGAATCTGAAACATCTGAACAAATGTTGACGAGGTCACTCCTCGCATCGCAACTTTCCTCGAAGGCGGAAAATTTACCGACCTCGGATTATTCTTGACGTCGGTTCGATTAATTAAGTCGTTCTTAATTTAGAAATCATGCGGAAGAAAGCTTGAAAAATATGCGTCCTCGCGTATAGCTGTGGACGAGTCGCGGAATGTTTGGAAATGAAAAATCCTGGATTTTTACTTGCAGTTAGTGTCAATTTTGGAAATGAACAATCGCCTCCGTATAGATTGCCTGAGTTATGAAAGGGTACCGGTTCCAGTCGAAATATTGGGCCCCTTGTAATTCCCGTTAAGTGCACTTGGGAACCTCAATGTTCCGACAATTGGTAATCCGTTCGGTTTGGGGAAATTAGTAGGGGCCGGAAAAATGACCTGTGGGAGGATTAAACGAATTACCCCTTCGAGTCTAGGCCTATAAATACGAGAACTTCGGGGAGCAGCCCTTATTTGAAAATCCACCTCCGAGGTGTCTCAAAGTGCTCGAAAGTGTCTGCAAGTGTTCCACGCAGCTCTCTTTACCGAATTTAAACTCGATAATTAAATAATTGTTTAATTATTTGAGATGAAGTTCTTGTTCGCTCTGTTTCTCCTCGCTGTCGTGGAATCCGCAGTAATTCTCAGGGAAAATGAAGTGGACGGAGGTCTGTAAATTTTTGTATCAATAATTCTTAAATACGTCGTACAGGGCTCGGATTTTTTTTTAAGCAAGAATATTTCGATCAACGCGTTTTTTTTTCCATTTTTCTAGAACTGCATCCGGAAAACGAGGAGAAGCAAGGAGATACCTCCAGGAAATCCAGGAAACCTCACCACGAGGAAATAAACAGTGCACAGAGCATTAGGTAATTGCGACGTTAATAAACGTATTTTTATTTACGAGAAGTGATAATAGAGGTGACCAAAGAAATTGAGTTCCGTAATAGTGATTTTAAAAGTGCAACATTGTCGTCGAGGAAAAATCACTGTCTCGAGGTGCTCGACAGATGACGTATTCTTTATAAATAAACGGCATTCTTTATAAATAAACGAGGCTCGAACAGGTTTTTCCATTAAACATCTTCAGCATCATCAAAGAGCAACGGAACCAAGCGCATCTCGCGTTTATTAAAAATAGTAATTGATTAAGTGAAGTTCGCGATATCCCGTGTTTCATTAATCAGCTAATATAGCGCAAATTGTGAAAAAAAATTGCCGACGATCGTATAATGTTTACGAAGGCTCATTTTAGACGCAGAGTATTATGCAACGAGGATGCCTCGGATGGATATTAATTTGTTTTTCGAGAATCTCCCGAAGGCAAAATATCACTTGCCAATCACGACATAAATGCGTGGATAAAAAGCCAATTACGAATAAACATAACGAACCCACCTTGAAGGATGAGAATTTCATTTGTTATCCGAAATGATAGGCACCGCGATTTTGAATATTAATTATCTAAACTCATCGACACAAAACGTAGCATTTAATTTTGTACTTATTTCTTATTTTCACAGTTCTTAACATTTTTGTTGTACTACGCGTGAGTTTCTCAGGGAACTAAATATTTCGTAAAGAAAGGGCAATATTAATGTAGAATTTATAGTTGGATAAATACAATCTACGGCCGTAAAAATGGCAATCCGGCATGCAGCGGAGCATAACGGGTCGACTCTCTTCAGGGGGTAAAAACTGAGAAAATGAAGTTATTATTTGTTCTTGCAGTTTTGGAGCGAGCTCGCCATTGGGAAATGTGGGATTCGAGCAATCGGAAGTGTTTGGCCACCGAAAACATCTTGGGCACGGAGGACATCAGCCCTTGAGACTGGGATTGGGCCATGGATTGGGGGGTGGATTGGGAGGTGGATTGGGGGGTCTGGGGGGTCACCTGGGAGGAGGGCTTGGGGGACTCGGTGGGGGATTCGGGGGTGCAGCAGGGGATGGGCTGGGGGGTGGACTGGCAGGTGGATTTGGAGGTCCTCTGGGAGGTGGTTTTGGGGGTGGACTGGGAGGGCCATTGTCAGGTGGCTTGGCAGGTCCTCTGGGGATTGGGCTTTCCGGCGGACTGGGTGGTGGCCTGAGAGGAGGCCTAGGTGGAGTTTCCCAGTCCAGTGCTCAAAGCTTCAGCACCAGCATCAGGGGACCCCATGGGAGCTTCGACCTGAGCACCAATCAAGCCAGTGCGGGCAGCCTCTCGCCTGAATTCCACCTGAACAAAAAATAGAACACTCCACCTCATACCAAAATAATTAATTTTAAGCCTTAGACATATAGTAGAAAAGCCAAAATCGCCATTCGTGCCGAGGCTAGTCGGAGAGAATAAAAGACTGACGTTGATCCTAGTCTTTGATCCGTAAAAGCGATTCCTGCTGGGCCAACGACTAGGAGTAGGTTTAAGTATTGAGGATGTATACTAGTTCTTTGCAATTCAAATTACGTTGAAATAAATATTTGACAAGTTCCTGCCCGTGGTATTTCCTACTAATTATTAGCCGAGTCGGTTTAAGAAACGAGGTCGAGACGTGGAACCTTCAGTTCGACCAGTCATTCCCACGTTATCAGGTCGTATCTATCCTCGGTATTAATGTCTCGAGAGTAATACCTAATTTATAGAGCTTTAGTCACCGGGAATCTGGTTAAAGAGGCGTAACTACCACGGAAGAAGGTTCGCAAAAGTCACCGTCCTTGATAGGAGAGTCGAAGAGAGGTCGCCTTAAAACCCACGCAAACCGCCTTTTCGCCGACCTCCTCGAATTTGCATACCGGCGACAGGTCGCGCGATTTCCGAGAGTCGCTCTCCGTAAATCTCTACGGATACGTGAGATTGAAATGTTATTTGCAAAGCAAAAACCGAAGAACAAGAGCGCCTCCAGGTGTGGTCATTAATTCGGAGCTCACGCGAGATTTTGAACGCCGAACTTCCGGTCGTCCCTGAACCGGAAGGCCACCCGCTTAGCGCCGGCCAGTTCCCAATGGCGAATCGATAATCGGATGACCATCCAATAGGAGACCTCTCTCTTGTCGAGAAAACCCCTGAATGGTCACCGCGAGTCCTCGGTAATCACGGTGAATGGATTTTATATAAAGATTGGGCGCGAGTAAACCGAGTTATTCGAAAAAGTGTCCTCGAAGGGAACGGACTGAAATCCAAGATGGCGGCGGTCCCCTTGTTTCTCGCGTGCGCGGTTCTCTTGAATCTGGCTGATCGGACGTTTTCAAAGCCCGCCGAGGGTCTTGATTTCGGTGTCGCGGCGAGAAATCCTCTTCCTGATATCGGCCCTCTGGAAATTGTCAACGGTTCGTAGACACTTATCAGACAAACTGCCATTTAATACTTCAGAGCGGGTTATTAAACTCGCGAGGGGGAACAAAATGCCCGGGATGGGAACAAGCGTCTCGCGTCGGCCAACAATGGCCGAGTGACAATGAGCGCCCGAACTTGAGGGATTTTGCGGACCCGCAAAACGGGTGTGCAGATTTGGGTATCTCTCGGCGACGAATCCTTTATTCTGGGACTGGATTCCGAGACGGACTCGGTGTTAATTGTCCAAGCGGTGCAGTCGCCCGTGGAAAAGTGCAGCTTGCATCGCTCTGCAGGGGAGATTTTTATAATAATTCGAGATTTGGCCATTTCCTTTTTACAGGTCCACCTAGGAGGCAGCGGTCTCCGCAATTCGGGCTGCTGGATGCCTCCGAAGATTACGATGATGGCGACAGTTATGCCAAGCATGGGTACAAGCACAAATTGAAACCGCATCGCAAACCGCATGGTGGCCTCGGACTTCTTGGGGGTTATGGCTGTCGTGGTATCTCCTGTGGAGGGTAAATTCACTCATGAGTATTTGCGTTTATTTCTTCAACGCGTTCGTAGGAGAACGTAATGACTGCTTGCAATCGGAAATTAATATTCGTAGGAATACGTCATGGCAGTCGCCTGTACGCGATAAATTCGATCACGAGTGCACTGACAAAAATCGAAACTCCCGATAATTTCTAGAAGGTTCTTATGAGAAAACGGGGCTGTAGAAGAAATGTCGGGGACCGAAAAGCGTGCAGGTGCGTTGCGATCGGCGCGGCACTTAGCATGCCTGGTTGATCGTCAAGATGTGCCTTGTAAAACTGTTCCCTGAATTATAGCTCTCTGAACCGGTACAGCCAGCCATTTTTGCCTCCTCCCTTCGCGCGCAACTTCTACCGCAACTGCATTAAATCCCCGGCGAGGGCCGGCCGGTCGAAGAACTTAAAAACGAGCGGTTGAACCGAAAACCCTAAGGATTCAATGGCCCTCGGTTTTGCCTCGCATCTCGAGAACGGTTTAATTACAAGGCTCGGTGGTAACGATAGGTTTGTTTAGCGAGACTCCTCGGTCTCGACTCGGCACTTACGAGCTGTTTTACCTCCTCCATCTGGTGGGACATTTAAAAGGGAACGTCCAGAAGAGTACGGCGATCTTTATTGCAAGGTTTACAAAGTAATGACGCGTAAACGAGGCGTGTATACGGGTTTAAGCTTCGGTTCTCTCTTTTCCAAGATGGCAGCCGTCGTACGAGGTCCACCCGGTGGCGCATCCCGAAGGTGGTCACGGAGGCTCCTTCGCCTCGGCGTCCGCGGGCTCCCTCGGCCAACATGGCGGCTACAATGGCGGACACAGCGAGGCGAACGCCCAGAGCGCCAGCTTCAGCATCGGTCCCTACACGGCCACCTTCAGCGCGGCTCAGTCCTTTTCCAAGAACCACCCGGGATTCGGAGTGTGAGTAAACAGTCTCGAGGGTCACGACCTGCGCGCATCCCGAATGCATTCCAGGGTTCGCCGACCTCGGCAACGATCCTTGATCCTGCGCCCGGATATTTCGGGCCCTCTCCCCACCGCGTTTACCGACATTGGCAGATCCCGGGGGTTAACGGCGACGCCGAGCGCTCTTATCGAGAGGGATCTGCGCGCGCAGGAGAACGCCCTCCGAGCCCCCACGGGTCACGTGACTCGACAGATGGCCGCTCCCGTGTTTACGCCGAGCCCAGTAATTCGCGGTTTTAAATGAAACCTGAGCAAATTCGTAAAGAAAAAAAAACACAAAAATTCGATTAAAATTGGCAATTGGATTTCTAGCGGGAATTTAATTTAAATTCGGTTTCTCTGGAGTCGGGGTTCAGGCGATCCAAGATGGCGGCTGGATGTTCACCTTGGCTCGATTCTCGTTTCGAGAGTCTCAAGGCAAGGGAGATGAGCGCGAATCGTTAAGAATCCTTCATTGCAATTTCGAAGGTCTTTTAACCGGTCGCGTGAAACCACGTCCATCATCTCGAGACGCTTACCTCGCGGGAAACGGACAATTTCGATGATTGCACGGCGCCGCGTCTCGACTCGGGTCGGAGTCCGCCATGTTGGAAACGTTGGCCCCAGAATCGGAGTGCTTCGACCCCGGATCAGGCGGAACCGCGTCCGGCAAGTGAATCCCGGCCTCGACGGCAGCTGGTCGATCTCGTATTTACATACCAAACTACGAATCCACGGTGTCTACACGGTCAATTTACCTCCGTATTTACAGGGGGCATGCGATCGGTGCGCGCGCGAGGTGCCGTAATGGCCGCGGCCATTGTACCATTGACGCGAGCACTCTGCCGTACGTGCGAAAAAAGAGAGGACAAAGGGAAAATGAATCTTCTCGGTTCTCAGGCGATCCCCGCAGACGGCCAGACGGACGGCCGGACCCGTTTTAAAGGGATGTAAGGGAGAGACGGGCCGCCATATTGTTGGCCCCCGGGCTCAAAGAAACGCGACCAGACCCGACATTGTCGGTCGTCTGTTTTGATTTCGCGATGCGACACGACAGCGGAGGTAGACCTCGGGTTCGCGCAGGTCGAGGGGAACTGACGTCACGGGTTTAGAGGTCGTGGACCCCGGCCTGCCATTTTTTTTCGCCCTCTTCATTAAGGCGGTTTAGGGATTCGCAAAATGGCGCCGGTTTAAGGGTCCTCTCGGTCGCTGCGCGCACCTTCCGAGGGCATCGCGAATTAACGTCGCTTTTTTCTTACAGGTCCGACTACTGAAGAACAGCCGAGAGGAAAGGAGTCATCGGGAGTAATTTATTGTCTCGTCGCCGTCATCTCTTCGCCCATTGTGTCGCTGCCATTTAGTTTATAAGCGCCGAAGAATTAAAGTCCGTTTGGAGTTTGACAAAATGGCGGTATACTTTTACACTTTCACCGGTTGAGCTTTCTCTTTTCGGCTCGGGATATTTTAAATATATCTCGCGTTCCTTGGGAACGAGTCGCGGGTATCGGGAAGAGATTCAGCCGGCGTCTTCGATTCCGCAAACCATGGAAAGGGGAGAGGACGTAAAGAACTCAGTCCCGGGTTCCAGAGATTTCCGAAAAGCCTCGGGTTCGCCTTTGTCCGCGGTGCAGTGCGGCAGCCACCAGATGTTCTCGAAAATAAGACCCACAAGATCCACGGGCGCACCGAGAGGGCCGGGATTAACAGTACAAAGAGAAATTACGAGGAGGAGAAAAGATCCGGAGAAAGGGGAAGGCCTTGCGAGGGAGGGAAGCGCCGAGAGTGGAGGAGGAAGGGCCTCTGGGCAAAAAGTAAAAACGCCAAATCGCGATCCGAAAAGGCCGTGCAGTGACCGCGCAATCTGGACACGCGATCGCCCCAGGGCTGGGCCCTTCCACTAGAACCTGTTGGTCCCGAAAGGTCCTCCCTCCTCCATTTAATACTTAAAATATATTCAGCAAACCCCTCTCTACTCGAGAAAAAAATCTAGTCCTGTGGACGTACGAATGCACCCTCTCTCTCTCCCTCTTTATTTCCTCTTCCTATTAATTTCATTCTATCGGTTTCTTGAGTACAAGAACCTCAAGGGGATGCGGAGGAGGAACTGTTTATTTTTTTATGAAAAAATATTCGGTGCATTTTTTTAAGTCTCGTTTAATGGGGTTGTAAAGGTCGGAGGACGTTTTCGGGAGAATTTCGTATTTTTTTTCTAAGCGAATGCCGCGGAACTCTCGGAGTGTTCGAGGGGGCAGCATCCGGGCCTTGTGCCGCCTTAAATCTCGAGGCGTTGAACTCTCCGCAAGAAGATGGCTCTCCGGCTGGTACGATCCTGCCGGCCGGTAAACCAGTCCGCGGGGAAAAAATGAAATAGAAAGTGGTCTGTCCGGTGCAACTCTGACTACAGTTTCTGAGGCTGTGCACCACAGCCATGTACCCCCCTGTTGTCCTGCTCTCCACGAAGTATAGCAAATGCGTGCCCTTTCTTGAAGGCTCCCGCGCCATTGTGGCCGCATTTCTCGTGCGGTTGTCGACTCGGAAAGTATCTTCGGGACAACGTCGGTAAGTACGCTCCTGTCGTGCCCCTTGGTCCTCCTCGATTCCTTTCATTCTGATTTCAAAATTCCCCGCGACCCTGAATCGTTCCCCTTGAAGCTTCCCCGATTTTTGTCAAATAATTTCGTGAATCCATTTTCAAATGTCTTGACGGACGACCGACTGACAGCTGAGGCGAGGACGCCATATGATTTTATCTGACATTTTCCGCGGGCTTTTATTTATAGTCTGTGGTCAGCTTTGGTATTTTTTTTATTCAGTTATTTATGCGGGGATTGTGGTATCGTGTCGTCGGTTAAATAATCTTGGCAGTGATTTTATAGTTTCTGGTTCTATCCTTCCTTCCTCAGGAACAACAAAAACTAATAGAAATTCCATCCGGGTCAAACGACACTTTTGCAATGGCAAAACTTTTGGCACTTCTGGTCATTATTTCGGTCTGCTACGTCACCAACGCGCAGCTACAGGCACCAAATCAGAAACGTGAGTGACAATTGAAATTTATTGCTGATGTAGTACCATTTTTATTATTTTCCTATTTTTTTTTCCCCGATTACGCTGCAGCCATTATCGGATTGACGTTCGATGAGATCGTGGTATCATCGGACTTGAACGTACGAAGGAAATCAAAGGAAAACCGTCAGGGTAAAAAACTGCTGACGAACGTGCCCTCCGGAACCACCGGTCCAGGAAGCCCAACAGCAACAGCCTCGAAGCTCGTTTCCAGCACCGGAAGTTGGGTAATACCGGAAAAGAGAGAGCGACGAGGTACCGGCGAACAGGAGAGGCAAGTATCGGCCACAAGTATGTAATCGCTCATGAATAAAATATCGGAGTCCAATAAAAGTCGGCGCAATAACGGTACACTTTCCATGTAGACCGATTTGTCTAGAGTGATTCGAAGTGCACCGTAAAAGACTCGGAAATTTTTCCAAAAGGGGGATTATTTCCTATTTCCTGATTTTTCTTTGTACGTGATCCGTCATACGAAAATCGTGACGAAGTGTCGGTACCATTAGTGTTTTCGTGAGCAATGGACATGACCAAAGGGAACACATAATTCATTTGTTTATCCTGGGAATTTTTTAGTTAAATTTAATTGTTCGTCTCCGTTAACGTTTCCCTGTTTTCAGACTATTGGAAGACGGAGTGGTGAGACTCTTGCTGAAATCTCGGAAATAATAGAGAAATTCGGACAGGCGCCACGGGGACAACCGCACGATCCTCATATCCTCATCTGTGATCACACGTTTCGACTGAACTTTGGACTTCGGCTCATGTAACAAAAGGTTGAATAAAATTTTTCTGTGTCATAACACTCGCCGCGTTTCGAAAAACTGACGCGACAATCGATTCGAGACCGAATCACGGTTAACCTTACGAGTAACTCTCTGTATTAAAATATTGCTCGATTTTTTCCTTGCCATTTAAATAAAGTCGAAAAACCGGGAGATGAGGAACAGGGGCAAGCCTTGGTGGAAGATTTGCAAAGTAACTTTCAGGTGCAACGTTGAATAACGTCCCTTGCGAAGTGTCCTTATACCTTGCACGTCACGATCTCGTGAGATAACTCTCCTCGTGTGCGCGTTTACGAGGCATCCCACGTTTCCTGAAGGTAAAAAAATCACCGGGATGAAATATGGCAGAACGTCTCAAAAGGCAGCCGCCGGCACGATGCAGATGCAGAGGACGAGGCATCTTGACAGCGCACACCTGCAGCTCCGGCTGGAAGGCGATCGTCAATCATTCCCCATTAAATTAAACTCGACTTTAAGATCTAGCGTTTATTGAATAAGGATGAACGATCGCGCGATTCGAGGCGGCCCAATTTTCAATCGATTGCCGACTAGACCCGCGATCAATCTGGAAGATTGAGCGTTCCGATTCGATGCGAGGACTGTTCGCACTTGTCAAGAGTTATCAGCGGACTTTTAATTTACGGGGTGATAAGACATATAATTTATGCACACATACTTTCCCTGTAATTTACGACCTACGGTGGATTACTCCCGTAAAGTCTGCCTCACTTTGTAATGGCTGGGGTACAACCCGCGAGATATTTCGAGCTAATCATCGACCATCGATTAAAAAATCATCGATCAAAATAATTTCTTCACCTCCCAGCTTGAATTTTTTTTTTCCCCCAGGAAACGTGTATTCCTCGCAATCGATTTATTCCCTTCACTTTTTCCCTGATTTACCATTTTTAATTCGTTAAATTCCTTCCCTTGCAGCGTATGAGCCGTGTCATTTTTATCTATCCTCCTCAAGGTCTTCTGCATATAGGTACTTCAGGTTGACGAGCAGGAAGTGCTTTAGCGATTGCACGTGGCTATCCCGTGGGACTCCGTAATTGAAATTCATCTACCTGCTACGTCACAGGAGGATTAGCATGACTCCTTACCAAAACGGCAAACGGCCGGGATTTTTGAAAAGTACCCGAAGAAGTGCCTCCCTGAATACGGAATCCGCGATATACATAACCGCGTAGAAATCTCGGCACTCCATAGAGAATCGAGAGATATTCCGTATTCCGGGCATTCCGCTCGAGCATAATATATTTAACCACGGCTGCGTGATTAGACTGAATCTCTGTAAAAGGTCCATCCATCAAATTTATCTCCACTATCTACCCTCCTCATATATGTATACCTCTTGACTGCTCAAGATAGCGGCGACATATATCTCCTGCAGGACCTAAAAATTATTTAAAAACACTTCAAGGGTTTACTAGAATTAAAAACCAGGATTGATATCAAAGGAACATTGCAAGAAACAATTATTTTCTGCTGAAGAAAAAATCCATGTCGATTTAAGCGGATTCCTTCACTTGATCTGATATTTTTGGGAAGTATTTCATCGCAGGACTTTATTGTCAATTTTTTTGAGTTAGGGAATTTTTTTCTCGGTTTTTTTTTTATTATTCCAGGATGAAGGACATAGACAGACCCGGAAGTTCGGTAATGGCGATCGATCGAGGATCGCCGCGCACCTGTCGGGTCGATTCTGCCTTATCGATTCAACGATTGTCCCGATACTACAAGATCGTTTATGTCGAGTTACTACACCTGCTCTTGATTTACGTCTTCCTTGGAAAAGCTGGCATTAAATCTGAGTTGTCCGATACGCCCTCGACTACCAATCGTAGCTAGCGGTAACCGGGGGTGTCCAAGATGGCCGCGAGATGTAATGCGGTCCCTAACCCTGCTCCCGGATCTACCGTGGACCTCCGTGACTGTGTTCTCTAAACCGCGATTCCCCTCGACACGTGTACTTGTTCTTTACAGTCCTGAACAATTGCTGGTAAGAATTGAGAAAGAACCTTCAAAGAAGCGAGATCAGACGAGGCTGTCGAGTTCTTCCGGGATGGAGTTCCAACTCCGGAATTAAGGACTCCGAGATATGATTTCTCCATCCTAATAAATCGACGCGGTATAAGATCCCCAGAATTATAAATCAGGAATTGTGAATTAATTATCCCGGGATTTTTATGCAATTAATTGGTCGGAGTGGTTTAAGACCCTGAATTTTAAATCGGGAATTTCCTTTGAGTCCCTCCCTTTGATATTTTAATTTTCAATATTTCTGAGGACTCTTGCGTGTCAATCGTGTCTCGATTTACTTTAACGGGCAATTCCCAGTACTTGCTCGCACCTGACGACATTTCCAATTCACAATTGCACCCGAGGTGGCACGTGTAATTGGACCCGGCCTAATCTTAATTCGATTTACGTAACCCTCGGCATCGAAACCTCGTGTAACAACGGTTAAGGGGAGGTTTAGATTTACAGAGTATTCCTCATCGATATGCGCGACAGTTATTGGGCATCGATTTCAATAAATCGACGCTTCCTGCTCCTTGGCGGTCCCTTCGGAACGAATTTTGGTCGCGCTTCCTACGGGTGGAAATTTCCATGAACTTGCCTTAAAATAACCATTAAAATAAATCGTAAGAAATGCAACGACATTTTTCATACTTGGATTATCTATCGGTACAGGTTTTCCAATTATTGGATAATTTATTTCGGGGTTCCCTTTTTTTTCCAGGGTCTTGCTAGATTCGTTTATGCGACTCCGCCGAGTGTAATGGAGTAGCGAGGAGGAAAAAGAAGGAGTACGAAATATGGAAAGACATGTAAACGATGAAACAAAGGGATTCCTCGGGACGGCCGGACAAACAGTCTGGCGGACGGGCATTGAATTCCATTATTATGGAAGTTGCATAATCAGTTTGCTGTTATTCTGCATGCAAGGTGTAAGGGGGAGAAAAAGAGGGATCTCCTTGTGGGACTGTTAAATCGATCCCATGTTTACGACCAGGAATCCTCACCTTGGGACAGATATTCAGGAAACGTCAGAGATGGGATTTTCAAAAGCTCGTGGCTTATGAAAAATTGAGAAAATAAATTAAGCAGAAAAATGAACCTCGCTCTTAACGGGATCGAACTTATCGAGAGCGACATAGACCCCAAATCCTTGGTAATCAGCTCACGATTGTCACGAGACACAGTTTTGCCAGACAGGCCATGGACGTGTTCGACGAAGAAGTCAGTGTCACGGTCGGTCATCGAATCAACGAGTTCAAGTGCGATTCAGCGGCGAATCGATTGTTTGGAGCTGTAGAAAATATAGAAATTCATGAAACCGAGGGTTTCGTGCATTGGAGAATTTTTTCAGGTTCTGGGTAGATAATCGCCGAAATCCATCGAACGATCGCAGGACTTTTTTCGAAAAATACTGATATCAAATTGAGATGGATTTTTCTCCCCACGTGGAACAATGAACCGAAGACATTTGTCGATGCAACGCCGCCAAATCGGTTAAACAATGGCCGCAATTCGGTGCAAAGAGCAGACGTCCGTCAGGGCCGATTACGGTTAATGACGTTCGTCTGACGTAACTTCCTCGGCGGTCGATCCCTTAATATATTAATAATATGGTCGGTCATACCGCCCGGTTGTCTGGCACGACTGGCCACAAGTGACGATAACTCTTGAGGACGAATCAAAAGTCCACAGGAGTCCAATGGCGGTGGCCGTCGTGTCCTGAATCCGAAATGTCCCAGTCAGATCCGCCTTGACGTGTCACTGTACCTTTTCCACGCACACTCCCCCAATGTCCCGATGTCTGCAAACCCGCCATCCAGAGTCTGCCAAAACTCGAGAAAGCATAATTTCCAAAATGGTCTAAACCATCCTCTGCAAAGCGCGGTGCCAAGAATCCGTACATACGAGGTTTGAAAATTCGTAAAAGCCTTATCAGATCCAAATTTGCAAATTGCGACGCATAAACATTGAACATCTGACGTTTCACGTTGGCAAAGTGCACGGTTTGAATTTTCAAGATTGGAAATATAATTACACGAGTCTTGGATTTACTCGTGGAGTGCGCTGTACATTTTTGATGCTTAATGGGAACATCGCCCTCCAAGATAACGATCGCTATATTCAGGAGCCGAAATTCGTGGGTAGATTTTTTCTGTTGAAAAGACGTCATTAAGTCCCTTATCGCGCGTCATGAATCGATCATGAAGAGAAAAAGAGAGAAGGCGACGACACGTTTGTCCCCGGTGTCAGCCGTCAATGGTAACACATTCTCATTCGCTCCTCGGACGAATTCATTGAGTGGCTTTTCATTATTCACCAAAGGGTCCGATGGTTCGTCGTTCTTTAGGGCCTCGAATGAGTCATTTGTCATCTCCCTGCTGCGAATTCGTGAAAGAACTTTTCCCATCGCTCCCTGACTCCGCCCAAGCATTCGCCCGAGCTGAGTCAGCCTCGATTCTTCACCTCAAAAATTGAGCAGCTTCGTTCCAAAGCTCTTCAAAATCTCGAAGCCCCCCCATAAAAGCTTCCCCTGATATCCCGAAGCACCCTGAATTTTTTCCCGATTTTTTCCGCCGAGAAACCCCCAATTCCATCCTTTTCGTCTACCCGCAAGTAGTAAACTCAGCGCTATGGTCAGACGTCTGCGCGCAATTAGAAAAAGTGAATCCAGACCTTAATATTCAGACCCGAGTTAAAAAACATAATTACGTCTCTTCACGTGTCTTTTCTATGTCTGTGAATAAAATATAATGGACGCGAAAAGATATCAGGATAAATAAATAAAAAATAATAAATCCTTCCCTTGGTCTTTCCGCGTTTCTAGAGTCGAGGCGGTTTTGCGGATCTAAGGGATTCCTGGGTTTTTTACGAACTTTCTTTTGATCGTCGGCTCGCCTGGAATAATTTTCCCGAGTCCCGAAGGATTTCCTTTCAAGTGCAGCGCCTTCGTTCTTGGGTGACTCCTCGAAGCTCGGCTGGCGATCGGATTGACTAAATTCATTAAATTCATCGGATTGATTAAATTCACAGATACTCCATCTTGGATGGCGATCACGTAGCGGTAACCGATGCGCGGTAGCGTTACGAATTCATGTCTTCGTGCGTGTGTCAACCTAATGAAGAAGTGGGGACCAAGATCCCATCCCGTCCTATCGGATACCATCGCATCCCACACCATGTCCAAGCCCGTGTCATCCCATCCCACATGGTTAAAGGACTAGCCAAGGTATATAAGGAATTGCGGAATGAGGGAGCACCACCCGAGCAAAGTTCTTCGTCGAGGATATCTTCGCGCAGTGTCTGTTCCTCTTGGTACCAGCGCTGAGAAGTGGAGAACTCTTCAGGTTCTCCAAGTTCCAGGTTCCCCAGGTTCCCCAGGTTCCCTAGATTGTGTCTGTAAATCCTCCTCGGTTGCCCAAGTCGGGAGAAAACGCGGGTGTAAAGTGAAAGCACAAAAGGAGACCGCAGAAGGAAATCCAAGATGGCGTCGGGCGTCTTCTTCGGGGTCGTCGTGGTCGCGGTTGTCGCGACGCTCTGCGCCGAAGGCAGAGTGGTACCTGCAAAACCCCGTGAGTGAAACCACTGGTTTTACCATATTCTCCTGATAATTACGAATTTTTTACATCCCTTCATCATTTTCAGCTAATCGCGAGATATCCGTAAAACCTCAAAACTACTGGTATTAATTTATATCGGCTTGACTTTGGTTATCACCGGTTAGATATTGGATTTTTTAAATACAGACATTCGGGGTTTAGTGGAATCGAGCGAAACTCGAAAATCTAGTCTGGGAATTGAGTGAAACTCATTAAATCGGAATGTTTTTTTGACAGAGTCCATCATGGTGGATCCGTATGGGAACCCGATGCTGTTCTTAAGGGCGAAGAGGGCCCCGGTTCGTCCTTATCCTCAGAGGGCGATGATGTTCACCGGGTACTACAGGCCGGCTCGTCGCTCTGCAAATGGCGACCAAGCGACCGGGATTTTCGCCGAAGGAAACGCCGTCAGCGGTGGAACGTATCTGGGAGATAAGCCAACATACTTGGACAAAGGACCAGAGCCAATAGACAGCCACGAAGTGTCTAGCGCGGAAGCCGAAGCTGCGCCGGAAAACGACGACGCCTTCTCGGCCGACCCTCAGCCTGAGGATCCTGTAGAGGAACACGAGGACGCGGTGGAACAGGTCGACATTTACAATTAAATTCATTATTGACAATTGTAAATTGAATTTATATTATTTCGACTTATACCGGAGGATTTATTTCATTTTCGACGTAAACGCAGGACCAGCCAGTTGCCGAGCCGAGGCCACTTCCTTACACGACGGAAGCCACTCCTGCACACCCTGAAGAGGCGGTTTACAACACGGAAGCAGCCCCGGTGACCTCGAAGCCCGTGGGCTCGAAAAAGGGGAAGAAGAGACCAGTGGTCGTCGAAGAGGAGGACGAAGAGGACTCTGAAGAGGACGATGACGAGCCTCCTGTACCTTTCGTGCCTTTCAGAGGTGGAAAACGACGTCAGGGTCAGATCCCGAACCTCAACAATTTCTTCCCAATGGTCTTCAGCTTCCCTGGACTCGCCAGGTCGGGTTCTCCAGGGTCTCCCCCAGGAGCTATCACCGCCATTGCCAATAGCTACTCCACGGGGAAAAGTGGGCTCGCCAGTTCTGTCGCTACTGCTTACGGGGGACCTCCTAATGGGTACACGTAGGCTTCGAAATTTCTGCTTTTTTCTCAAATGAATTTGCTAAGATATTAAATAGTGATAACGATGAATATTGTCGTGTTCAATTTGAAACATGTTCCTAGGAAGAAGCTGAGGAGGACACCAGCGATCCAAGAGTAGACCGAAGAGTAACTGACCCAGGTGTTCTCGCGACATCTCTATCGTGACCAGTTCTTCGATTGTAAAATTCGCAAATTTGGAATTGGAACTCGAAATGGCGGATCCAAATTCGGGTCGGTTGACCTTGATCGTCGAGCTTGTTAGCAATGATCGAGAAATAATTTCAAACTGGATCGGCATCGATGAAACGCGAAAGCGAATGGGACGTTCGCTTGGTTATTTGCAATAATTCATTGAAAGGGAATTGAAACATGTCGTTTTTTAGAAAAAGCTAAGGACAGAGGTAGGGATAAGGATAATATGGACTGGCCATGATGTATCATCTAGTTAGCATTATTTATGTAACGATCGCGGTCGGCAACAATTAAAAACTGCCGATCAGTTCCCCATTGTCAAGTTGTTCTAAGTAGTCCTAAATTTAAATTAAATACCGACACCTGGATCTCGAGCGCCCCGTAATCCTTCCTTGCATAATTTACAATAAACACGATTGGAAATAATTAACGCCTAAATTTTTATTTACCCTTTTCTCGTCTAGAAATTTCAAACAGTCTGTAGCCATGGATTCCGCAATAAACAATGTTTTCGAACGCTTATATCTTAGAACCAGAGTCGATTCCTTCCGGAGAAGATCCTAATGACACATAGGCAACGGTGCATCGAATCGATTCGATCTATCGATTACAGATATTCTGCATAAATATCATGTGCAAATGGCGAGGACGATCACGTAATTCCGACTGGGATGGAAGAAGCCTAAAAGGGAAAACTCAGGGCCGACTCCAACTGGGCCCTCTAAATAAACATTATCCACGAGAAATTTCAACGATTTTGTCGACAATAATTATTTCCAGCGACCTGGATTTAATTATAAAAAATTAATCGGCTTCTCCGCCCTGAAGGGCATCATTGTATTAATTTTCTTTAGATTGCAGGGAAGCTGGCAAAATGAATTTAAAGAATTTCCTTGCTCCGCTCCTGGGAAAGGCATTAAAGTTGTTGCAAGAGATGGATACAAGACAGTTGTTGTTTTCTTCATGGGTCTCGAAGGACTTAATCGAATTCGAAATGGATGGATCACCGTGTGAACCATGAAGATCACTTTTTGCAGACACTTGTCGAGGATTACGAGGAGCCTGGATTTTGTATATAAGGTGCAGCATCTTGATGGATGCAGTATCAGTTGAGAAGTTCTCCAGGATCTTCAGAAATCAAAGGAAAAAAATGTTCAAGCTTCTCTGTCTGCTGGTCCTCGTGGCTATGGCCATGGCAGCGCCTGAAGGTACGCACAGAAACGATTAATAATTCAAATAATTACTTTTCACAATCATACACCGTAGAGAAATATTTTTTTCGTGAAGGTAAAAGTGTTTTATTTAATGAGGATTTATTTCCGTTTTAGAATTGGCGAGAACTCAACGCTCGCCTGCTTATGGTGGAGGTTATGGCGGGTATGGAGGATATGGAAGCGGTTATGGAGGATATGGAGGATATGGAGGATACCCGGGATACGGAGGATACGGAGGAGGATACCCAGGGTACGGAGGAAGTTATGGACGGTAAATTCGTCCAAAATGGAACGAAATTGCGAATGGACCATGGACCATTGACGGACATTTCCCATTTGGATGACCTCTCCACGATTTCTAGATAATGGCGCCTTGCAGTGGCGCCTCCACGACACTAGAGCAATAAGAAAAGATATTTTACTGTAAATATCGATAATAAAGTAGCATGCGCAAATAGTTACTCATCTTTCCTACATTCTCCCCTGTCTGGAATGAAAATGTCCCCGCGATTATTCCACCTGCGAGTTTTCCAAAATCTTGCACTTTCTTTTGGCTGTTTTGGAGGGAGTTCGATGACTTTGGTCATTCATGGCCGAAAGAAAAAGGAAAGACGGAGGGGGATCTACGCGATGAAGAATTAGTCATCGAGTCCTCATGGGATACCTATCAGGATTTAAATCGCTTAAGCGACTCTAAATGTCTTCTACGAAAAATGCCCACACCGACGAAAATACTTTTTACGGCTTTCCGATCATTAATGCTGACCAATGTCGGAGCCACCGCTTGCTCCTTATTTTACGCACTTTTCTAACAGTCCGATGTCTTCCTTCCTGAAAATTCGAGTGACGTCAATTGAGATGGAGATGATTCGATGGTGGGAAAACCAATGCTCAATTTATGGTGAAGGAACTCGTGCTTAGCAGTATGTCACAACCATGGACGCGCTAATGAGATTCGAAGAGAGGCTCGAAAACATGCAGTCTTAAGTACATAATATATTATCAGACCCGACCGATATATGCAAAAGCGGTTTGGAATATCCCGAATCATTGGGACCGATTCGTATATAAACTAGGCCCCTCGCTTCCTCTTTTGTCACTAACGAATCGAGTCTCGAGACGAAAACACCTCTTAACCTGAGAGAATTTTACCTGGATCTCGAAAGAGCGAAGATGAAGATCGCCATTCTTCTCATATTCGCCGTTCTCGGGACGAGTTTCGCTTTTCCGGCGAATCCCATAAACGAAGAGGGTATGATTTTTAAAAATTGAAAAATATTTATTCCGGTAGATTTATTATTTTTTGATGCGTGATTAGAGGTAGTTAGATGGTGACAAATGCTTGTGAACTCATTTCAGAGCTGGTGAGGGTTGGAAGAGCTGCCTTGCCCGAGCCGGCCCATTATCAGGGTCAGGGTCAGGATCGTGGTCATGGAGGATACCCACAATTGCAAGGTGGAAGCAGTTCTTTCGCCCAAAGTTCTGCAAAGTCGGGCGCTATTAGCGGACCTCATGGTAGTACGTCTTTTGCAAACTCACAGTCTAGTGCTGGGTAAGGAGAGAAATTAATTATAAAAATTAAGTACCTCTCGATTGTGAATTCTCACCAAATTTTCATGAAATCGTAGATCCGGTGCCTATGGACGATAATCATTGACAAGGCTCGATTGACGAATAAACGACCTAATGAAGGCAAAAAGTATTACATCGTTTGGAAGGAGTTGAGAGAAACTGACAAGAGTAGTTCACATGCATTACATTACTTGAGGTTAATTGTAATTTTGTCTGCACATTGTGCACTTTCCTTTTGCTGAGCGTAATAAAGCGATATACACGAATATTATTTACGAGTTTTTAAAGCGACCTATCCATCAAAATGTTCATTCCTGTTAATCACCCAGGTAATTACATGCATAATTGGCTAAGTAGATGAGCGTTTAAATTATTTCATGAAACGATCCTCGTCTCGTTTGGTCCCGAAATATCTTCCTGCAGATGGTGAATAAAAAAATGACAAGAATACGATGAGTATAAGGAAAAAGATAGTTGTTGACCCTGAAAGTCTAAGCGATGAAATTTATAACACCGGAATGGTCGGATTTTCGCGACATGACTTGGCACCGATTATTTGTATCATTGATGACTTTTATTTGTCACGAATGGTGAACTTAGTAGAGTTCAATAAATCCTATTTTTAGTCCTTGACTGCCTCACCGACTTAAAAATCGGCGTTTCCTTCTCGTTTTTGTCGATTAACCTTAATCTTACCTCTAGACACGAGAGAGAAAAAAGTTAATGCGTGGAAGGAGATATTTTATACTCGGTATAAAAGTAGAATCAGTGGAGCTGACGATAATAGTCTTCTTTTTATTGTCATGGGGTGGTCATTGCCTTAGTCTAATATATTCAACGGAAATTTCTTCCTTGCTTCTCGGATTTTTATTTTACTTACCTGAATATGTTGAAGTACGTTATTCTGTTGGCATTGTTGATTATAATTGCGACCGGGGACAAAGATGGTAAGAAGGTGCATTTTTGTAAAGAGCATTCTGGATTTAGAAATAATTTTCTAAAAATTACCATGGGTATATTTTCATAACCTTTCAACTTTTTCTGCTATCGAGTAGATCGCAATCTCAAAGATGGCCATGACCATGGGAAACATAATAAATCAGATGGCCACAAACCTGGCCAGCATTGCCACGGTGCGTTTATTTTCCCATAAAATTTCGACTGTAATTTTGAAGAAACGAGTAAGTCATTTTTTTTTCATTGCAGTTTTTAGATTGGCTCGTTCCTTGGATGGTCTGATCGAATTTCAAAATCAGCATCTTAAAAGATACGCCAGAAATGTTGGTCTGGACCATGACGACGAGCACCACACGTAACTTTGCAATTTCGTATCTTTTATCCAATCAACTTTGAACGAAACTATTGAATTAAACAATCACGCCATAATTTCGGACTCAGTGCTCAGTCCAATTTAATTAATGTTAAACTACTCATTACAGAACTAGGAAAGCCTGAACAATGCGAGCGACACATTCCGAAGTGGGATAACAAAGGACAACGTTGACACATATCTTCGATTATTTATAAACTCTGTTGAATGTGAGAAAGCCATTAATCTCAGGGGTGGAGATTAAAAATCGCAGGCCAGGAATTATGCGAATAAATGATAAATACAGATCATTGTATCAGGTAGAATAAAAAATAATGCTGAACGGCACGAATTGTCACTTATTTGCTGCAATCCTCTCCTCTTAAATATATAAATATTTTTCAGAGAAGCGTTTTACCTGCAAGTAGATACGTCCCTGTCGTTAGTTTGTAATTCATATTAATGTTTTTAAAACATGACATACCAGAGTGTCTGCTTTCTTGTCTGGGACTCTTATAAAGACGATTGCACCGCAAGAGAAGCCTCATTTCTACAATTAGTCCATGCAGTTGAATTAATCGTCAGTCCCGGAATTTAAAAGAAAAGATGAAGTGTGTGACGTTAATGTTAGTCAGCCTACTGGTCGGAGTAAGTTAATAAATAATTCTCCGAGCGTATAAATTTCCATTACTCCAGTCATTATTATCATAATTTCATAATTTCATTAACTTCAGATAGAATGTCGCCTTCTCGTCCCATCCTCGATGGACGATGCAAGTGAGTTCCAACGCGATTTCTCTCCTTCCTTTTTTTGTTTATCATTAATAAAAATATTTAATCGATGCAGACAGGTACTGGAATCCGAAAATCTTACTGGGAGTGAAGGACATTTTCTCGAGTTTGACGGAATCCAGCGATTCTTTTATCCCGATAAGTCTGGCCGACCCTGAAGTAACCGTTTCTGATAAGAAATCACAGGACGAGCTGAAATCTTTTATTCTGTCTCAAGGCAGAAAATTGGAGAAACTTTTGTTGGAATTTCTCGACAAGACTGACAGCCCAAGAGACTATGTACGTGCGGTAAGCTATATTTACTTGCAATGAAGAAGTGAAAAAAATGATAGTGAATATTAGAATCACTTATTTCAGAGTCAGTGGGTGAATCAACTTTGGGTGATCTTGAAAGAACTGTCCAACACTATCAGGATTAAATCAAAGCGACCTGATTTGAGGATCAATGAAGTCGCCGACATGCACGACAAGTCGGAAACCATGAACTCTTTGGACGATCTTCTGGATTCTGTTGACAAACGCGATATCTACTATCAGGACAACCAAGATGAGAAGCATGTAAAATCGAGTGAGTACTTGAAGTGAAAAATTTCTGAAAGATCCCTGCTGCCTGAAAGCCGCTCAGTAATTTTATTCTTGGCTTCCGAGGATCCGATGACTCTTCGGCATCTACGATTTTATCTCACGGGAAGCATGGCGACGAAGAAGACGCAAAAGCCACGAAAAATGGCGCCGAACATCTCGACGAAATGCTGGTGGAAGTGCAAAATCAACTCGGCCTCATACGGAAATATTATGGAAAACTTTGCAGGTCAGACAGGACCTTCCCCGAAATCGATTATTAATTTTTAATTATTATTTAAACATTTTAATATCTATTTCAGAAGACATCACGCCTTGCTAGCATCTTCCAGCCTATCTTCACGCAGCCAGGACTCCTCTTCCGTGAACCAACCGAAAAAAATATCCATTTTGTAATATCCTTTTAATATCTCTCGAACGTAAATCATCGCGTAAACTTATTCAACTAATTACATAAACGAAAAGAACGCGAATAAGAATTAGCATTTATACCACCGTGAAAATAGGAGAATAAATCGATATTAAAAAATACGAATGTACTTGCCCATTGTTTCGAAAGAAAATATGACAGTTCAACGATCTGCCGAAGGTTGCGGAAATTCCAACGAGCGGAAATTAATATAGCCTTCCGGCATAAAAATAAAAATGGCGCGTCGGTCATGCTCCATCGCTCAAATCGTTCAAGTATTCCCATTTCTGTACTCATATGAAATATTTCCACGGAGTCATTGCCCTTTTTGCCGTCATTTTTACCGGCCTAGCTCTTTGACCTCCGGGTCTTTTTCTATCCAGTATTTATTCCTGCACATTTTTGCACCGCAACCAATTCCACGAGTGCAGGCTCGAAAGTAAACTCATTTCCATCTTCCCCGACATTTATCATTTCCCTGCACTCCGATCACGCGATAATGAACCCCCTGCAACGATACTATCAATCGAAAGTCAAACTCATGTTAGAAACGTGATACCCACTTGTGAGTCATGACGTTTGGTCGATCAAGCCGAGTTTCCATGGGCAACGAGGTGTCGTCCGAAAGCGTCACAAAGGAGGCTCCTGGCATTGTTAAACATTAATAATTTTCCTCGGAGGATTCTCAACATCTACAAGTCAAATCTCCCGATCGCGTCCCTCGACCGAAACGCCGAATTAATTAATCGAACCGATCGGTAAGTGAAATTCTCTTCTCCTTTTCGAGGACGTCTTGCAGGACTGTGTCCTTTCACGAAATTACTAAAAATACTAATCTCGCTTATTGTCACTTTTTAAAGCTATTTAATGTTAGGAAAATTTGCCTCGGGGGATTTTATTTAATTTTATTCCACTTGCTTGAATAAAAATCAGCTGGGTAGGGCATTTTTGTGATCATGCCTCAATAATTGTAATCGATCATCGGCGATTGTATCTCGGTGCTGTTTGGAATTATCGAAATTAGGGAATAATTGGATTCGGAGTTTCCTGCCGATCGTGAGCACGCGATTCGATTCGAAACTTCTCTGTTAGGAGATAATTCGATGGTTATCATCAATCGATCCTACCCCAACCGCGAGGAAGGATTTCAAGCGATTTTCTTGAAGAGGGATTTCTTCACGGTGTGCGTGACCGAGATACGATTTCCTATTAATAGGCCCGATTAAGGCAAGTTAATTAAACGTCGACCGTCTATCCCGTTCCTCGAAGTTCGAAATTGCTCTGCGGAATTTAGAGAATAAAAATTAGCACAGCGCTTGTATCGATGTTTCGGATGGTAGAAGAGATTGTTTAGTAATTTCGGCAACAAACGTACGTGTGTAACGATCATTTAACACCCTGGAAAATCCAGCTATCGAAACGAAACTTTCGGCAAACTTTCAGAGTTCGCGTGACCGAATTCGTTCCACTCGTCCATTCCGCCAGAGAATTCCCGCAATTATCGCCCTCTGAATTGCGGAATTTCGAAATCCTCGTCCTCGATGGATCGAAAATCGAATCCATCTTAGAAGATGAGATGCCGATAAAAAATAAGTTCTGTCGCCCATACTTGATTTTTTGGCGCTGTTAAAGATTTCGTATTAATTTTTTTTTTGTATAACCTTCCCAATGTAAAATCGCCGGTATCAGGTGATTTCCCGTATCACGCACCCTCGCAACGGAAATGCGAGTATCGGGTGATTTTCGGTAATAAGCGATGATAGGAGGGCGAAGCTTCGATCGATCAAACTCGACTTGATAGTTTCGCTGATAATCCGAAAATAAGTTCGCCCCAAGAGGTCGACTTCGAAATGCATTTCGGGGACTCTGAAAATTGTGGGAAAAACCTCCGCGATAAATATCCGCCCACTTTGTCGCGCAAAGGATCTAACTTAATTCTTTATGCGTAGTATCTTTTATGTCTCTGAATTTATGCGCCGCCAGGGCGCATAAATTCCCTCGCGGCGATTTCCGAAATTTCTTTTTTCGAACACGCACGTTCCCCCCAAGAAGTCGTTACGATACTCGACCTCCTGTCGTGTGTAAGGAATGTTAACCTGTCATTGCTAACAATGTTGCACGTGTCGTTCGAGGACGCGTGATCGGACTTACACGCGAGGAAT
The DNA here is from genome assembly GCF_000612105.2 of Orussus abietinus. NCBI lineage: Eukaryota > Metazoa > Arthropoda > Insecta > Hymenoptera > Orussidae > Orussus > Orussus abietinus. The sequence goes on from NW_019396014.1 coordinate 2,844,396, forward strand.
TGTTGCACTCTGGAGAAGCTCCCAAGATTTATGGATTTTCCGGTAATCCAGGATTTCACGTCGATAATTTAAATTTCTAAAACAAAGTAAATTTTGCCGAATAAAAACCCGCAATATATTTTTTTATCATTTTCCCTTGAATAATAATTCTGAAATGTTTAAGGAGAGAAGGGATCGTTTTCAGAGCAATATCAAGAGAGATGTCCGAGCTGAGCAGCTTATCGTCCCTCGGCCTGTATCCTTTGGACGTCGGCGTCGGCGTCGGCGCCGTCGAGCCGATTCCTATGACGGGCCGAGGTGGTGCGATGGTCATGAGAAGTCTCTCCGTCTTCCTGACGTACGGCCGCAAAGCTCGGAGCGGTCTCGAAAAGGATCGAGGAAATTCGGCGGATTCGTATTGCGAGGACCAGATCCTGAAGAGCATGCCCGAAGGACCAAACGGGAGGAACGCCGTGCCAAGCGCGAAGCTTTTCGAGTACTTAAAGCGCAGGACTAAGTTCTCCAGGTGGCGTAAATAATTTTGTACAACCTTTACAAATCTTGTAACAAAAAGAAAGATTGAAGAAAATGGAGCAAGGGAATAATTGCCGCCCAATTCCAGGTCGGAGCTCGAGGCTCTCTGCAAGATTTACAAGAAACTGACAACCGGTCAACAATTCGGAGCATCCTCAACGACGGGCGACATTTCGGCACCTGTGCAGGTGGTAGGAAGATTAATTAAAATTCAAATTGAATTACCATGAATTATTTCATTACTGTAAATGTGTCACGTGGACCAGGGAATCGACAGGGCAATATTTCGCGAATTGTTGCACAACACGTTCGACATCCTGACGGAAGATATGATCGTCGAGAGGATGTTCTGCTGTTGGGATAAGGATAACGATGGATTCGTTAGCCTCGAGTCCTGGATTTTCGGACTGAACGTGTTTCTTCGAGGAACCCTGCGCGAGAAAACGGAATTCTGCTTCAAGGTCTACGACTTGAATAACGACGGATTCATCAGCAAGGACGAGATCTTCCAATTTTTTAAGTGAGTAGGGGAGACAATTTTTCAAAGTCGAAGAAACGAAGAAATCGTCTCGTTGCAGGGATTGTCTGATCAAGCAACCCGGAGATGAAGACCCTGAAGAGGGCGTCAGAGACTTGTCTGAAATGGTTCTAAAAAAATTGGACGTCGATCGCGACGGAAAGGTCTCATTCCGTGATTATGAAACCGCGATAAAAAAAGAGCCCCTTCTTTTGGAAGCTTTCGGGACGTGTCTTCCGACGCAAGAAAACTGCACGGCTTTTCTGACGACCTTGCAGACATAAACCAAATACGTTGCAATATGCACTCTTCGAAATGGGCATATTAAAATCAGTGAACAACGATCTGCTCGTTTTCGAGTCGAAGTTTATTAAGATCGAGCTCGAATTAATTCTCACGTTGCAATGACGTTATCATCAAACAACTTCATCCTATCGCACTTATCAGGAAACTCGTTGAAGTTTTTTAGCACTTGTTTACGCTCCGGCATTTTGATGCAATCGTTTCGCCGACCCCAATGAAAATTCTGAGAGATAATAACTCGATGATTACACCCACACTGATTGTAATGAATTTTACAATAAAATTTGGAGTGGATTTTATTAAGAATAAAAATGAAATATATATTTCTAGGTGTCGGTCGTTTCGGATTTTAATTATATATGCGTTGTTTGACTGCATTTCTTTTTCCTTTTGACTTTCTTCTCGATTTTGGTCAATGATTCCGGTTAGTTTTTTTTTCCTCCAGTGCATTTCGAAGATGCACGAGTGCAACTTGCACTCAAGGACGAGTGGCTCGAGTTAATTGGGAGTGTGGGATTGGTTTGCTATTGTTGTGCACTGAATGGCGATGGTAAATGAATGAAGCGTAGAAACGATAAATCATTATCCATTTTGATGCTGGATGGAAGTCGTGTATAAAAGGAGAGAACCTCGCCTTTCGATTGAATCGGACTTTGGCAGACGTAATGGTCATGACCTCCCTCAAGATTTTGGCCGCCGCTTTGATCGTCTTTATTCCTCAAGTAAGTCATTTTCAAATATCCCTATCAATCCGACACTCTTTTTCTAAACGCTCAAATCGCTCTATTTTCAAATCCACGTCGGAGAAGAATTTTCCTGAGCCGCATAAATAATTGTCAAAAATGTAACCAATGAAACGATTTTATTTCAGATATCCCAGACCGTGGGAAAACACCTGTCGAAGGATTCGTCATCCGGAAAGGTAATAAATTCCCTCGAGGCTGGTACTTTTGGTTTGAGATATTTTTTTAAAAACGCCTAACCTTTCCAGGGAGACACAGTGATCGAAAACAAAAATGTCAACATCATTGTCAACGCCGATCCGAAATTGATCGCGGAGGAACTGTGGAAAGTGATCCTGGCTTATCTGGACGAGAAACCATCCTCCACTCTTTCCGCGGAGACGATAAAAGAACTGATCCGAATCGTCGCTCCTGTCAGGGGGAGAAGATCAGGATTGTCTGCTTTTGAGATGTCTTATGACTTGGAACAAGTCGCGAGAAGAAGTTTGGCTTTGAATTCAAATCTCGACCCGGTCGACCGGGAGATAAAGGCGAAGGATATGGCGGCTGAGATGATGAGTGTTATCAAGGATATCGAGGAATCACCTGAGCAGCAAAAATTGACAGTCACCGGTAGAAGATTGGACTTGACCGAAAATGTTGACAACTACGTGGAGATCAGAGTGAAGATGAACCAACGTGATCTGATGGACGCCGTGAAGGACGAGTCATCATAAACTGACACCGAAAAGACGCAAAATTTTGTTAAAATCCGTGAAAACTGCCATGAGAAGAAAAATGTCATCGAACCAAAGAAATAATTCTTTGAATTTACTAAATATTTTCTTTTGACACTGTTCCAAGAGATATGTCTATCGTTCGGTGACATTTTTTATCTTGGTGTGGAAAATTGTGAAAAATTTTGTATGAATAAAGAGAGTGCTTTATAGCCAGTGAGATTAATTTCCAGAAATTCTGCTTGACGTTTAATTCCCTGTTCGCATGATTTATGCAAATTTTAGATCCGCTTTTATTCTTATTTAAGGTCGATTATCGATAGGCCGTCGAGTTTGGCGCGGATGGAATTCCCGAGAATGGTTATTAATTTGTTATTCTATGATTTATGATTTTAGAGCGCCTTTAGTTCAATGCTTTCTTATCGCTCTCGTTGATAGCGGAAGTTTGCAAGATTAGTTAACACCGTATATTAGACTCAGGAAGCGAGCACGGAGGCGACGACTTGATTTAATGAAATCTGCAGTGGTGGATTTATCGTCTCGACGTTTATTTAGCGACATTGAGCCGTCAAAACCCGCGAACGCGGTCAATCTACGTGTCGCGATTATCGGCTGCGTGAAATCGATCGGATCGATAATTGGCTACGATAATTGCACCGTCCAGAGCGTGTCATTCGATTTTTATCAATTAAGCCCGACTTTCCAGGAATGTCAAAAATCCGAAATTCGGCAAACAGATCTCGATCGACAATCGATCGTGATTTCAATCTAGGCTTTATCGAACGAAAAAAAAAAATCAAAGGTACAATAGAAAAACGCAGAAAATGGAGAAAAATCTAAAAAAAATCGATTTAACGTAATTTGCACTTGAGGAGTTAGATAAAAATTAATATTCTGTGGAATTAATGAGCTCGTGGTGAGATAGAAAATATGGTAATTATTTAGAAAGTTATGTTAAGAAGTTAGAGTTTCTGAATAGACGGCACCCACTTTTGGAGGAAATTTTCGAAGGATGTCTTCTGACGTTTAAGAAGCGCTCCCAGAGTGTCGGCGTAAACTAATTTACATTTCCCCGCTGGTACGCACTTTTTCAACACCTCGGCCTGTATTCGTCAAGGAACAACGACGTGGACTGTTAATTCTCCATGTAAAGCGGCCGAGTTTGATTTACGACTTCGTGCCAATCGCAATTTCACGGATGTCAATGGCACGATTGCGAGATGATTCCGCGCGAAACTCCAATCCCGTTTATACATCTTTCGAGGGGCGGCAATCACGCTATAAAGTAAGTGATACCTCGGAGATTAATTGGTTCATAAAAAACCTAGGAGTATATGAAGACGAGGCGCAAATGTTTCTCACGTCTCAACACCAAGCGGACTCCACACGAAGCTGCCATGTCGCCATTTTCCGGGATTCTCTCAACCCTTTGCGTCCTCGGCGTTTTCGTAAGTCCACCCCACAAGCACGATACAAAACTTTAAAAAAATACCTAACCATTAAATTGTTAATCCTGGGTCTGGGTAATTGACGCGTTATTGCAGGGACTGTTTCTACTCTTTTTCCTCAGGTCGTTATATCAGGGGCAGATCACGAAGAAGCCGTGGATGTTTTGCGAAAAATTCTTATCTCGGTGACGAACATCGAGCAGCGTCTGGCATCGAAGTCTTCGAAATATTCGAAGGGTGGTCGACTTCCATACAACGACCCGTACAACCTGGCTCTGGTAATTTTCTTGACCTTTGAAATGATCTCAAGAATGGACGTACAATAGACTAGAGAATGTTAATTTTTCTAGTATTTTTCTCAGCTGTCCCCGAATTTGCAATCGCCCATCACGACCGTAAGCAACGCGCCCCGAAACGTGAACACTGGTTTTGGAAATCAAGAGAGCTCGAACGTCATCAAAGCCAGAATCGGTTCGTTGACGTCCGACGAGATTGAGGATGACGAATCGGTAAGCAGGGAATACGTTCCCTCGGATTACACGAAGCTCCGGCACGGCATCGATGTCTTTAACAGCAACATCAATACCAATCAGAACTTCGCGCGAAGGCTGCAACCAGGTTTCCAAGAGGTGCAAGTACACAACTCTAACAAGAGGAGAGGAAGAAGGCCTTATCACAGCAATGCAAATAACAACCAAAACGTTGTAATCCACGACGACCCCGAATTCGGCGAGGACGATTAAACCATGATTAATAAATGACCTAAGAGACGGAAGAGTCTCGGTTCGCCGCAAGAAAATGCGAGGACGGAAATTTTCCCGATTTTCCCGATTCGACCGTAACGTCGAATTACGCGCGTTCTTGTAACCAGGAAATTCTGGAGACCTGTATTTATTTGAGATGGAATAAAATTTGCAACATTTAATTCTTACGTGTATATTTCTTTGAGAATTTCCTTGGAATCTGTAATATCGGATATTTCCCCTTGTAATTACCATATTATGCAGATTTGTGTCTGCTTTAAGAAATGTAAAGTCTTTTGGGTTTTTATTTTTTAGAGGGGATCGTTTAGAGAATTTGTTCAGGTCCCCAGAGGAATGACGAAGGCGGTGCATAAGTGCATAGAGTGGTGCATACCGTCTGGTGCTTTTATGGGCGCAGGCATTGAAAAGTAATTGAAAGTCCTTGTCAAATTATTTTTACGCGGCGTTTCCATGTCCTGAGGAGCAATCACTATCGATTACCGCCAGTAAGTGCGATTATTTTCCCCAAGCACTTGTTAAACAATTATGAATATCTCCCTTTTAACCCCGAATGCGTCGTTACGGCCGTTACTGGTCGGTCCGGAAGGCGAGCATGTTTCCTTGATAACAGGCTCATAATCGAGTCTCGTTAAGTGGAAATGTCGATTAATATTGACGGTGAATGATTACCGCAAATGGAGCTATGGGACCGCGCGAATCGGTCACAGCAAGTTGAAACAATCTGTTATGTCAGGTGCAAGTAACGTTAATCGTCCTCGTTCGGAAATTGTCAATAATCAATGATCACGTTTCTAGTGGATACGATCACTTTAAGTCATCGTATCCAGTATGTCGATGGCACCTCGTCAAGTGACATCGACACTGTGCATCCGGTCTTTTTTTTTTTGTAAATCCGATGTATGAAATTTGTATAAATAATGATAATTCCGTTTTTGGTACTTTCTGCATTGACCCTAACTGCCGACGTGAGTCTTGCGATTAATAAAAATTAATTAATCAGATTTTATTTTCTATATCCTTTTTAATACCGATCCTTTTTTTTTTAAGTCCGTATTTTCACCTTGTCCGAATAAAAAGCCGTTCAAAGCTCCTCTGTCCCCTCTCGGAAGACAATCCTGTAAGTGACGTTCGAATTTAACGAAATTATAATAATTAATAAAATGTATCTTGGATTATAAAATTATAGTAAAACCTACAGTTCGCAGGATTCAGCAGCCTGAAAGTACTTCGACCGAATATCCTGTGAAAACCAGGTGGTCCAGGGTGGACTTTCCGAATCTCAGGAGAAAATTGATAAGGCAGCCTAGAAAGGTGAGAGGTTTATATAATTCCAAAAAATTGATAAACGTTGTAAAATTGCAATGAAATTTTCAGGCACTTTCGGAGGAGCTTCGCCGTCATTTCCTGGAGGAAAGGATGCGAAAAGTCGACGAGAGCTTCGTCCACAAAATAGATCCTCACAGCATCCCGGAGGAGACCGAAATCCCCATATTCGAGCACCCTTACGACTTCTCCAATAAATAATTTAATTTGATCCGTGATATAACACCATAGATGACAAAATAAATTCTGAATTAAATGGATATAGTTTAACCTTAAGACAGAAGCAGGAAGCGAAGAACGACGCCGAAGAGTCTGAATTATGGCACTCGCCTTTTATTATATAAACAAATTCATATTCCTTAACTCGTGTAATTACAAACAATGTGTGATGACGATATAATTACAAAATACGCCGGTTTCACCCTTGCGTGCTGCTTGATCAGTCGTAAACCACGGATTACCAGGATGGCGGCTATCGAGGACACGGGCTAGAGGTAAAGAGATGTACAAAGGACACGAAAGGACCTCCCGAAGGATTCCTCCTCAAGGATCGAGATTAAATCGAGTCTATGTACAAAAGGAAAAGTCGCCTCGCAGGACGAGCGGCCTCTCGTCCTTGCACGCGTCTTATGTACAAAAAGGATCCACGAAAAGGACTCTCGAAGAGTCCACCTCGGCCGGTAATCCGTGGGCTAATTAAACTACGAGACGCGAGAGGTACATCAGTGATGTTCATATTTCATGATACCAAGAGGGTCCTGGCGGTCGCCATTTTTCGGGGGTCCTCGCCAGGACCCCTGATAAGGATCGAGCGAGGACCCGAGAAAAGGAGCGCATCTGGTTTGTTCTTTCCATTTCCCCTTTAATTTCCTCCCCTTTCGTCAATCCAGAATATCAGCGACGTGATGTCACCGGAAGTACCGTACGAACGGCGCCGAAAAGGATAATTAGACGCGAAAAATCTATAATTATACCCAAAGGACAACCATTTATCCCCTGTGATGTAAACTTATTTAGACCCTATCGATTTCTCTGGACTGTTCACCGGGAAGATAAAGCCGAGTCCTCGCGGCGAGATAAAGAGACTTCACGAAATGCGGAGAAAGGATTTTACAAGAGTTTTACAAAAAGTCGGGGGGGTGAGAAAAAACGAAAAATCAGAGATCACTTCGGAGACGCGAGGGTAATTCCGCGCACTTCGATCGATTGAGCAATTGGAAGTGCGAACCTTTTATCGGACGTTTGTTCGAATTCTTATGACTTTCGGGACCCTCGTTTTAGTGTACTTATTTACAGATTTTTGTTTAAAAAGATGTCGGAAAATAATGAAATGTCGAGTGTACATACGTACGAGAGATCGGGCATGAAGAGTGAAATACAATTAAAAAGAGAGAATCATCGGAGACCGTACCAAACGATAAGGAGCCGATAAAGAACAACTCGTCGAGAGTGTAAAAACAGTTAAGGTAGATGTAAAGATAAAAAAAAAATTAAAAATCGTCCAAATCCCTCGGCAATTCTCAAAGAACGCGCAATTCGCCCGAAAAGTACATGCCCACAAGTCTTGTTACAAGTTAGGTCTGACTTCGACAGACCTGACACGCGTGTCCGTTCTTTCGTTATATAGTATCTAGAGTATAGTATATATATATATTAATCATATAAAAACATATGTATAAGGTTCAAAATCGTCATCGCGAATGCGCATAGATAAATGTAACGATTACGTCGAAACAAAAAGTTCTCTAGCATTAGTAATAAAATTGTTAATGGTAGCAATAATAATTAGGGTAATAGTGGTCGTAGTGTAATTACGCGTGCACGTAAATGGCAATTATAATCCTCGCATCTCTCTCTCTCAACCTCTCTCTGTATATATATACTCGTATAATTATTTACAATGCGTACGTTAACTTCGTCCGGTGCGTCCGCTCGCGTTAAACCATTAATTGCGCCTTCATATATATACACATATACATATGCGGTACACATATATATGTATAATATACACAGAAATATGTATATTATTTATAGAGACTAGTTATGGGTTCACTTAAAACAACTATGCCGGGTAATTAGGTGAATCTGTATCTCGGAGCCGCGAAGGTACTCTACGGTGTTCGTTAGTGTTAATTCGATAAATCCTTTTACTAAAATATATGTATAGTGTCGTAGTATTTAGCGACCTCCTCTTAGATTCGTCGTTTTCACTCGCAATTGGGAAAGGGAAAAGTATCGTTAACTTTAAACCGAGGGTAAGTGCGCGTGCCTTGTTGCTGCGAAATCACAAAAACGAGCTCGTAGGGGGAAATCGACGGCGTTTTCACATTTTCACAGTTTAGCATCAAACAGAATGGATCCCCTCAAAATGCAAAGTGTCCCCGAAGAAAAGAAGAGAAACGGACTCGACGTGGAGGGACGAAAATGCTAGAACGAGGAATGTGCAAAGTGTACCCTGGAATTGACAATTTGTCGAGACGTCGACCGTGCAAATCGTACAAGTCTTCGTAATTTCACAACGGCGTTGCGCACTGACGGGCTCAACGATTTCCGTTAAATGGACGAGATTTTTGGACCGATCGTCGAAATCACAGTTTGGTCACTCCCGAGTGTCCATTTTTGAGAAATCGTCAGCTACCGAATATGTAAATTAACCGGTATACTGGTAAATAGACGTCCTGTAGATCTGGCGCTCGGAGGAAAATGGCATTAATATTTCTCCATTGTAACGAGCGGAGGAGTAAGGGCGTAATGGTAATCGGAGTAATAAAGATGGATTACTTTTCTCGATTGTCTGGCGATGCGGGAGGAAAATTGACTGACGACAGAAATGAAAATTTAGGGCACGTTCCGGGACGCGGTCCCACGCCATTTTGCCCCCGAGCCTCCTTAATTTGGCAATTATTGTACTCTCTTATTTACATTGTAAACCTTTTCGGAAATAAAGTATTCTCGGTCGCTATGGTAAACGGTTAATTGTGAACTATCTTGGACTCTACGCTCGCAATATAGATTTTGGAGGCGACTCGAAGAATCCCTTCTTCGAGAAGTAAACCGGAAGTGCAGTGAACGGCAGACCGCCTCATCCAGGGCGAATTCGCGGTATTGAGTCAATTTCCCACAGATTGACTGGAGGAGCCAAAACTCGTCCCGAAGAAATCGGCTCTGAATACGCGCGACGTCTTCGTAAAGTCGTTCCCTCCTGTGCCAAAACGTCACGAGAAGAGAGACGAGAAGAGTCACTCGCGAAGCTTCTCCACGCCGACCGTGTGGGTTTAATTACAAGATTTGTAGGAGAAGCCTCGAAGCGACTGCCCTCGGATACAAAACTTAAGCTCGACGATCGCGGCAGCATGGAAAGGCAGTGGCGGGAAAATAATTGCTGTACAGAGCACACGTGGAAATCGACCGAATAACGACGAAGACGATGTCGGCATAGCAGGGACGAGCGAAGCGGTTTCCTCGCTGCGTGGTCGCTCTGTCTCTCTCGCGCCCCACCTACGGGCCGCGAGGGCGACAAGGACAGAGCGAACACTGGGTACAAGCAGAAGCCGCCACTGATCGCCTCCAAGCCATCTTCGCCCGACTCCGCAGAATAGGAACGAGATTGACGTAACTTGGTCGTCTCGCGCGACGATTAAAATACACCTTGCTCTTGCGTTAGAGTTAGATACAAAAATACGAATCTCGAGAGGGCGACGAATATTATTGTTTCTTATATCGTTCCGATTAATACTATTATTACTAGCGCTATACCGTGTAATGTACTATTATTATTTGTTATTTCCTTCCTTTTCCGGTTGCCCTGTCGGAGCTGGAGCGCGGTCACAACCGAATCGAGGAGCGAGATACGACAACTGCCGCGTCCACACACCGGAGCAACACTTGTCGACATTGTTGCCGTAACAATAAAAGAGACACTGTTAGTGACCCGTATTATCAACAGAGACTGTGCAGAAACTATTCTTCCGTATTAACAATAGGAATTTATGTATATATATATATATTTATGTATATAAACTATGATTCGGCCTCGGCAGAGGAGAGTCACAGGGAGGTCCTCGCTCCGCCTCGACTTTTCCTAACGATCGAAAACTCCCCTGGAACTGTCCCCGCCTTGGCCGCTAGCGACCCGTATGAGCAACAGAAACTCCTGTAAAAATATCGTTAATTGTTAATGCGCGAGGTCAACCGTGTCAATGAAAAATGTCGCTCCGCTGTCAGCTCGATCTTAGACCACTTCCCTGACTTAAATACGAATTAAATAGTTCGCTCGATTAACATTTTACGTACGATGCCTAAACAAAGGTGCGCGGCCTATGTGTAGAATATAAGTGCGTCGCGTGTTTCTACGCTTAGGTGAGGCGGTAAAAAAAATAGTGTCGTCATTTACCAACCGGAACCGCCGCGGCGGCCATTTCTCGGCTCGGCGTGGCGTCCTCGAAAAGCCGGGAATTCGCTCTACGTAGTGCCTTCCCGTACTCTCTGCATTTAACTTCACCCTTTACTTTTATTTTATCGCTACCCCTATTACTAGATTTACTCCTGTCGTCGCGTTTTACTACTATTACTCAGAGACTTTGTCATGCTTCGGTCGTGGTCGCTTACTGTATGGAGCCACTATGCAACTACCGTTTCTCGCTCGTTCCTGGTTAATCGCGTATCGTCGTTAGTCGGTACTTGGCCTCGAGTTTCGACCTCCCGGTCGACATGGATTCCCGTGACACTTTATTCGTCATCTTATGTCGGAGAGAAAAGAGGTCGCATGATCTCCACAACGTAAATCTCTCAAAAAATATGGATATTTCTGCGCCTCCCGCGCTGCTCCTACGGCCCCGAGAAATTGTCCGCCACTTTCAATTTATACAATTCCAGGAATGATGGCAATAAAAATTAGTCAAAGGAGAACCGAATCAGGGGAGATTGTGCATATTCGGAGGTCACATGTCTCAGAGGTTCGTTTTAGGGTGGACAAGACTCGAGACTCATAAAAACAGCCAGGAAACGTCGGTCAAGTACCGATCGACGAAACTTTGTTAGACGTAGCATAATGGTAATGCCCTGAATCGATTACAATTCGCAAGATAGTTTACCGCGACGTTGAACCTGATTTAAATTCCCAACCGGAAACGCGCAGCCATGAGGACAGGTCGAGCATCGATGAGATGCCGCAGAGTTGCCTTAGAGACTGATTTTTTAAATAAAAAAAAAAAATCAGTTAAACATTCCCTTCCCGAGTATCAATTGTTTAAAAAAAAATTATATCGTACAACCGAGCCTCCCAGGTATCGAAAATTTTCTACGGTGCAATAAAATATTACGAGGTATAAAATTGAATGCGAATAAATAATTTTCCATTTCGGTGGCAACCCTGTGCTCGTGTTTCCTCGAAGGTCCTTCAAGAAAGGACCCACTTCCTGTCCGGAACATCTTCGGGATACTCTCTTAAGCACGCGGGCAGACAATGCATACATCGACGAGCATGTGTAAAACGTACGATATTAAAATACTCTTACTATACTTTTTATTAACCCACCTTTGTGTATTATTCATCATTAACCCCCCCTTTTGTCCCCGTCCTCCCCCACGTAACATTATAATTATTACTTTTGTTTTGCGTCAAATCATCTAAAAATATGTTGTATGTATCTCGCAATTACTCTTCCATCCTTGCGCCGTCGAAATTTATGAAAATCGGCCCTGTCGTTCTAATTAAAGACCCGCGGTGAACATCTACGATTACGTGCACCACTCGAAACGAACCGTACACAGGTACTTGCGTACACGAGCAAGTACACCTCCGCAAACGAGACGGACGGTAGTGCCTAAGAGGACGACACTGGAGATTCGACGTTACCTCGAATTTTCCGAGTGCCGTGGAAACAGCGAAATTCCTTCCCCTATTGTTCTCGAATTTCTCCCCCTAATCCCACCGTTTCCCATTCCCTCGAATCCGCAATACACGCAGCCACTCTTTAACAGACTACTTGACGATGAAATACGTAATTCTCATGTGTGTGGTAAAGTACTATTTTACAGGAAATGCGTTTCGGATGTCCCTAATTTCCCGATCCGTTTATACGTTGACTAATGCTGCGCTCGTTTCGCGTTTCCACGAATGGGACGACACCCACCAGCTCTAGGGGATGATTCAACGAGGTCGATCCGGGCACAGAGACTGATCGGCGATGCTTAATTATTTAAACTAACGTACCTAACGCGAGTATACACCATTACATGCGCGGCATTTTTTTTTTATTTCCACTCTCAACCACGAGGAGGAAATAGGAGAAACCGTAACGACTGTTCGAATGGAATGACCGACGGCTCTCTGAATCGAGTTTCCTGTGTCCGTGTATATATCATATATAATCTATGCGTAGATAAATATATATATATATGTATATATGCATATGCATGGTAAGGTATAACGATAGTGTTGCGTTAGGATTATAATCATCGTATACTATTTTTTTCACGCCGGCGATCATACCCGCGACTCCTCTCGTCGTCAAAGATCGCTCGGGGACTCTGGGATGCACCGGGGTCGTTATTAAATTCGATCGCTCGACTACTTCGATCTCTCGAGAGATATAAATGCACGGGCTCGCCGTTTCACCCGGGGATGTGCGATAGCGCCGTTGCACTTAGGCACGAAAATCAAATTTATTGCGTGGTTTTGCTTCCCTGGCGTTTTTTCTTTCCCTTTTTCCTACTAAAACCGTTCCGCGGGACGAGTCCCAAACGAGCCACCGCAAATGCGTTCTCCACCGTTCAAGACCCTGCCATTTATAACATCGTTTTCAAATAACGTATCAGCGTATCTTAAAAAGCAATTAACAATGATATTCGCACAAAAAGAGAAGTAGCAACCGCTGTAAGCGGTGGAGAGTGCAGCCGCAGTGGTACGTCCTGACGCACTGAATCGACCCAACTCCCTTGCGAGATGGAAATACGATTTCGAATTTTCGAAATTCGAACCAGAAGGAGGAACAGCCCCAAGGGCGCTTCCAAGGGTAATCCGTAAAAGCGGATCCCGAAGAAGTCCTACGGGTCCAAGAGCTGTTACCGTCCTTCAGGGTCTTAGAGGGCAGGAAAGGAGTCGGATGTTTCTCTTCCGAGGTCGCAGCGAGCAGAGTCGCCCCTCTATGTACAGATCACAAACGCCCCTCTTCAGGGTAAGCGTTCACACTATAGGCATAGCGACTACACCTACACGTAAGATAAACCTAACCTATGGCAACGCTTAATCGTGTAATTACGCTCTAAGGTGTCCCGACTGGTCGACGCGGCTCTTCAGGGTCCAACCGAAGGAGGAGCTCTTCGGGTTCCCCCGAGGGTCTCCTCCGGGGACGGAAGAGCCTCGTTCTCGTCCTCGTGCCACGGAAGAGCGGAAAGTTTTGAGCAAACGGAGTCAAGGACGAGCTCGTCGAAGACTCGCACGGCCGGAATGACCAGCACGAGGCCGTCACCGAGGTCAAGTCCGTCGATGACGAAACTCCACGCCGACGAAAGGCCTCTTGGACGCACTTCCGGAGGGAACATAGCTCCCAAATTGTCGATCGAACTAGCACCTGGCTCCGACGATTCTACCGGGTCAGCGAACGAGGCCCCTGAGACCTGCTCCATGGGAGGCGTCGATTCTTCCACCATGGTCCTGAGATACCTAATAGTCTTTCGCTGCGGCCAGGCCTAAACAGGTATTCCCAGAAAAATAAAACTAGCCTTCATAGATAGTCGTTCTCCACGGCCTGGGCGTCCTGAGACTTCAGAGTGGCCATCTCCTCGGCGGAGCCCTGTTCGCCGTCCTGCTCCTCCACGAAGTTTATGCTCCCCGCCTTGTACCAGACGACGAGGTCTACCACGAAGGCCAGCGCCAGGATCCCACCCGTGGTGCCTGCAAAACCAGATTTCCCTAAATTACCTCCCCTATTTCCCTTTACCTTTGACCACTCGTTCTTTCCATAAGTCCCAAATTCGCCAGGAAACCGAAGACGCCTACCATGATAGAACATCCTGAAGACGTTGGAGTCGTACAGCCAGCAAGCTCCGCGTTCTCCACAAGCGTACTCCCACACAAGACACGCCGAGTCGACCACAGCTCCGTAAACGATAGGGCAAGGAACGTTCCCTGAAAAAATCAAACGGAAATCTTAGCCTCTCCCCGCCATAGAATCATAGCTGAGTATGTTGCATAGTTTACCGAACAGTCCGATGGCAAATTGTATCAACCCCAGGGCCATTGCCTTGTCCCTGGGGTCCACGCATCGCAAGATCAGCAACATGGAGCCGACCTCGCTGGTAGAGTGGATGAAGACGAACACCGAGAACAAGATCATGTACACCCAAAAGTTGCTGCATTCGAGGGGGCAGTATCCAGTCTTGGCAGTGCTCGTGATCTCCTGCGTCGTCTGGTTCTGTCCGATGCACTGGCAGTTGAAGAACTGCAACAATCCCAAATGCGGTAATTAATAATTTATTCGGGAGACCCACTCTGACGGCACCCTCTCCTTTCCTCACCTTCTCTCTAAAATCAATACAAAAACTATGATAAAACTCCTGGAGATAATTATTACCGTGGCCACTTTGCCATCGACGACGGTGTAATTGGAGCACCCTGCATGACACGCAGAGAAGTACGTCTTGCCATCGGCCCCGCAAATCGGGCTGAACTTGTTCCTGTCGCAGTCGCAGGGAACCTCGCAGGTGGGCTCGAAGCTGGACACTCTGAAAGCAAGGTCAAGGCCGCTGGTGAAGTCGAGGGACCGCGTTCGAGCGCGAACAAGGAAACTCACCCGTCGGAGTGCGAGATGAGGCCTGCAAAGTCGTCCATGGGGCACCCTATGAACATCAGCACTCCCATGCCCACCGCGTACACCACTGCCGTGAAGGATATCCATGCCGCTACGAACCTGGCGTTGGGTTTCGCCCTCAAAATGAAGACGCCGCTAATTATGATCCCTAATCCCATCACTAAAATACCCCCGACACCTGGAACAAGAGGATCAAGGTTAGCATTGGCTAGGTCAGTGTCCCAGAGGCCAGCGGGAACAGTTATCACCGACGGTGGGCGAATCGTCGCCTCGTGATAAGACCGCTGATAGCGCGCGACAGGAATCCACGAGCTGGAAAAACGCGGCTCAATAATTCAGGGAAATTCGTAGCAACTCAAATCCGAATCCCACGAGATATGTAAATCACGGGTGGTTAGTAAAATGTAAATTAACGTCATATATGATTCTCGTATCTTGGCAAAAATGAAAATAAGAAGTATAGTTAATGCGTCGGGAATTTTCGTTGAGGGTTCGTCGTGAAATCCCACGGGAAATGGCACGAGGCGAGCGATGTCGAAGGTCAGGGTCTGCATGTCTCATTGACGCGTCTCGTGATTGAATTGAGGACTAATATATGTCATTTGGCTGATAATGGCGAATATGGCGATGATCGTCCAATCGTTGGATCGTAACCCCATGGTGAGACTCGATTCGTATCGATTGAAAGCTCGGCCGTCCTCTTGCAGTTCACTCGAGCTTCATTTGCAGTCCGTGGTCGAGTGCAAGAGCCAATTGCAAAGCTGCCCACATACGAGGAAGTGAAATTAATCATTTCTCGTACAAGCCTCGGCGACTCGCCGAGACCTCTGGTCGCATTTCGACGGATTCGCGTTTTTATTCCTGGCGCGCCTATTTATGGCCACATTTTTTTAGAGCTTCCTGGTTCTCCGACTTATTAATTTTCCAGAATTTTTCAGAATTTCCGAAAATTTCCGTCGTCCTCTCTCCGTGCCTGGGTCTCGATCCTCGAATTATGTCGCATAGGAATAAATTCGCATGAAAAATTTCGCATTGTCGCGTCATTGGTCAAGATTTGAAAGTCGTATACGGAATTGTCAATTTCGTATGCGTAAGTATTAAATTTCGTACGAGTCCCTGGACTGTTTTAGTGTGATACCATTTTGACAATTTCACTCCCGCCCTTTATCAGAAATTTATCCCGCGTTTTTCAGGGTCAGACCTGGAGATCGAAAGTGGAAGCTGGAGAGCTCGCTCGAGGATTCGAGCCACGGCGTGGCTCGTTCTCCATTTACGTAAAGCAAAGATTTACGGAGTAAGCCCTCCGGGTCATTGCGGATTACCGTAAGCATACGCATCAGGACACACCTCGGGTCTAAGGATACTCGGGCCCGGGTCCTTAGGCGCGTCTCGAGAGGAATCGCAAGTACCTGAGATCATGTTCGCGTGATGTGCTGGCAAGCGAAATTGGCTCTCGAGGTACTTTGGCAGGAAAGTGTATAATCCCGCGATTGGCAGGATGTGCAGCACGCTACTGGCTGTACGGAACATCAGTATGTCATTCTTCAGCAGTCTCTTCACCGCTTTCGGGAAGTCTGGAACGAGAGAACATTCGGTTGAAAATCAGACTCCCGAGGGAATCAAAAGCATCGATCGACCCGAGGAAACTGCCCCAATTATCCGGAATAATTTATGGGATTTTCGGTAAACCGACCAGATTAGACCCTGGGTGGAGGTGCGAACTCTTATCCCCGATGGCCCATTACGTTTCTACGAATGCAGCTCAGCGATACCCTTACGCCTATCGCGTCGATATGGATAAGACCGATAAACTATTAATATATTCAATGAAACGAATCCGCGAGATTATTCAGATCGCCCGGAGAGGGGGCGAAATGAAAGGCAGGGTCGTTGCTCCGGCATATTTCATTAGGAAAAAAAATTCCCAGCCATCGCAATGACATTTTTATGCGAATGGTGTAATTCCCTCCTGCACAACTGATCCGTCGAATAAAAATTCGCTGTACGGTCTGACGGGTCTGATTTTATTTTTAACTACCGTACCTCTTGGTACTTCTGCATTTTTATTTCGCTCAATAATTGAATTATCGAAGATCATAATTTCTGCTCAACGGTCTCGGCGATGCAGAGGGCAAGTGCATAGCTCAGCGGACGGAGTCTCCGTTGGGATAGGTTAAGATAGGCTCGGATAGGTTCGGATAGGTTCGGATAGACTCGGATAGACTCTCACACAGGTGCGCGGCAATTCGCTGGTTCATTGGTCCTGCAGCAGCCAGCGGGTTTACACCGTGGATTTCAAGGTTGCCAGATCTACCGATTCCCCTGTGCGCACCTGTTTCCCACCTAGAGTGCACCTGCGACGTCGCGGCCGTCGATCGTCGATCGATCGATCGGCGCCAAAGCCCGACCACTCCCCGTTTCTCCGGGAAACATCGCCAAAAAAAATCCCCATCAAGCCCGAATGAAGAGGAAATAAATAGAATATCTGAAATTATCAGCACGAGTTCGAGATGGAAAGGGAAAACGACAAGGCGCAGGTATTCCGTACAGATCCTTTAATTTCATTTCCTTCATCCTATTGACCATGTCGAACGATCGATCGATCCCAATGTCTCCGACAATCGTCGACAAATTTTCCCATGAAACCCCAAAGAGAATTAAAAGAAAATACGTTTCCCTAATTAAGAATCTGGAAAGAATTTTATCTCTCCTCCGAGGGACGCGAAAACAAGATGGAGGGGATCGGTTCGCGCTGCGGCAACGTCGCATAGATGTTCCCATAGACCATGAGTAGACAAACGTGACCGACGTCACGCTCTACGCATTACCGGGTGCAACCCCGCGAACCGTGGGGGAAATCCCGGGCAGTCGCGAGCGGGGATCCGCGTAATCGACATCGGGGACCGTGCGTGCGGAACTAACGAACTACGCAATCATCCAGGTCCCTTCGTTTCTTCATCGGCTTTATTATCCTCGGAACTGCCGCGCCTCGGCGCACGTAGCGGCGATCGCCGGTACAAATCTCCGCGCCCATTACCTGGAGCGAAAAACCAACCCTAACCTTTCCCTGCCCCTTGCCCTCCGTTCCGCATTCTGCATACATCCCTCAAGATTCATCAACCACGTGCATATAAATACAGGGCTGAAGAAAATCCATACCCCTCGCCTTTTGTAATGACAATTAATTGAAGAAATTACCCCGTGGAGTATAAAAACCGCGGCGAGTCCTTCCGCCCTGTACATCTATGAATATTGTATTATATAATAGTGCGTAAGATCTTGAATTAAATTTGATAACGGAATGATACTTATTATTTTCGCGGAGGTTACGTTGCGTTTTTTTTCCTCGAAGGAGGGGCCCATTTCGGGTGTCGGGGTCCGGCCCTGCTCGTATCGGGCGGAGCGTATCAGCACGCAGCACTTTGGTGGCGTCTCGGGCACCGTGCACTATGTCGGCCTTACGAGGTGTACGAGACAGCCGAGATAGGTCTCTCTCGGCGGCGTCCCCGCCCCGCGACGCCCCGCGACGCCCCGCGCCGTCACGTGTCCCCCGCTTCCAGGCATGATATGACCGTGAACTTGCCCCACCTCGTGCGCGAGTCGGTCAGTCATTATTATTAACACACACTGTGGCTGCCACGCGGGCACACGTGGGCCCTAAGTGAGGCCGCGTGTGGGTGTGGGCGAGCAGTGTGGGTTCGCCACCGACTCGATCAAACGAGGACCGGCGAGGGTAAATGGATTCGGGAATTTTCGACGAGTCCTTATAAAAAGGCCGAGGAACCCGAAGAGTGGGATCGGGGTAAGAGAATCGAGACAAGGGAACCGAAAACGAACCACCCCCACTTGAGCCCATGAATCCTTCGGTACCATTATGAACCTGACACGTGGAGGACCTCCGCTTTTTGGCCAATCCTCCGGGCCATTTTAAACGAAATTCCCGCAGGAAATCATTGACCTTGACCCTTGAAATCACGTGGAAGTCGTTGAACATCCCCAAAAACTGTTAGATTTTGAAGGTTCCGTTTCGGTAATTGATCGGAAGGCAAATGTGGATTTACGCGTTACAGGGATGCCCCGGAGCGAGGTAGAGGAGAGGGAGACGGTCGTTGGATCCGATCAAGGTTTGGGTAATTTCCAGCGACTTTAAGGCGCGACCATAGGAGAGGGGTTAATTTATTCCGTCGGTAGGGATTACGCGAGTCGGGAGTGGGCCTTAAAAAAATCATTAACCGGGAGAGGAGGAGGGTACCGGGGAGGACCGGCACTTCGGGCTCCTCTTCGAGGTCCTCGTCAGGGTGGGGAGGCGCGACTTTTCGAGCCGTTCCGCTCGCTTTACGATTTCGCCTCCGAACGGGGACACGGAGTCCACTTTTAACGGCGGACTTTCCAGTATTTTACGTACGCACATAGGTCGACTCGCGTTTAACGCGTCGAAAATGGCGACGTTGGCCAATGGCTGCGCATATCCGGCGCTAAAATGCGCGATGAGAAATACGGGCCATAATCCTCGTTACATCTTCGAGTCTCCTGGCAGTTAAACGGTGTTGCTTCGGTGTCGCTCAGTTCGAGGAACTTCGGGGGCCCTTCCATACCCTTCTCGGTATCCCGAGAAGGCTTCGCGCGAAATCTACGGCCAACCGATCGCGACCGACGAAATTCGCTTCCAAGAATCCCCGAATCGTCCTTGGAGGAGGTCCTTCGCCATTTTACACGCGCATCACGCATAAGGTGGTCCTAAAGCCGACCCGATGTTATCCCGACTTCCTGAGGAGGGACAGCTTCCGGCTGTCGGGACGTCGCCGGGGAAAAGTATCCTCGGAAATTGCGGGAAGTGAAAATAAAATCACTCACCCCTAAGACTAGGTTTCTTCGAGTCCGACCTTTCCGGGGGCGACCTACTGGAGGGCAGCCTCGAAGGGAAGGCGAACATCCCTATGCTGACCAGCATCAGCATCGCTGAGATCAGGACTAGACCTGGAAGAAGCAGTTCGGTCATTATAAAATGTATATAAAAAAAAATTACGAAGAAGTATATTAAAATACGGTGAATATTAAAATACAAATGACGAGGTCCCCAGGAATCGACGTCAGCGGAGGAGCAAAGCAGCCTGCCAAAAATAGTGGGCATTGATCGGAATCGGAGGCAGGCGCGAGCCGCGGGCCTAAATCGGAAGCGTCGTTAATATTCATGCGATTTCGAGGCACGCATCGGAGGGAAGGTCCGAGAGGCCGGCACTCGAAATCGGCGGTAAAAAAGCTCGGGAGGATATACCTCCCCCTGGGACCCCGAAGGGCGCCCCGAGGAGCCGAAATATGCCCCGGGTTCCGCTATGATTCACCGGCTTAGCCGCGGGAGGAGCGCGGGTATTTTCGGAAACCACTTCGAGAAAAGAAGGCATCGAGGCCCGAAGAGGGGATGCTCCTCTTGAATTATGATCCCGCGGCCCCGGTAGGGGCGAGCCCCTAAAAAACCGAACGGCCGCTCGTAAAAGCGAGACTCGCAGGGGGAGTCGCCAAAGTATATTTTCGCTGCCAGCCTGCTGGGGGCACGTCGCGGAATATTTTTAATTCGCCAGACACTTTCGCCACCGTGAGAACCGAGGATCCCGAGATGGTTCTACGGCGGAGGCTGAAGGGGCCCCGATGATGGGACCCCGAAGAGTAAACGGCACCCGGGGGAATAAAACCCCAGAAACCTAAAAACGAGCCCACGTCGTGAAATTACATCCCTTGAAATTTGCATCTCTGGTGGGCTTAGAAATTTCATCTCTGGGGGGCTTGGAAATTTCATCTCTGGACTTGGAACTTACCTGGGATCTGGACCTACCCCAGGGCCTTGCGACTAAAACCTTAGAAACCTAAAAACGAACCCGCTGAAATTACATCCTTGGAAATTCTATCGCTGGAGATTCATCTCTAGAATTTCTGGAAATTTCATCTCTGGTGGGCCTGGAAATTTTATCTCTGGGCTTGGAGCCGACCGAGGATCTGGACCTACCCCAAAGCTTTGACATTTTCCTGGGGCACTCTGGATCGACAGAGAGGTCGGAAAGGACGTGGACGGGGATTTCTCCGGAATATCTGGAAGTCGAGTAAAGGGAGAAAAATGAAATGGTCCATACCCAGCCACCAGGCTCCGACCCATCTCGGGTCGGTCGGCGTGATCTGTGGGTCTGCTGAGAGATCCGCGTACAGCATCGTACAGAGGGACCCCAGGATGAACCCCAGCGCTGGTCCCAGGATCCTGACACCGATGGTGATCGCTGAAGGAGAACTGTGGTTAATAACTGGCGATGGATGCGTACGGAGAGGAGCATACGTTATCCCTGAAGATGGTCCCCGTTAAGGCGTAACGAGACCCTGTAATTTCGGGGTCGACTCACCGAAGTAGAGGGGACTCTCCCTGCTGGCGACGTTGTCGTCGATGTAGGGGATCCCGAGAGTATAGACCGCCGTCTGGCCCATGCCTACCCCTAGCAGAGAGACGAAGAAGATGGCCAGCACCACCGTCGTGATCTTGCTCTGGATCCTCTGCTCCTTCAGGAACTCGCCCTCGCAGTAGGCCGTCGAGTCGCCCTGGGCATGAGAGGATGTCGTCGCCAGGAGCCACCTAAAATCGAAAGCGTCCAGGTTCACCATCGAATTAAAATCCACGTGCCCCGGGACCCCGAAGAAGCCGGTCGACCCTGAAAAGACCCGCGACGACTCTCGGACGAAAAGCCTCTTCCTCTCTCCTTCTTTCTCCTTTTTTTTTATCAGCAGATTTATAGCGTCTGGCATGATAAATAACGAGCCGGGCTCGGTTATTGTAATCCGGGCAGGTTTTATAAATCAGGATTGCCACTAGATTAGAGATACTCCACGTGGAGTCGGGTTCACCCCTGGCAGAACTTGAAGTCGCGAAGTTGCTCTTCAAGCGGCTCTTAAAGTTCCCCTTCGAGTTCCCGGTCCCCAGGAGTTTGAGCGTCTCCAGGCTCATTCCGAATCCTGAGAACCCTCTATGGTTCCGAGTATTTCTTTTTTCCCTTACCCGTTGGGGTCCGACGTCATGTTCTCCGGGCGATCCTGGTACTTGCAGAGATTCGCCGGGACGGGGTCGGTGGTGTTGCGGCCGTTCTCGTCCACCCCGGGCCCCACGCCGCTGAAGAGCAGCTCGTTCTGGTGGATCAGCTGCTCGCCGAAAATGAAGTGCGGCATGGAGCAGGTGAAGGAGCTCACGGCGAAGAGGATCATCCCCCAGGCGATCCACTTCGGCCGGTGGCCTTGACCCCCGTAGTACGTTAGCAAAAGGGAAGACCCTATCTGGCCTATCTCCGTGGCCGACATGATGATCCCCGTGGTCTTCGACTGGATTTGGAACAGCTTCTCGATCGTCGTAATCACAGAGACGAAGTACGTGTAATACATGCCCTGAAGCACCTGCAACCCCAGAATTCATCCTTAATTCTCTCATAAAAAAAAAATGACAAAATTATTCCTACACTCCTGTCGTTCCTTAAATTTGCGAAATGGGCATCGATATCGAGAATCGGGGGGAGGAAATGTCCGGAAACCAACCCAAGTGACGCAGAAGATGACCAGGAACGCCTGCTTCGTGGCGAAATACTGCAACCAGTGGGGTCTGCAGGGTCCCCATCCACAGGAGACGTCGGCCTCGTCGAACTCGGTGTGGAGGCTGCCGGACTTCTCATCCAGCCCGATCAGCTTCCCGTTCTCCGCGGTGATCTCGAGGATCTTCCCATTCGGGATGGAGCCGTTGTTGTTGTGCTTGGTGCAGAGCACCGCGTCCCCGTTCGCCATCTTGGTCCCCGGAGGGATGATCGCGAGCGTCTCCGCCGCGCCGTTTCCCAACATCTGCGTGTCCTCGCCCGCCATTTTGGTCCCGCGGGAAACCTAGGTCCTCGAAGAAGTCCTCCTGGATTTCAGCAACCTCCTCCCGGACGCGCGAGGTCGATCAACCTTCAACAAAAACCCGACCAAAATTACGGTTAGCCTGAATTTCCTTTATTTAAATTTTAGTCACCGAACGGAACTCCATTCATACATTCTCATTTAGATCTCAAAAAGATAAATCGAAGTATCTAAAGGATTGCGGCAGCTCCTGATTTTTTTTTTCTCACGTAGTATCATTTGTAAAACATTTCTCTCGACTGTTGGGAGATTAGACCTCGCGGTGTCACTTTGCACGGCTCGGAATCCGAGATGCAGCTTCGAGGCGCGATTACAGGTGCGCACCTGTCGCGCACGCGTCGGTGTCATCTCGCTTTCGTCGGCGCACGACTTTCCTCATTTCCCCGGCAGTGCTCGCCGACGATGCAGCCCGCGGTGCAGCTGCAATGCACCGGGTGTCGAGCAAGTAGGGCCGGCCTCTCACTCTCGCTCTCTCGAAAGTGAGAGTCTCGAAACGCGATCCCGCGAGGCGAAGCGCTCACCTGTCGGCGATCCATTTCACGGACAGGGAGTCGCTCCGAGCGAGTTCCACGGAATCGACTTTCCCCGCCGAGGGAAGATGGAAAAGAAAAAAGAAAACGGCAAAAATTCACTAATCCATTTTCCTCGCGAATAGAAAAATAAAACGCCACCCTGAAAACCGACGAGTCGCCAATGATACGTTATCATTGGCAATGTGACGGGTTTGTAGGTCGAGTCCGGCATATTAGGTCCGATTTAGAGGGGATTTAATCCTTCGTCTCTGCGTCCATGTAGGAGCACTCGGGGCCGTGCAAGTGCAGTGCAGGACACTCTCCGCGATTGCGCATTACCGGCACATGGATGGAAGCGCATGCCCCGGTGTGCGCGCTCGTTGCTCTTAGCTGGTGGTGGAGAACGGAGACTTGGTCTAGGTCGCCTTTCACTGTCCTACTGACGTCTCGTGGTTAGTTGGTTAGTTAGCCTATTCTGCCAGCTACACCTCAATGCCAGCGTATAGCATGTTGTCATACAGAGCGGTCCAAAAGAGGTGCGCACGTCGGCTGGCTCCCTTCTCCAGGATATCTAAAATTCGAATCTCCGTCCGAAAATGGAAGCAACGAGGATAAATCTCGAGAAACGAGCCGAGATCCAAATTACCGGATAAATCCCAAAGAAAAGTCTCGAGAGTCGATTTTCCCTCTCTTCGAGGTTCTCCAAAAAAATTCTGGAATTTTCTTTTTCGGATATCTCTGAGAAAGGTGGATTCGGAGTTAAATGATTTTCTGAGATATTTCTTGAAAATCGTCGGGAGGAGTCGGCGAGTCGGCTCGCCGGTGCATCGGAAAGAGTGCATTACGGCCTCGCGGGGGGGCAGGGGGCGGCATGAAAATTAATCGGGACTCGACCTAAAAACCGAAGCGGAGCCAATAACGAGAGAGGGGGCCTTTTTGTCGCCGGTCGACTCTCCGCTCGGAAAGTCGGCGGCGTTAATTACCGTGCGATGTGCCCGGTCGAAAAACCGAGCCGGGGCGAAAAAGTCAAATTGGCCGTGAAGGACCAGCTAAAATCGGCCGGAATCGGCGCCCGACGTCGGTCATGCACGTACGATCGGTCTCGGATCGGCCATCTCATTGCTCGTTGCGCAGCCGACCTTGCCCCGAAGTGAATTGAGCCTTCACAGGGACCCTCTTTTTAGGTGTCGCTCGAGTCCTTTTTTTTTACCTTCCCTCTTATCACTCCCAACGATTCATCTCGGAAAGGGTGATTTTTAGAAACAAAGAAATTACGTCTGAAATATGGTACTCCATTTTTTTTTTTTTTTTTTCTTAATCCGATTCGAGGAGTTCATAAGTCTCAGTCAGGCCGAGTGCATCGGCGAGATGCACCGCGTCGCTCGGGAATGCCGACTGCGTCGACACACTTAGCCGGGCACAATAAATATTTCTTTATTTCCCTCGGATCCTTTCTAATGGTATTGTGCGTCCAAGGATTTTACGGACAAAAAGTGGCCAGTCGGTCTTGCGAGTGCACCATTTTTCGACGTGCACAGGGCTGCCGAGCTGAGATTCCTGGCTGCAGGGCAGGAAATTCGAGGTTGACGGGATAAGTCTTTTTCTAGGTTAGGATCGACTCGAGTCTTACAACGATTTGGAAATATCCCGGGATTTTGGAAAGGACTGTAAAACGAGACGTAACGATTAGATCTTTCCGCCGACCTCGGAAATGTACGCCCTATCGTGCGCTCGAGCGATTAACGATTAAATGATCAACACCCAGTGCTCCTCGAGTTTCGATAATGCCAGGTTTTATTCGAAATTAATTCCCGCTCGCCAAGATGTCGGCGAGCAAACGCGGGTAGAAATATTACCGCAACGCTCTCGCGCGCGGATGGTAATTAGGAGCATAAAGAGCGAGTGATCGCTGTACCGTAAAATAAAAACCGACACTAAAGACAGAGCTTTATTAACATATGGCGCATTATGGAGACCGTAAACCTTGCGACTAAATGCTCGGTAAATAAAGCCCCGCGAGAGTTCTCTCGCGGCGGAACTTTTAACCGCGGAACGTGGTGAAAATTCGAAAACTACTCGTCAAAGGTAATTCCCTCGGCACTTTGCAAGATGGAGAACGTTTTTCAAATCCCTGAGTTTCGTTCATTAAATTCATTCGGATTAACTACTCTTTGACCGACTTTCTTCAGGGACAATTCCTAGGTCCTCCGAAATTACGAGTCTTAAAAAAATCCACGCACTGGGAAAAAATATTAGACGACCGAAACAAACGTATATCGTCACCTTAATCATGTATATATAATTGCAAGAAACAATTATTTTGCAGCGAAGAAAAATTATATCGTCGATTTAAACGAATTTCGTTTACTCCTACATTTCTTTCTACGCACTTGATCGCAGAATTTTGTTGTAGCAATGGAGGCCAATAAATAAATTCGAAAGAACAATTCGGAGTTCGATTTTCTCTGATCCAGGAAATTTGACAAAGGACACCCAGCGTCCCGACGTCGACGTCCCTGGACGCGGCGGTCCTTCGAGGCCAAGGAGCGCGCTCGGTTTATTCGTTTAGATCGCCGGTTCTTTTTGCTCGGTTTTTCGAAATTCCTTTTATTTCTCACGTCGCGTCGCATCGGCGCGTCCCCGCGTCCCTCGTCTTGGATCCTGCGTCCTCGGCAGGGGCAAACCTGACCGAGGTGCGACACCAAAGAACGAGGCTGAGCCGAGCCGAGCCGAGCCGAGCGGCGCGACCGGGCCGCAATGTCTGCCGGTCGTGGGACTGGAATGACTAGTTTCGCATTGAATTAATCTCGGATGGCTCAGTTTAGAGACCGGCCCTGGGGTTTAGGGAGGAAGGGTTTAGGCCGAGCCCGGCTCCTAAGCGGCCGCCGCGACCGGTTTTTGGCACCGCTCCTATAATGCATGGTTCCCCCCATAATGCAGCTATAGTGCACCGCCCCGTAATGCAGCTATAGTGCTCAAGGGAGGTCCGAGGAAAAAAAAGACGACCTCGCGGTGGGAACCTTAAACCGAAATTCGGAATAATAAATAAAAATAATAAATCCCGCCTATCGAAGCCCTCGATCGACGAGACGTTCTCCTTAAGGTGATGCGAAAGTGGTCCCGTTTATGAAGATTTTCTCCAAACTGAGGGTTTACCGAATCGCTTTAAACTTGACAAACGTGAATATAGGAGATACAAAGAAATTCATATAAGGAAATTTCAATTTATTTTTTTAATTTGTTTCTAGGTATTTGTAAAATTTCTTATTAAAAAAATGAAATTTCATGAGGGTCAGGATCTTCCTTATAGCCTCCATATCCTCCTCGAGGGCGATGTAATAATAGATTGTATTCACGGCTAGGCCCCCACCGCAAATTACGGATAATCACGGCCGCTATCGGCGTTATCTTTTTGCCGAATACCACGCTACGAAGTGTATCCATGTATGCATCGATACGCAGGTACGGATGGGTGCATGGACAGGTGCATAGACGGGGACATGGCTCACGGGGGGATTTTTCGAGCTCCTCCATTCCACGCGATCGGACAATTTTTTAATTAATTTTCCCGAATTGATAAGGACGAGGTCGAGTGGCGCAACGGTACAAAAGTAATGCTCGGGAGGGAAAAGGGCGCCGAAGGGTGTTCTTCGTGGTCCCTTTTCTCCTTTTTTCCTCCACAATGGGTGAGAATTAACGCGCCACGTGGCAGGTGTGGCTCGATCGTTTCGATCCGGCTGTCAGCCGGGCCCCCGAAAAAGCGATGCACCCATCAGCGTCTCGCCCCCGGTGCATCGGAAGGGGCCAACGCGCTGCACTTCACTTTTGACGCGCGGCAGATTTACGAGGAGTTCCCGGAGGTTTAAAAATACGGCTTAATAAGTCGACCGTATTTATAGTGCCAGTATTCCCGGTCTCCCCCTCGCCTCCATGCTCTCGTTTTCCTCGTCAGCTGGGATTTTCGCGCCAAAGGAGGGGATTTTCGTCCACGGAAAATCCCCCGTAAAAATACGCCACCGACCCCCCCCCTTCGGCGGGGATGGAAAATATTTTTCCAACCCGGAGGATGGAGATATCTCGCGTTTGGGGAAATTAGAAGAGGAGAAAATCCCGAAAATTCCTACCTCTCGGGGAGATCAAAACCCCCCGTTTATGTCCTCGACTCGGAGGAATCGGTAGGGAAATGGGGAAAAATCGGAATACGAGGCAATTGGCACGTCGTTATGGCCTCTCCCACGGGAAAAGTGGCGATCCGCGGCGCAGCATCCCTGGTCCAGCGCGCTTGCCGTTTCTCTCGTCTCCTCCTATCGCGTGTCCGCCGGTCGCGGCCAGCGCGTCAGATGCAAGGATTATCTTTTTCCTGGAAGTTCAATGAGCAACCTACTTAGCCGAAGAATCTTTTTTTCTCAATTCCCCCACCTCCCGCCGCTCTTTATCCCGGTGTCGCGACCCGCGTCATCGCTCATCGCGGCCTCGAGATTTATCCCGTTCTTCGACCGAGGCTCGTTCGCCGTCTCTCCGTTTCTCCGATTTACCTCGTGAATCACTCCGCGCGTATCCGAGCGAGAGAAAAAAAAGAAAAGAAAATCCACCCGCGAAAATAGACTCGAAAAACCGAGGAAATCTCTGCCCTGCGGAACGGGCGGTATTTATCTCGCTCGGTATAAATTTCCGTCGCTACCCCTCCGAGCGTCCCGAAGGAAACCCAATGTCGGAATTCCCTGTAACAAATCGACGATGGATTTTATTTTTTTTTTTTCGTCCGTCTCCCATTTTAATCCTGCAATTTGCAATTGTTCGGAGTTGTCCTATTTTTTTTTCTCTCTCTCGAAGACGCAACTTCACCCGCGTGGGTGGGGGAATTCCGGGGTCCTGGGGAGGATCCGATCGCTGGGAAATCCCGAGGGGGCTTCCTTCCTCGAGAATTCCCCCGGAATTCCGGGGCGGAATTCGCGCGGCCGTCCACGCGGTCGGTACGTCTCACTCGCGGCCCGCCGACGGTGGAATTTACGATCGCGCCCGTGCAATTGCGCGCCGGTGTGGGTTAAGTGTAACGCCGCCTCGGTTATTATCCCTGGCTCGTTCACTTACCGAACTCGGCGAGCGGCCGAATGACGGCGGAGGAAACGCGGTTCCGCGGCCGCAGGTGCCGCGACCCGCGGAAGGATGCACTTGCGATGCACGAGGTGTCGTGGGACCTTGCGGGGTCAATGTACAGTTTTTGTAAAAGTTTTGCGTTTTGGAGAGTCTTGAAGTGGGGGAGGTCGATAGAGGAGGACGAGGGAGGACGCGACGATAAGGGAGAACCTCGAAAATCGAGAGCGCGCGGCCGAGATAAACGGGCACGGAAATTGGATAGCCGCAGGTGCAGCCGGCCGCAGGCGCACCTGAACCTGCGGGGACTCGCGGTTGGTCGGACAAATTGGCCTAAACTAGGTTAGCTTGCGTCACTCCGCCTCGACTTGCGTTAGGTCGTCACCTATTCGCCCCGTCCCTCCCTGCACCTTGCAATTCTTCCCGAGATTTACGTAATCCCCTTTCGACCACCGATCCCACTCTTCCCTGAATTTCGAGCTCGTACCGCGGAATCTAATTACTGGGAGCGTCAATGATTTCGATCCGTCAAAAAATTAATCAGCCTCGGGGTAACACTTGGGGCTCATCCTAAAAAACTTAATTATTGGAAAAATCAATAATCTGAATTTCTCTAAAAAATCATTGAGACTCGAGATAACATGGGGCATGTGCTAAAAAATTCAATTATTGGAAAAATCAATGGTTTCAATTTGTCGAAAAATCATGGACACTCGCGCCGACCTAACCCAGAGTCCCGGTTAAGTCGGCGTCGCTTCGCCGCGGTTCTCGAGAGCCTCGATTGGGGCAAATACTCCTGGCCGACGTCGACGTCGACGACGCCCGCAAAAGTGGTGCCGGCGGCGTCGGTGGCACGTAAGCGGTGCCGTTGGACGTGCATAGTTCAAAGATAGGAGCACCTACACGTCCGCGATTCCTGGCTACGTACACGTGCTCCGGGCCGCGCGTAGGCGCGCCACTTGCCGGCGCACACCCCCGCGCGTATCCCCGCGTGCGTACACGAGACCGCACTCGTGAGCGTGCCCGCACACCCTCGCCTACGCGTACACGTACGCGCACACCAACACGCATATATACCATTGAGACCTGACCTACTTCAAGACACACTTCGCCAACGCGCCCGCGTCAAATGTATACCCGGTGGCTGGCGTCGCCTAGGCCGCCATCGGGTTAGAGAAAATTAAGAGAAAAATCGAAAATCCAGGAAAATTCGATGCACTAATTTTTTAGTGACCCAGCATCCTTTCCTCCATATGAATATATATATATATATATAGAGATATAGAGATATGGAGTGAAACCAATTCTCCCGTGCACAAGTTCTATAAAATCGATCAGCTACGGTGAAGACGGAATTTTCGACTTTTACGGGTGATCATCTCTTTTCCCGGAACGGAAGAGGTCGCAAGAGGAAGGAGGGCGCCGATATCCAGGATCTCTCGATAACGCACGAACTCCCCCCTTCGGCGGCGACAATGCCGGGTACCTATGCATTGTTCATTGCGCGGTCATACCGTGACCCATATCTCGGTACTCGAGAGCCGTGCGTACGCCACGAGGCACACAGCTGCCATCGCTACTTCAGCCTCATCTGCGCCGATCGATATTCCCGTGTTCTATTCTCTGCGCCTTATCACCGAGCCCTCTACCGATTGCGAGAGAAAGAGGAAAAAAAAAATTCTTTTAAAATCGTAAGTACATCCAGGAAAAATAATTATCGAACTAGGTGCTCGGTACTTTCTCTCCCTCGCTTTCGCACGTGCCGATTTGCGGCGTTATCACGACTGGGACTTATCGGACCACGTTCGGGCACGCGAGAAATCCAGGAACCGGACGGACGGGTTAAAAGAAAAAAATGGGGAAAAGGATTACAAAAAAAAAAAGGGTGATCCTTGCTTTCAAGAGCGAGGAATCCTCGTGGCGATAATCGACCCTTGGTGGTCGTCTCGAGATTTGCGCAATTCGGGTGAATCGGTGCTCGGGCCGAGAGTGCTCTCGGTCGGGAATAAATTGGGGTCGCTTTTTGAAAAGGGGTCTTCGGCTCGGATTTTTGGAGTCCGATCTCTTAAGTGCCTTGAAAGGCCCTCGCATCTCGACGCTGAAATAAACTGGAAAAAGAATTCGATGCAAAGAATTTTATGCATTCGAAAATGCACCGAGTTTCGGTCGATTTGGAGATAACTGATGATAAGGAGCATATATGGTTAGGAATAGCGAGGCAGATGCACCTGCACCGGGGAAAGGAAGAAAGCGTCACCGCGGTGCAGCGAAAGTGCACCTCGAGTTTAACGGCGCTGATTGGCCTTGGGCCTCGGCCCGGACCGGAGAGGCGCAGGTGCAATGCACCGAGTGCACCGAATGCAGCGAACAGGTGCGCCGGCAGGTACGGCTCGTAAATTCGAGCGCGAAATCGCGGCCGGCGGAAGTTCCGCGCGGAAACCGCGATTAACGGGCCCGCAGGGATGCGGCCAGGGTGAATATAATTCGATCGGTCCATTACTTTCCAATTTTTGCCGAGCAAATCGTTCGTTATGCCCTCGCGTGCCAATTGGCGCGGAATCCGCATCAACGGAATAAAGGAAACCGCGCACAAGCCCGCGGGATGAATGCAGAAATTCCCACGGGACCGGAAGCGAATCCCAGAGGAGAAATTGTGCGTTCCCGAAGCTCGAAATTCCGAAAATTCCCCCCCGGGGAGAAATTATCGTGGACCGACCCTCTAAAAAAAAAAATCCCTCCCAAAAAAAAAAGTCATTGAGCCAAAGAAATATTTCGTTAATTCAAAGAAGCACCGTTTCTTCGGAATTATCCGATATACAATTTATCCGAGTCGGATAATTATTCCTTCAATTAACGGAATATATTCTTAGGTTCGTAGTATCTTTTTAGGATATTAACGCGGCGCTACCAGTTATTTTCCGTTTTAATTACTTTCCGCCGAGATGCTTCGATTTTCCTCTCGGAGGAGAATTCTCGGCGGTTCCTCCCCCGCCCGGAAAATCCACCTTGGATATATTGAGCGTGTCTTTTGCGCTTGGCCGGTGTGAATGAATGCACACGGCCGCAGGCGTCGAGCGTGTCAAGGACGCAGATGCACCTGCGCCGGAGAAAGGAAGGAAACATCGGCCGGCCTTGAGGCCACGCTTGACCGAAAATGCAGTTGCACCTCTCGCGAGTGGTGCACTCGGTCCGCGAGGTCCGCGGCGTCGGCGTCGCGACGCCGGGACCTGGGAGTGCAGCGACTCGCCGGCCGAACTGGGCCAGGTCGATGTCTGAATGATCGACTGCACCCCGGTCGCTATTATCGTGCACTCCCATTCGGAAGCCGGTCCAAAAATAAGGACCACCGGTTCCATCCCAACCGAGCCTCCGAAAGTCCGGACGAATTCCGCATTTACCCTCAACTTTTTACGGAGCTTCGACCCCGAGTGCCCTCAAATCGGGTCGCTCACCTGAAACTCGGCGATAAGAATAAAACGATCCTCCGGCGATAAGAGAGGCGAGCATTTCTTTCTCCCTGAAATCCCACGATAAATAGTGAACCGTTAAAAAAGTAGCACCTCCAGCCCGCAACTGTGCAAACGCACGTGCGCGGGCTCGTTACGCGCGGCGACGCGTGCGGACGCGGCAGGTGCAGCGACATGCCGGTTGTAATCGGGCCGATAAGCGCGCGCTTATCAGCGGAACAGTCATTCCGGGCGTGCCGATTTTCCCGACGATGCGCACGTTCGGCACTGACCCCGTGGATCGCAGGAAACCATGAGTCACGGAACCACCAAGAATCCCATTTCCCTGGTCCCCGTAGATAACGATCGCGATGATAAAACTTGAGAAAAAAAAAAACCACAGGTGATAACCAGACATCGAAAATAATCGCGAGGAAAATCCGTAAAAAAAAAAAAATTGGAGAAGTTCGCGGAAAACGCGCGAGTGCGTTTATTTCTCCGCGTTCTTATCACCGGAGGTAGTTGGACAGTAATTGCGAGTAATTAGAGGGAAAGAAGAATTAATTGCTTCTGTCCTCAACCCCTGTCGGATCGGGCCCCCCTGAGGGGGTCGCGTTTCGCCCCTCGAGGGGATAAGTACTCGCCTCGTCGGTGCATCGGCTGCATCGGTGCACCGAGAGTGTACCGGGTGTACCGCTCTTCCGTCCGGTCCTATTCATCGGCTCGGCCTCCCCGTGACCCACTTCCACTCCTGGGAATGGAATATAACCAACGCTCGCCTCTCGTCCACCCACATGCGGAATCCTCCCGTTTCGCTTAAACGCACCGTGCCCATTCATCGCGGGGATAAAAAACGCGCCCGCGAGAAGGTACGGCCGTTTACGCGGTCGCACTTGAAGCGTGCGACTGCGTGGACGCCCCCCCGAGATGGGAGGTTGGGCGGATTTAATCGGGGGGTACATATTAAAATATTAAAATTAGGCACCGGCAAAGGGGAAGATGGATAAATTCCACCCACGCCAGTTGAATCGAGATGACGCGTTGAAAACGTATCTTCGCCGACGAGCTGTTTCGCGGATATATCCAACGAATCCCCTGGATTGAAAACGTTTAATTTTGAATACATCTCCCGCGGTGGGTTATCGCGGGGCCGTTTCCAAGTACGAAGTCCTGGAGTGCCGATCGGTGGCCTCGAAGCCTCCGTCGGGGCGAAAGAGGGTCGAGGGCTTTCGGTTCGATCGACGGCCATCTCCCTCCCGGGCCCTTCGTCCGGGACGGCGCAGCCTGTATCGATCGAAAGGGCTCCAAGGGACCGCGAGTTCCAACCACCCTCGGAGGGCTCGGCCGCGCCGAATCGCCGAGTTCCGCCCACCTCTCCCTCCAGGAGGCGTCCCGGGAACCGCGAAGACGAGGCGCGCCCCTCAAAGGGTGGAGGTTCAAAGGCCAAGGCGATCCACCCCTTCCCGGAGTCCTGGAAATTAAGGGAAATCCGGTTTCCCGGGGGGAAGGGGTTGAATAAATAATCTATTCGTGGAATTAGCCTCTTCCTCCGCGGGGCCCGTCCACGCGCCGGGAGTCGTTTACCCCTCGGAGTTATTCGGCCCCCTCCGCCGCGGCGCCTCCGCACGTAGGTGCGCGGCGACACACGTGCGCGCATTTCGGCGCGCCTCCTCCTCCTTGGCCCCTCTGCGGGGGAAGGGGGGCCCGGAGGGAGGGACCGGGCCCCGTATGCCAACTCGGCCGCCAACCCGCGGGGACGCGGCGCGTCCCGCATACGAAAACGCGCCGCCGCTTCTTCGGGGCTCCACCGGTACCGGGCGTACCCGTTTCTCTTCCACTTCGGGCTCTTCTCGGCCTCGCCGGGGATTCCTTCTTCGGGGGTCGTCTTCGAGGAATTCTCCTCTACCTTCCAAGGGTAAGACGCACCGCGCCCCCGTGATTTTAGAGACGCGCCAGCGATTTTTCGGGGTCCTCTTCGACTCCCTCTTTCCTTGCGAGGGCTAGTTTCTAACGCCCCCCGTGATTTCAGAGAATTTTGTCGAAGCTCGTCTCGTTTAAGTCGCGGAGGAGTGCTACCTCTCCCCTCCCTCGTTTTCAGGGTGGGGGACGCAAGGACGAATACGGACGCGAATTCAGGCACGAGTACTCGCGCGAGAGGCTCGAACGACCTGCCGACGCCTCGCCGAGAGAGGGGCCTTGGGATCGCAGTTGTATCTTTCGGCAACTTGTTAGCCATACGCACATAACTTACGAGTTATCCTCGTCCCCGCCGGGGAGCGCGCGAGTCTCTCACCTGGAAGAAAAAGAGAGGATCCGAGGCTCGACCGGAGTTCTCTCCTAACCTCTTCCAACCGACGAGGAAAATCGCTCGAATTCGATTCCCTTTTCCTTCGTTCTTTTATCTCCTTCTCGTCGAATTTCGACGAACGTCATTGAACGAGCGAACAATGAAAATTCTAAAATCCACAATGTTTCTCTCTCTCTCTGTCTTCCTGTCGGCTCGACTAGGAGCACGTGAGGGCGATCCAAGATGGCGCCGCGTGGTCTGGCCGCGGGCTCCACCGGCTGAGCGCCCCTGCGCGTTCCCATTTCTCCTTTCAGCGGCCGGTCGCTCGATCCGCGGTTGTATAACAGCAATGAAAGTACTCCGACGGCCGGCGGCCGCCGCCGGCACATCCGCGTCCTCGTCTACGGACACGCCGGGGCACCCCCCCGCGAGTACTCTCGCCGCAGCTCCTTACTGGGACAATGTTTTCCGTTTCGTTCGGTTAACTTTCGACTTCCGACGAGAGTCGCGTAGGGCGCCACACTGGCGCGCTCCCCGAGGATAGGAAAATCGTCTGGGACGAATTAAAAAAAATAACGATCATATACATGGATAATAGTAATTAATTAATCAACGGAGACGACCGAATCGCGAAGGGACGATTAAAGCGAGGAAAATTCGAGCGCGACCCCGGGGCTCGTAAGTGGAATTTAGGTTGACTCCTTTTTTTTCCTTTTTTAACGGGGACGACTCGATAGGAGTCGGGAATGGGGATAAGAAGGGGGAAGGAGGAGGGAGACGAAAGGGAAGAGCGGCTCGATTAGCGCTACTTTCATCGTCATTTGCGTGGACTCGTTCGAGAGCGATTTTACTTAGGCGGCCGAATCGAGGTCACCGATTGGCCTTTCCCCCGCGACGCCGACCGTCGCGGCGGCGTCCCTCGCCGCGCGTCGCTTATCGCTTATCGAGCAGACGGCGCGACCCGGCCGAGGAGTCTCTCTCTTTCTCTCTCGGAATGGAAATTATGCAAATCTCTCCCCGGAAAGTGGTGGGTCCCTCTGCCCCCCCCGCAAAACTGGTCTGCTTCGCGGAGACGGAGGAAGGAAACCGAAAGGGGAGACGAAGGAGGAGGTGGAGGAGAGAATTCCCCCGAAGAGGAGAGTCACTTTCGAGAATAAAGCGTTCGGTTGGAAACACGAGGAAGGAAAAAAATAGGTAATAAATGAATGAACGAAGGAATAAAAAAAATATATAGGAATTCGCCTTTTTCCCGAGGCACGCGAGGCGGCCATCTTGGGCGCCACCGGGTCGACCTTCTCTCGACGGCGGCGCGGTGCGTCGCGACGCCCGGCCTCTCGGGTGGCTTTATCGCTATCGCTTTATTATCGGCCAGTCGAGGCGGCGAAACGACCGCGAGCCAAAGACACAGCAAAGCCGCCCTTGGAGACCGCCGGCCGCCATCATGGATCGGCGAGTTCCCCCGAAACCGCGAGCGAATAAATTCCCCCGGACGTGTCTTCGGTCGCTTTTTTTCCATTTATTTCTTCTTATTTTTTTCCTTCAACGAAATCTTCCCTCCCCGGGGCATCTCGCGCTCGCGCGTCCGGAGCCGGCGACGCCCGGCGTCGGCGAGGGGACAAACGCCACGCGCCGGAACCGCGTCCCGAAATAGAAGGAAAAATCGAGTCCGAGGACGAGAGGTCGGAGGGATTCTCCGCACTTTTCGAGTTTCCATGGACCAGCGACGGCGGGCCGACCCGCGGGCGTCGCGACGCTTCCTCGAGTGTCCCCGGATACAATGTAAATACGTACGAGCGATAACTTAACGCTCGAGGACTCGATACGACGCTCGAGCACCCGTCGCGGTGCCCAATGTGGCGAGCGACGACGCGGCCGAGACGCCGCGGAGTCCCCGCGGACCCCGGCGTCGCGAGGTTGCGAGATCCGCAAACTTTCTACGCGAGGAGTCGCGCCTCCGGGTCCTCTCTCGAGGTCCTTGACAAACTTTCTGCCCGCCGCGAGTTCGGATTCTTTAATCCGCGATAAATAATCACCCCTCCCCTTCCGTTGAATATCATTTTTTCTTTCCTTTCCTCCTTTACTCTCCGTTATTTAACGCCGATTCATTGTCGCGATTACTTTCGATCGCTTTCACGGAAAGGAGAAAGCCGTCCCGGGTCCTGCTCCGAGGATTTCGGGGTTCGGCCGGGATTTGAGGTTAGGGAGGCAAAGTTCGCGCTCGCGCTCGTCCTCGAACTCTTTGTTGAATTAATTTCAAGGTTTTCGCTATTAAGTGTAACATTTCCGTGAAATATTTCCAAACGAAGGCGAGGCGAGGAGTAGGCGCCCGTGAGCGTTACTCGGGGTACCTAGACGTATGATTTACAGGATGTGTACGGGCATTCGGGAAATATCCGGGGAATGTCCGTGGGGTATGCGTGACGTGTGGGAACGGTCCTCGAGGAAATCAACGATTTAGTGCTTATTGTTGGCGACCGTCTCCCGGTGACCCGTGGGTAAGCAATCGCAACAAATCATCCGTCTAATTGCGCAAGACACGCCTCGCCGGGAATTTTTCGCCATCCTCCCCTAGAAGCGAATCCCCCATGACATTCGATAGTCAAATCACCACGAAACCCTCCCGGTCCCCGAAATAGAAAAATAAAAAAAATCCCCATAGAAGCTGGAAATTTCATAAAAAAAAAATAGTGCACCGATGCACTCTGGAAGAAAAAAAAAAAGATGCCCCGAGGGATCGAGCACGGACTCCTCGACTCGATCTCGGTCGAGAGAAAGTGGAAAACCGTCTATCGCTCGTTTTATCCCTGCATAAGGCAGTGACATTAATCCTAGCCGATCGGACGAATCCGAGAGACATAAATCGCTGCACCGAGTTGCAGGCGGCATGCGGCATGATTCCGTATCGCTGAAATCGCGACCAATTCGAGGTGATCCGCGAGATCCATTTATTTCTCATATTCCTATGATCTAGGGATTTCAATCCTGCATCTCAGGTAAGGGGTGCAGGGGATGCACTTGCCTAATTATTTTCCATTCCCTCCCGCTCCCTCGGTCAACCCTTTCCTCTTCGCTCGACCCCGAGGTAAGTCCGCGAGTTCCTCGCGAGTTGCGTCCAGGGGTCAGGGTGATAAGATAGGAATTCCTCGTCCCAAGATGAGCGCAGCATCCGCTGGGTAGGAAGAGACGATTCGCGGGCACTTCTCCCAGAGATCAAGAATTTCTACGTGCAGCCTCACGCATAAAGAAAAATAAAATAAAAATAATGTCATCCCGTCAGATTTTATGGAATCCGCCGATCCCTGCATCGGTGCGGTCGATATTTCTCCAATCATTCGCGTATCTTCCCTCCTTCGCTGCATTTCAGTTATCGTTCCGTAAACAAGGGTCCGGAGATACCGCGCGGTATCAGCGGCGAGCAACAGGCAACGAGAGTGCACCTCCTGGCGAAATACCGCGGATGCAAGTCCGATGCACCGAGGCTCAAGCTCGGCGGAGAAATTCGCCGATAAATTCCGACCCTGAGGCGAGATGGACTCGACAAACGTCGATATTAATAAATTAATATAAGCGCGAGGTATCGCGTGGACGCGTAGAAAATTGAATGGTTAACGAAGCGAGGCCTTCGTCGGCGATTCTCGCGATTTACCGTGATCGACCGTCAAGAGTGGGGGGAAAGAAAAAAAAAAGAGAAAGAACATCCGCAAGGCTCATAAGGCGCACCGCGTCGTCTAACGAGCCGATAGAATTTTCGCAATATACATTGAAGAGGCCCGAGTGAGAAAAAATCTATGGCCTCTTCCCCTCTTCGTCTCCGGGGACATCCACGTCGAACGGAAGATCGGCAGTACCGTTCAAACGAGGAAGGCATAAAGAACACCTCTCGCTTCCCGCAAGCGGGCTCTCCTATCTCTTGGTATTATCATTGTCCTCGAGAAAAAGAACGAAGAAAGAGTTTGCAACAATCGACTACCGAGGGCATCGAGGGCAAAAAGTGGCAGCGACAAGAAGTACGAAACACAGGGACGTCATTATATCTCATTAATTTCGGCGTTTCCAGGTGTAAGAGAGTCGGGAGAGACACGATGATCTTTTTCCATTTTTTTTTTTTTTTTCACGCCCCGGGCCTCCTTTCGCAGGTTATCCGCTCTCGTGCAGGTAGCTCCGGAATTTGGCCAGGTAGAGGCCTACGTGCAGGAGGACACGCAAAGGCACCCCCTGGGTTCGTTCTTTTTTTTTTACCGGGACTTTAAACGTCTCGAAGATAGGAAACGATTTCGGATCTCGTCCAGTTTATCCGATTTATCTCCTAGGTTCAAGATTGTCTCGAATTCGGGAAATACGCCAAAGGGCGCAGGTGGTCCCAAAAACCGGGCCCGAGATTCCATCCCAACGGGATGGGACGTCGCGACGCTCCCTCCGGGAAGGAATTCCTTTTCTCGACC
This sequence comes from Orussus abietinus, assembly GCF_000612105.2. Lineage (NCBI taxonomy): Eukaryota > Metazoa > Arthropoda > Insecta > Hymenoptera > Orussidae > Orussus > Orussus abietinus. The sequence goes on from NW_019396014.1 coordinate 2,883,231, forward strand.
TCGAATCCCCGGATCGGCGCGCGCTATGCATCACCCTGTAGAACGGCCTCGCCACCCTGTATCACGTCCGCAAGTTATTACCACCACTTCCAGTTAGTCCCAGGCATTTCATCTCCCTTCCCGCTCGTCTTATTTCCCTGCGTCGCCACTTTGCGTCGTCCAGCCTGCCTCTCTAGATCCCTTAGATCCTCGATCCTCGATTTTCCATTCCCGACTATTCGCCCAGGGACCCGACTCCCAAAATCCTCCGGATTTTTCTTCTCGCATCCGAGTGGACTCGCATGACAAATTTTTGCATCCTTGGGAGATCGCGTCATTGCTCGATATTTGATAAATCGCGTACAGGAAAAACTATCAATTTTCACATTTTTATCGAAATGAACTCGAGAATCCATTTTTGTTTTTTTTTCCCTCCGTTTTAATAAATATCTAAAAATACCGGTATACACCCTTTCGGATTTCTAGGCGAAAGTCGGGTTTAGCGTTGGGTTCGGATTCTCAAAACGCGGCCGTTAAGACTCCTGAACGTTACCGACCGAAGTAGCCGATCGAGCGAGACTCGCCCGGCAGAAACGCACGAGCGCGAGTGAAGGAGTAAGCCAGTAGTAATTCGCGGGGGGGAGTGCGATACGGGGGCCGAGGTGCGTTTCCCGGCCGCTAATTATGCATCGCGGGCAACGGGGAATTGCGAGCGCGGATCGTGTGCACTCGCGGCCATTTCTCGCTCGATCCGCGCGGGAACGCCCCGATGCGCGAGCCGCTCCGCGCGAAAAACGCCAACACGAGTCCGAATCTACTCCGTCGTAGGCGAGGCGACGCGCGTGATAAAGGGGCAATGAAAAACCGTCAAATGAGGTAGAAATTACTAAACGATCGTTAACACGCATATTATGAAATAATGTATAATTGAAATGAGGGAGAACGCTGATGTAAAAGGAAAAGTACACCGAGTGGGAATTTGATTTTTTTTATGTTTTTTTTTGCGGAAGCCGAAGGAGTCTTTTGGCCCTGAAAGACCAGAGTCTAGGGTCGGGCCCAAGTCGGATAAACGGCCGGGCGTAATCTCGAGCTCTATCCAGCCGGTCGGTGCGTTACTTGGGTTAATGCCGGTGATTAAAAAAAAAACCCCGGTTAATCCCGGGGGTCGAGTACTCGGTCGAGTACCCGTAGAGGATCGTTACTCAGGCTCTTTTCAGAGGCCGAGCCGCACTTCTGATAATCCAGTAATCGAGAAGCGCCGGCATAAATAAGGAGCCGCGACATCGACGGGGAGGGGCGCGCACGAGAATGGCCGATTTAATGGCGGGGGATAAAAAGCGGGGGAAGGAGGGAAAAAAAGAAAAAGCGAGGAGAGGGATGGAAGCGAAAGACCGAGAGAGAGAGGGACTCCAAGGAGTTCATCTCGCGGCGATCCGCTCCTCCTTTCCTCGGGCGTATTTACAATGTGCCCGCCTCCAGCGTGAATATTCATCGGGTTATTTCGGTTTTGCATTAACACCGGCCCGATATCTACGCCTAAGTTAACGGTACGCACCCCATTCGGGGATACGCGTTTACGCGAACCTCCGAGAGCACCTATGAAAGACCGAGGAAAATCCTATCCCGGAAAAAAAGAAAAAAAAGTGACGTTCATTGAACCCGCGACGTTTCCTCGGATTTCTGACAACTTATTTCAGCTAAAATAATTAATTAATTCAATTACAGACATTTTTCCTTCCCAGGGTGAATAATCGACACCGTCCACGTGGTCGCGTCTCATACGAGCCACCCTTAGAGAAATATACGGGGACGAGGAATATCGAGAGACAAAAGCTCGCGGAGTAATTTCTTTAGATTATGAAATTTTCGAGGCGCCAGGTAAATCGCCTCGCCTCGGTTATATCTATACACTTGGCCAATTAATCCGCCCCTCGGACCTCGCTTATATACCCGAGGTGTTAACATTCCATGGGCCGACACACGCGCAACGGGGAAATAATTTCAAGGTATGTCCTGTTATCTCCGTGTATCGCCTGCCGTGGCAAAAGGCAAATTGCGAATTCCGCCTGTTACTTCATGCGGTAACTTATCGCGTCCGATGAATAAGTTATAAACAAGACCCCGCGAGTGGAAAGGTCCGGCTCGGAGACGGACGGACTTTCTCGCCTGGCGACATTGTCGAGTCCAGAGGAGAAAGAAGGTCGAAAAACCCCGAGAAAATCGAAACCGCCATTTCGCGGCGTCCCCCGATACGGCCGATTGTCCCGGAAAATCGGCGCGGAGTCGCTTATCGGTTTTTTGCCATTTCCTCCTCTCTCTCTCGCTTCCACGGGAACAAGCGGCGCCCTTTCATCGCGGATCCGCCGATAATCGACGAACGGATCGGCGTACCTGGCGAGGACCAATTACCGCGAGCAATTACCCAAGGAGAGTCGTAATCGATCCGATTAACCGGTCGGTGATTTCGTATCAAGAAAGGACATCCGCGGAGTGGGCGAGGAGCGATCGCGTTTTCCATTAAAATGATGGAGCCCCCAAGGAAGAACGTGGTGCTCGTGAAAATTTATTTTTGAGAATAATTTTTTTTTTTTTATTCAGCCCAGACTAGAAACAAAGAATGCATATATATATAAATGTTTATGTGTAATTTCACGAGCACCGCGTTCTTCCTTGGGGACGTTGAAAAATGAATAAAAAATGATTTCGCCGAATTTAGGACGTTTTGGAGGTCGTCGAGTCTAGGACGAGGGATAGGGGAGGCAAGTCTTTCGGTGCGCAGGCTCCTCGCGATCCGGTGACCGTGATCGCCGGGGTCCCGTTCGCTCGCGGCTCGCCCTCCTTCTCTCTCCGCGTTTCCCTGCTTGGTTCGCGTCGACACGGTCAGGGCCGGCGATCGGTGCGCGGTGGCTGTGGCCCGGAGGCCGCTTAAAGGAGAGCGTCCGCTCCTTCTCACCCTCTTGACGATGGCGACGATGGCGACGATTCCGCCACGGGCTAATTAACGCGAAATAACGATCGGGATCGGTTAAACCTCGGTCAGTCGACGGAAAGGAAGAGTCGTCCGCGATCTCGGGTGCGCTCGCGAGTTACCTGTCAACCGGCGAGTCATCCGCGGCGTCCATGCGTCATCGGGACCGCAGCCGTCTCTCTCCCTCCCGCGGCGGTCGCTACAGGGTCGCCTCTCTCGCTCTCCGGTTCCTCCGAGCCGAATATCTCTCGGCTCCTCGGGATATCGGCGCGCCACTTTCCCTCCCGCGAGCTGGTCGTCCTAACCTCGGTCGCTCGTCCCTCCCGGACGGCCGGCGCGAAAATAACGCGCGGCTCGCATCCTACGCGACGCGCGGCCGCGACTCGCCTCCCGGGGCCCGCGCTATCTGGCCCTTACCGAGGCCGCCGGGACCGCGGGCCCCTCGCCTGCCCTCGAGCCCCGGTCCATCGGCCGCCGACCTCGCGGACGCTGTTGCCTCGGCGGAGCTCGGCCGCGGAGTGGCGCGCTGCCGGCTGGTCCGGTGCCTGCGAGTGGTCGGCGCGCGCGCGCGCACCAGAGACCCTGCCCCACGAGAACTCGATACGTCGCTCCGCGCGGAGAGATGCTCGCGACTCCACGGCTCGCGCGAGACTGAGGAGAGCGAAGGGCCGCGCCGCGCGGCCCGGCGAGCGCGGCTCAAACGAAACCGAAACTCAAACGGCGCTGCTTCTTCCACTGCCCCCTCCCTCCTTTGCGAGCCGCTCCGACTATCTCCCTCCCTTTCTCCGCGTCCCTCGTCCCCTCGTCCCCTCGTTCCTCCACCCGGCCAAAACTGGCCGGGTCCTTCGCCCGTTTCCGCGCTACAGTCCTCGCCCCCTGTCCCCTCGGTTTACCCGAACGCGGAAAAAATCAACGCCATCGATTTCGTTTCTTTCACCCTCCCTTTGATTCCGAAGTTGCCGTATCCTTGCGCGGGATCCGAGGTCCTTCGGGAATCCGCACTTTGAGATTTCTAGGAATTTTCCTGGGGAAAGTTTCGGGACACGGCCTTCCCCGGGGGCGAAACTCGAGGAGTTCGCGGTCTCGAGTTTGCGATCCCCCGAGGGAGCGGCCAAGTCGCTCGTTCCCCTTACCTTGCCACGCGCGGCCGCGGTCAAAAGTCACGACAGGATACGGAGGATTTAGGCTCGTTAGGGGCTATTAATCGCCGAATTGGAGGCCGTGCTTTCGGCACCCACGTACTCGCAAGCGTCAGGGGACGCTGGGACCGGGCGTTACTCCGACCGGTGAGAGGCCTCCCTTGAATTTCGTTTAATTCCCTTTAATTTCCTCTAATTTCCTCTAATTTCCTTCGATTTTTTTTTTAATCCTTCAAACACGGAGACGTATCACCTGTACGGTTAGCTCGGTCGCCGTGTGCTAATATTATATACGAATACGGTATTAATTTGTCGCTCTGAATACGTGGGAATGGATGGGACCATTACAACGGCGCTTCGTAATTAAAGGGTTAATCCCGGTTATTTTTATTTGACGTAGTATTCGAGCCAATGCTACCCATTCCAGGGGTCGAGGTGGAATTTCCTCGAGAGGGGACGAAACGTGGCCGTCTCGGTGGGGTTTAGGGGTGTCCCAGGACCTTCAAGGACCTCCACGGAGCGACCGTCTCCCGAGAGCGGAATCGATACGGCGCGGCCGTCGATTCGCGACGAAAGCGAGAGGCGCATAGGGAAAGCGCCGGAGGGAGGCGGACCGGATGTAAGGAGAAACGGAAGGAAGAGGCCAGACGGCGGGTTCCTCCTGACCTTCGGTTTCCCGCAAGGCCAGGCATCGACCGGGACGCCACCTCCGACCCAGCCAACCTACACCTTCAAATGCACCTCCGTACCCTCCCGACTTTTTTTCGCCACTGCGCCATACGCTCGGCTGTGGTACCAATTTCCTTAAATCGAACGCTCCTTGGCCTCGACTATGGCACCCGATAAAGGCACGCGGTAGAGTTCCGAGCCAAGCACATTTTAGCGAGAATCTCGCAGGGTGGCGACGAGCGGGAACGAAGGAAAAAAAAATGGAGAAAAGACGAGGAGAGAAATTCGGCGCAGCGTTCACGGGTAATCGGCATTCAGTCGGTGTCGCGATTGCTGTACATCCTAGTACACGTCCCCCGACCGGTAAGACGGGAGCTCCGAGTGTCGATAAAATGCATTGTCGGTGCGTCGCCGGGCGTGCGTAGAAGAATTCGCGCGCAGCGGAGGAGGACGCGGCGAGTCGGGCAGAAGAACTCGAGGATCCCGTTACGCGAACACCGCCGTCGGAATCTTCTATCGACCGACCAACGGAACGGTGGATTAGAACCGATCACGGCCACGACCGGAGGAAGCTGCCTTTTTCGCGAGCCGACCCCTAGGTCCCCGTCCCCGCGGCCCCTCTTCGAGGAGCTGTTCACTCGGAAATCGGTTTTTTAGTTTTTTAGTATTTATTTGATTTCATTGGTAAAACTCCTTCGCGTCGACGGAGGGGCAGGGCGCGAGGCCCTTGCGTCCGGTCTTTTCGCCGGTCCGGGCGGATCGGTTCTTCCTCGCTCCACCTCCGGTGGAGGCCGATCGCCCCGAAGGGGTTAAGAGGAGGGAAGCTTGGTCCGACCCTCGTCCGGAGTCACGCGCGCGGAAAGGGTGGAGCGAAGTGGAAGGACCTTGAGACCCGATCGTTATTCCGGAGACCGCGAGGTGCGAGCGAGTCGTCCTCGTTCGGCATAAAGAATAGCTATGTCAGAGAGTGGTCCGGGGTATCCACCCTCAGGGTGCGGTCGGAATTTCCAAATCACAAATTATCCCGCGTAACGTCGAACGTTCTTTGGCGTCGGCGCCAATTTTGTCAAGATGGGAAAAAAAAATTTTTTTTTTCGCAATCTCCTCCGCTTTGCGATAGTCGGCAAGATTCGCCGATCGCGGAAAGGAGAGGACGAGAGAAAGAGGGCGATCTTTCCGCGAGTAGTGCGCGCTAAAGATAACCCGGTGACAACGGCGGGATTAGCGGCGGCTCCCTCTGTATCAATTAGGCCACGCTCCGACATACCAGGAAACACCTAACAATTATTATTGTCTGGCCCACATTGCGCCACCCCCTACCCCTGCTCATAATTCTCGGTGCTCCCTCGGCCGTTTGCCTTCGTCGCACTTGTCGCCGGACACTCGGGACTGCACTCTTCTGCATGCGCGCGCTTAAGCGACAACGTGAGTGCATTTCTTGTCGGGCCGGTCGAGCACCATCGACGCCAACAGGGGAACAGGGCCGGAGAGAGAAGGTGATAAGGCCCATTTTCTCGCCTTCCGAGGGATATATATTCTACTCGTTCTATGAATAATTATATATTTTTCGAGGCGATAGGAGAGGACGATAAGAGAAACCGAGCACCCCCGCAAAGGCGCCCGATGAATGGAAACCGTCCGTCGAGAATTTCGAGCCCTGACCAAGGTTAACGCGGCGACTGATAACGGTAATCGGATCGATATCCAGGAATATCAATCGGAACGATCGTAGCGTTATCGCCCAGATTCCCCGGATGACTCTTCGGGAGGAGTTCCGATAATTCCCCCTATCCCGGCTAGACGAGGAGAGGAAATGGGCGGGAGGGAACTCTGAGACGAACGCAGAGGAACCCCCTTGTCCGGCTCCTGATAACGACCGGAATCTTGGCAAGACTTCCTGCCAGATATCCTGGAGGACCGAGTCGGGGAAAAGTAATCTCTGCCCAGTGGAAAAGGAACGAGACGATCGGACGTCTTCTCCCTGTTACCGGGAATTAGACGTCGACGATTTCTTCCCTATAATTTGGTCCCGCTCTCCGATAAGGACAATCCAGGGAAGCAAGGATTTAAATAATCACAAAGTATTAATCGGAAAAAAATCGCTGAATTCTTTTCTTTCTTTTATTTTTTTTTATTTTTTTTTCGTATTCGTTTCAGTGCCGAGATTCCGCGCTTTTGTCTCGATAATTCCTGCACGAAATCCCGAAATTTCACCGAGTTCCTCGAAACACGGGAGCGGGACTTTTCTTGTGCACGTATGTATGCATGTATTGTATACATCTACGCGATATGGAATCGGAGGGCAGTCGGTTAAAAGTCAAAGTCGGGGCGGTCACGCACTTGCGCGATGGCAGAGTGCGTTGAACCAACGCCGAGCTGACGATGAATCGCCATTAGGCAGATCGTCTGGACCCCGCGACTTCATTGGGAAACGAGACACTGTGGCCCAGATATCGGATGCAATTGCGTTTCACGCGTCTAGAGCAAACAACCCGCCTTGGCTAACGTCCGCCATGTTGCGCGTCATCGTCTCGGCCGTGCCGAATCGGAGAACTCTCCGTTTCGGCAGTTTCTCCTTTTCGCTTTTATAGCTACCATCTCCCGATTCCTCGATTTTTATACATATCGCTACGGGGAATTTTTGAATATCAAACACGAAGGGCGATAAGTAAGGTAAGTACTCGCTCGTTAATCGATCACGACGTGGCGAGTCGGCTCGAAAAGGGGTCGGTCCGCGACTCAATACATTTCGGAGCGGGCCTCGTTCCGAGAAGGCAATTACGGGTAAATTAGTAAATTAGACGCGGCTCGTCTGGTTGTCGAAACTAGATTGGAATCTGTATCTTCCACTCCCCTTTGAGGCGGGTCCGTCTGGAGCGACGATGCCCCTCCGAGCCTCGGGGAGTCCTTCTGGAAAAAGTGGAGTCCCTTTTCCATATCTGAATATTCCAGGAGCCGAGTCGAGCCGATACCCGATCGCGACGTTCTTTTCCATATTTCCCCTTATCGGCGGTATATCGAGCCGATATCGGTCGGATCGGCGGGGACCGACTCAAAATTCACCGACTCGAAATTCATCGTTTCTCCGTTCCCTCACCCCTTAGTTTCTCCTTGACCGTCTATTTGCCTCCTTTATCTCGACCGCTCTCGGACAGATCGGTGAATTATTGATGATCGGCCGATTGGCGCGCCGAGTTACCGGAATCGAGACGGCCGGCGTCGCGGCCGATTCAACGTCGTCAAGAGCTTGACCCCAGACGTCGAGACGGCCGTCGCGAGTCGTTTCAGGACCTTCATCTTGAATCCGAGATATCAAATAGAGGACGAGAAGAGGCTGAACCGAGACGAAGCCCTCGACTGGCCGGAAACTCGACCTCGAAATAAGTGGGCCGATCAGTCGACGAAATCGAATCTTATCGCTATATACATTGGACGGTTTCATTTTCTCCCCGTATATTATCGACTTTTTATTTTTCAATCGATTCAGCTTTTAACCAAGATGGATGCCCGACCTCGAATCGAAGCGCGATTCGGACCACGCCTACAAATGCACCACGGGGAATTTGGAGATTCAATTCGCCCGATATTTTCAAAATTAGTTCCAAGTTAAAAAAATTCCGGATTCGAGATTTTAGATGCAACGAGCAGGAGAGGCCGAGACGCTCGGATTTAAGACGATCTTGCCCGGCGTCGTCATCCCGGTGACGTCACGACGCTCGTCTAGACGGGATCCAGCAATTTATGCGCGGTCCCGGATTAAATTCGCGGCCGAAAAGATCCCGAGAGGAAAAAAGGCGGACGACTGCATCCCGGGCTGCAACTCGATCCTTCGAAAAGGGTCCTTATAGAAGCGCAGCTCGGGCGCGCGGTTCTAGCTTAATAGATCGCCATCTTGCTTGTCGGCTTACTCGAGGGTGAAGGATCGCCTCGAATTAAGGGTTCTGGGAAAGAGCTAGTCCTTTTTTGCGACCCCCTTCTCTCCTGACGTTCGGCTGGATAGAGAATCATGCATCTCCGTGCGTTCGCCCTCGATGCGTTATGTCAGGTTCAAGATGCGGTGGAAAAGCGTCGGGACGAAAAAAACGATACGAGCAATATCGTAGGTCAATCAGAGGCGCACTTAAGGTCCTGCATGTCGGCCGTGCAGATCGAAGGCCTGATCGATTTAACGAAGCGAATCAGCCGTGCCAAGAGCCAAGGGCGGATCTTTTAACTTCGATTCACCTGTTCCCCATCTGAAAGTTCGCCCGGGTCAATGCCGGGCTGCGCTTTCTCCATGATCGATCTCTGAAAATCGATTTCAAAGGAGAGAATCATCGGACGAGTCGAAACAAAGGACGCGACGACTCTAAAAAAAAATCCAATGCAGTTCCGCGAATCGAGGCAATACACATTATCCGCGGTCTTTCCGCAGGATTTCTCCCGGAAGTCGGCGCCTGGCGGATCCGTCAGGCCTCCTGCGGTTTCCTGGAATTCCGCCGAAACGTTCCGTCCGCGGAACGCGACGGTAATGATCCTCCCAGGACGGACGCGAGACCGTAAACGCAGTCAATTGTCGAGCGTTGTAATTAGCGAAGCTGCCGGGGACATGGTTGGACTCATTTCCGCAGAGCGCGACTCCACTTTTTCCCGCAGGTCCTAAAAATGACCGTCGGGTTTCTTCCGAAAATCGAGATCCCTCGATCCCCTTGGAAACCGTTCAATGATGAAAAATGAAATTCTTAAAATCGGAGGGAAGCAGAGTCCACCTTATGAAAGGAATAATTTTTGAAGCGACTTTAACCGAGCACTTCGGGGAGCCGTCGTTTCCGTGACGTCCGCAATGCTCGTTGCATATTCATCCGGCCGGGAACGGGAAGAAGAAAGTGAAGAAGAGCGAACCGGACCGGGAGGAGGAAGACGAAGAAGACGTCGCGAGGATGAAGAAGGAGAGGACGCTCAGAAGAGTAGAGCTTCACAATAGCAGAACCGAGGAATGAGGAAGTCTCGTACGCGACGACACCCGTGGAATACTAAAGTCTGGGTTACTAGTTGGTCGTTACTTCGCGTATTCGCGGCGCCCGTGCTCGTGCAAGGTGGTTCTAGGGAATTTATTTTTGTCCTCCTCGTGCCCGGATCGGCGCCGGGCTCTTCTCGGTGTCGTTACCTCCGAGAACCGAGGCAATGCCTACGAGATGAGTCCGGCCCTCTTCTGGGGCTAGAGCTCTGCAAATACTGCACCTCGAGGGACGAATCGCTTCCTAACGTCCGAGCCCACCTCGACGACGGAAAGAAACGCCAATCGTGTAACCGCTTTAGCAGAAAATCTAACAATTCCATCCCTCGATCTACGCGGAGTATCCGCTCCGCGTGAGTTCCTTTTACGCGGAGGAAAAAAGATACCGGAAATAAAAGCTAGTAAGTATAAGATTTAGAAATTCGTACCGTAATTCGTACCGTATTCGTTCGGCGAGTCCGGAACTATTGCGCAATTAAAGGAAAATGCCTCGATTCGCCCCGATTACCCGGGCAGCCGAACAGCCGGCGTTCAGATTTCGTTATTCGCGAATGTAAAATCCCGGCACGAGCGCAAACACGGCCCCGGCACGGCCGATGCATAATGAATGCACCTGCGAGACAACGAGATGTGGCCGAGGCCTGACACCGATTCCTTAATTTACCGTATACGCTTCTAATCCGAAACTTGCGCAAGGACTCGCGGTTCCATCCTTCACCGGCATTCGCTCGGCGGAGGCTCGTGAAATATGTATGCCCCGAAGGATCGGAAAAAGAATATCCCCGCGCCATGCGCATGCAAAGCGAGCGCGAGGGAATTTTTTAAGCCCGGCGACGTGGAAATCCAGTCGAGGCGCGTTGCGAAAGGGAGAAAAAGAAGAATGGGGAAAAAATAAACCGAGGACGGATCGAATTCTTCCGCATAGGAATCAGTCTCGAAGAGTGCCAACGTCGTGCCCAGCCGAGCCGGGATACATACCGCGACATTTCGAAGAATCGTCGCTTGGCAGCGATCGACATACGCTTATCGAATCGAAATGCCCCTTGCAAGTGGAATCCTCGACTTCCCGTTCCCCCTTTCGCCCCATCGAAGCGGGAGCGCCCCTCGAGAGACAAAAATCGGTGAACATGATTTTCCTCCTTTGCGATCGGATCGCCTTTGATCGATCTATAGGCAAGACAGAAATTAAGGATGGACCGACGCGGACAATACGACCAGGGCGGAGTTCAAAATCTAAATGTCAGAATGAAAATCTTGATGCGACTCGGTAAAAGAAATTATTCTTTGACGGCCATCGGCGACCTCACTGGATTTCGAGTAATCGAGCTCGTCCTCTCTCGCGATCGAAATGCGCTAATCGAATCGAAAGACATAAGCAGGCGTCGCGGCATCGCTTCGTCTCCTTCCCCGGCGTCGACGAGTCGTGTGGGAAGATGACAATGCACCGACGGCCTCGCGCCCAATACGGCTCGTGCGTGTGTCGCGCGTGTGTCGCGGCTCGCGGGATCCTCGTGCACGCGTGCACGATTAGCCGGTGTATATTGATATTCTCCGGCGCTGCGCCCCCGGCGAATGCCCGGTTTCGCATCGAAGAGAGCGTCAAACGTCAGGAATGCGTCGAACGCGAGTGCCCCCGGGGTCAGGCTCATCTAACTGCTCATTAAGGACAGATGTGACCATCCTCGGTCGAAAATAAACGCCCGAGGCGTGACTCGGCCAATCTCGATCCGCGTCCTAAGAGACGAAGCCTCGATTGGATAGACCTTAATTAAACGAGAAAAAAAAAGACAAACAGAAAACCGGGAATCTTTCCCCGCGCGGCATCGAGCATGGAAATCCGAGAAAACGGTTTCCTTCCTCGTTTTTGGCGATTTCCAACCAATTTGAAAAAAAAAAAAAATTCCTATAAAATTTGATTTGTAACGCGTGCGCGTTGCCAAGTGATCTCGATAAGTTAGGTTACGTCCACGTGGTAGCGCGCCAGCCGGAGCTGCGCCTGGTAACGATTCGGGCCGTGCCCATCAGCGAGGGCAGCTGCTGCGAGCAGCGCGAAAGCCCCCGCAGGTCCCGGCCAGCCTGGGAGCCTCGACGGGGGCGAATCTCGGTCTGCGTCAGCCCGAAGTGGGTCGTGTACCGTCTTGCGTCGACGTCACGTGACATAGTTTCGGGTTAAATTCCCGTCGATTCGAGGCGAGCGCCATCTTTCGACTCCCCAGGGAATCCGGGATCCCCGGGAGGGAACGGGCATCGCGAAGCGCCGTGACGTCAGGGGCGCCGATTAGTCGCCAGCGGAGAAGGTCGCGGTGAAACTTTCCGTGCCGGGAGAATATCGATATCGACTTCACCCCACGAAGAAGAAGTTTTTAACGATTTCAAGTTTCACGGGGGTTCGGGAGCTGGGAAGAACGGCGCCTTTTCCCGGCGATCCTGGAGACGTCAACGTACGTGGAAATAGCCAAGAGCAGCCTTCGCGGTTCCCCGGAACGTGTACAGGGACGTCCGGCGTGGCGCGAGCTAAACGCGGACTCGCTGGACCCATTGTGCGCCGCCATGGCTCCCGTCTCCTCTCCGTCCCCATCCGCCCCGCCTGCGGAATCCGCGCGTATCTTCGGCATCCCTAGAGAAGAGCGGCCGATCCGCCTCGGAACGGCGGTAGGGGTCGAGGATCGACGAGACGATTGCTCTCAATCTGGCCCGAAGACGCGCGGCGACGCGGCGTGACGCAACGCAGGGGCAGCGTCCCGTCGCGGTCCGGTTTCTTGGCGGGAATTTCAAAAGACGGTCTCTCCGAGGGCCGCGTGAATGACAACTAAATCGATCGGCCGATTGTAATTCAATCCGCACGGTGGCACAGATACGAGGCATTAGGATTCCGCTCGCGGACGGTCCGCGGCGATAACGCGCCGCGTGCGGATGCCCGCGCGCGCGCACCCGTAGCTATTAATCTGCCATTCACGCCGTGCGGGAAGATGTCGCATAATCGGCCGGCCTCCGGTGCATCTACGCGCGAGCATGCGTCCCGGATGACGACACTCGAGAGAGAGAGAACCGACCGCTCGTCTTCCCCCGAAGGGGACTCGGAAAAGAAGCGATCTCCCGTAGTCGAAAACGCGAATACGCCGCGGTGATTCCCGGACAGGCAGGAAGAAAAAAAGAAATGGAACAAGATGGCGGCTCGGGGAAGCGCGCGGCGGAAAGAACTCGCCCACGGCCGTGGCCGTCAAACGTTATTTCGAAGCGGCGCGGCCGGACGGGTGTTTCGGGGGTAGGTTTATTTTTTCGGGTTCCCCCACCGCCGGGAGATGGCAGCGGCCCGTCCTCCGGTCCTCCGCGCGGAACGGCGGTGGTGGCGGCGGCGGCGGCGGCGGCGCCGCCAGGAGCGGCCGGAATCCAGAAGGTTAACAAAATCAATACCCGGTGGGTGGCGGGACGTTCGCCGTGCCGGGGCTAGGTCGGCCACTGACCTTTATTCGGGCCAACTGCATCATCCCCGTTTCCGCGCGCGCGGGAGGTCGTCTATTTCGACCGCCGAGCATCCCCGTTTTCGCCGGGAATGGAAGCGGGCGGTGCGCCGCGTCGCCTATTTCCATCCGCCGTCAGGTGCGACCCTCTCCCTCGCGCCTCCCCTCGTTTCCCCTGGAGCGGCGCGCGGCGCCAGCGGAAAGGGCGAATCGGGGCGCGCGCCGCCCGGGGACGAGCTTCCCCGCCGCGGCGACAGAGGTCAGGATCGATGTAGGCTGACCTAGAGTCCCCAGATTTCCCGATCGCCCCGTTTACCGGAGAACCTTGCGAGAGACCATCGGCGGCCTTCCGAAACCTCAACTTTCCTCGACATAACCCATAAAACCCGCGCCCACCGGTCGTTAACCGACTCCCTCCGTTGCGACGCTCTCCCAGCGATAAATCGAGCAATCGCTCGCGATCGAGTAATCCCGGCTGTCCGGGCACCATTGTTCCCCGGCGAGAACGTCCGGCGAGGAAATTGCGGAATCGACCCGCCGCTACCCACCTTAACCCCACTCGATAGTCGAATCGCAGCGACTCCGCGAGCGCTGCCACGGAATCGATACCTCGAGGGGGCGGCACGCACCGCGCGGCGGCTGTCGCGACGCCCTCCCCCCGGCCCTCGACGTTGGCCCGGGGCGCGTTAATTTCACGGAACGAATTTGACCCGGCCGGAGAAGCGACTTCTCGCGATCGGGGCATCAGCGGCGCCTTCGGTTCCGCGAACTGAATTAGAGCGGCCGCTACCAGGAATACCCGAGGTTCCCGAGAGCGCCGTCTCCGAGACTCGGTGGCTCGCAGCTTTACGACCGCCGGGGGTATTTATAATGTTACCGGGTCCCCGTTGACCGTTAAAAAGCACCCCCGAGCGGGACGACGGTCGCCGGAATGTTAAATTCGACAAAAGTCCTCGACCTGACCCCGTCAGGCCCCTTAAATCGTCAGAATTTCGAAGAAATGTCGCATCCGATTTATAGAAGTTTACCCCAGTTAGACAATTATTCTTTGAATTAATGTAATATTTCATTGGTACCGGGTACCGTAACAACGAACGTTAGCTCATTTAACGCGGTTCGTGCCCGAGACTTTCGCACTCCCCGACGACGACAATGGCGGAATATCGATGACAGGGAGTAATGGTAACGGCCGCGATGCAGTTGCAACCGTCGGCTGGCGAACTCGAAGGGATTATTAATGATAATTCCGCGCGTCAAGTGGGAGGCTCGCGTTTGGATCGTTGACTCGAGCCAGGGAGCGATATTCCGCGAGTTTTACACGTGGGGTATATAAATTGTTATTTAACAGGCCGCGTTAGACGGCGGCAGGGTCCGACATTGATACAAATGACGTCGGAGGGTCGGCTCTCGAGAAATCGACGGCGATTCCTTAACGATCGGAGTCAATGGGCACCTCCTCGTAACGCGTCGTTAATTCGGGGGAACGGGGAGAAGGGAGGTGAACGCGGCAACGAGACTCTCGCGAGTTATGAAATTGCGGGAAAAGTGGATTCCCCGAGAGAGTGGACCGGGGCAATCCGCGGATTCCCGTCACGTCCGGCGAAGCAACCGGCGGTGATTTCGAGAGCACCCGGACCGCCGCCATGACGTTTCCCGGCCGAACGACGCGACCGAGCAAAGTCGGTTTTCATTTCTTGGATTTCCTCGTCGCCGGCGAGCCGAGGGCGATTTATCCACCCCTCGGGTTTCTCTAACGACCTTTCTTTTCCGCGTTGACGCGGAATTACCGGCTCTCCTTATTACGTGGAAATCGGCGACAGGGAGTTTCTCGTGGGGCCTCGCGTGTCGCGGCGGCCGCCCGATACGGAACGGCGTTCCTGGGTTTTTATCGGGCTTCCGGCGTGCCGCCCTTCGAGGGTAATACGTGTAACACGTAAACCGAGGAGCCAAGGAAGCGTCTCGCGACTTAAGGCGACGCGAAAGTGGCGTTTATGAAACTCTTCTCCGAACAGGGTGTACCGAATCGCCGCAAACTGGACGATACGAATACGAAGGCTAGGCGAAAGGTCCCGAAACCCGTGGAAATTTCAATATCGAGATAATTTCTTTATAGCTGTTTTGTAAGGCGGTCGAAGTCGCTCGCCCACCCCTTGGCGACTTTTCCCCGGTGTCTTAGCGCTTTTCACCCGGTTCCTTTTATCGTCGATGGCGGAGCCGCTTTCCCTCGGCGTCTCGATTTCCAAAAATACGCGGCCGGTACGCGGCCGGTACGCGATCGCGTCGCTCGACGACTGGCTAACCCACTTACCGTTTCGAGATTGACCCAGCGAGACGTCATCCGGGACGGAGATAGGCATCTCCTTAATTCTCGTTCCATAAGTCACGAGACTTTCTTCGAATAACCGTACGACTTGGCTTAACCACCCGAGATCGGCCGGATTTAATTCGCGGTACTCGGGCTCCCGACATCGGCGTCCCTCCCCTCCCCCTGGTTCAAGGAACAGGGCGTATTTCCATGAACCGTTTCGCGCAGTGCGAAAATATCGACACGAGGGTCCAAACGTCCGATAGGCGCGCGAGTCGTCGTCCTCGCGGGACTCTGCCCAGTTTCTCGACCCCCGAACGCGAAGACTCGCAGGAGGGTCGATTTCGCGTGTCTGCCGGTCAGAAATTTCGAAACGAGGGGGAAAAGCGGCGCACGAAAAGGCACGGCTCGTGCACGCCCCTTCGAGGGGGAACGGCCATAAAGGATTGGCTCCGAGTTAAGGCTAAGTGGCACCGGGGCACCGGGGCTCGCGAGCATTCGGCCGCAATAATTCCAGGTACTAGCGAGGCCGCCGATTTGCCTCGGCCGCGGAGGATTTAAGCGCGGCGTCGATTCACTTTGCGAGACAATGCCGCCGCGCCGAGGGGTGGACCGTCTTTGTTCGGCGTCGGGACGCCGCGCGATCCGTACCGGCCGAACAATGTCGCGTCCCGGCGGCCGCCCTCGGGTGACCTGGTTCTCGCGAAAACTGGAACGAGTCGCTTTCGTTCGGAAAATCCTGCCTCCGGACGAGCGATCTGGGTCGCGGCCCCTCGGAAGGGGGGCTCGAGGCGAACTTTCCGCGGCGTTTTCCCCGCTTCCAAAATCATTACGGACGCCGAGGGAGAGAAAAATAAAAATTGGTCGACTCAAAGAAGTGTGCATCGCGGCATCGAAACCCCGCGAGGAAATACCTCCAAAGAGGGCCTTTGATCCTCTCGACGTCCGGCGTCGCAGCGGGCTCGTGACCGTCTCGGGATTCCGATCTACCCGATGGAGGGGAAAAAATGATTCCCACGAGCGGGAACCCCGCGACGGTCAAGAATGGCGGCGGGCGAAGGTCGGCCATGTCCCACGGTAGACCCCGAGACGAGTCGGCGAGGTCGGATCTCGTCGAACTAGAGAAATCATTAGTCTCTATTCCCGGCGCTCGCTCGGCTAGCGAAACGCCGCCGCGGCTGCGGGCGGAGCCCCCATCGCCGAGCGGGGAAAAAGCGAAGGTCAAGCGCTCGAAAATTCAGGTCGATCGCCTCGACGGGGGAAAGGAAGAGATCATTTGTATCAATGGTAGCCTCGCGCCGGCACGTACATTCCGCAAATTGACTTCTTGGACTCGCCGAGTCGGCGTATGCCGTGGGAAGGGATCCCGATTTCAATTTCGATCGATCCGGCGAGAGCCTCTTGGACTCGATCAGCTGATCTGCCCGCGCCCCGCCATCTCGTCTCCCCCGACCCCCACCTTCGCAACCCGCGGGTTATTGCCGCGTCTCCGGAGACGCGCAGATTCGGGGCGTCGCGTTAATTATTCATCGGCGCTCACCGTTCGAAAATATATGCCCGTAGAAAGTGGCCACGACTCGTTCCGCCACCTCCCACCGCGCGTTTTGCGTTTCAAATTCGTCACGATCGTCCGACGCGAATGCCGGATCGGGCGCGAGTGCGGAAGGCGGATGCCTCGGGGCGATTTATGCGCCGTTTCGCAACGCGTCGGATTCGCGCCGACTGTCGGTCGAAAATCGGCCGCGATTCTCGGGTCGGGCGAGAGAGTGGGGAAAGAAGGCAGAAAAAAGAGAGAAAAAAAACAGGAGCCCTCCGCCCGAAGAGAAATAACCCCGCGCGGAGGGGCCGCGATTCAACGACTTTCCTCGTTTTCCTCATTTTCCTCGTCCTCCTCGTGCCTCCCCCGTGGCTGATAAGCGCCTATTCACCATGACCCGGTTTGCGATTTTGAAATCGTCCCCGCTCGCCATCCACCTTTCCTCGAAAGACTTCCCTCCCATCCCGACGACGCCAGGCGTTAGAACGCGGCGTTGCGTAACGTAACGCGGGGAATAGAATCCCGTGGATAATGGACGGAGGAAGTGGGCGCGATAAGGGACGCAAGGTTGCCCCCGAAGTTCCAGAAAGCCACCTCCGGATGGGATGTATCATTCGACCGGCGATAAGCACGCTTTCACCCTGACCCGGTTAGTCGCTCGAAAATAATACCCATTTCCCTAATCTCGCCGAATTAAAAAAATTCCCCTGCAGAGGATACTCTCTAACGATGCCACCCTACCTGTCCCCTGTGATCAGGTGGGCGCAGGTGGGAAAAGAGAAGAAATTTTATTGTTATAAAAAAATCTCAGCCGAGAAAACGATCGCGCGTTCCAGGGCGTTTCTTCCTCCTTAACCCATTTGCGTCATTTGACGGAATGATCCGCAAACGATAACCGTTGCTTATCACCAAGAGTCGGATTTTTCAAGTACACGGGCATTTAGAGCGACGACGCAAATGGGTTAATTTGACATGGTCGGATCAATCGGTCGGACGATCCGTCATTCGCGCATCTGCCGTCTCGATCCCGGCTGCGGGGCTGCGGCCGAGCCGCAAACGAGACCCGGCACGCAGTCCTCTCTCCTCGGCGAATTATACGCGGTGCAAAGTGTTTCACGCGTGGCTCCACATGCCGCGTGCGCCCCGCGTCGGGGTGCCGTGACTCCAGGCCCGAAGGCTGCGTATTGACGTTACCGTTTATCTGGATCCGTGCGGAGTCACCGCATCCGCTTAGCGCGGATGGTCCATCTTCCGCAGAGGTTCTCTGCGGGTTCCCCGGGGAATTTTATCCCAGGAGTCCCGAGTCTCTCATTCGCCATGGGACCGCGAAATTGACCCCACGCCGTCGAGTTTCGCGCCATGCCTCGAAATTAACCACTTAACCGACTGACCGGAGAAACCGCCGTGCGGACGTAAAATATACAGGGGATTAGCATACGTAACCTCGTGCTCAATCTATCTTCGGTGATACGAGGGGGTTAACGTCGGACTTTCTCTCCGGGGATCGATCGATCGTCCATCGGGAAGCGTGGCGGGGAATTGCGACGTGCGAAACCGCTGATACAAGCCTGGTGCCAAAATATGCGCGCGAGCTTTTTCCTCCGGTTCCTCCGTCTCGGAAGAGGAAGGTCGGGACGGGCAACGTCGAAGCCGGAAACGTTTCGTATCTCTTCGCACGCCCTCTACGAGACGGACTACGCATGTGCCACCCGTATCCTAAAAAAGCGCCGTGCGGGGGATTTGCGTCGTTGCAGAGGTATATACTCGTAGAGAGGACAAATAAGAAGAAAAAGGAAGAGACGACTCACCTCATTGCCCCGGCAGACCGAGCGTCCCCGCAGAAGAAACTCCGTGGCGTCTGGAATCAAAAGGAAGCAACCTTGAAACCGGCGCGAATACTAATTACCCGGACTACATTGTCCGACTTTCAGCGACCGCCCTCCGCCATTATTCGCGACGGCCGATCTCGAAGTTTCCGGGGATAGCCGAGGGCAACGGACGAAAAGTCGGATAAAAATGATCCCCGCCGTCCCGAGAGTCCCTAGGAGGTACCACCGTGCACTAAACGGCGTCACGATAGATTTCTCATTATCCCCATATAACGATGCGCGACCGCAAATGTACGGCCCATGCATGCCAACGACAATCGTTACGAGAAATAATTTCCTCGTGCAAGATGCGGCCCCTCTTCCGCGAGAAGCGCGTCGAGGTCGAGGCGGCATATCTTTTCAAAAAAAAAAAAGAAAAAAAACGCGAGTCGCTACGGCGATTTTATTAATAAAAAAAAAAAAATTCGCGTTTTTAAAATGACGCGCCTCTCCGCCGAGGGCGCGACGAGTCGCGAATCGATTCGTCGCCGCGACGCCAGGGACGGGAGCTATAGCGTAAAAACGCGATCAGCCGACGTCGTCCCGCCAATCGGCGAAACGGCGCGCCGCGTCGCGACGCCGGGACCGGGAGCGAGGGAACGGCAGAAGCCGGTAGCGGCGCGCGACATATTTATCCAGACGTCGAACAAACACGCTCGCCCCTCCGCGGTGACCTGGCCTCGCCTAGCGAGCTAAGACCGTCTCGACGAGTTCGCGCGTCTCCGCTCGCGAGAACCCCCGATCACCGGCACCGCCGAACCCGGAATCCATTAAGGGGTCGGTCACGCTCGTCGACCGCAAACGCAAACGCAGGGATTAGAATAACGCGTAATGCGCCGGAACGGGACAAGTCCCGGCGTCGCCGAGGTCCACCGCGACCTGTCCCATTACCCAGGGGGTTAGTCCAGGGCTGGGCCATGGGTTCCAACTCACCATCAAAGAAATAAGACGCTCGGGAAAGTAACTCCTTCCAAGCCAAAAAAATCAGCTGACATAGCCTGAAATTTGCAAATCCGATGTTAATTAAATTTACAATGTGTATAAATTAATATATGTATGTAAATATAATTAACCTGACTCGACGTTATTTTTCGGTTCGATCTGCGCGTTTGGGTACAGCTTGCGAGCGCGATCGGGCAATGGGATTGAAAAATATATGTACGTATGTACAGAGGGCGGAGGCATTTACACCTCGACGGCTAAAAAGGGCCCCGGGGCGAGAGGGCCGGCGGCCGCGTGGTCGGCTATCGACTCGGGGGGCAACCCACAATTCCTCCTTATCGGGCGAGCGGGGAAGCAGGAGGCTCGGCTCGGCGACCCGTCACAACACGGCCGGCTCATCCCCTCCCGATTCACTGACGGCCGCGTAGCCGGCGGCCGGACGCGGCCGCGACTGTCGCGGCCGCGGCGTCGCCCGGCGTTACGACGGCGACCGGCCGGCCGGCGCTCGACCAATGGGAAGCGGGGCTGGCGAGCCAATGGCGTCGCGCGAGGAGCACCAGGGCCGCGAGCCCGCAGGCCGCGGCGAGCGCCGCCGGCCGGCGGTCGAGCGCCTCGAGCGCCCCCTCGCAGGCGAGTCGTACCAGCCGCGCCAACCTCTCTAGAGACGCCGCGAACGTTCTGCCGGCGGTCCGCCCGTCGCCACAGCACTCATACGACATTTGCGACGCGAGCTCACCCGTCCCCTTGTCCTACCCGACGCTTCTCGAAAGCCTCTCTCGGAGCCCCGACGACGCCACGAGTCCGCGCAGTCGACTGCCGCGCGGGTTTTCGCTTTCGACCGGAATCGAACGCGGCTCACGCCGGCGGCGCTGCGCGCGGCCGTGGCGCCGTGCGCGGCGGACTGCGCACCCGACCGAGCTTCGTCGAACTTCGTCTATGATCGGCCATCCACCGTCCTTTTGAAAGCCCCGCGAAAAGACGGCCGGAATAAAGAATCGCGAGCCCCGGAATGCGCCGACCCACCTGGCGACCGTTCCCCGCGACCCGAGGCGCGTGGGCGCGTCGCTTCATTGTGCTCGGCCGAGATTTACGCAAACCGTCGCGTTGCCGCGCCCGGCGACACAGGTGTCGGAAAGTGCCGGCCCGGTGGCCTTTCGAAAAATCAACTTCGCCGGCGAGCGTCACTCCGACCGACCTCGGGAATTCGGGTTACCGAGACTCGCTCGCCCGGTGAATTATTCCTGGATACTATCTCTCTTAAAGAGGAAAAGAAAAATATTGCGAATATTTACCGGGTAGATACCAATCCGCCGGTTTTTTTCCGATGTAGAAGTCTAAAGGGCGCTCGTACTGCCTCCCGCGCTGTGAACCGGAGGTCGGAGGATACTCACTTGTATCTTCGGACATTGTTCGAATTCGCGGTTAATTCATGAAAACTATGATTGGTTCAATTGAATTGTGCCCCTTGGCTCGTTGAGAAGTACTCGGGTCTCGAAACTTGGCGTAGAATGAATGGGATTTCGGGAACCGAGAGTCCTCCCTTGCGTCGGCTGCCGCCATCTTGGATCGATCTTGGATCGATCTTCGATTGCCGTTGCCGACTTCGGGGGCACGCCCGGCGCAGGGGGAAGCTCGTTTCGGCACGCATCCCGTGAAGAATGATCGCGTTTGCGTTTCCGCGCTAACGAAACGCTCCCCGGAGAATTAATCTCGGGCATAAAGAGTCCGTTGTAGGATCGTGGTCCATAGTCGGCGGACCATGCGATACCGCACGGCGATCATCCCGGGGTCCCCGGGAGCCGGAGGAATGCCACTCCGCGAGCGATTGTGAAAGTCGTATTAATTACAGCCTTTTAATGCGTCGACATTTTTTCGCTTCTCGCTTCTCCTTCTTTTTTGATTTTTTATCTCCTCTCCCGGGGCCAGCGGAACGGGGGGGAGGAACGACCGATCGCGTTAGGCACGAAAATACTCTCCCGCTGAGTACTTGCTTCGGGCGGCCTATCGGTCGCCGGCCGGGTATTAAAACCGAAATCAAAGTCGGTAAATTTCGCTTCGAAGGCTATCGCAATATTTCAGCGACCGTCGTCGAAATGAACCAGCCCCTTCCCTCTTAACCCGGAGAAACGAAAACCTATAGTACATGGTTGTCCGTGTATAACTTGTCCTCATATACGCGTATTTACGCGTTGCCGCCCAAGTTTTATAGGACTTGTGAAAGGCGAAAGTTGATTCGGACGCGCGTTCGATATTTATTTTCGTCCGGGAATCCTGACGCTCCCTTGGCACTCGATGCGGTTAGCATGCCACCACTACATTGTTCGCGATTATTTCCTTCCTTTTGTTCCGTGTTTTTGGCTCGCAAAAATGTAACGTCACTTTGTGACCGTCTTTGTTTCGATCGTCGATAGGTTTGTAGAGGACGGAGTAAAGCTTGTCGGTATATTTACATTGTCCATTGTGTAAAACGATACATCGTTGTCGCTTTACTGCATCTCTTTGTTTCGCACGTATCGCATCCAAGTTAACCTTACTTTTGGAATATAAATAGTATGAATGATTACCTATGTTTTATTAACGCTAAGTTTTTTTCTCCTCGTTTAGGTTGTACTTGGTCTTAAGCTTATCAATTTCTTCCATCTTCTTGTCGACGTCCACTCGTTTGAATGCTTTGTTGCTCTGATAATATAATACCACGAGGTAACGGTTACAAACGTTGAATCCACTAAGGTGATCACATGCATTTTTTGCATCGAATATGTCCTCGTATACCACAAATGCCGTTCCCCTTGTTTCTGCTGTATTTCCACTGAAATTGTGATTGTACCGTTAGAACGACGGAGTTTACCACTCAAACTTTAAATCGGTAAAGAATTACGAAGTAATAAAACATTTCAGCTTACACTCGGATTTGCCTTATAGCTCCGTATTTGCCGAAGATATCGTACATCTCTTCGGCTGTAATCTTATAGGGCAAATTTCTAATATACAGAACTCTGTTCACTTCTGGAGGCAGCCTTACCTACAAAAGAATTCTAATATTAATATTTTCAGTAACCAAACAACGTTTAGAAGTTAGTAAAAGGGTGTGATAGTTGTTCAGAAATTTCTAGATGCAATTCAGACTTTCAATGTCTTATTTTAACTTACGTTGGCTCGACGTTGTAGCATTGCCATAGTCATCTTGACGGCTTTGTTTTATAATTATTTATTTACAAAAATACACACGTCTCCTGCTAAGCAATCCTGACGACACCAGAGATTAACAGCAAGTAATAAAGAATGCCCATGCCTCAAAATTTGCACCTGCCGCCTAGCGGCCGAATATCGAAACTGCTCCACGTTTAACATAGCATGCTCCATTTCCCCAGGATAGATTGATCTCTCGAGCTTGTGGCTATGATTTTTTTTTGGAGGAGACACCGGATTTAGAGTTTTTGTGAGGAGTTCATCACTTTTTCAGCCGGTTCTCGGGCTGTCCAGTGTTGTAACAGGTGGCAAGTTCATTAGCCGTCTGCATCCTCCATCAGAGGTCGCACAGGACGCAGTCGCTCGATCCTTCCCGTGAATCTCTCAACTCATCTCTGTTCAGAGTTACCTAGTAAATTTTTTCGTTCCCAAATTAGCCGATAGGCCGCTGTCAAGTGCGAAATATAGAGTGGGTGCTCTTTACTACTCTGTGGTATGAGTAACAAATATTAAATGTGACAACTCGGCTTTTAAACGAGTAAACGAGAATGTTCATGAAACACAAGAAATCATGAATTCTGCGTTAAAATATATGTATGCATATTTAATTGTGGTAGATTTATTGTATACAATAGGTCGATAGGAACAAATTTGTAGGTTAGGTATGCCGATCGAAAGCGTCGTTGTGGAATGTCAAATTTTCACAAATATCGATTTGACGTATTGTTCAATAAGTGATGCCGGGCCTTGCGCGTATGTAATGATTCTATAGCCAGCAACCACGAATTTAGAGTATGTGAGCACAAATCTGATTGTTTATGGGTGTTTAAAATACTAATTAAAATTTCTTAACACAATATGATTTGTGGCATCTTTACACCTAGAAAGTAAAGACAATGGATTCAGCAATTAGTGTAAAAAATGAATGGATGCCAGTAAAACTCAATGTAACGAATGGACTACATCCTTTGGTGAATGAGAAACTGGATTCTCGTTATTCATCAATTAAAGATGTAAATTTTGTCATTGATGGTATACGTTCTGAATGTATAGAACCAAAGTTAAATTCGGAAATGTTTAACTCTAAACGAGTAAGTAATACATACGAGAATCAACATTCTTCCTCCTTTGAGGATTTAATTAATGAAAGTTTAAGAAGTATAATCCTTTCAGGGTATGAACCTTTTCATGTGATAATTAATCAATGCATATTTTTCTATAGAATAAAAATGTACATCAAGTACAACAGAAGCCTAATGACTTATCCTGTCGAGAAAGACAAGGTAGCAATAATTCATATAGTTTACAACCAAGAAAAATAAATCATCGGGGACAATTGGATGTAATTGACATGCATGAAGAGAAATCAGTAAGTTATAAATATCTCATGGTGTACGAGGAACAATTCTCCAAATTTATTGTACTTAAGGCACTACGAAGTTGTACCGTGAAGGAAGTAGCATATAAATTGCTAGATGCACTAGCGATAATTGGAGCACCTAAAGTTTTACAAAGTGGAAATGGTTGCGACTTTGCTGAAGCAGTTGTACATGAATTACAAGTATTATGGCAAGATATTGAAATAATTCATGAAAATGTTTTAATATGCGGTGACCACAGGGATTTTAAAAAGCTAGTGGCTTCTTGGCTGGCTAAGAATCCATCAAAACTATGGTTCGAAGGTCTCAAAGCCGTTCAAATAATTGAAAATGCAACTTTTTATTGTAGAAATGGTAAGACACCTTCTAATTTGCTATTTGGACACAATATATACGAAGAATTTAAGATTTCTCTCCCTAAGAATTCGTCGAGAAGTATTTTAAAAGAGGAAGATTTAGCAAATGCTGTCGACAATACAGACACCAATATTAATAAAGTATTTGTTAACTGTCATGCTATGGAAGTTGTAGATGTTAAAATTGACAAGGATGTCGAAAGTGTAGGTGTAATTTTAATACTTTCCAATTGTTATTAATTTACGTATAAAAAATAATTAGTGATTTTCTATTTTATTTTTAGCGTTATCATGTAGAAGGAAATGATTCATACGACATGCAATATGGGGCTGATACAGATAGACTGGTTGTACGTAATGACAGTATTAACGTTTTTGATTTTGTCAATGTCAGAACCGAAGTATTAAGTGGAGGGCAATTGGATGATTCACTGTCAGAGGAAGAAACAGACTTAGCTGCTCGGAAATTAAAGATTATCATTGATAAGTATCATCTTAAATGCAAAATTTGTGAAAAACAATACATGAAATTGGGCCACTTAAAAAATCATATAAAAGCCCACTTGAGTGCGGGTCGAATTGACTGTAGATTCTGCCAGAAAACATTTCGTGCCTCAGATCAGTTTGAGAAACACATGGAAGAAGTACACAATGAGAAAAATATTTTTGAAACTACCAGTTTCGAGTCTACCATAAAGACAGAGAAGAAGGTGCATGAGGAATTAGAGGAAAGCAGTTTGCAAACTAGATTAAAAAAGACAGAGCTACAATCTACCAAAACCTCCAAAAGAAATCGAACCTCTATATCACGACTTTCCCAGAAAGATGGAATAACATCCATGAACAAAACCAGTAAATTAATGAAACGCGCTAGCCTACTAGTTAAACGAAAATTCAGAGAGTCTCGCACTACAAAGTCTAATGGCGCACCTTTATTAGAATGTACATATTGCGAACAAAAATTCGAGTTCCCAAGTGTTTTAAAGAGACACATCAGATCACACACAAACGAGAGACCCTACGTGTGTCAAATTTGTCAAAAGAGTTTTAAACAGTTAGGTCATCTAAGTCAGCATTCAATAACACATGTTGATTATAGATCCTTTCTGTGTGGGGTGTGCGGAGTGAAGTTCGAATCACTGGACACCCTGAAGACTCACACTCAAACACACCAGGGAGAATCAGAATCGTACAGGCCAAAAGAAGTCTTTCGTCTTTTTGAGTGCGATAGCTGTAAGAAGGTTTTCACAACGAAGAGCGTATTGGAACGTCACATATTCACTCACACTCATGAACGGCAGTTTGGTTGCAAAGTTTGTGGCAAACGTTTCAAGCAAGCTGGCCATGTGAAATCTCACATGTTGGTACACACCGGTGAAAGAAGATTCGAGTGCACAGTTTGTTCGAAGCGCTTCAGTTTAGCAAATTCACTGAAGAAACACATGTATATCCATAACGGTGAAAAGCCTTATCAATGTGACGTGTGCGGAGCCAGGTTTTTAGAGAAGCGTAATCTCAATGGGCATCTTATGACTCATACAAATGAACGTCCTTATTCTTGTAAGATTTGTGGTAAACGGTATACACTAGCCGATACTTTACGGCGACACATTAGTGCAGCTCACGAGGATGGTCGGACCTATCAGTGCGAGATCTGTGCCAAGATGTTTAAACAACTCGCTCATCTGTCAGTGCATAAAAAAGTGCATAATGACGAACGACCTTTTCAGTGTCATCTTTGTGACAAGAACTTCAAACACAAAAACGTGTTGAAGTCCCATCTGGCTATCCATGCTAATGTCCGTCCTTTTGAGTGCGATGTGTGCAAGGCAACGTTTGTAAGAAAAACGAATCTCCAAACTCACATTGCTTCGGCACACATGAACGAACGACCCTATGCCTGCACAATCTGCGAGAAACGTTTTAAACAGATAAGTCACTTAAATGGCCACGTGGTCGTGCACAGTAATTCTATGCCATTCCAATGCGACTTCTGCGATCGCCGATGTAACCGACTGGACAATCTCAAGAAACATATGAGATTACACACAAAAAATAAGGAATGAAGCTTTTTTGCTAGAGTTTTCTAACTTAAAGAAGTAAAATGAGACTGATGATATATATAAAGAGCAAAGAGTGGAGGACCACAGATTTAATTGGTTCAGTAATTTCAAGAAGTACACCGAACTATGCAGACATTGAACAATCACACGAGTGTTTCAATTTATAAATTTCAACTGCATTAATTAATAAAATGAGATTATTATATGGATTGATGAGTCGATAATTAAAAATTATGAATAAAGCGAGCGATATTCAAGCGAGAAATTTAGTGGATTAGCAATAAGGTAATTATTATCTCGTGGCAACTGCAAATACAATGACGAGCGTTATGTATATTTTCAGGCGTGTATGAATTCATGAAAATTAGTAAGATTTTAATTAATATCCTCTCTTAAGTAGTACGTCCAATTAACGTGAGCAAGAAATGGATCAGTACAGCACACTATTAGTTTTCCAGTTACGGGATATTTCGTTGCAAAGGAAATTTCTTCATTACTTGATTCATTACTGTAAAGGTTTACAATTATGTTGACACTCTGAAAATTAATATTCTCTTTTAGTCAATGAATAGTAATTAAAATATTGCTTGTACCATTCGGAGTACCTTTTTAGAATCGATTGTTTCAGCAGTAGTTTTTAGGACAAACACTTGGGGATCGTCCACGACAAAGTTGAATGTCTTTGTATCTTTGAAGACGTTCTTGAAGGGAATCGAGCAGGATTCGTCGAATTTGATGATAAAAGGACCTTGTGGCTTAGGCAAAATGTATGTGCCAATGATAGGAAGTCTACAAAGTATTATACATAACGTAATAATTAATATTTTTTCAACGCCGTATATCGAACAATATACAATAGCGAACTTAAAATCGTATAAGTCGACGGTTGTACTCACAGAAATTCACCTGCGGTATCAGAGGCTACGGTGATAACAGTCGTGACATTTTCTATGTCACAAGGCTCGTAAATAATGGCTAAATGGCTTTCCTTGAAAGCTGGAATGCTTATCATCTTGTCACAGGTGAAGGAAGGATCCTCCAACTGTAAAAAGAAATTATTCCATTCTGTACGAAATGGTCCATTGCCAAAAAAGATAAAAATTTGTGTGCCCAAAATTGTGAAGGACCACTTTAGAAATACTCTCAGGATTTATATTTTTGAAGTTACCTTCACGGTGAAGTCTGCGATCTTTTTGCTGTGATTTTTTATAGGAATGTAGAAATTTGTGGAACTTCCCAGAAAAGCTTTAACGTGTGTAGCTTTCTCTGCTGGGGCGGCATTCGCCTTAAGACGTAATTCATATGGGAAGTTTCCAAGTTCCGGCGAATGTATGTCCAGCTTGGTTATTTCTTCTGAAGGAATCAATGGAAAGAATTCGATTTTGATTCTGTCCTGAAATCAGAAAATGAAACAGCGCAGGATGTTCGATCTGATATCCTGTTATCATGACTTACATTTGACATGGGAGGCAAAATCTTTGGTACACCGTGAATCGTGATGTCGTCGTTGCGACAATTCGCAGTATATGACACTGATCGTTCGGTCAATGGATTGGACAGGTGCAATAAATGACACACTGGTGTTCGAATAGTCGTCGTCAATTTAATTGACTCTAGTATTTCAGGTTTAGTCACTTTATACTGAACGTCGTAATATTGGTATTCGCCCTCCGAATTCGTAAATGTCACCTGTCATTGACATGTCATTAACGAAAGGCGTTTTTTAATGATTTCTTTCCTGTAAATTCGAAGAGATCTGGGTGCAATGCTTACTTTGAAGTGGAAGTTTGCCTCTTTGTAGCAGAGAAATGAAGCACGATAATCACGGTGTGCTTTAGCAGGCACATCCAGTCGATTGTTTCCAGTGAAGGTGTAAATTGGCTGGTCCTAAAAAATGACATTTTTAACGATATTAAGGTGTATATAATCACGTGCTGAAATTAGTTAACTTCGCATTTCTTATTCACCCTGAAAGCATTTGGCATAATTTTTTAACTTGCCTTTAGCTCATTCAACGATTCTATTTTACAGTCAAATTGCTGCTGCCGGTTCAACCAATTATAAACTGGCATCAATTCCGTGTACTTAGTGGTAGCAGGGATTTGTCGATTGATCTTGTCATTAGGTTCTGGTTGCTGACTGATACCAATGAGGGTAAAAAGAATCGGAGTTTTACCTTCAGGCAGCTTGAACAGTATCGATCCCTAAGAGGGTTTAAAATTTGCAAAATTCATAACTACGATTGCACTGAAAATTATACTTTGATTGAAACTTTCGTTACTTTATGTGGATCGCTCTCGTTGTTCATCACGAGTGGAGCATAAGTAACCGCATACAGGCTTGTTTTCTTCGCTGGAATTTCTATGATATTTTCCCCGGAAAAGTAGTCTCCAGTTATGACGACTTCCACTTCCCAGGTGCGAACTGAATCGTTAGAGATGCTAATTTGTTTCGTAATTTGTTTGCGCACGGGAACAACAAGAGTTATCTTATCGACTGGTTCCGGTAATTTGGAGCAACTTCCTGTCATCTTTACGCCAAAGTTTCTGTATTTCTCGACTTCAATTGTAGCCTGAACAAGTCAACGGGTTTAGTATCGTTTTAAAAATCGACGTTGTTTCAAGTAATTCAATTTACTTCGCCTTCTAGGATGGTTCCTTGATGGGCTGGTTTGAAGATAACGATAAAAGTAATGTCCATGCCAGGAGAGCAGTAACCTGTCAGAGGTGTCAAACTAAAATGTGGCTGCAATTTACTGACATTCCACTTGAACCTAAAATAACGCTTCATGCTGTACTAGTTTTACTTGATATTAGTAAATATTAATAAATATGTTACTCTTCTCATGAACTGACACGGTTCGCTAGTGAAACGTTTCTAATCATAATAAAAAATTAGGAAATGTACCTGGCTCCCACATCGCCAGGGTTTAACAGCATTAATTTTGTTTCACAAGCGCAGCCTTCAACCACGACCCCAAAAGATAAATAATTTCTATTCAATTGAAATTCAGCTCCTATACAGCTGCCACGTATAATTGAGAGAGGCATAATTGTCGAGTCCAGTTGAACAGCAAATTTTTCAATGAATGGCTTCATTCGCTTCTTGGGAGAAAATTTTAGGGTGATCTCGATTTGCTTATTCGGATACAAAAGGGCTGAATCGAGCGGGGAAATGGTAAGGAATTCCGAGAGGGGTAGAATCGATGACTTTTCGACGAGTTCCACTTCCTTCGTAAGACTTTTCATTTTATTCGGTAGATCTTCACCGTTTGATTTCTTTGATTTTTCATTGGTGCTCATTAAAGCGCTGCAAGGTTGATTTTTTTCTTCGTAGAAATCGTAACGAGGCAGGTTGTTCAAGAGGTTGAACATTAGTTTAACCGGAGCACGACCAGAATTTATCACCGCGATTTTTCTCGTAACAGATTTCCCAACTGGAATGTTTCCGAAATCGATGGACTTGTCACGCGAGTTCGCCAAGTGAATCTGAAGATGATTGGAATTATTCTTTCATGGCTGATCAGTTTGGCTTATTCTCCTGAATTATAGAAATGACTTAGTTATTTATAGCGTTATCTAGTAATTCGGTTACCTTGTACAGAATTCCTTCTCCTGTGACTGTGATCGACTTCTCTATCGAGGAATTGATTACAAACGTCAATGTCTCGGTATAACGTTTTAATTCTAATGGTCGGAAAATGATAGGAAAGATTATTGATGATTTAGAACCAACAGCTTGGGAGAGACGGTCCAATTCCACCGAAAAATGCGGTACATCCTCGAGCTTACACTCGACACTGGCATAAAAAAATAGATAATTGATATTCTAGGAAAATTAATTATGATAAGAAATAGAAAATTAACAGTTACATGCACGGCAACTTCTCGGAGTTTGTAAGCTGAAGTTCTACACGATAGGGCGCTACGTTATCTTTTTGGATGTATCGAGGACCGAAATCAAAGTGGTCGAAGCTGAGATCGAAAAAAGATCGTTTTGTCGTCGCCTTTAAGAGTAATCGATACGTCGGGCCTCGATCAATCTGTTGAAATTAAATTAAATTGTTAATTACGCGAAAGGGGACATATCAAAAAGTCTAACGTACCTTTATCGTGATCAAGTGATTTTTTATTACTGTTTTCTGAAAAACGTTCAGAACCAGATGGCAAACGGATTGAGATTTTACGTGGACTTCGTCCTCCATTTCCGATACAA
This sequence comes from Orussus abietinus, assembly GCF_000612105.2. Lineage (NCBI taxonomy): Eukaryota > Metazoa > Arthropoda > Insecta > Hymenoptera > Orussidae > Orussus > Orussus abietinus. The sequence continues at coordinate 2,914,297 of NW_019396014.1, forward strand.
AAATGGTGTACACATTTTTATCCATCCCTTCAAGGGTCTCTCTAAGATCCCAGAAATAGCGAAATGATATTTCTCCGGAGTTTTCAATGATAAATTTATAGCTCACTGGAACTTCTATCATCAGCTGGAAAAAATGTAGAATTTAAAATGTGGGATTTTGAAAAATTGAAATAATCTCACCTTCCCAAAATCGATTACATTATCCCGATCGTGTTGTATCATCGTCGATTTCTCTTTAGTATTCACGTATGTGATGACAGGTACTAATTTGTAAGTAGTCGTGGTGATTAAGACAGTCAAGAAGTTTTTCATTTTTTTAACGCGACATTTTACTGGAAATTCCCATTCTCCAGGAAGGGTTGGTACGAATTCAACTCTAAAATTAAATTTCTAGATTTGGTAGTAAACTAAAGATGTAGCATTCATTTGAATTATCTGTCTTGAAAAAAAAAATATCGTGACATAATTGCTGCTTATTTTGTTACCGTAATGTACATTTCGAATTTGGTTCTAATACTCCGGATTTTGGTTCGATCTTTAAACATTGATATCGCCCTTGAGAAAAGAGGGAGTCGGGGATGATATTAAAGGGTAGGGGGAACTCTTCATTATTACAAAGGATCATATCCTCATACGTTTTTACGCCTGCAAAATTGCAATTATTTAATGGATAATTTATAGAAATTTTCAAAAGTAAAAGAATGGATAGAGAGTCTTGCCTAAAGTAGTGGGTTTCATTTTCAAATGGGTAGTTAAAACGCAAACTGACGGTTCCTTGACGATACCAACAAGCAGAAATAGAGTTTCGAGTTGATACTTATCAACGGCGAACAGCCAAAAGGATTCGAAGGTTCCGACATCATCTGCCAGAAATGTGAACTCCTGTTCCGTATATTTTCCACGTTTGGCTATTCCTTCGGGAAAAACGCAATGAAAGTACGATACTTCGCTGCGATTATTTCGAGTAATGTCAATCCAGGAGAATCGGTAATCCTCCGCAGTTGGGTTGATCAAATTGAATTTTCTGTGAAAAAAAAGCAGAGCTGATTAGATTGATCGAAGCTGAAATTTTTATTTTTATTTCCAAGTTTCTGATATTCAATTTTTCCCGTAGATGCTAAATTTAAATGAGAAATTCGAACTTGACGTGATGTTCGCCAATTCCAATCACGTTGAATTCCAAAACTCTGGTGGTCGAGGGAAGAACATCTTCATCCTCTTCAGCAATTCTTGGTCCAGGCATAGCAGGATCTCTTCTTCCACTGGTCAAATAATTGCTCTCGGATAGATCAAAGTGACAATAAGGAAGAAGACTTCTTCCTGTGATAGTTATCTCCGGCGAGTCCAGGTCAGGATTCAGGTTCTCGATCCTGAAAGGATTTCCATCATGAAGATGATGATTAGAAATATCTTTCTCCTGTACAATGTGTATCAGGAAGGATCCTCACTTGCAGTCGAGATAAGCTTTGTATTCAAAAACATCCACAGGGTAAAATGTCAAGATACATTCAATGGATCCTCCAGGAAGAATTACTCCATTTTCTGGTTCAATGTGAAACGGCAATTGATCACTTTCGAGCCAGGTATCGGTACTTCTATTCGTTCTGGCTGCAGTGCTGCTGAAAAGATCTGTCACTTTGTGACTGTGAGTGTTGTTATCACAGATATTCCTGGTAGCATAAAATCCGTCTTCTTGACAATTGTGATCGAGAGGGTAAAGAACTCCTTTCGAGGACCTGGAACTAGGTCTTGATGTCAAGTCTTCACTGGATCTCGAATTGAGGAATGATTTCATTGCTGGGTCACTTAGACGTTTTGGATATTGCTCATCCATACTCAGGTTCCAGGAGTACCTCAGCTCCACAGTTCCCGGATTGTTTAATTTAAAGCTACGGGATTGTGACTAAAGAAATAATTAAATCATTTATCCAATTTAATGGGTTCAACGAATTGAAAGCATTAGGTTACAATCACCTGGAGCATTAATGTGTCATCAAAACGGATTTCTTTCTCCGAGCAAGAATACTCAGAATATGCAGCAACAGCAAATAATTGCAGCTGGATAATTCGAGTCGTGCCTGGAATGAGAGTATGTTCTGGTTCGTCTGAAGGTTCGACGACTTTCTTTGACAGGACGTGTTCAGAACTTCCTTGACTAAAAGATCCAGAATTTGACTTAATCCATTGTACACTAGTTTGTCTGTCGTCCCAAAACATTTGGTCCACGGATCCCGATAATGTGATCTCATTAATGACACAATCTAGCATAACCTGCGACATTAAATATATAATTAGACACAATCAGTGTTGACATAGTGTTCTATCAGAAAATTCAATCAATTTCGTCCAGATTTTTTATTTTCTTCAGGAATTAACTATTGTCCCGGGGGCGACAATCCCTTACACAGAATCAAGGCACTTTTTGACGAGTGTTATGAATATTAATTGGGGAATTGAAATACTTGAGTGAGGATCATAGGCTCCGAAGCTAGGAACGTTGCAACTATTTCTTTAGTTCCCTTGTGTTCGAGGTGACCAATCGATGGCACAAATACCACATTGGGATGCGAACTCCACTCAAAGCGGAAATACTGATAATCGGATTTGTTGATGATTTTGAAGCTAATTCTCTTCATCTTGTTTAGGAAACAAGTGCCGTAGTCTAGCTTGTACGCGAGGACTACTCCGGCAAGAATTGCGGATGTACCTGTTGAATTTGCGATACTTGTGAAAAAGTTCCTAGATAGGTTTTTTGAAAAAATAGAGTGTAATCTACGCACGTCTAGAAGGAGTCCCGGTTTTGATATTCTTCGCACTGAGCTTGCGCATTTTTTGACCACTTTCCAAAGTACTGTCTTTTCGACTCACTTTGTCCTTCTCAGCGAGTTGTAATCCTTGGAAGATGATCGTCTCAAGATAGCATTCTCCATCGAGATCAATTATTATATTTTCGTAAGGATTGTCCACAATGGCGAGACGTATTTGTCCTTCGCATTTTCCAACATCCGATGGCTGGAAAATAATATCGAAACTGGCCACGTCACCAGGAGTAAGGCGACAAACTGTACACCGGTCATTTGATTCTGCAACAATGTTGTTATCGATAGCATTTAATTTATGATTATCCTATTTTTTGGAGGTACCTTCGCCGTCATGGTAATCCCACATGCAAAGCAGGTGTTTGGACTCCGCGTGTGGTTCGAAGTAGAAGAGATAATTTGGATCATCGGAAATCTCTACGATGACTTTGGTCTCGAGGGTACCGACATTTTCAAAGCACAAACTTTTGTGTCCTGTATCGTCTAGGAGAGTTCTTCCAAAATTTATCGTAGCTCTTCCCGATCTTGATGGTAGGCATGGTTCTATTAATGTAATTTCTGGAACGCAGCTTTCTCCTACGAGTTTGATTGAAAGTCCATCACTCCTCAGAGATAGTGGCAGGTCGAGGGTGACTTCGAGTACCGCGGTGTAAGTCTGTATTAAAAAATTGAAATAAGATTTCAAAGTGATAGAAATATGTCAATATAGTGAAAGCTTATTATTTATTGTCTCACTTGTATTATAGACGGCTTGAAAGAGATAGCGAAGGATTTACTGCTCATTGGAGGAATACACTCTCTGGTGGGTTCCACAGTAAAAACGCGAAAAAAGGAATCCTTTGTCAATGGATTCTCATATCGGATTTTCGCTTCTACGTCTACTAGAACCACTCCGGGATTATGAAGTTTAAAGCAAGTGGTTTGCGTTTTGAGCACACAGACGTTTCGGAAGTAAAGGCAGTTTTCTTGCCTAGCCAGGACAACGTGTCCTGTTGCCTGATAACGGAGTATATTTTTGTAACAATTGTAATTACACGAGAAAGGGATTTATCGACAGAGGTACCTCTTTTGGACAGTGAAAGTCTTGAATATCGTCGACAATGTGGCTCTCTTGGAACATCGTATCCAGGTCTTCGAATTCTAGTTTTGGCAGGCAGCTGTTCACTTTGAGAATTATGTTTTTCCCATTTCTGTCCTGGGGCACGCTATCAGGAACTAAAACTCGAATTTCTTCTTCCAAGAGACCAGAAATTTCTGCATAGCAATCGATTGTTACAGTCTCGGTCGTGCCTACTTCGATTTCTCCTCCGGATTTTGAGAACGTGAAAGGTCCCATTTTAAGGACCATGTCATCCGATCTGAGATGCATAGACAAAAGGACTAGAAATAATATTCTTAAATCTTTATACCTAGATATAAGGAAGAAGAGTTACGATTTCGCTGTAGTCTTCTCGGTTCTTGGAGATTTTCGATCCGTTTTCGGGGCTGTTCCATCTTTTTTCTCGGTTTTCTTTCTCGAGTGCTTTAACTGCGACACAGGTGTATCGGAACGGTTTGACAAAATCATGTATTTAAATGGAAATTTCCCGACATTTTCTATGTTTAGGCACATAGTTTTCTTAGTGCACAAGCCAACGGTACCGAAGTCTAATAGTGGAAACGGCAGAAGACGAAATCTGTTAACATAAGAGAAGGCCGTTAATGCGGAATTCCAGTAACAGTTCCGAAATATTTTTTTTTCTAATATTTATTAAGTTAACGGGGAATGATTTACCTCGTGTAATATGATACAAGCGAAACTGTCAGGGGAAATTCAGCAATTGCTGCGATATCCTTATTCGTATCCAGTAAGTGACATTTCAGTAGAGGTGCTTCTGTAAGCGTCATCTCATGTCGAGGTGTGAAAATCACCTGTTGATTAAGAGTCACGTTTATATTTATTCCGAATTCAATTACAACTCGAAATAATTATTCTTACGTGTACTTGACAACTCTTCTGTGGAAGTACAGAGCCGGCGACAGGACGAATCGTAAAATCCTCTTTCAAGTTCTCTGGCAAATTAGGATGGATCTTGGCAATTTTTTCATCCTTCTCTAGGCGAATTCTTTTCAGAAAAATTGGGAAATGAAGGAAAGGCAAGCTATCAAGTAAGTTAGATTTCTCTAGCATGAGAGGAGGACCTTACATGAATTTAACTTCGTAGAGACCTCGGTTTTTTACAGTGAAGGTTTCGCTAGTCGTTGACCCGACTTTCACACATTTCAGATTTATGGGATTTGCGGAATCGACATCTACTGCAACGTCGTACGTTTCGCCGGATATAGTGATCGTGTCCATGAATAAAGGCTCGGTATCTTCTTCTTGGAGGAGTACCAGAAATATCATCGTTATCTTCTCTATCGTGCCAACCTGAAATTTATTTTGGATAAAAAAAGTATTCACGAAATATAAAAAGACTTTAATAGAAAAATAATTAAACATCGATGTGGACAAGACGCACCACTTTGGCGTTGTAAGTGAAATCGATTGTACTCTCAGACCACGGTTTAAGTTGTCCATTCATTTCCGAACAAGTTATCTGCGTGTCCATTGGATTTTCAGAATAAATACGCCAGAAAACTGGAATTGCGGATTTGTTCCGCAGGACTAAATTGCGTGTCTCTTTCCTGTATAACAGGATTTTGTCGAATTCAATTTCTTTCCCTTCAAGCTCCACGTCGACTTTGGTACCGTAACTTCGTAGCTGTTTGAAATCAACGAAACCAGTAAATCGATATTCAATTTAAATTACAACACTTTTTTCAGGACACTAAATCATTTACCTCGATAATTTCCACTTTTGGATTGTTTTTAATGCAGATAAGTAACCTTCCAAGATTGGGACCCAGTTTTGAAGCTCCACCCCATATTTGGATATCTCCAGACATGTCGGGCTATAGCACGATCCCAAGAATTAAGCAAATTAATTATTGAATAAAATTAAGTGAAAATGTGTTTTAAAATATTCTCACGTACAGGAATTCGCAATTCTGTGGGTTGTGATTCGAAGGCGCGATGATCCGAATTCTCATGTTGCAATGAAAATGACACTACAGCAGTCATCGTAGAATTATTGAAGAATGTGCACTGAGTTTCACGGAGGTGAATTCTGTACAGAAAAAATACATTATGTAAGAAAAAGAGAAAAATTGCACATCGTAATATACTCATTTGAAATGGGTTAAAAATACAACTTTTTATATTCTTTTCTTTGTATCAGTAAAGATCCAAAATCAAATATTCCAGTGTCAAGGAAGTACGTTGGGTCGTTTGATTCGTCGATCTTCGTGTCTTCGACCTATTGGTAATAGTGATTATGGTCAGAAGAATCTCAATAGTCATGAACACATTTTATCTTATAAATATGTTAAATGAATTTGTAATAAGTACATTTATTTGATTACTTTAGGAAATACTAGGGCGGGATCCATGATAATTCTAGGGATATCGGAGATCCCGTGAACCTTAAGACGATAAGTCGTATCAGGACTGTCGATTATCGTCACTGCAAATTCCTGTTGATAGACGCCGACCTTTTTGGGCGAAAAACGCATCTTGAAAAGTTGAACTTCATTAGGTTGCAAAATCCATCGCGGTTTTAGTGCTTCCTCAAGCATTAAATTCGACACGAAAGTGTTTGTGACATCGGTACTTGAATAGTCAGTAACTTTGGTCACAAAGTTTCCAGATTGACTCGACATTGTCTCTTTCTGACTTTCTGGGATACTTGAGATGCTCATCTCAGCTGATTTCGACGTTGACTCCTCTTCCTGAAGTCGCATTGACATGATGTCGTAAACATCTTTAAATAAGCGCAAATTAAAAGTAGAAAATAATATGAACTAATTAAAAATGTATAATTAAGAAATCAATAAAATACCTGTAGTTAATAGTTCACTGGGGCGAACGCTTTTCGGTGTAAGAACGGAATACGCTTTCGGCTCAAGATCCAGGGTAACAATAGTTTCACTGGCTATTTTGGAATTGAAGAACAATTAAATCAAGTATGATCGCATACCCGTACCTTGTTGTTACACAAAATCTTAAAAACGTACGTAATGCCTTTTTTGCCAAATCATTTTTGGCCATCTGAGTTATTACTGCATCAATCATTTTGTTATCCCAAGGATCTCTTGGCATAACGTACCAAATGTAGAATTTGTTTCTTTCATCCTGGAACATTTTTTTTCTTCTAATTAGTAAAGGATTTTTAAGTCAAAAATATTAAGTAAACTTTACCTCTTGTAATAAATTCGTCGGGTGTTTGTCCTTATCTTTTGCACCTTTTGTAGATTTGCTTTTTCCGGTAGGTGTTTCCTAAAGAAAGAAAAAAAGAAAAGTTATGGCAGAGTTATACGGAACTTGCCTTTTTCTCATTTAAAATAAATATTGTTTACGTGTAATATCTTTTTCACGGGATCCCAACCGTGGAGGATTGAATTGATAGTATTCAAACTCGCGTGGTAATCGTCCATTGCTGAGACGATTTGTAAAAATTCGGCGGGTACTATTTCTTTCCCTAAGAAGAGAAAATTAAATCAAACGTTATCACCTTTCGCTCGAGTCCCTGAATTTATGTCTTTATTCTTAATTTTTTTACCTCGTTTTGCACTTTCTTTACTGCCCCTTTTTTTATCGGCAGTAGTTTTTCTTCCGGAAGTTGTCTTGGCTTCGACGGATTTCTCTGGGCTCGCAGTTCGAAGGATTTTACTTTTAGTGCCCTTTAGTGGTTTTTTTTTAATGCTTGTTGTTAAAGCCTGAAAACAAATTCCTGTGACATGTCTGAAAACTGTATTCTTACATTGCCTTTATTTTACCACTTTTTTCCTCCTTGCGTCAAATAGTTTTTGCTGATATTCTGTCTTTCTTATTAAGGCTGCTTGCTTTTTTGCCATCAAGATTGTTCTTGCATAAATCTCTTTATCTTCTTCGGGAAGATTTTCGAACTCCGACTGGGACATCTCTTCCATGGCCTCTTGCTTTTCCAGAAGAACCTTTCTCGCTTTATCCACTAATTTCCCAAAAATATAAAAATGCTTAATGTTTTTTATTTATTATTCCACATTTTTAGATACATACACTTTTGTCGAATCAACTCGTCGTTCCGAGCATTGTACATCTCCATGTCATTGTAGAAGCTAATAAACATGAAGTATTCCACGTTGCCAATAATTTTCAAAATCATAGACAACGTGTCGGGTTCACTCTTTACAAATTTATTATTTAAGGTTTGTAAAACGAATCCAGCCTTGAAATCTGGCATTGAGAGTCTGAAATTGAATATTTTGGAACTAATTATAATACCTTAAATTACGTGATTATTTAAAAAATGATACATAATTGATGATTTCATTAATTTATATTTACCTTTCTTCAACAGCTTCAGATACAAGATCTAAGCTCAGATTAAAAGTGCCATCAAGATTTCTTGGGCTTTTACCGCCTTTTTCTTTAGACTTTTGCTTTGGAGGATTAGAAGCCAATCGAGACATCATTTTTTGCATCAAGCTGATACCTTCTATAATGTACTCGTATCTACTCAGAGAATCCATGTCATTCAATTCATCAATGGAAGGAATTTTTTTAAACTCTTTCACGGGATCAGGATCTTCATGAAGCTTGATTTCAACAGTTTTAACATTTTTCTCACTTCCAGTAGATTCAAGTTTTCCCGATTTTGGTGTTTGAGGGCGATCGCTGAGATTTTCTTTAATTTTTGACTGATTAGCCAGTGATTCCCTGCGGCGATTACACATCAATAAATTAACCAATAAAAGTTTATAAATCAACCAGGCAAGTGTTAATTACATATACGCTTCTGTCTTCGTTAAGCACGATTGATAATTAGTATCGATGATGTTGCGCATTTTTTCGGCACAAATGCTGTTTCCCAATGCAATGACTTCGATGACAGCTGCGTTCAGGTCAAGCAAAGGTACATTCAGTATCCGAGCAGTTTTGCAAGCAGCTTCTTGGTACTCTGAAAGGAGAAAGGATTTTTAATATTTCATGGTCATCCTTTTTTAAAATTTGCAGTTAAATTTGAAGTTTACATAATGGTTAGTGCAGGTACACTCTTACCAGTATATGGAGCACCGTGAAAAATGACACAACATTTCTTCCTCGGCACAGAATCATCTTCTATCTCGAGAATTGCTTTTGGTTTCTCTGCATTAAATACTTCAGCGACGGGATCCTTCATTGTAAGGAAGAAATCCGGCATCTTTTGCAAATCGTCAATGTAACCTGATATAAAAAATATTAATAACGAACCGGTGGGAATAAAAATTGAAATAAATCAATTCGACGAAGAAATGAGCACCTACAATGCATCATGCGTTCTATTTCTTTTGGATCATTGATTGGTAAATGTGGCTCCTCGAAATTACCATCTTGGATCGAGACTTTCATGAGCGAATGATCTCTCTTGAAAGTCCCAGCAATCGATTGGTACGTGGATTTCCTTTTTCTTGTTTGTTTACGAGAAATCCCTTTTCTATCTTTCTGGTCTTTACGAGACGCAATCGAGGCAACTTCTGCCGCCTCGCTTATCCTGGGCTCGACTGTACCAAATTTTAAATCGTAAAACGAAAATCATCAATTTCAGTCGTCATGCCAAGCAATGAATAATTCGCGTAATGAAAAAAATGCATGGCAAATTGAATTATTTAACGACCTACATTCTTCCGATTCTACCATATCTTCAACCTCGTTCATCATTTTTTCTTCCACTAATTGTGCAGATCGAGCTAGTATAATTTCATTCAACAGGTCTTTAAAAAATCGTAAAAGAGGTTCCGGCAATCGTTCACCAAGTTTTCGTGTCGGTAATAGAATTTCGTCAACTTGATAATAATGCGTCAGTATCCTTGCCATGCAATCTTCTTCAAATAGGGTGCTAAGAGGGAATACATTAAAAACAATTTCCTGGAAAGTTCAGAAAACTATATTTTAGGCAATTTTTGAAAAAATCTATCGTACTCATCAAGGTGATGCCAATAAAACTCGACAGGTAATTGTCCGATATTCTCGATAGTGAAGGTTCGATCTCGAGCCTTTGTGTACGGAATTGTTGGTGGAAACAATATGGTCGATTCAACAATACTTAATTTATGCTCTATTCCTCTGCCAACAAATGTGATTATTTGGCGTTCCAGAAGTAGGTGTACCGTCACCGTCAATTTCGCTTCGACATAAGCCTGTAAATTGATGATGAAGTGTAATAATCGCTGAAGCAATGATTCTCTCGTTGACATTAAATTGAAAGAAATATATTAACTCACTGCTCTGCGAGGCTTGAAATATATATTAATGACCCCCTGCTGTCCTGGCGGATAATTACCGGACGTGCAATTTACGTGAAAGGGGTTGTCATCACATTTCCGACGACTTGGGAGGAATTTTAATTCCCATTGACAGTCTACCGATCCTCTATAAACGAAATTAATGTTATTAATTGTAAAATACGTGAGAACATTATTTTATAGGAAAAGGGTTTAGATATACGTGTACATGGTAAAAGGAAAGTGATTTTCAACATAATTCGTTAACACGAACTTTGAAAAAATTAATATTCTACTTTAATTTAGTGAAATTAAATTTGCAGTTACTTGTAAAGAAATTAATGATTACTCGTTCTTAAACAGAAGTGGCATGAGTAGACACTCGCCCACGAGGACGTCACCGAAATCCAAAATTGTCGAGTTAACAGTCAGAAACGGATACGTGACAATCGCCGTAATAGCGACAGGAAGTGTACAGCCGTGGGTCACCTAAAAAAATGATAACTGTTAACAATTATTAAAAAAAAAATTGTAATACAATGCATCGTACCACGTTACCTCGAAATAAATTTTTTCATTGACAATCGTATTTTTGTTTGGGTATTTTGACCGGGTTGGATAGAAAGTGATTTGAAGAGGTGCACTTTCCTCGGCAGGTAATTGCAGCACATCTCGAAACTGAATTGTAATTCCGGATTTATTCAGACGGGAATTTTTTTCTGCTTTCTTCAAAGAAATCGATGTTTTTTTAGACCCATAATTATACAACATTGCTGAATAATGAGCCACCTGTCCAACTATTACATATCCCATGTCTGTGATAAAAAAGATCATGAAGTGTAAATCATTTTTAAGAACTAGTCTTGTAACATTATAAGCATGTATATACCAATGATATACTCTGTTGAAAAAAGATAAGGCAGTGCTCCATTATTGTGAATATTGTGTTTCAAAAGGATTTGCATATTTTCTTTGATGAAGTTGATGGAAAAGTGCCTTTCCACGGACATGTCGATATCTATGACATTAGGAAATCCATCTTTACTTGAAATCACTACCCATCCATCGTCTAGAAATGACAAAGAGTCCATGAAAGTGGTTAAAAAATTCATCATTTAAGTTAATAAACAATGTCCACGCATTTACTTTTTAAATGACTCATTTCAGTGAGTGACATTTGTAGATCCTCGATGCTGCACTTTTCCTGTTGCACTTGTTGCACGTTATCGTCCTATAAATATAGGACTCTTACATTATCTACCAACAATTTATGAATTTTATTTTTTTCTAAACAGTATTGAAAACAATAACCTGTGTATAATTTTGCATCGATGCTATCGCCTCGTATCCATATTCGACAGGATATTCTTGAAAAGGATCAACACGAGGAATGCAAATGTAAACTTGAGGAAATGTAGCAACACCTTGCACATGCATCGTGATTGGCTGCAAGTATCCAATCTGTAAATTATAATTAATGGTATAAAAATTTAATAAAAAGTGTCAGCACAATAGAAGTCTTCGAAAAAGAATAGTAACCTCAAGGTAGAACTTCCCTTTAAAGGGTCCAGGAATTATTGGTCGATAATAAATTTCCAATTCGATCGAAGATTTAGGTTCAATTATTCCATACCTCGGACTAATTTTCAGCAAGTTTTCTGCGGAATGCCTAGGCATTAAATACGAAGACATTTCTTTTCTATTGTTCACCCGAAATGCGAATCTAAGGAGACCCTGGTTCTCCAATTTTAAGGTTGAATGGAAATGATCGCAGAAAATCTAGTGACAAAAAGTTAATTAAAAGTGCGAAATAGGGAATGAAGGAGTGTCAACTTACATGCTGGCCAAAGTCGATGACACTTTTGTCAATATTGTAGAGAATGACACCTGCAGTTGCGCTTATATTAACTACCTGAGTTTGGCCTCGTCGTACTTGACAAATTGCTTTTACGTTAATTTTGACAGGTTGAAGTCCATAAAATGCAAAACTCACGCATTGGCTTGTGTAAGGTGCTATTCTGCCTTCTCGAGGCACTATGTCCAGGACCTGTTTAATTATTTATCTCGACTTGTATTTATCCTAAACTCGACGTATGAGAGAGAAAAAAGAAGTAAGAATTACTAACTTTATTAATGTAATCAACAAATGGTGGCTCATTGCTGATACTGTCTAAAGCTGGCAGTTCGGTGTCTTCCGCAAGATAGGTGTGAACGAGAGGAAGAAGAAAGTCTCTAATCTCTGTCTTACTTATCGTAATTCCTTTCTCACTCTTTAAGTCGTCATCAGACTGTATTTCCCTCCGCTGAGTATTCGGTGCTGATGAAAAAAAAAATATTCAGCCTTGTACGAACAATTTCTTAATTAATATAAATAATTTCGTTACATTTTATAGAAGTGCCTAGGTGGAAGCAGATGGATTCTGGCGCACTTTCTATGCATTGTCCTTTTACATCCGTATCTTTTGTTAAACCGATCGGAGCCTCCATATCTTCATTGATTTCCCGAGATGAGACTCCTAGCTACTGATAAAACGTTGATATTAAAAAATTGCAATATTTGATAACGTTTTCACTCTAACCTTGGATGAACTTCTGTGTTCAATTTTGATACTGTCTTTGCACCAGAGAAAATGATAGAAAACAGGAATAGGACCGGAATTCATTAAAACTAATTTCTTTTCGGCGCTGCAGCCCAAGTCGCAGGAGAATTTAATTTCATCGGGAATAAGCTCGATATGCGGATAATTGATTTCGGCCTTGCACCATATCTTGTCCTAAAAATAAGAGCACGACCTTAATTTTGGCTTATCATATGTATTTTCATGTACTATACTTGGCATATCATACTTTATTCGAATGTTGATTGTATTCTAATTTCAGGACCCCTTGATAAGTCTGAGGTACATTCTTATTCGACGAATAATTTGAAAGAGAAAATCGAGCGCGTATTCGGGTTCTCACGCGATCGATTAATATGATATTCATTTTGTAAACATATTCCTCGTTATCGGTGATTAATTCAAATGGTGGATCAATGCTGAGATGAGTATTCAGGTTCAGCTTGGATTCATTCATCACGTAAAGTTCGTCTATATAATTAAAAATGTTAATTAATGTATCCTATAAGCGAATTGCTATGGAATTATTATTATTTCTTGTTGAAAATGGTTTGCCTGTTATCTGCAATTTGTCGCAGTCCGGAAACATGTCCAGACGAAAGAATAGCTCAGTTTTGCTAAAAGTTATGCTCGGCTCAACAAATGTCGCAGTAAAGTTGCTGATTCCCAGAATTTCGCGTTTTCCTAGACCTTCTATCTGAGCATGAAGGTACCATTGCTCCGAGAGAGTCTTCTTCCTAGAAGAAAAATGTGTTTAACAAATGGGAAAATTAATTTAACGCTTGTATAAAATTCTTACTCGTCCCAACGAATCTTGCAATGAACAACTCTCGTTTCGCCGGCAGGTAAGTCAATCATGACAGGCTCAACTCGAAATTTGTTACTGCGGGGTAACAATTTTTTTCTTAACTAATTATTCATGCATGACATTTAAAATGACCTTACAATTTATTAAGAACACTGTTAAATAAATGTAAAGTATCTTTACTCGGTCGGGCTTTGAATTCGGCCTTTTGATAAGAGACGTAATTCTGGCGAGGCGACCCATATCAGTTGATGATTTTTGGTGCTTTTGTTCTCCATGGTTATCGGTAGACTTATATTTTGATTGCTTGGGAGGTTTGAAATAAAGAGAGAATTAAGATACGTATTTGAAGTTCATTCCAATGGTAGTAGACATTATTTATAGTACCAGAAGAGAAGTCCCATTTCAAAGACCGGAAAGACGGGTGGCTGAATAATAATGCTGGACCCAACTGCAGTTGCCGTAAGATTCACGAATATCGTACGACTATTGGTTATCGATACCAATATTTTATCGGAATACTTCCCTGCATCGCGCAGGAAAACTTTGATATCTAACTCCACTGACTGATTCGCCTCTATTTCGCCTCCAATGGGATGTACCGACCATGGGGAATTTCGCTTACCCTTCGAAAAATTTCAAAGTTCATTTCATTTTCTGTTGCCTGAGCAATAATCTAATGACTAAAGTTACCAAGTTGATCTTGAACTCGGCAGGAATGGGCGAGTCATTAATCAGAGTCACTTTCGAGCCCTCCTCTTGCAGAACTGGAATTTCGTGCCAATTTAGCAATATTGGATTAGCCGCTACCACGGGCCCTTGACCATTGCAAATTAATGTACACCGTAAATTTGGCACCTTTTCCCCGAAAGTTAATAGACTGAAAATGTACGGTAAAAATTAAAGTGTATATAATCAGAAAATTATTAAGCACAGTTTCGGCTTACTTTATGGAGGTGCTTTGCTTGCCCATTCCACTGGTGATAATGGTTAGTGATATGGATTTTGATTGACCAGGTTTCAAGTATCCTTGACAAGTGGATACGGAATATAATATAGTGCTGTTCGGGGTAACCTTGAATATTAAATAAAATTGTCCAAGGATGAATTTTTCATTTGTGTAGATCTACATATTTTAGAGATACTCATAGATATTTTAATCATGTTTTTTTTAATTCGAAATTAACAATAAACGTACAACTTGCGGGGCGAGGTAGAAGTATCCCTCGACGTCGGATTTATTTTCAATGGTAAGAGTCCGTGTATATGGATGATTAATAAAGCAAAATCTTATGGCAACTTCAGAGGGTGTGACTATCAGATTGGCCACTTTACAACGATATGTTATCGGCAAAACCATAGGTTCTACATCAGAGTCCCACATATCGACTCTTACGTTTGTTTGTCCATGTCGAACGATATTCGGTGTGTAACTGATCTACTTTCAAAACATTGTAACGAAATTGTTACGATAGTTAGAAATATAAAGGAAATTAAATTAGAAACTCGTAATAAATAATTGATAAAAGTAATAGTCTTGTTCCCGAAGAGAAGCTCACCTTTACTTTAAGGAAACTGTGGGCGGCGACAACCCCTTCGCAAGGGGTGATAACAAATTCACAGGGCTGAGATGGGAAATTAGGTTTGATAAGAGCTTTTGAGAAGTCATCATGGGTCACTGCTAGCTGATCGCCGTCTCCGGATACACTCATGGAAAATGTCACAGGCACCAGAGACAAATTATGAAGTGACATTTCATGTTTGGATGTAAACCCTGCAGGAGAAATTAACGGACTCAACTGATTTGCAAAATTGTCCAAATAAATTATTTAAAGGATACTTGGATAACTTTACCTAAGGGAGTGACGCCAAAATCTAGAGACTCTTTATCGAAATGCAGAGTAGGACATATCACTTTACCCCTGAAGAAAAAAATAGTAAATTTGGGAATGTTTAAGTACATACTGCTCAACTCACTCGACGTGCATGGAGATCATTTCAAGACTTTCTTTCACGACGAAGTCAATTCGCTCCACGAAAGAGCCGCTTCGATTTGAAGAGAAGGAAAGATTGAATGATTTGTACTCCCCAGGCTCTAATCTCTGCTGTGGGGGCTCGATATTAATGGTGCTTCCAAAATTTGAGGGTCTCGGCTGATAAGCCAAAACGCCAGGGATGAATCCCTTATTGGCACATATCACCTAAAATTGTCACATTTTTTTTCGGGGAACATTGGACCTTCGGTATCATTCCAAGTATGGATTTAATGATAGGAAAAATAATCTCTACGAGTTTATAATAAAAAGCTGACCTCTCGCAACTTACTTCATAATTATGCACCGAGCAAAGAAATACGTTTCCGATGTTGATGGTAACCGCGTTCAGGTGGAATACTGGCCCTTTGCAGACGCCGATAAAACTGATAAAAATAGTAGAATTAATTACGAGTCAGGGAAGTAATTAGAAAAATTAGCACATCTACTTTTTACCTTAAGGGTATTCTATCTTCTCTAGCTGCAACCTCCAAGTAGGCTGTACTTGAAATTTCACCAACCTTATTAGGTTTGAAGAGGAGATTAGACTCTATGGAACTTTGCGGCCAAATTTCACCCTCCTAGTTAGGAACAGTAAATAACCGAGTAATTAAACGTAATTAATTTTCGTTCGATTCATACGTCTCTTTTTTCTTAACTCTGATTTTTGCGGTATAAACTAACCATGGGTGAAATAATGAAACTGGTATGATGGAAGGGAAACGTGTCGCTCTCCAAAGCCGCGATTTCGTCGGTATAGATCCTCTGGCATATTAATTCATGTGTTTTCGGTAAACATACATTAAAATGCACAAGATCAGCACACCGTGCAACCTCGATGTCTTTTACTGTCCCAAACATTTGTTTGTATCTGCATGGATTAGAGAGAGAAATAGTTTCAACAGCTGTGAATCGCCAAATTTAATGAATTAATTTGACGTACTCTTTTTTCCGATTTTCGTCCGTCTTCTTATCTTTGTACTGCATCCATTGGAAACGAACAATGTAGTCACTTCTGTTATGAATTGAGAAAGTCTTCGATCTCGTCAATCCCAAAAACGTGTCTTCCATTCTGATGCTGCCCCTGTCCAGTCGAACATTCGAATTTATTGCTGACCCACGCAATTCCAAACGAATTGTTTCCCCTGAAGGAAATGTTTCCAACGCATAAAAAATAGTACATGTACTTATTAGTACCTTCTAGCATTATTAATTATTTATTTAATTTTCTGCATTTACCAGATTCGTATTTCAGTAGAAGAGTTCCTTCGAAATCGCCGGCTTTTACTGAAAGGAAAGTCAAAGCGAACTGAACCGTCTCTTCTTCCTCGATAATTCCTTTCGAAGGTTCGATTGAAAAGTGCGGGCTAAAAAAATGAAATTAAATGGAAATTTTTGAGAGTTAGTTTTCTTCTTTCTTTATCTAGCGAACGAATGCGTTAATTACTCAAGAATATGAAAATTGAATATGATTATAATTACGATTCGGTGTAAAGTGTGAAAATCGCAGGAACGTCACCGATGTTTCTGACCAGGATGGATTTTGATGACGGAATTTTGACAGCGGTCATTGGCAGTTCTATTCGATCCGGGAAATCTAAAAGAGGCCTCGGCCCGATGGCTACACAAAATTTCAATAATGTTTCCTCCATTTTGCAATTAATTGTGCAATTTTATTTAGCTTTCTTGTGCTCACCAATGATAGGCACCTTGAAGATCTCGGTATCGGTGACAAATATTGCTTGATAGTGATAATCTTTTTTCTCTTCTGGGGAAAATTTGACATTGTAAACAAGGGCCATACCTGGTGCAATTCTTGTATTTAAAGTTGCACCTCGAAATTCGACCGTAAATGAGGGATCGACTTCGCAGGACAATTTTATATAATGTGATATCTGTTAAAATGATAACCAGAGTCAACAATTTATTGTTTAAAATATCACTGGATTTTAAATTATATTTAATGATCGTTTTACCTTGGATACATTACGAATAGAGAGTGCGATATTGTAAACATTCCCAGGAATGAATTGTTGAAATATGATAACAGAAGGTATCGAAATGAAACTGCATGTTCCTTCAAATTCAGAATCCGAGCTGAAGGTAATTTTTTTTCTAAGTTTCATTAAACTTTCGATCCTCTCTTCTGTTGTCATTAACATTTCCTTCATGTAATCCGATGGTAACATACTGAGCTAAATGTGGATACGCGTGTAATCAATATTATATAACCGTTTAGAAATTTCACATATAATCAGAGTATGCATGTCAAACATTTCATTTAAATACTGTCTGATTCTGATAAACTCCTTGTTGACGGTAAAATCCGAAACAAACCTGCGCATGATCGCCTTTATCATCTGCATGTTTTTTCTTTTCATTTTTCTGCTTCTCCTGTCCCTTATCGAGAATCATCGAAAAAATCTGTACAATGTTATGTAACCGTGATCGGCCCAGTAATAAACTTTCATGCTCGACTTTTTTCTCCATATTATAGAAAGTAACATTGACACTAGTACAGGTTCTCAGACCGATACATCTGAAACTAGTTCGATCATTACCATAAAGTGGCACATGGAACGTCCTTTGTTTAATCGAAATTAAGTAAAATCCCTACTAAACATACTTCTCTCGCCCTTAAATTTTCGAATTCCTTTAAAATAAAGATCTATTAACAAACATCACATACTAAAAATCGAGGTGTATTTTTTACTCACAGTAAAAATATCAGTTTCGTGATAGTGTAATCGTACGTTACAATTTATATTCCTCTGCATAGATTACACAGTCTGGCACGATATGTAGTACATAAAAAATCCTACAAACCGATAAGGCAATTCTTCGCAGCACATTTCGAGTTATCTTTTTTTGTAAACATCCGGGAAATATTTTTTTTATTTATTTAAGTTGACAGGGCACCGTGATAACCGGAATCACCCAGGTGGTTGGCGGACTGTAACATGGTGGTGGACAACATGGGATGCACACAGTTTGGCATGGTGGTGGAGGGCAGCATTTTGGACACACAGGTGGAGGACAGGGTGGTTTCGCGACACAGAGATTAGGGCAAAAGGATTGAGAGGGTTTTCTGGAAGGGCAACATGACACCGTAGGAGACATGCAGGGTGGTTTTGGGCAGCACGGCTGAGAGGGTGGTCTTGAGGGGCAAGACGACTTCACAGAGGGCTTGCATGGTGGTTTTGGGGCACATGGGTTTGGAAAAAATGGTCGAAGGTGTGTCTCGGAAAAAGAGTGTGCTTTCGGAGGAGGCATGTATGGTGGAGGACAAAAGCATGGTGGTTCAGGAGGTGGACAGCAAGGCATCTCGGAAAGGCAGCAGGCATCGCAGATACCTTGATAGCAGCACATTCCTGGACAGGGTCCTCGGGGACATCCCAATGGAGGACAACTCACGTTACAAATTTCCGGCTCGGGTTTTCTTGAAAAACGAAGAATTTTAAACAGACTTCGAACCGCAAGCCAAAACGGAGCGGCGACTTACAACTTCTCGATCGTGCAGATCAGCTCGTGCAGCTGGTCCATTAAATTCCGATTTTTCTCACACTGCCCCATATCCGTATCTTATGTCTCGCGGTCACGGAAAATTTAAGATGAAGTGGGAAAAAAGTATTTTATGGTCGGAGATTTCGATCGAGAGTGAGACAGGGACTCTGTCTCGGGCGAACTGTCGCCATTTTTGACATCTGCCTGGTTTTTGACGAGTTTGCTGCTGTGTTCAGTGCCTTCATGACATGATACCGGATCAGTTGAGAATTAATATACGCATAATTACATTAAAATTTTTCTCGAGAAAATGAGTATGCCTTTAGCTGTTTTGTTTAATTTATACAAAACTTGTAAATAGAACATGTACATAAAACGTACAAATAAAGGGGTAGGAAAACCGAGTAAAGTTATAATATAAAAAAAGAGCCTCGTGGTCTTCTCTTCCGCCTTGAAGTCCATGGAATTAATTAACGACGGTGGGTGGGTGCAAGTACTTGTTATCAGCGAACCGATGGGGAGAAACTGGAACATTTTTCATGTGGCTAGGTCTCCTTGCAAAATAAGTCACCCCTCCGATCATCCTTGGCTCGCAAATATCCTGGTTGTGATTAAAATTCCTAATTTGTTGTAAATTGTGAGAGATCATGTTCCCTGCAGCTCCAGCAGCGTCACCGCCACCTTGTAATTTGTTTCCCTGGTCAGCAAAATGTACATATTTAGGGTTCGATGCATCCCCTTGACCATTATTATAAACGTTGAAGTCTTGTCGAAAATGGCCTTGACTCGGCTGCTGATAAAATTGTGGCTGATTCTCATCGATTCTCAATTGCCCAGCAACATTGTGGACCATCATTGAGTTCCTCTCGTTACACCGAGCAACGTCTAATTTATTTCGACTGAAATTCTGTATCCCTGGCGAACCGTAACTAGATTGAAATTGTGACTCCATCGAGCCTTGATAATGTTGCAATGCGGATGAAGTTGTTCCATTCTCTCTCTCAGCGACCTGATAGCAATGTCTGGTCTGATTTGCCAGTTTCTGTCGAGGGTATTCCAAAATCGGTTCCCCAACATTTCTAGGCAGCGTTGGAGCTGGTGCCGGGTTGTTGGGGTTCCTGGTGTTCTCCAGACCATTTGCGGAGATTAATTTTTGTTGATAACATTCCCTAGGTGGAGCTGTGACCAATTCTGGTGGTACTTGACCAGGATGTTGTGTACCGTTTAATCTAACAGAGACTTCCTTCTTATTTAAATTCGCAAGATATTCAAGTCCACGTCGATTTTCGGGCCTGTTGAGAGCCTCAAGGGCCTCGCGAATTTTCTCAGGATCCTGGAGTCCATTGTTACGTTTCTGGGGGCAAATCACTTCTTTGTACTTCCTCAATTTCAACAAACTCGAAGGTTCCACGTTTTTGGAACTCGTATCTGCCTCGGTTGAATGTGTCATATTAGATTGTCGTTCCTGCTGCTGCAAGTACCAGTTCTGCCACATCTGTTGATCCTGAAGGAATTGTTGCTGATTGTTAAAGTATTGGATGTTCCGAGGATATTGGTACTGCTGGACACTTTGATCGTACATCTGGCTTTGGTATGTCAGATGATGTGGATGGTTTTCGGTAGTCTGAAAATACTGTACATTTTGAGGGTAATGAAGCGAGCTGGAACGTCCTTTTACGAAATTATATGGAGGTGGAGGCATTTCTGTTCTGCACTGCCAATCACCATACTGACCTGGCCAGGTTTGACATGGATGCACCTGACTTTGCACTTGAGAAGTCTGCAATTGCACTTGCTGATCCTGAACAGCATTTGCATTTTGCTGCAAGTTACTTCGTTGTGCATCGGCATATCTAATCACTTTCTTATCGGAATCTTCCTGGTTCTTCTTCATCCTTTCAAAATCTCGGTAAGACATCCTTGGCGGCGTTATGTGCATCATCCACTCCGGTTTTCCGTCTTCTAGGATTTTCGTGATTTTCCGATGCACAAACGGCGCCGGTTTACTCGTATTGTCATTTGCATCTTGCTGCGTTTGTTGCATGTAAGTTAGGTGTTTCCTCTGTTCGTTCAACAAGGCCTCGAATTGTCTCCTCATCAGGTCTTCTGGAATCCTCTGTTGCCTCATCGTTGTTAACAATACTTCCTGATCCCTTATCATCTCCTGAGTGAATTGAGGAGGTCTCTTCCCTACTTGTTGCTGGACATACTGTTGGTTGAATTGCCGATCCCATTTCTGATTAGGAGAGACGACCTGCTGAGTAGCTGGATATTGCCGGTGAGGATGATTTGTCTGATACTGCCAATAGGGCTCTTCTTGCGACTGCACCTGAGATTGGAACTGCGGTTGCATCGTTGTCGGATGCATCGGTCCTTGTGCGTATTGATACTGCATCGGCCTCTGTTGACCTCCCTGATTATTTATCACCCAGCTATGAGGATTCATCGGATAACCAAAATTGTTCCACTGTTCTCTTGTCAAGGACTGACCTATCCTAAGATCTTGTGGCGACGTCATACCAGGTCCAGTCAACCTGTTCGCCTGCACCTGTTGCGCTATTACCTCTTGTTGCTGCACTTGCAGTCGATTATTCTTATTTTCATGATAAACCTGAGTATTCTGTTTTAACTCAGGCATGTTCACGGGGAAGCTTTCCATGTTACTCTGCACCGATGGCCAAGCAGCGTCTGAACTAGGGGGATAATAATTCGTCCCAGGATTCTGCACCTGCAGGTGCTGATGTCCTTGCTGATGCGAGTGGCTCCTCCCTTGCAGAGTCAACCGACGATGCATCTCTGCATTCTTTCCCCCTACAGGTTGCTTCTCATAATCGAATCTATTCACTGTTTCGTCAGTTTTCCATTCTTTCTGAACACCACTCCAATTCGTCTTATCAGTCTCTTGCTGAATTCCTGGGCCATTAGAAAATTGATTTTGGGGAAGAGTGGGCGGATATCGAGGAGAGAGTGCAGGTTTTCTGGGGGAATGCACAACCACCCCTTGGGTGGCGTTTGGGACGAAAGGGCGATGCACTTGTCGATCCGCAGGTGCAGTTGCGGATTGAGAGGACAGCACTACTTCGGACTGTATCCCGTTGTTGCTGATCTGATGAGCATGTCTCATTTGCTGCTGACTGGCAGATGCATTCTGGTCATGTTGGGGCATTTTCAGGGTTTGAACATGAGAAAACGCATCGCCATGTCCGTTGTTCCGATTTTGCGGGAAATCAACTAGCTGAGAATCTTGTTGGGCAAGAGTCACTGCAGATCTGGGGAAAAATTGGTAGCCGGTTTCCAACTTTTTTACCTTCTCAGCGGGAAAGTTCTTCAGTCTCGGCGAAGAGCTCGATTTTGGGTCGCTCGACTTCTCATGACCATTGAAGCGAGTTTTTGGCACGGGGATGTCTTGGCTCGCATTTGCGACCGTGAGCTTCGATTTCTCGTGACCACTTCGCCCGGTTAATTGCTCCCGATTTTCCGGGGAAATTAAAATCGATGCCGGGTCGACGGTTTGGGACATCTTCGCCGAGCCGAGCTGGCGGTGTTCCAAATTGCTCGTTTTTTGCCGTAAGTTCATCGAGCTCGACTTGCGGCTGACATTTCTTACACCGCGGGGCACCTCCAAGGATATTTTCCTGTATGACGTTTCATAACTTATGGCATCAATTCAGGAGCGGAAGGTCTGAAATGTAATGTATGGGTAGGTGGGATGGAAGCTTACCTTTTGGTCATGATTTTTCGAAAGCTGGTCTCCGAGGAATCAACAATTTAGATTCTAGTTGTCATCAGTCTGACATATTTCAATAGTTTAGGGAATTTTCAGCGCGGATTTGGTGCAATCACCGGAACGCGACAAGACGGAATGAACATATGATAATCTACTGATCTGACATTAGGTTTGTTGTCATGGGTACGTGTAAGAAATTCGATGCAATTTAAAATACCACAGAAAAAAAAAAAAAAGAAAATATGGTAGTATCGTATTAAATTAGAAGAACATGGGTATATTTATAAAATAAGCGTAGACGTCTGAAATCTGTATCAGCGCATTTATTTATTACATTTGACGCCATTGAATTCAGCTGTGGCTCAGCTCCGATATCATATTCACAGCTTCATCTTGTGTTCACGTATTTCCAATTTTTTTCATAGTCACAGTGGGACGTTAGTCGTGTGGACAAGGCACTAAAAAATGCGTGGATTAAAGTAAAAATTGTAATTAAAGAATATAGTTAAAAGACTATTGAAGTAAAATCATTAACCTACGACATAATGGCCTACAAGGAGAGGTGATTGGAGGTGTAGGAGGAGGTGGTGGCAAACAGGGCACATGTTTTGTAGTGCAAATGTAGGCGAAGGTCGGAGGTGGAAGCGGAGGGCTCGGTTTAGGTGGCAAGAAGGTTACCTCGATTTTAGGTGGACACGGAACTGGACCTTGTGGGGGGCAACATGGATAAGGTTGCAGATAAACCTAAAAAGGACAGATGTTACTATCAATTTTAGAGAGGAATATTAAATTGCGATGATTAAAGATTTAGACATGTTTAAACATTTACCACAGTCTTAATGGGTTTCAATGGCTGTCTCGGAGGACATGGTGGTTGGTACCGAATGCAAGGTACACATGGCATACAGGATTGACTTCGTGGTGGGCATGGAGGAGTGCATAAAATTTGTGGACATGGAGGAGGACAAGGGGGTGGACATGGTGGTGGACAACATTTTGGTAGAGGTGGAGGAAAACACGGTGGTGGACACAAAGAGAAACCTGGCGTCTCCGTCGAATTTCCGCAACACCCGCTGTATAAACCAATAATTAAATAGTGTTATAATCACAGGTATAATACAGTCCCAATAAATAAATTCGGATAAAATTTTATTTTCACACCCTGAGGAGTTTTACCTCATCATTGCATCTTACGGAAGATCTTAAAGGGATAAAGCCTGCCTTCCTAATTTCGCGAGGAGGGTGCAGAGGTCTAGCTCAATTTTACCCTAATTACAGAAATTATGACATTTTCAATGTTATCACTAAAATTTGGCCTCCGGGAACGAAGTCACCTAGTGGTGACCAGAATTTCTGAATCTGACAGCCTCTGTTTAAGAGTCGCGATGGCAACTCGTCGGCTGTTTTTTTTTCGAATCTCCTGAGAAATACTCTGCGGTCTAAAATTAATAAAATACCGTCCTAAAAAGTCTAAACGACTTTTTTTACATATTTATTTAGGGACTACAAAAATCCCCTGTGATACTTTATTCGAGATCTGAACGACCTTGTCGTCAGACCTATAATGAAGAATTATGGGGAAGAAGCTTTCGATCTGTATCTAAAGCACACAGAATCCAGGTCCATTAGGTGGTTGCGCGGGAATGCCACGTCTATTCATGCGACACGCATGTTCTTCAAGACGCGCTGCAGCGGAATTATAATCTGCCGTTTTGGTACTCCAGAGTCGTTCCGCAGCTGCAGATGCGCGAGGCCAGATTCTCTGATGTACATTGTTCCTATAAATCGATACGTAAAATGTAACTCGACAAGTTCTAAGTCAAGAGAGAGAAAAAAAATAAGTATCTTACCTATCTACGAATTCTCCCCACATGCAGGCTTCTCCACCTAGCATCAACTTCTTTTGCCTACTGTTGCCTGGAAAGCTAAGAGGGTCGCAATTGTAGAACTTCTTCCAGTCTCCTCCACCTGCTATGTGGTCCAGATACCAGCAAGCGGAGAGCAAAACTGGATGACCGGCTCTGGTGGCCAGATTTATCTCATTTTGCCAATGTCCCGTCCACACATGGACCACCACATTAGGTTGAAGGTTCACCCCGTTATCAAAGACCTAAAAATAGTCACATAATTCCTGCGCCGCTCTTAATATATATTTTATCATTTGTAATTATTATCTCCTTCTAATGAGAGCTTTCACTCTCTTTTTATTTACCTCCTGCCACACAATCGAGCTCGCGTTGAATTGACTCGTTATATCTAAGAGTTTCCGGATGTACTCTTCTTCGAGGCGCGAAAAATTCCCAGCCATCCCATTTTCGCGCATGTACTCCAAAATGTCCGGATTGCTGGCCCAGCATTCAAAGGGCACTTCATCTCCACCGAGATGGACGAATTGGTCGGGGAATACCTGGGTGATCTCGGAGAAAAGTCCTCTCAGGAAACGATATATCAAAGGATCCGTGGGATTCATGGGACCCAGGGTACCATCCGGCTTCCCGTTGCTGCCTAAAATTAGGGAACACCACGAAGAATCATTAAAAAATACCTTCTAACACTTTCTTCAATTTCTACGCATTTTTCCCAGAATATTTACGAGTGATTAATATATTCTTATACCACTTTTAATCTGAAAACAATTCAAGTTTACGTGGGTAACGAATTTTCGTGATGTTCGCGCACGAATTTTCATGACGATCATGAATTGGTACTCGGTATACCACGATAACAGATACGTAATTCCACGTAAACAAAAAAAAATGACGAAGATGATAAAATGAAAATTGATTTACGAAATAACTAATCCCTTCAAGAAATGAAAAAATTTTTCCAAACTTTCTCGTTCGGTTTAGGTGGATAATTTCTAACCGTAACAAGGGGTCAGCAGTCCAGGATACGCCAATCCCCAGGAGTTGGTGTGTCCTGGTGAATCGAATTCCGGAAGTATCCTGATACCGCGTAATCTCCCATACTCGATGACTTTTTTCACGTCTTCCGGAGTGTACACCATCGAGGAATGGTAGGCACCCTTGACAGATAACTCGGGATAGGTCATGCTCTGATAAGGAAAACTGTTGTCATCCACGATGTGCCAGTGGAGAACATTTAATTTGTTGTAGGACATGGCGTCCATGGTCAGCAGAATGTCGGACAGGGGCAGAAAATGTCGAGATGTGTCCAGGAGGAGTCCTCGATGAGGAAGTCGTGGACCGTCCACTATGGTCCGACATTTTACTACTAGCTATCGAGAAATGGAGAAGTTGTTAAAAAAAATCCATATGAATTAATAAAAATATATGTATACTTACACTTGGATTGTATCCAGTTGGAATCCACAGCTGCGAAAATGTCTCTAGACCTCGCAAAAGTCCCCAGACTGTCTCGGCTGTCAAAGTGGCAGTGTTGCTCGACTCAACGATCTTCAATGTATCTGTCAATTATAGAAAATAATTAATCAAGCAGTATTCACTTATTAAAAGGAAGGACGCGGTATTTCGCTACTCGTTACTACGACTCACATGTTTCATTCATAAGTAGATGAGGATACTTTTCACATGGCTGTATCAATCGAAAATCAATGCCCGTGAGATAACCCTTAAATTTAAATAAATAGTTCGTATATCTCTTCGAGGAGTCGTAAACTCTTCGATCAGTTTGCTCGGCGGATTTTAAGATATCAGTGTATCTCCTTATAGCATCGTCGACAATGTCGCAGGACTCCCCGAGAACCTGGAAATGTTGAAAATATTAAGGTCATCGGAATTATAACTAGAGGTTGATTAATAAAATGATCTATCAAAATTCTCTAGCAACGCCAATAGTTCCAGCGAATTCACCAGGAAGTGATTTATCTCGTGTCATACGTATATTACGTGACCCTGAAATTGCAACAACCCAGAAACGTCCAGTACGACCGATATCTCATGCGTGATAACTAAATTGCAATTGTTAAGTGCACTCGTTATTGAACAATCGCCATTCACTATAAGTACGTAGCTTATTCTTTTATATCACGATCAGTTCTCTCATTAAATTGGAAATTCTAGTACTTCAGCATATTCCATCTCATAATTAATAAGTGACGCGTAAATTACAATTCTCAAGTACATCCGCCCTAACTGAACAATGGTCGCTCATTATAAGATGTACATGGTTGGTCGTAGGTATTTTTTTTCTTATAATTTAGTTCCCACCTTGAACTGAAAATTCGAGGATTGTAGCAAAAAGTATCCATCTTGAGGTATATCATGAAGTGGAAGAGGCCAAATTTCGCCTTCAGATGCGATGACCCATGGACCTGGTGCCGTGTGAAATACTGATTCTGTAACTGGCCAGTCTAGGAAGAGAACGAATGCTCCCATCAACATCAAGAACATGATTAAATACAGACTGTCGGTACGGCTTAACGTGCAAATCTGGGCTTGAAGAGAAAGACGATCGGTCATGTACGAGCGACCATCGTCGACTGACAATGAGAATCGGTCTCGTTCATTGCGAGGTCTGCGTCGACGACCCTCGCGATTATGTGAATCTCTACGTACCATCCACTTAATACTTGGACTTGGTGGAAATTTACTTTGTCAAGGAAAGAGATACGCCCAAACGTAAAGGACGAGGCGGGATAAGAGACGATGATGAGACGTGGGAGATGAAACGACGATAAAGTGCGCAACGTGGAGAAAGAAAGGTGGAGATCATTTTTCGGACAAGGGGATAAGGTTGGGATTTTTTCTAAGACTGATGGAAAATTGGGCTCAAGGCAACTAGAATGCTCGGCATGGTCGATCTGATAATTTGATAACGTTCCCACTTAGAAAAGTAGATCATTGAAGTTTTAAGGAACATGTCAGTATTCTTATCGCCTTTGTGGTTATGGGTTGACATAATTGGATGAGGAACACCTTCAGAGAGAAGGCTGTTATCGATTATTTCTATTATTCCTGAGTGCGTTCACCTCCGTTCGGTTTTAAAAAATTAATACCATCTACGTAATATATAAATATTTGTTTATTAAAATTTATAGTTCAATATCTCGATAATCGATTTTGCCAAGGCTTCATAATTCATGTTATTGACTGGTAATCAATTATCAGCCAGAATCGAGCAGGTCATTTATTAGTATTTCTGGTTTTATCAGTACTTGGATTTGACATCGCGATATCGATCGGTGATAAGACTTTGTATATTTTTCGAACGTTGGCCTACATGTGGCAGATAAAGCCCGGAATAAATAAAAACAACAGATAGTACTGCACTCTGCACTTAGCACTGCAACTTGTTATCGTTATCTGTCAGCAAGACTTGGTTGACATTTATGATAAGAATATTTCCTTGTTCTCGTCATTCAGTACGAGCCGAAGACCACGTACAAGTTCATTCAACATTGTTTAGTATCACATTTGTCACTTGATCACAATTCTGCAACGGATCAGATATCAGTGCAGCATAAACCGACAGAGATATGTATAAGGTAATGAATTATGATACCTCTACATACCTCTAGTGATTACTAACAAAGGCACCTGTCGCTTACAAATATTGCAACATATACTCACTGCAATTCACTACTACTTTATTAAACTTTTACACAATGTGAAATAAATATTTGACGCATTTAAATGTTCAGAATGATATACGGGGAGAAAAAAGACACACCAGGCAGCAAGGACAATAGACAATATGTGTTTATTTAATATCCTCGCTATATAGGTACCTTACATGAGTTGTCGCTCTAACAGATCGCTGGCTACAACGTGACGGCCGAATTTTATTGTGCCTGGCCCTACTAGTTCTTATTGTGCTTGACTCTATGATGGATCAATTTTTTCATGTTTTGCTTTGCTTAATATACTTCAGACATCCGGCTGTCGATAAAATCGGGCTAACGTTCAATACCGAGGAAATGCCGATTCGCTCCGTTCCGTGAGGCGCGATCCTACCCATGAGCGCATGGATTGTCTCTAAATCCGAAATAATTAAAAAAAAAAATAATAATAAAAGTCGAAGTAAAAAAATCGCTTCACACGCCCACTTGTATTTTTCAATTATTTCCGAATTCATATTTCGAATGGAAATCCCAGGAGTCGATTGAAGGAAATCGATTTCTCCCAAATCCGGCGCGCATCGAGGATCACGTTCACAGACTTCAATCGTCATTTCGGCATGTGTGTGTTTGCATGTGTGTATGTGGTTGCGCGTACGTGAGCACATTTCCTCAGAGAAGTCTTCGGCAGGGGAAAAAAAGAGAAAAAAAAATCGATTTCTCCCAATTAATTAACTTTTGGGGAGCACTCCCGTCGAGCAATTCGCTCCCCTCGCGAGGTCCTTCGAATCCTGCGCGCACGCGCGAGTACGTGTGTCTGTATATTATATACATATTTCGAAAACGAGGAATGAAAATGCGCTCGAGTTCACTTAGCTATATATAGTTTACAATCGCACGTCGTCCACGAGACGAGGACGAGCATCCCCGATCGACTCGCAGAGGAGCTCGCCACCCCAAATGGTTAACAGGGTGTTCCCCAAATTTCCGAAAGAAAAAAAAATATCGAAAAAATTGGAATCGGCCCTCTCTTCGGTGCGGGTCTCTTCGATAGGTCGTGGACGGACGTGCGCAACGAGTCCACGGGTCTAACTTAACAATGTTTACAGAAATATTCAGACAGACGAGAACGCACAAATTTCCACACGACTTCATCGTATATTATCCTTACTCCTTCGTTTTGCATATCCTTTTTTTTTTGGGGATACTTTTGCACGACGAATGTGTCTCGGTTTTTATATATAATGGCACACAGCATGGCAGTTGCAACAATGTATTTACCTCGATAGACTTTACCCTTATCCTAGATTAATAAACCCTCTCTCTAGTTTCCTCTCCCCTGGAACTCCATTTTCCACAATCGCGACTGAGATATATCGCGAGTGACGTAACACACATCCACCTTTAATTAAACGTCGCCGCTTTATATACCTTAGGGGTGGCGGGAACGGGCGAACGCATCCCTGACCTTAGACAATATAATATATTATATACACGCACGTGAAACTCCTAATATGCATGTCACGATTAAACGCATGCCGACGTACTTCGAATACTTGTGGCTTACTTAGCGGTACAACACGTAGAAATGCAGAATAAAAAATCGGGGTGGGCGGGAGGACAGGGGGAGGGGCGCGGGGAGCCACGTTTTTCGGCGTCGCGGGGGAGCGGACGGATCCCCGGGACGAGCGGTTCCCGAGGGACACCCAAAATCAGCTCGGGACGTTTTTCGGGATTTTTGGAAATTCGGGAATAATCGATACGCGCACCTGGGGTCGCTGAAAGCGCGATAAGGCCCGCGAGACCTCGCGGAAAAAAGCTCGCCTTGCGGGGCCTCCCTCGTCCGGGGCCACGTCCTGCGACGCCGTGAAATCTTCCTCTTAACAGTAGTCAGATAAAAACATCCGTAAATGCTAAACAGTCGAGTCGAAAAATAATCGAGACAGCCTCTCTCTCTGTGTGTGGGAGTTCGTGTGGGTTCCGTGTGTGTGGGGTGGGTGGGCGCGCGCGAGCCCACGAAAAAGCGTGCGGCACCACCCCATGGACCACCCATGGGGTGGCACATGTTCCTGGGCGTGTCTTCATGTATGTATATCGTATTTCTTGTATGTATCGAATGGCGTAACGCGTACGTGCTGAGAATCGTTAATTGTAATCGTAATATCGGAATATCCAAGGGGAGACTCGTCTTGTTCCGTGTATTCGTTTCCTGCCTTTTCGTTTTCCCTTTCCTCCTCGTCCCTCTGCACACGATTCGCGGTATAGGGTAGACTTTACACGTACGATATATAGGACAAGTTTGACAGCGGACGACACAAGGGACCCTCTCGTACGTTCGTTCGTTCCTCCTTCGGCATCCTCCTTTAAGCTATGCGAGCGCCGAGGCTCTCTTCAACACGGTGCATTAAAACTTTGAATTGGCTATTACAATAATATTACAGTTTAGTGTCTATATATATGTATACGTGTCAACAAGAAATTCGATTCGACGTTCGCCTCCCTTCCTCCGGAGCTATTTTTCCCCTATTTCCAATGTTTTCCCCGAGTTTTTCCGCGTTTTCGGAACTTCGACGGCGAGGTGATTTCCCTGTATTTTCCGCCCCTCCCTGGATCCCCCCATCGGGGAATCTGCATCGGATGCATCTTTCACGTCACTGAACCTTTGCAAAAAAATTCCCTGGCTCGTTTTCGAGTTTTGATTTCCTCGGGGAGAATAAAAAAGAAAAAGAAATTCGAAAAATTCGGGACCCTTTCGCCTCGCCGTTCGCGTTCTGACTTTTACGTTCGGAAAATCGTTACCTCGAACGACCGAAACGGACAATGAATGCGCGCTCGAAACAGTCATCCTCGATTAACAATAAATTCATTAACGGTAATATTGATTTCTGCTTAGCTATGACGTAACACGATGATATATAGGCTTGATATGACGGTGGCACGTTAACTAATATCTCTCGCGCGCACGAATCCTCGGCCACTCCTTCTCTTACTTCTCTTTTATATATATAATATATATAATATATATATTATATCGCGCAACTAAACGAACCTCTAAAACACATCCGCGCGCGGACACCTTAACGGCTAATGTTCAATTCGCTTCGTTTTCTTCTTTCTCGCTTCGGATCGCCCTGGCTTCTCCCTATACTCCTCCTCTATATATCCGCGATTATTCACAGGCGTACATATATATCGTATATGTATATACATATTGCGTATATGTATAGCGGTCTGCTCCGGAGGAGCAGAGCCTAAAGATCTCGAAAAAAATTCCAGAGACCGGCTGCAAAGGCTCGGAAAATATTCATAATTGAGATGACTCTTTTTTTGTATTTATGGTGTTATAAGCTTTGAATGACTTATTGTACTCAGTTTTGCGAAAAAAAGCAATCGACACGGAGAGATTCGACAGACAGGATTTGTCCATTGATCCAGCTTTGTACATGCTTTTGTTCCTTGTCATTCCTTGTAAAATGATAACAGTTGAAAAAAGGATATCTTGACTTTCTTTCATAGCGTGGCAGTTTTATTTGGTTTCTCGGGTTAAATTACATGTCTTCTTAAGTAAAGATTAAGTAAGATATTTAGGATATTTGTAAAATTTGTAAGATAGCTCAGTCGAACGATTATTATTTTCGTGCACGTGGATATTTATGGGTAAGGATCTTAAGAATATTTTGGAGCGAGAATTCAGGCACGAGGACGGGAGTGAGATTTTCTTTGGGTATTCTTTAAAAAGTGTTTTTAAAAATGTCGGACTGATAGGATGCCTCGTCGTCTGCAGCCGAACTCCTAGAATTTTTGGGATGTCTTTAGATATTTAACTCATGCCTCGATGCAACGATACAAGAGAGCAAGATCAAAACAGAGTGATAGCTTATCGTGCTGCTTCTCTGGGATCCAACTAACCGTCTAGCCTATTCCGATCCGATCCTGGAAAAAGATCTAACGAGGTCCTCTCCTCCCATCGAGATCCCCGACAATTCCTTGCTGACCAATCATTGTCAATCAATTTCCGCCTTAAATCCCCTCATCGCTTCGAAATGACTCCTGAAGCGTTTTTTTCTGATATTTCCTTCGCAGGACATCTGGTCCTTAATCGATCTAATCTCGACGCCATCCACTGGAAGAAACAAAATCCATCGTCACTGTCCTAGTCATCGAGATGACATAACGAGAGATTCCGTTCCTTCCTTGTGTCATGTACCGATCTATGACATGATTCAAAGAACAAGAGAGGACAATGGTGGGAGGTCTCGAAGCCCGCTAAATCCTCGCAACGTAGGATGACAAGGGCTGAAGAAGTATTTACAAAAGATCCATTAGCCTCGGGTAACATTTAGCCAGACATTTCCCATCTTCTTATCATCCCCAATTAATCATCCACGAATCTTCTCCGTATTACTTCCGAAATTCTCTCGCGAGAAATCGCCCATTCCAGGGCCCTCGTTGTTTTCTCCACCTTACCCACGACTTTCCCATTTCATTTTCATTCCTAGCCTTCACCGTGAGGTCATCTCGAGTAGAAAAAAAATTTCCATCCACGACCTCAAAATCCCCCGAAGTTACCCGAGTTCCTCAACAACGTCAGACTCCCACGAACGATCATTATTGTCATCTTGAAAACTATTCAGCACCTTAGTCCAGGTTAGATTTCGTCGACTTTACTCGTTCTCGTATCGTCCATTCTGCGACCGCCATCCGCGGGCTCGCGAATGCCTGCTATCGTCCTACTCTCCACTGATAAGGGTACAATTGATAAGGTATTGCTTAAAATTAAATAATCATTCGTCGCGGCCGAAGTGATTCCCCTTCCCATCTTCGGCCAAAATCTCCTGGTTCCGCCTTAGATTATCGCGTTTTGGTGCATCAATGACGATCGTTTTGGACCCATTGCGAGAAATCCAACAGAAAAGCGCGTTAGCCGCGTCTCTTACGATTCTCAGCCGTTCCCCATTTATTCGGCGCCACTTCCGGCCCGTTTCCGCGTAGAAAGAAAACAGATCAAACAAGAGTCGGCGGGGTTCCGGGTCTCTGGGGTGTTCTGCGGTGCTAAGTGAGGTAACGAGCGAGTTGATTGGCATCACGCTGATTGCAGGTGATTCTCGAGACATTCAGGAATTCCGAGGACCTGGCGAGCCCACTGAACGTATTATCAGCGTTTAGTCGATAAATTAAAGCAAGTAATCAAGGATGATTCGATAGACACCTCCAGAGAAAAACCGCGGAAGCCGCTCTGCGGGTTCGCCAGGTCCTCTGCTAACAACTGCTACGCTAGTATAATGGCTAGAACTAACAAACGCTCCTTGGAGAACGTAACCCTTAAGACGTCGGCAGATGTTCCCTCCGCTGATAACGAGCTGGGAAGTCGCAAAGTGTCACTGAGTAAGACACCCACCACCTTGTCCATTGATGAGCCTGGTGAACGGGTAGGACATTGCAAAGGACAACCGGGTCCCGGGTGAAGAATCGATGAGAAAGTTTGTCCTGACGCGCAGGTGCGGAGGAAAGTGTACGATATGCGTCTCCACGTGTCTGGAGAACCCTTATCGATCGCTACTTCGAGGTGTACACTTCGTGAAGAACTAGACTCCATCTGGTACCGGTTGGACCGATCACCTGCACCTAATCCGCGATATCAAGAAAAATCGGCCAGAAAGGTCGGCTTTTTCGATGGGACTTCCTCTGGTCGTTCTCCAGGTCGCCCTCGAAGACGTCGGTCTGGACCCCAAATTTGCTTCTGGGGGTCCTGGGTCCTTCCTGGTCTGTCTTCGTCCCCCATTCTACGTAGACAGCTCCCCTCTTCGACGATCCGTCCGACATGGAGAGATGGGATGATGGTGGGTGATTCATGAGGAGTGATGATGCGAATGATGGGACGGATGACATGTCGCGCGACAGCGATGGGTAACACACAGAGGTGAAGAGCTTTTCTTTTCTACGCTTCTAGATGCTCTAGAGACGGTTCTAGGACTGCGGTGTGCACAACATCGAGGGGGAACGTTTTAACGTGTATACCGTACGTTTTCAGGGTACTTATCTGTCCTCATTGTTCAGGGCTGGTCGAGCAGGTGCCCATCGAAGCCGACCTCGCCACCGCTGCTTGTCTGAGTATTGTAAAAAGAAAATAATGCAAATTCCGCGTTGGTTTCTGGATTATGCGTCTTTTCCTGGTCAAAACAGGCTCACCCGTGGTCGTGCGCCCTGCCGTTGGTGGTTGGTCCTGTGGGAGATTCCTCTTGGTCCTGGATATCGTCGACTCCTTCGTCATCGCAGGCGTCGACGTCTACGACCGGCTCGAGGATCTTCGTGAGGAAAGGCGCTGATTCCGCGTTCGACGAAATCCAGTCAACGGAGAGCTCGATGCTTCTTTCGTCCTGAAAGAGGGGAATGGATGAGATAATTAAATACTAAAATAAAATGTCATTGGAAGGTATTTGGGGGATAAAGATTCGCCATTAGGTTCGGAAAAAGATGACTTCGGGGTAAAGCGGCAAGACTACCTCTTCCTTCAGCTTCTCCAGCAGCCTTTTCCTGTCTGCCTTCAGCTTGTCAACCTGATTAGCCTGCGCGGCGGTTTTGATGCCTGAAAGCTCCAGCAAGGCCAGGTGCGCGTCCTTCTCCGAGACCGCAGCTTCCAGAGCTTCCCTTCTACAGAATGAACAGAGATTGCAATGTAACCCTGTTTGATAAATGGCAATCCGACGAGGTATTCGCAAAGGACATTCGGGAAAAGATGTGCACGCGATTATTATCGAAGAAGTGCATGGCGTTACGGACTTCATTTCGTGGAGGTCCTCCAGCTGCGTCTTCCTCTCTTCGGCGAGTCTCTTCAGCTTCCTCTCGGTTCTCTGAAGCTCGGTCAGCAGCGGTCGGCAGGTGGGGCACTTCAGGGCGAAGGACGTCTGAAGAGAAGCCATCCTTTGCTCCAGTTTCGAGACCTGCGAATATTTAGATAATTCTTGTTTCTCAAAGGTCCGAAGAAAAAGAAACGGAACGTGTCAGCCTGTCCGAAGGATCTTACCCTGTCGAGAGCGGTTCTCCTCATCTCCTCTTCCTGCTTGAGTCTCTTCTCCCCTTCGCTGGCGATCACTATGCTTTCTCTGAGAGCCTCTCCGAGCTCTTCCAGCCTGTTGCTCTTGTCCGTCAGTTCGTTCTCCAGATCCCGTTCCCGATTCTCCTTATCCTTGACCACGGCGACCAGTTCCTCGATTTGCTCCAGATCCATCCTCTCGCTGAAGGCCCTTTCCAGGGAATCTATCTCATCCTCTAGCTGCAGGACCCTCTCATCTCTGACTCTGATTTCCTCCTTGAGGACTCCAATGTCCTCGGCTTCGTACTCTCCCAGCTCCTTCTCTAGACAGGACATCTCTTTGCGTAGCCTCGTCAGCTTATCCTGCCACTCGACGATCTGTTGCTCGTATTCTTGAATCCTGTTGTCCTTCTCCGACATCGCGTGCTCCATCTCCTTCATCTTCTGTTCGCGGTCCAGCAGCTTCCTCCTGATGGCTTCCGCCTCCTCTTCTTCTCTTTCCATCCGCGCCAGGACTTTGTCCTCCTTGCGAAACCTCTTTTCCGGAGGATCCTGATGGCTCTGATCCTGGCAGGACTCGTGACGGTCCATCGAGATCCCTCTCTTCTCCGACTGGTCGCTATTCCTGATCCTGTCTTTTCCTCCCTCATCTTCTTTCTGAGTCTTCGTGGCATCCTTTTCTAGGAACTCCAGCCTGCTCTGCAGCTTCTGCAATCTGTCCTCTCGATCCTGAAGTTTCTGTTGAAGGACGTCGACGTTGTGCTCCTTGACGTACTCTTCCAGTCTCGTGACCATACCCTCTAGCTCCAAGATTCGTTCTCTTCTCATCCCGAAGTCCTTTTCTCCTCCGCCCTTTTCCACGTAGCTCTCCAGTTCTTCTATCCTTCTGGCCCTGGCTTTCAGCTCGCACTTCATCTCGTGCAGCTGCTCCATGTCGGGATTGTGCCTGAGGAAGTCCTCGAACTCGGCCACTGTGTCCTCCAGCTCCTCGATCCTGGAGTTCTTGTGTTGGACCATCGCCTTCAGCTCCAGGATGCCGTCCGTGTCGGAGTGGTCCATCAGGAAGTTCTCCAGCTCGCTCATCTCGCGCTCCAACTCCGAAATCCTGTGATCCTTCGTCTCCGTTTCCCGTTTCCAGGCCTGGACCTCGTCCAGGGCATTTCGAAGCTGCGACGACTGATCGTGGGAAAAATTATTCGACCACTTTTACGGGGTGCTTTTTGATAAGCGCTTTGAGCTCATCTGCAGAAATGACTGCGACGGCGGACATTGAGAAATTTTTGTGGTAAAAAAGGATTCGGTGGATACGTTCATCTTACTCGGTGAATTGGCAACGCAACGATGGAAAGGTGTGCTAATTTCGCTCGTTATCAGTCGTTCGTTATCGGCCGATCGCCTATATGAAAATTTACTTCGATTTCTGGAATCTAAAGCCCGATAACTTCCGATCCTTCTTCAGGATCTTATGTCCGTTCTTCGTTTACGTGTATATACATATATACGTATTATCGTCTTCTCGGTAAATTGTTATCAATTATTATTGTTGTCGATCCGCTTGCCGTAATTAATATTATTGTTTTACTCTTATTATCGTCGCTATTATTAATACGTTAACAATGGTCGTAGCATTAAGTAAAATAATTATTTGACGTATATCTGTCGGTCGTTTGCCTTTCTCGCTTCCTCGAGTATTATATGCCGTCGACGTTGACGCGTATTAATTTATGCAAATTGTACTAAAAAGAATGGAGAGGGCGTCCCCAAAGAAAATCGACCTTAGAAGAAGCTTTTTAGGAATCCGGCGGGTCCCGCCTGTATTTTTTTTTTTTTTTAATCGAATCCGGGGTCGTTGCGTTGTCGATGATTTTTTTTTCGGAATGCAGTGATTCAAGCAAAGCGAATACAAAAATGACGAAGCCATTATAATAACGCATTGTTACATTTTTAATTTGATAACGTCATACGTGCGGTATCCAAGGATGGCGTGGAAATAGAAAAGACAAGGGTCAGTTAAATGCGATGAAAAATGTTAATAAATTTCTCCTACTCTATCTTTTCATTTTTGATGAAACCATTTTTATAACGTGGCTCCAAAATTAATTATTAGGTTAATTACAAGGATAAAAAGCAGCGTACTGACCTCTTGTTGCTGTGCAGTTGCGGCTTGTTTTAACTTTGCTTGTGCGGCTTTTAGTGCACTGCAAGTAATAGGACAAAGCCTCGTTAGTAGAATTGACTTAAATTAACGACACTTTCACTCGACTCAAATTAGTTGAATTAGACTGGATGAAAGTTCACGGTCGAGGAGTGAATCATGATTGTCTTTCATGGTCGTTATGATTTCCTGGCGGTTATCAGGTTTTTTCTCTTTTTCATTGCCCTTTGCTTCGAATTTAAATCTAATCTCTGATTTCCCGAAGAAATGGCACTACTAAAAAAATACTGGAAGACTTACTCTTGAAGTTCTCTGATTTGTTTCTCCTTGGAGTTCTGCTCCTCTTGCGACATTTGTACGAGGTGTAGTAACCTCTCGGTTTCCGCGGCGCTTCGTCCGGAGTCCTCCTTGGCCTTTTCGAGTTCTTTTTCCGCGATTTCCAGAGCTTTCTGCACCTCTGCCAGCCTTTTGTCGGGCGACCCGCCGCTCTGTGCATAAGTAATGCGAGCATGTGAAAGGATTCCGCGACCTAGGTCAATGGCGAACCCACGACCTGGGTCAACGTCAAGTATGCGACCTACGCCGACAGCGAATTCACGAGTTGGATATATGACGAGTTAGCGACCTAGGTTAATAACTAATTCGCTCTCGTTACGTCTGACCTAGCCCAAGGGACTATTCATTCGGAAATCAGAGAAAATAAATCCTTCGAGAATCGATTGATTTTTCGGTGATTTCCAAAGATTTCCAGTGATCTATGCTGGCGATTATTATCCGATCCCCACATAATTTCCCTCATTTCATGAGTAAATAACACCTTGACACCTACCCTCTGCAGCTGCTGCTCGAGCTGGTCCATCTTGGCCTTGCGTTTCTTCAAGTCCTGGTCGAGATTCTGAAGCGCCCTCTCTTTCTCCTCTATCGTCCTATGCCTCTGATCGACGGATTTGGCCCTCTCCTCCATCTGCTTCCTCTGTTCCTCCAGCTGCCTCCTCTGGTCCTCCAGCTGTTTCCTCTCCTGGCTAGAGTCGACGCCAGGCTTCGCGCCTCCAGCTTGGAGTTTCTTGTTCGCCTCGTGGAGATCCACCTGCGTCAGAAGCATCTCTAAAAAACCCATTTCTCGGATAAGGATGCAGCTTGCACCCCGAAGAGCTGCGAAATTAGCCCTTCGCGATCCGGGGCGAGCCGATCCCCGGGACCAAGAGAAAAATCAAGCTGAATAAAATCCGCCATCGAGGGGCGGCGTTCGCGAGGCATCCGGCCGAATTTTCCAGCCCTAATTAATCGTATGTACAGGTAGATCAAATTAATTATTCCCTCTACGCATGCAAATTACGGCGACGATGGAATTTCCTGCGGTCGCGCGATGCGTCCCGGCAATTGAATCCGTGGTCACGAGTGTCAACCTCGAATGGTGACGTAAATTGCTCGGCCACGGTCATCGTCGGAAAAAAAGGGGTGACGTCGCGTCACGGTGCTCGTGAATAATGTTTAAATATGATACAAATGTACAAACGAGACGAATCAAACGTGCCGTGAAAAAGGTATGCACTCCTGCGGTGCATCGACGCGGTGCATGCTGCGGCAAGTGCGGTCGCACGTTAGCTGCTTATCATTACGTGTACAACCACAACTCAGAATAACAACGGTTACAACAATGGCTGCGACATCGCGGTAGCATCGACGATGGAAATTATTCTTAACGCATATGAACGAAAGTAAATGGTAACGTCCGCCGATGGAACGCGGTCACATTTCGACGGTGACGGTAACGACTTAAACAAATATAATAAATAAGGTACTTAGATAAATAATCATAAGAGTAAAATCATAGTCGACGAGGAAGATCGATCCAGGTCTTACAGGCTGGTCCTTGCACCTCTTGCAAAGCTAAGGGTGAGTCCGGACCGAGACCGATTTTGCTCATCACGAAAAATGATAAGAATCGAAAAAACGGCCCTACTCGGGGGGTCCACTGGATGTCGAAGAGAAGAATCTAACTGCGGACACGTTAAACACCCAATAAACATCCCCTTGTAGGGAGCCGCAACGGAACTTAAACCAACGGAACTTAATGGAATGTGAAAGTAAGAAATAAGAAAAAACGAAGGCAACTCGGCGTCGTTTCTCCCCTGGGCTCGAATGGTGCGTGGCGAACGTACACGGGGACGGTCCCCTTGCTCGGGGCCGATCCAAGTGCGAGCAGTGCGGCAATACGTACACGAGCGTGACAGAGAGAGCAATTCGAGGGGAAGGAAACGATACTCGGGGTGACAAAAGAGAGCGGATCGGTGGCGCTTGGCAGGTCCCCTTTGCGGCGAGGCGCAGGCAGCAGCGAGGCTGGCGGGCAGGCGAGTGACGATCAGGCCCTGCTAACCTGATTTTTCTCGAGTTCCTGGCAGAGCATCTCGAGCTGCGCCTGGAAGCGCTCTCTCTCGACGGCAGCCTGCTTGAGCTCCTCCCGGGCGCGCTCTAGGTCCTTGCGCACTCGGGCGGCCTCCTGTCCGTTCTGATGGGCCTGGGCCGGGGGCTGTTGCTGGTACTGCTGCAGGCTAGCCTGCATCTGCTGGATCTGTTGCTGATGGGCGTGCAGCTGCCGGTCGGCGGTCTGCACGCGTTTCTGCAGGTCGTTGGCTTCGCGCTCCGCGGCGTCCGCGCGGAGCTTCTCCTGCTCGACGAGTTTGCGCCACTGCTCCAGCTGAGCCTCCTGTCCGGATGCGGCGGCCTGCTGCTTCTGCACGTCCTGGAGTCGCTTCTCCGCCTGTTCGGCGCGCTGCCGCTCCTTGGCCTGGGCCTGGGTGAGCGTCTGCACTTGCTGGCCCAAACGGTGGACCTCGCGCGTCTGGGACTCCAGGGCCTCCTTCGCGGCGCGGTCCGGGGTCTGCGCGTGAGCGCGCTGTTGCAGCCGGCGCACCTCCTCGCGCTGCCGCTCCAGCTCGGCCTCGCTGGAATTGAGCTCCTGCTGGAAGTTCATCAGCATGTCCTGCGACTTCTCCAGCTGAATGACCAGCTGGTCCCGCTCGACCTGCAGCTGCTTGGCCTCGGCCTCCAGCTTCTCCTTGAGTTTCTCGATCTTCTCCGAGTGCTTCTCGCGGTTCTCCAAGATAGCGGCCATGCGGTCGCGCTCGCGCTGCGCGAGCTGCAGGTCGTGCTGCAGCCGGCCGAGCTCCTCGGCGCCGACGGCCGCGGCCTGCTGCTGCGCTTGCTGCTGAGCCTGGTGCTGCGCCTGCTGCTGCAGCTGCTGGAGCTGCTGCTGGCCCCGGTGCAGCTCCTGCCGCAGCGCGTCCCTCTCCTCGCGCAGCAGCGCCTGCTCGGCCGTCAACCGCTCCAGCTCCTTCTTCGCCAGGTCGGCCGCCTCCTGGTACTTCCCCAGGTGCATTTGCGACTTCTCCAGCTCCTTGGCGAGTCGCCCGGCCTCCAGCTCCACCTGGTCGCGAGCCACGATCGCCTTGTCCAGGCTCGCTCGCAGTCTCTCGACCTCGATGCTCGCGCTCTCGGAGCGCGTCTTGCCCTCCGTCTGCATCAGCCGCTCCAGCCGAGCGATCTCTACGCGCAGCTTCTCGTTGTCCGCCTCCAGGGCCTCCGACCGGGCTCGCAGCTTCTCGTGCTTGTCCTTGATCTTCTCCGCCTCGATCCGCGCCCGCTCGATCTCCGCGCGGTTCCGCTCCTGCGCGGCCGTCGCCTTGCCGGCCTCCTCCCGGGCGCGCTCCAGCTGCAGCTGAGCTTCGTGCAGCATCGTCTCCAGCTGCGCCCCGTTCGCCTGCTGCCACTTGAGCTCGGCCTCCCGGCCCTCCAGCCGCTCTCGCAGCTTCTCGACCTCCTGCTGCAACCTGCTGCCCTCGCTCTGCCACTTCTCCTGCTCGTACTGGTATTTACCTCGCACTCCCTCCGCGCGCTCCAGGTCGGCGCGCAATCTCGAGGCGTCCTGTTCCGCTTTGCGCGCTCGGTCCAGCTCTGCCAGCGCCTTCTCCAGCCGGTCGCGCAGCCTCTCGGCCTCCAGCTTCGTCCGCTCGTAGTCTTCCTTCTGGCGCTCCTGACTCTCTTGGTACTTCCCGAAGCGAGCGGCGTATCGCTCGCTCTCCTCGCGCGCGCTCTCCGCCTCCGCGCGCGCCCGCTCGGCTTCCGCTTGCGCTTTCCGCACTTCCGCCTGCTGCCGGTCGTGCTTCTCGTACATCTTCTCGATCTCCAGCTGCATCCTCGCCAGCTCTTCCTGCGTCTTCTCCGTGGCGGCCTGGGCCTTCGCCAGCTGCGAGTGCGCTCGCTCCAGCTCGAAGCTCACCCGCTCGTTGTCCGCTACCAGCTTTTCGCGCTCATTCTGCAGCCGGCGAAGCTCTATCTGCGACTTTTCGTACCGCTCCCGTACCATCTCCAGGTCTACCGCCAGCCGATCCAGGTCCTCCTTCGACTTCTCCTCGTGCTCCTTCGTCCGACCCAGCTGCAGCGCCGCCCGGTCGTACATCTCCTGCACCCTGGCCAGCTCCTCCTGGGCCTTTCGAGCCTCTTCTCGACCCTTCAATGCCAGCATCTGCTGCTTCTCTGCCTCCAGCTCTAGCCGGTCCTTGTCGGCCTCCATCACCTCGATGCGGTTCTGCAGTCGATACACCTCGCTCTGCGCCCTGGGACAGAAAATCGACTCGATTTCGCTGCTTCCTCTCGACAGTGGTCGCTTCGCCGAAGACGTACACAGGGCGTACAGGGAGAGGGATGAAAACGATTCGAGCGACTTTACACGGGAAAATAATAACGTTTCGTTTGATCGTTACCTGTCGTACTTCTCCAGCATTTTTTCGAATTCCTTGTTCGCGTTTTCTCGCTCTTCGTGCGCCTTGGTAAGCGAGTATTGGGCTTTCTCCACCTTCTCCTTCAGGATCTCCACCTCCGTCAGCGCGTCGTCGCGTTCCAGCTGTCCCGGAAACGAGAAGAATGGTGACGTGAAATGTGAAAATTATGAAAAATTATGGGGCATATTAAGTAAATATCTTTGATAAGTATCGCACTTACGGTGAGCTTTTGGTGGGAGTTGTGCACCTTCTCCCATCTCTCCTTGACCAGATCCAACTCGGACGTAGTGTTCTCCTTTTCTCGCTGCATCTTCGCTATCTGCGTCTGCTGCAGCTCTATCCTCTCGTGCAGCTTCTCCATCTCCTCCTGGAAGTTATCTCGCTCCTTTTGCAGTCGTTGCATGATCATCTGTGGGGGCGAAATACTTGGAATTAATCCTCTTCGAGTTCTTAGCGGCACCTGGTAATGGGAACGCGCGTAACGACTTAACCGCCGAGAGCAAATTGTCTAGAGCAAATGTGTCGGGAGGTTTGTTAAAGGAACTGCAACCGAGATGGCGTAAGTCGGTAACCCCGGTTCGCACCTGAGCTTTCTCGTATTTGTCCTGAAGACGATCCAACTCCAGCTCGATGGCCTCTCTCTCCTTCTGCATCCTCGTGGACTGACCGAGTGCCTTGTCCAGCTGGCTCTGGACGTTCTCGAAGTCGTAGTTCTGCTTTTCCTTTTCCATTTGCATCTAAATGTGCAGGCGACAACGCGTAATTAACATTTTAGTTCACTACTCACCCTGCAACCCTTCCTTCAGGTGACACCGCAATCGAGAGCCCGCAGACACCGAGTACGTGTCTCGACGGTCTCGTTGACAGTTCGACCACGTGCTTTGCTCGGAATTCCAAGAATGTCGGATTTTGGCAATCGTTAAAGAGGCTCACCCTGCGAACTTCGGCCTGGGACTTGTCCAACCTTTCTTGGAGTTTGTCGACTTCGCTCTGGGTCTTGTCGAGCAAATTTTGTAGCTTGTCCTGTTGAAGCTGGGCCTTCCCCAGGGTGGCTTGGGTGCGCTCCAGCTCCTCTTGGGCCTTCTCCAGGTCGGCCGTCGCTTTTTCCCTCTCGGAGTGAAGTCTGGCCACTGCAGCCTGGGCTCGATCATATTCTTCTCGAAGACTTTCCTGCTCGCCCTGAGCGTTCTCCAGCCTGGCCTTGAGTCTATAGACCTCCCCTTGGCTCTTCTCAACCTTATTACATGATTTAACCTTGAATGAAATTCCTAGAGCCTCCCAGGGTGCACATTTTCGCGCCATAAGATACACTGAGAAAAAAGAAAATGTCATTGAACCAAAAAAATTTTTCTTTGAATGGTACCAAAGAAAAATCTTGTTAATTCAAAAAATAAGTTGACTCAAATGAAGTGTCATAATTCCGAAGGAATTCAGCATTCAGTTTATTCGGGTTCATTTCAGGGAAATAATTATTCTTTGCATTAACGAAAGTACTTCTTTGATTCCATTCAAAGAAATATTTCTTTGGTTCGATGACAGTTTTTTCTCAGTGTAGAAAGTGAGCCTCTGGAAATGACAGAGTCAATTGCAAGATTTTTAGAAATTTTATGGTTCTATGTAGCGAGATGTTAAAGATCGATAAGAGAGACGGTAGAGGCTTTTTGTTAGATTTTTGAGGAGCTTTCTTATGAGGGGCTTCGATGGGTTTATGGGCATCGCGGGGAATGAACTCGTTACCGGGATAAGTGCAGCTGATACCGGTTATCAGCGACACTTGTGCCCGTACTCGCCCGTTCATGATAGCCAGTCACTTGATACGCGTTCGTTAAGTACCTAATGAAGGGCGCATTAAAACTTCCGGCGAGCTCTTCGATTGGCCTGCTGGGTTAAGAGATGTCGATGATTGCCGTAATAATTGACTCGGTGGGTTTGTAATCGGGGAGAAGCGGTGCTTATCGCTTATCAGCGGGGACGTCGATCCTTTCCAGAGGCTCCGAATAATTCTGTCGATCTACCGGATTTGGCAGATCCGACAGATTTGGCAGATCTTGCCAATTTACCTTCTCCTGCAGGGCCGCGGCTTCGGCCCTGGCCCTTTCGTTATCAGCCTGCGTGACCCTCAGCTCGGCTTGAGCCCTCCTCAGCTCGGAGGAGGCCTTTTCGGCTCTTTCCTGGATCCTGTCGATCTCCTGGGAGGAATTGAGGGTGCTCCTGCCGAAGGTGGTCTGAGACCTCTCGAGGTCGTGTCTCAGCCTCTCGTTCTCGAGCTCCAACCTCGCCAATCGCTGCTTCGCAGCTTCCCAGTCGGCTCCGCTTCGACCAACTTCGGAAGCGGCCTTATCGAGCTCGGCTTTGCTTTTCCCCAGCTCCGACTGAGAGCTTTCGAGCTTCGCCTCGAGACGGTCTTTCTCGGCCTGAGCCCTCTCCAATCGCGCGCCGAGTTTCTCCACCTGGAAACGAGTGCGACGCGTTCACAGGGATGAATTTTCGAGGGATGCTCGCGATAGGGCGCCGATAAGTGGAGGTCTTCGGAAAAGTGATTGCTTTCGCCGAGGGAATTAAGGTGATACGAAAGTGGCGTTAAAGACCGCGATACTTTTCTCCGAAATGAGTG
This sequence comes from Orussus abietinus, assembly GCF_000612105.2. NCBI lineage: Eukaryota > Metazoa > Arthropoda > Insecta > Hymenoptera > Orussidae > Orussus > Orussus abietinus. The sequence continues at coordinate 2,959,248 of NW_019396014.1, forward strand.
TACCGAATCGTTTAAATTTTTGTTGGTTTGGGCGTTTTGGAAAAAAAGACAGCAAACTCGAAGAGAATAAATTCAGCGGCAATAGTTGGTGCTTTTCTTTTTTATTTTTCGAATTTTTTAAAGGTTTAATGTCTTTTCAGAGTATATCTTGAATGTAAGTCGAGTTGAATTAAGAAGTTGAAAAGTTAGGCGGAGAGGGCTGAGAAAAATTTATGGGATATCACGAATGATATCTTCCACTGGATATGGCATAAGTTCCTGGATTCTTTTCCACTCCGAGAATCATCTGACCGATAAGCGCTCCATTAAAATCCGTTAGTGGGTCTTCCCTTTTCAGATCACGTCCTCGTAAATTTAATAGTCGAGTGTATCCGAAAAAGCGACCTAGTTGCATCCCGGTAACCCCGGAGCGTTCCGAAGTCACATATGACCCAGTTCGCATACACGTAGATTGAAAGCATCGGATCGCGACAGGCAAGATCACCAACACCTTCTAACCCTGACCCGTCCCTTTGAACGTCCGCGAAAAAAGGGTCAATTCTCCTCCCCGAGGTTCTTACGTCACATCCTTCTGCAAAGGGTCCACCAAATCTTCGAAAAACTGAAAAAATCCCGACGCCCAAACCAACACATTTTAAAAAAAAGTTTTAAATGCAAAAATTCAGGTCGATCCGCCCCTAAAACGAGACCACTGGAAATATTCCGAAAATCGACTCCTCGATCGACTGTTCGATATTTAATTGAATTTCAGGACTTATGTTACGGACGAAGATTATTCACTCCGTTGATTTGCCTCCTTCGTATCGCGCGATTATATCACTGAGCTTATCACACTTCGAGGGGTGCGGAGAGGCACCGGAGTACCGGTTGTTCCTCCGGGCAGGACTCACCTCGGACTCGAGAGCGTGTAGTTTCATCTTGTATTCGGCGAGCTCCCTCTCGTGCAACTCCCTCTCTTCCTGTTTCTCTTGCTCGGCGCGGTCCCTCTGTTCCCGCAGCTGCGCCATTTGCTTCTCCTTGTCGCAGATGGCCTCCTCGAGGCTGCTCAGCGCACCCTCGCTACTGCAGTGGTGCGCCTGCATCGCGGTCAGACGTGCCCGGGCCATGTCCACTTGGTTGTCCTTCTCCTTCAGGAGGTCCTCCAGGTTCTCGATCTGAGTGATCCGCCAAAATATATTGCGTTAATCCCCGTCATCTGTCCGATTCTATCGATCCCGGAATCGGAGGGAAGGATTGAAAGGGTTGTCTTCGAGGTGTTAGTGATGGTGACAAGGGGATGATAATAGAGAAATTTATTATTAAGATGGAGATATTGATTTTTATCGTATCATGGTTAATAAGGATAGGTTCAGGACGATTCGAGGCTCTTTAAAGTGTTAGTGATTAGTTGGGGCGAAAAGCATTCCTGATAATGAATTTCTTAATCTCAGATTTTTATTAGAAATTTGGACGGAGTAATTGCTGAAAATTCCTGGAGCCTTAATGAGGAGCAATTCTAATAAGCGAAGGGTAAGTTAACGGTGTTAAGGTGAATAAAAAACAGAAAATGAAGACCAGGCAGAAAGAACGTGTGAACGCAATATTTCTCAATGGGAATTTTTAATCAAAAGTCCTTGCATAGTTGCCCCGGGTGTGAATGTGAACGAGCTAGCTCGAAAAAAAAAAATATCTTTCACTTTGAATTTACGTCACAGTGACAGCAGAAAGGGACTCTCCGAACACTGGCACTGTTCCTGCACGTTACAACTTCCACAAAATGAAAACGCAAATTGTACGATTTTTTCCTTATTTTTTATTCCAGGTCACCTCCGTTGCGCGCAAAATGCAGCCATTTTATTTTTTTCCTTGACGTTCTCGTTAGTCCGCAGAATTTAAAATATTGAATTTCAGAGGATTTCACGAATAGCGGAGATAGCGGATAGATGTTGATAATGTCGATATTAGTGACATGCTTGTAATATTTCACAGTTTGGCATGTTAAGAAATTCGGTCGAGGTAAAATGGACGTAGGAGAAAAATTGTTAACCGCAGCCAAGGAAAGTGAAATTAAGCCTCTCTCAGTGAATGATTACGTACCTATTTAGCTCGTTGCTTCAGGTATTAAGGCGAGCTTCGTCGCAACAATATTGCAGCGACCCAAGCCGCTCGTTTTCACCGTGTTAATTTGCCCGTTAAGCCCGAATTATACGTGACGGAAACGCGAGTTGGCGCGAGTCCATATTCTTTGTTATTCGTCTGTAAACGGAAGAGAAGGAACGAGAAACGGACGGAAGACCTGCAGTCTGAGCTGCGCCATCTTCCTCGCTCCGTGGCATAAAAATTGCAGAAGACGTCTTACATTCCGCCGATGATAAATCTTCACCGCCAGAGGGAGAAAAGAAACGTTTCTCCGCGCGATAAATAAATATAATCTTCAGAACTAATTCGCAAATATTAACGGGCACCAGATAACTCGAGAGCTTATAACTTTATTTCTCCTGTAAAAAAGGGATACAAAGGTAAATAAAAATAATCCAAGCCTAGGAACGCAAATAAACGCCTACACGAAAGCGCAACTTAAACCTAAATAACATAATTTATAGGTAAAATAATTAACGAACAAACAAAACGCAGGCCATATAATTAAAGACGCCTCGCAGTAAATTCCTACTTTTTAGCCCGGAATGAGAATGGCGAGAATAGGGGAAAAAAATCGGAAAGCATGGGAAAATATCTCGCAGGTTTCGCAGATTTGCCGTACGCCCTGGTGTTCATTGTCAAATGGAAAGTCGGTACGGTTGACAACGACATATTGAAATAATCAATGTGGGAATTGCCGGGCACGCGATAGCGTGGGTAAACGAGTTTAACGAAGGGGTTCGCCCACTGCGACGGAGCCTTACGTTCAGCTCGAGCGAAAAGAAGCGATTCGCGACCGAGCGGATCGTTGCGACTCGATCGAGAGGAAACTTCCTTCCGGTGGACAAACAGTCTGAACAGTGGAATTAAATTGGGCCATGGAAGGTAACGAGCAACTACGTGACGGAGGGCAGAGCCGCCCTTAACGTCGGCTGCACCCCCTGGAGGGAATCGAGCGACAAGGCAGGCCACGAGGAGAAAACACGGATCTGCCTGGGTACACAGACGGAATTAGTGTTGGCACACAGCATCCGTGTCGTCTCCTCTTGTACATACAGAGGCCAAGTTATTTCCAAGTTGCGCCACTGCTCGAAATTCACGGGGAACGTCTTTACTCCGGAGAACATCTCCATCTCCCGCGGGAAGCATCGGGTTGTTCCATAAATTCGCTGACGAATTCATTCGAAAATAATTTCCCACTAAAATAGAACTGCCGGAAATCGGACGAAAAGTGAGAAAATGGACCTGAGAATATATTATTAATTAACGGCTCGTTTCCAATACATTTTTCCGAGCCTTGTCAATTTGAACTTAGGGAACGACCCAATATCTACGGTGCCTTTAAAATAAAGATGGGACAAAACGGGATTTCTCTCTCGAGATGGGAGAATATTTGGAATCTAGTTTATCCAGGGGAGGAGGTAAAGTCCAGGAGGTGGAGTTTTGGCATCCATGGTTTTGGAACGTTCGACCTGTCCTGGATTAAACATTCACGGGGAACGGGGAGAGAAGGTGGGAACGACTTTTCTTAGCATGTCCCACTTCGCGAATCCTCTATTCCCATCCGGAGGATCATATGCATAGGGAATTCCGTTTTATCCGGGGGTTAAAAATGCAGAGTGGATCGTGACCCGGACCCCGAAGAACGGGATGAATGCCGAAGATTGGACTCACCTTCCGCTGGAGGACGTTGATCTTGCGATCCTTGATGTCCATGTGGTCCTTGATCTCGGTGAGCTCGGTGCTGAGACGATTGCGTTCCTGGTAAGCCTGCATGGCCGCCTGGGTCTTCTTATCGATCGTGCGGTTCTTCTCTTCCAGCCTCTGCTTCAGCTCCTCCACCTGGCAAGTGAAATTAAAAGGAGGAACCGTGTCGGCCGATCTTCGGGACTCTCCGAATTTCCCGAGACCTCGAGGCAGGATTTCGGGCATGTAACGAGACACCCATGTACGGGTGTACCCATGTACCCACTTATCGATGTACCGATGTATCTCGGGCACGCACCGAGGGAGGTGCGTAACGCGCGCAACGGCCCCGACCTATATTCGGCAGCTCCCATTGACCTACCCCAATATGAAATCGACCCTTCGACCCGGTCCGACATGGAAGCTCGCAAGATGCAGATGTTCGCCAACAATTCCCCAGAAAATTCCCTTCGCGATCATCACGGATGTCCAATGGATGAGCCGTTCCACGAGATCGCGAGTAATTTTTTTAGGATTCGAGCAAGAAGTTGTCGGTAAAAAAAAGTTTACTTCGGGTAAAGTTTCTCTAACTCATGGAACGACCCGATGAACCGATCGAATCCGATGATCCCGCGACCGCGTCAAGGTACCACACACGGTGGAGTCCTCACGTCGGCTTGCAGCATGTTGTAGTGCTCCTCCTTGGCGCAGAGGGACTCCTTGAGCACGGCGATGTGCCTCTGGTAGTCCTGGTGCTGTTCTTCCAGGGTCTTCATCTTCGCGGACATGGCTAGAATCTCTTGGTCCCGCCGTTGGACTTCCGTCCTGAGTTCATCCAGCTGCGAAAAGAGTCGCCGTCCGGGCGAAATCAGTAAGGGCGCCTGTGGAGGCCGAGCGAGGGTAACGACAGCTTCGCGCTTTGGTCTTCCACCATGTCCGAGCACGAGGACGGGTTCTCCGGCTCTCGGAACACCCTGAAGTACCCTAGAACACTCTTACCGGGTCTTTTGGTCTGGTCCAGGGTCCCCAATTTCGCAGCCCAAGTCCCCTCGTGTGGTCCCCTCCCCACGAGGACGCAACCCCTTCTCCGGGGGGTGCGTCTTGTCGGCTCCGCCAAAGTGCCGGGACCTGGTGAGGATCGAGAGGGTGCATCGTCGTCGTGCTCGGGCAGGGCTCGAAAGCATGCAGAGCGGCAGACCATCGAGAGGTACAACGTGTCGCAGACCGCAGGTGGTCCGGTCTGTGGGTGTGTCGTGTGTCAGGGTATGCTCGCTCTCCTGGTCCCCGAGTATCAGTATACAGTAGTTGGGTAGTCAGTTCATATCAGCGAGTACATTACCTACGCTCGGTACTTTTCTACTTGTTGGGGTAGCTTTTGCGCGCGTGGGTGGTCGGCCGCGAGGAGGACACCCCGGCCTGACAAAGCCGGGGAGCCAGGTCGCGAGCCGAAAGCACAATACGTGTAGAGCTAGATCTAGCTAGAACATCCAGATAGACAGACGGAGACTTCCAAAGGACGCGCCTGGAGGTCCGAGGAAAGGATCCAAATCCGACCCTCGCCGACGTCCAGGGGGTGCGCCCGGACGAGGCTCTCGACGATGGACCGGATCTTAGATCTCATTGCCGGAGGAATTAAATAGAAATTAGAAATTATCAAACATGTCGCATGCAGCAAATACATCCGCCACGATTGACGGGGGATTTACTAATTTCTTAAGATTCCTCGGGAGGAATTACTGGATTTACGCGAGAAACTTGAATTCGTTCCGTCGAAGACCCGGAGCCTCGTTCCTGGGCATCCCCAGCATCCGGACTGGTCCAGGACACCGGATCCTGTCGGAACCGCCAGGAGACGCCTTTCGCTCGATAGGCAGAGACAGACAGAGATACAGAGCGGTGGAAAGACAGAGGATGACCAAGAAACAGAGATCATGGCACGCGGCCTCGCTCTCTCGAGCGAGCGCCTCTTTTCGGATGGTGGATGACGCCGAAGAGCCTTCGGGAAGATGAATGAAACTCTCTAAGCCCGAAGGCGCGAGCATCTACCGACTGCCAACTACGTAATACGAATCGATACGTCATTAATTACGTAACACCCAAGATATGTACGCGATACGATGTATACATATCGACATACGGATGTATATACGTGGGCGACGAGATTAGCGGATGAGAGAGATACGATGAGGACACTCGGCGGGGCTTACGATGATTCGGGCGATGAGACAGAGACAGACAGATACAGAGAGATACAGAGAGGTAGAGGCAAGAGAGAGCGCGCGGCCGCGCGGCCGCGCCGCAGGAGCGTTCTTAAACATGAGAGCGTCGCATGAGGCGATTCGCGGATGAGACTCGATGACAGTCGCGCGAGCACTCCTCGGAGACTACGGAGCATTACAACAAACTTTCCGCAAGTTACAACGTGGAGAACACCGACGAAGAGACTGAAGGAGGAACGTGATACGGGAAGTGCTGCATGTTCATCGGGCGAGATATCCTTACCTCCTCCGAAAGCTAGAATATACCGGGCATCAGATTTAATACTTTTCGCTCTTATCGCCGACGACCGGATGCGGCGCCTCGCCCTTCCTCGGAGAGCCCTCGCGATAAGCCACGGGTGCCCCATAGATGGGGTACAGATTCTAGGATCTCAGGGTACCCCGAAGAAGGGAGCGACGTAGTCGGGCGTCGCACTTCGTAACTGACTTATCGCTAGCTTAAGCTTAAGAGGTGTAAACCTTACGTGCTAATTGCGGCGAAGCGGACAAGGACGCGGCAGCTCGCGTTACGTTTGGTTCATCTACGGGGCCCTAGCCGGGTGTCCTCTAGGAATCGATCGCGAGTGGGCGGAAGCCCATCCACCCATCCACCCATCCAAGAGGGAGGCCCGAGAGGACCTCCGTAGATTGCACCGAAGTGCACCGTAGATTGCACTTCCCGTAACCGTGGGAAGCATCGGGCTCTCGGACCAAGAGAGAATCCCCGAATGTAGACAAACCAAAGGAACCTTCGCAGCCCGAGGCAGCGAAGTCGAGCTTGCGATTTCGCACCTCGGACCGGTGGAGCTGGTGGAGCCTGGCAAAAGCTGATAGAAGCTGATTCGAAGCTGACGGGACTAGACTCAAGCTGGGGCAGACTAGCGGGGGCGAGAGAATAGACGACAACGGGAGCAAAAGAGAGACGGAGAAGCTTCGTGCACTGCTGCGATGATCATGCATCGTGCGTGTCTTAAGTCGGGACGAGGTCGGATGCTGGAAACGGAGTGCTGACATAACGACGGCCGTTGCGTGAGGGGAATAACGAGGGGACGTGTCGAATCGTGGCAGTTTCGAGGCTTAGCACGTTTCCCGTTAAACGGGGACTTCGGCTCCCTTGGCTTTCCGTGCTAGACCTTGCAACACCCGTAAAGCAAGGACGAGCAAATAGATATTGGGTCCTTTCCTGGAGGCGAGAGGGAGGAAGAGAATAAACAAGGGAGGGTTACGACGGGACAGAAGGAGGATAACTTGGCAGCGGGATTGCCGCTTGACAGGAACATTGACGTTTAACGGGCGGATCGATTTCTGGCAGGCAGATTATTGCTTGACAAGCGAAATAACGCTTAGAGCAGAGAAGTCGGGTTCGGTGTTGGACAATCAGCGGTTTCTAATCGGGTGATCGGTCGTCGGTCACGCGGGATGATTAATCGGTGATCGCGTCCTCGAAGAGCAGAGTGAATGGGATGCTGTGTCGTACAGGTTGGTAGGAGGTAAAGAGACAGGCGAATGAACCGTTGCGGATGATTCGGATCACTCGGACGATGAGATGGACAGAGCGAAGATGGCGGATTTGTGAGCGAATAGGTCGAGGTTGATGGAGGTCGAAGGATCGGGGGAAGATGGCGGATGGCGTAGTCGATGACAGAGAGATGAGACCAACCGAAAGGAGGTCAATCGACGGATGACAGGGTCGCCCGATTTGTCGAGGTCAAGGCGAACCTCGTCCTCCCCTTCGTCAACTCGGTCGACCTTATCGCGCGATCTGAGACAATCGGATGATAAATCTCGGACCCTGATACAAATCTCACCCCCCGGCGCATCTGGCCTTTCCGCGTCCGTTGTCGTCGTCCTTGTTATCGCCGTCCCCCCCTCGTTGCCAGTTTCAAAGGACGAGGACAATCGAGCCTCGGGCAAGGTCAAGACGGAATAACGGAGAGAGAAAGAGAAAGAGAGAGAAAGACGGGACTTGAAGGGAGATCTCTCAATCCCTCCATCGGGTGGTCCATCATGGAAACTCTCCGCTTCGCGATTCGCTCCCCCTTCCCTTAAGGACGATCGTTTCGAGCGCAACGAAATCTCCTCGATAATTCCTCTATATACAATTTTCGTTCCAATCAGCGCATCGACGATTTCCGATCTCGTCGATTCGCCGATAACGCATATCGCCGCGACTCGAGGAAGAGAGACAAACGCGACCCCCCGCGATCGGGTCGTCTCCTAAAAACGTCCTTCTAGGAAAATATTCAGGCTCTCGATCGGAAGATTTCTTCGTTCCTCGTGCACCCTTTTCTCGTAACGGCGTAAGAAGCAACGCGGATCACCCGCGCCGGATTAATATCGCTCTCTCTGTACATCAACGTTCTCTTAGACTTCTGAACGGGTCAACAGGAGCTAAGGCCTAAATTTTAGGTACGCTCGGTGGTCGAACTTTTATCGAACCCCGACCCCGTGGCCGAGGGTGCAAAGGACTCTAAGCATCTTCATCGGCGTCTACGTCGCGCGGTTACCCTCTACGTGTGTAAACATATGTATAGGTATATATACGTATTTCCCCGGATTCGTTACGGCGTCTCCGTCCTCTACGGACGGACGACCGCGGAAGTGGCCGGAGCCTCGACGCAGCCGAGGATCCCCGTCGGGTCGAGGTCCCCGGGTGCGCAGGGCGACGTCACGGAAGACTCTCGAGATCGTTTCATCATCCCCCAGGAAGACGAGAAGGAGTCGCGCCGGGAAGCGCGAAGTCCGGAAGTGGCCGGGCGTTCCCGGCGCGGGTGCCTCCTTCGGGTAGGTCGAGGTTTTCAGGATGGCCGAGCGGTCGAGGACCCCCGGGAGGCTCGAGAGGGAAGGAGACGTCGCGCGTCGGGGCGTCTCGACGAAGATCCCATGACGGGTCCTGGCGACCGTCTCAGCGGGATATCCTGGGTCGAGGACGGCTCCAGGACGTCGGGGTTCTCTTCGGCTCGTGGTCGTCGATTATCCGTCTATACGTACGTCTCTGCGTTCCGGTGCGATCCCCAGGTGCCGCCGCAGCCGCCTCCGCAGTTGCAGTGGTTTACCTTTAACCGCTTGGGCTTTGGCTCCGGCTGCACGGTCCGGCCGGTTCGGTTTCTACGTATTCGCATCAACGCATCCGTGATCATCCGCCGATCGGGCGTTTAAAACACCGGCGTCGCTCCTAGACGACGTCGTTCTTTTCGATGCGCACGTTGTCGATGAAGAAACTTACTTGGCGTTTGAAGCTCAGGTCGTGCTTGTTGAAGGCGTGCGCGTGGAGGGCCAGCGCTCCGGCCGCGGCGGGCTCTATTTGTTTCAGGTGGTGCAGGTGGTGGTGGGGGTGGAGCTGCTGCTGCAGCTGCTGCTGGATCTGCTGCCGGTGCGGGTGCTGCTGGTAGCGGTCCGTGTACGGGTTCGCCACGCCCGTCGAGGCGCCCGACGAGAGGTCGGCCAGGCACGTGCCCTGTCCACCTGTCGAACCGGAGAGAAGCAAGGAACTCGTTAATGGGGTGCGGGCCCGCGCCGGCGACGCCACCAGGGGTCCTCCGCCGCTGCCGCCCAGCGAGGTACCTGCGCCTCCCCCTCCCACGCCGCCCGCCGTCAGGCCCAGCGTCAGGCCCGTCAGGCCCCCCGTCAGGCCCCCCGTCAGGCCCCCCGTCAGGCTCGTCAGCCCCCCACTCCCGGCCGGGCCGCCGGGCACGGCGGTCGCTCGCAGCAGCTGCTCCCGCAGTTTGCCTCCGCACTCCCGGACCCGCTGCATCTCCGCCTCCAGCAGGCTCACCTCCTTCTCGAGCGTCTGAATGCGCGCATCTTTCGTCTCGAGTATCGCCGTCAGGGTGGTGCTACCTGGCACCCCGCCCGGCACCGCGACGCTGCCGCCCAGGAGGGGCCCGCCGCAGCCACCCTCGGGGCCCGGTCCTCCTCCGACGCCGACGCCTCCGCCGCCCGTCGTCGACCCCGACGACGCCGTCGTCGCGTACGCGAGCTCCAGCTGCGTCTGGAGGCTCTTCAGCGTCTCGTTCGTCGCTTTGAGCTCCTTATAACAAGCAATACCAGAGTTACTCGCGGGGCTCGCTACTCCGAGCGGAGGCGCGCCAGCCCGGGGACGGGACGGTCGCACGGAAATCTCTAACCAACCCCGACTCTCCCAGGCCCGAGACCGACGTATCGACCCCTGATAATTTCAATGTCGCCACGGTGACGGTGGAACTCCCGGGCATCCGCCGAGTAATGACTTTCGACGGATTCGAACGACTCCGGCGCGCTGTCCTTTGTCTACGGTCTTTCCCGACTTCCTCCGCGAATATCGACGATCGACCGATTTTCGAGCGAACCGGGAAAACGGCGGGATAGATTCGCGAGATCGTTTCGAGACGGGATTTGTATGTAAGCATGTAATCGTATCCGTGTTGGTAAAAAAGGAAGAAGAGACACCGAATTTCCGCAAGGTCCGATTGCAGCCGCGAAGAGTATTTCCGTGCGACATCGAGGGAGGTTGCTGGCAGTCGGTAAGGGGTTTGCCGATGACGGGAGAGAGAAAGAAGGTGGCGAAGGTTGGAGGTTAAAGGCGGAGGGCGAGACGAGCTCGGCGGCCAACCTGTGCGGCAAGGATCGCGGAATGTAATGGGGAAGAAGTAGAAACTCAACACTTGCGAAGCCTGAAAAAGTGACCCCCACTGTCATACCGAAATAGAAGTCAGCGAAACCAGGGAGAAGAAGATAACGTCCTAAGAAAAAAAACCGAGGAATAAAAAGTTCCCGAAAATCGCCCCCTAAATATCTCAAAGGTATATAATAAATTCCACAAGAATAATTTCCACGCATGAAGCAAGATAAGTACACCGAGTCGTTCCATAAACCGAACAAATTCCTAAACGGTTCAAAAATCAATTTCTTTTTTTTTTCCAACAAAACGAGCCACGTATTAATTAATACCATACTCTCCGCGTTTGAGGTGATATGAAAGGGTGATTCTGTATATATATATAAAACGTAAAAATATTGATAAAACGTTTCTCCACTCCGAGGGCAATTAATAAAAATTCCCTGTACAGAAAATTTGTTTGCGAGCTTACGGAACGACCCGATGCTCGGATGCAATAATCGACGACGAAATCGAGCCAAAAATCGATCGAGTGCTCCTCGAGGGCCTCGAAGCGAACGCAAAGTGGCTCTTATCTCGCATGAGATAGACAGATCGATGTCGCGCGAGAATCGCGACCCGACACCTCTATTTCGTACGATTACAGGGGTCAGTTCTTTGGTTAATAAGAAAGTTGGTACTCCTTCCCCGTTAAATCCGCGCCCACGGGACCCAGCCTGGTCCCGAGCGGGTCTTTCCTCGAGGAAGCGGAAGTGGCAGCGTCCCGGTTGACGAAAGAAAAGCGACGTTCCGCCGAGCTTCTTTTCAACCCTCTTCCGTCTCTCGACGAGCGTCATTCTCTCTATCTCTCGCGTCATTCTAACGCGATTCCGTCATCGAGTGCCCTGTACAAATGTACCCTCTGAGCGTGTCTTTTCCTTCGGCCTCTCCCTGGGGTCCGTTCTGAATTCCCTCTCATTCTGTCTTCCCATCCTTGGAAATTCTCAGGCCCCGCTTTTCCTTCCTCTAGACTTCTCTCTTTAGATATTCTCCGTCCCTTTCCAAGCTCTCCCTCGAGGTTCGACTCGGACGCGCTGAATCTGGCTCTTTCTTTCCCACCGTTTCTCTCTCTCTCTTTCTCTCTCTCCCGCTTTCTCCCTCGTCCTGGCGATCGAGGATCTTCAGCCGCCGTTTCCTGCCCTCGAATGTCCCCCTCGAAAGTGATCTTCCTTCCGACAAAAAATTCGGAAAGACCCGAAGTCGAAATCTGCGAGTCCTCTTCTGACTGCCGGGCGCCGCCGCAGTTCTTTCGCCACCGCGACGCTCGGCTGACATTGTCCATCGCGCGCTGCGCCGTTCTCGATCGATCCTGGATCGATCCTCGATCACTCCCCGATAAGCCCTCGCAGCGGCTCCGTGCTCGTTCGAGGCGATAACAATCGCGCGCACAGAGCTTAATGGACAAGATCGCACCGTGTGACGGTGGACGCGCGGATCCATGCGAGCTGAGCTTTTCGTGAAATTGGCGATAATCAATAAATAATCGGGATATTCCACCGGATATCGGACATAGTCCATACCATGAAGTAGCATAAGGAGTTTTTAACGCGATAAGGACCAAGTAACCCGCAAACAGTTATCGCTATTTCAGGGGATATTGTTATCGATATCCCTCGCATGGATCCACGCCCTCACCTATTGCGTGCAGCAGTTGCAACGTGCGAAGAATTCTCGCGAAGCGATCGATCTGCAATTTTAATAATTTAATTAATAATTCTCATAGGCGTCGGACGATAGGAGGGAGAGATCGCTTCGCGAGAGGCTCTTACGTGGCTTAGTTTACATCTATGTTACCTCTAGAGTGCCTAGAGTTACATGATAGTCGTACATACGAACATTCATGTAGGTATGGTACAACAGGTAGAACGGTGGAGGAGAAGAGAACGTAAGTAATAAGTACGTGACGCAAGGAGGGCAATGTCGCGTTATCGTGTCGATTGCCTTAGGGTCGATATCGTTCGATTAGTCAGGACATTCTGGGCGGTGGCCAAATAAAAAAACATACAAACATTTACGACATTTCTGAGGAATATAAAATGTTTTAGAAGGTCGGAAAAAATAGGACGATAAAGTAAATTAATTCTTCGCGACCATTTTACAGTACACAATTGCTCCAGGAATTCCCTGAAGGCACGGCTACGTTATTAATTGTTGTACAAGGCACGGAGCGTGCACGCTTGAATTAATATTGACGTTTTGAATATTTATGACGATACCAATGAGTGTTGTACGTTCATTTGAAATTTTTATGCGGTGGAGTATTACTCCCCGAGGGATAATTGTTTCGCGCATTTTACCGCGGCCATTGAATAATTATAAAAGCGAGTGATAGGCGACATTCCATCGGACACGTCGAACGATAACGAGACTTTGTGCTGCATTAAAGAAGAGATCGAGATGGCTAATAGTATGCTGACAGCGTATACGAACGAGAAGAGTGACACGGTGTATACATTCAGTGGAACGTAATGACAAAAAAGGAGGCGGATAGGTGGTGCAAGGTTTTAACATTCCGCATATATATGTATACACATATATAGTATATAGTATATCAGATAGACATTATAAATATCTCTTCTCTTTCTAAAAGGTGTATACGCGGGTGCACTATCTGCACGTGGCGTGCATAATCGCCCACGAGTCGATAACACAGGCGAGACAATATCGAAGAAGAGTGTGAGAGTCTCGTGACGGTGATAAGTGGCGGGAGTTTAATTTCCTTTTTCTTTCCCCCTCTTTTAGTTTTTGGTCCGCGATTTAGTGTGAGTGAGTGTCAGGGTGCCCGAAAATCGTGGGGAGTCCTGAGTACTTGAGAGTGACGAGTAATACGATAATTAGACATCGGGTTCCATTGAAAGATATTTGCAATCAGTCGGATAAGTCGAAGCGTCCAGAACTCCCAAAACCGGTCATCCAATCGAAAGTGTTCGAGCCCTGTTATCTAGCGAGACGTTATCACCGATCCCTGAGTTTATACCCGACTCTCGGGTTTATACCATTAACTTTCGCAAGCGAAATTGACAGTTTCGCACGAGACTTTGAAATTATTGACCACTTACGCGACTTTGCAACGGTGCAAAATTTTATTGTGGGAATTTGTTCGTGAACTCGAGAATCGGGTCCCAGATCGCCTCCAAAATTAGCACTACTTTGACGTCGAAAGGAAGAGCCCGAGACCCCCCAACCCTGCCTCGCGTATCCATTATTAATTTGTTCTCTCATTCCATGGGCCGCCATAAAAGCGGACGTAAAAGCGTATGTGTACCTGGTCGTTCCTCCGTGTGGGCAGATCAGGGCCGCGTGGTAGGCCAGGCCGGTAATTTTGCTAATTGTCGCGACCGAAACTCGCCGGTGGTCGGCGGCCACTCTCGAGGCGATGTCGTTGTCGATGTTGTAATTGGGGTGAGTGACGAGGGGATGCGGACACCCCCGCCAAGGGGTAGCTAACGTGTCCTATACCACCTACACATCCAAAGCAGCTCATTCCACGCATTCGGACCATGGCAACGGTGACCGTGACGGGAGTCGGGGGGTAATCTCCCCTCCGAGATCCGTCCATCCGTGGTCCCCGGTTTTTCATCTACCCCCGACTCGATTTAGCCCCCTTGAATCGGATCCAACTGCGGCCCGACACCCCTCGACGTCCAGGAGGACACCGGGGGCGGTTGCCCCCGGCGTGTTTCCCCGTTCCGCCTTTTTTCCTCCGAAACTGGCCTGGGAAGTGCGTCCTCGGAAGTTCGCCAAAGTCCCGGAAGAGAGAAGGCCGGGAACGAGGGGGGGCCGGAAATGGCCGAGGCCTGGCGCTCGAGAAGAAACCGGGGAAAGTGGGCAGAACGCGGGGGGATGGGATGGCCCAGGGTCGATGGGGTGGTTCCGATGTTGCCGCCAACCTTGCGTCGGGAATCGCCGACCGGGTCGATCCCCAGACCTCGAAAACTGGAATCGTAAAGCTCGTCTCGCGGGATGAAGCGGCGCCCTCGTAAAGAGCTAAGGGCGCCGCTTCTTCTTCTTCGCCGATGTTCTTGGCACGAAACTCAGCCGAGGAAACGACCCCATTAGAGCAGCCAACCACGGGCACTTTGCCGACAGTTTTCATGGCCTCGTGAAATTTTTCAGAATTTTTACCACGCCGCAAAAACGAAGTTAGTCCCTCGCGGAACCAAAATGGTGGCCGATGGAGCCCTCGCCGCGAGCGGCATTGAAGTCTCCGAATACCTCCAGTTTTAAATAAAAGTCCCTAAAATTCTTTGCAAATTTGGAAACACCTTATCTATCAAATGATCGGTGCAGCTGTCACTTCTCGATGATTACTACAAGGCGAGCTTGGATTAAATTATTAATGGAGTATCGGAATTTCTCCCAACGAGGGCGGTATACGCGAAAGTGCCCTCAGCTGGTATCGTACACTCCGCCATGGTCGGACTCTATCCTCGAATTTACCACACATAAAGCGTCCCGTCATAAATATTGTGCACGTCATGGCACATTCCAGTTCGCGGGCTCGTATTAAAATCGTAACTCACGGTTTTAATACCAGCCCCGGAATTACTTTCAATTACTCTCGCGCAAGACGGACGAGGTTTCCCGACGAAAGGTTCGGATGTCCTCCGGGGTGGGGGGATGGAGACGAGGAGGGGTGACAACTGCAAGAGAAATCGATCGGTCGAGACGTTAGTTGACTAATCGGGTTCAAGGAGAGACGGAAAGACTCGCTCTTCTTTGAACTCGGTTTCGGGATCAGGAGAGAGGGGCGGCTCAGGGTGCAGAATTTTCGCGGTGGTGAAGCAAGCGATGCAGGTGACACTTTCGGTGCAGCAGGCGAACACGTATCCTAGGGTACGTGCCGACTAATGGTGGGGTGTTTTTTTTAGGGGGGGTCGTGCTGGTCGTCTGGTGACACCTAAGGATGCGCAGGCTCCTAGGAAATCGCTCGTAATCTCTTAACATTCGGACGCCAGTGGGGGGCGACGTGGACACCACCTAGATATCCTAAAGCTAACACAGGCACAGTGACGACAGGTGTGAGGGGACACCGAGAAACTCAGGAAACTCAAAGTGGAGGAGACGAAACCTAGAATGAATCCCGGATATCGAGTCGCGAGCTGCCAGCCTTTTATCATAAATACCCGGTTATCTTTCTTTGAGAGGAAAAATAAGAGAGAAAAATTACCTTCGTAACGATCTTCCCTCTAAGGAACGATAAGAGGAATTTGCAGAATCGGAAGGAATCAAATACGATTTCCGTAGAAATCAGGCGTCAAAATAGCGGCCTCTGATAGCTATATATTTTTTTAAATCATTATTGATAATTTATATATTTCTCTAGTTTTAATTAGGCAAGTGTCGCATTAATCCGTTAAAGAGGTGGCGGGATTTTCGGGGGTCGCGAACCGGGTCAGTAATTCATAGAGAAAACGGGATAATGTCGCGCGTGGGCAGCGAGGGAGACCGGAAGTGGGTCTCCGGGGAACGAAACAGCCGTAATTTCCGGTTCGGCGAGCCGTGCTGAATAGACGGGCTCACAATCGGGATAGACGTCCAGGGTGCATCTCCGGGGGATGAAGAAGATGCGGAGGCGTTCCCTCGGGACCGGAGGTGGCGCCCTTTGCTCTCCGCGCTCTTATCACTCCCTCGATTATGCTAATTGGGACTCTCCTCGATTCCCGACCACGCCAACCTTTGCCGCGTCTGCTCGATAAAAAACTCGGAAATTCCTCTCGTCTTTCCATCAAAGATCGACTCCGATACCTTCCAGGATAAAGGGAAGATCAGGGAGACGCGGCAGCTCCGACTTCCTACCTCGGGAGGAAAATTGAAAAAGTTAGTAAACAAGGGAAAGAAAAATTGCGAGATGCCGTAAAGGGGTGCTACACGTCTAGGTCAGCACTAGGTGCTCTTCGGGAAGGGGCACGACCACCTTGGGATTTTATTAGGGTACTTAGGTACTTCAAAGCTACCTTGTGAATTTAATTCGTTCGCTTATTTTTATTAAAACCGCTTAATTTCTTGGAAATTTCCTGAATTTATTTGTTTCAATAAATCAAGGTAAGGAAAATTATGCGGTTCCCAGGTGCTCGTGCCCTTTACCTCAGGTGGGGTGCCGAGATAACGAAGTCTGTGCTCAAGAGTGATAAGCGACAGGGACGGTGTCTATTAACAGTGCCCAGAGTGGTGCAACAGCGAGAGGGGGAGGTGGCGCGTTAACAGTGACAGAGACAGAGGGGATTGCCGAATCAATAAAAGTAGCGGTCGGAGTAATGACTTGTTTAAAGGGCGTCGGTGTACTTAGGGATGACGACGGCGACAATAAGTTACGAGTTGCGGCACTTCGAGTGGAACGTCACAATGGGGGTGAATCGTGTCGTGTGTCGTGTCAATGGCGAGTCCGATGACGACATGTGCGACATGTCATCGGATCGGAGGACCAAGATCCGACCCTCCACCACTGATTGTCCACATCAAAGGTATCTTTTAAATTTCTAATTCACTTTACTTTACTTATGAATTCTCTATCATTTCCATTCTTCACCGTGAAGTTGATATCTCTATTTTCATTTTTTTCTAGTCCAACGAGAAACACGGATCAGTGATAAGCGGACCGGAAAGTGGCGGCTCGGAATTCTACGGGTCAAGCAGCTGTGTGTGTTGTCAAAGGACACACATAAACGTGACAAGTGTGTGTCGCGAATTGAATGGGTGGCGGGAGTACGTGAAATCGAACGTGGCGCGAGTAGAATGCTTAAGGACCTGCTTCTGGGCCATGGACTGCATCTGCTGGAACATGATCCTCTCCTCCTCTTTCCCTGCAACAGTACAAGACAATGGGAAGCTCATGAGAAGTCCAGCCGGCCCGAATCCGCGTCCGGAAGCGAATCGCAACGCCGTAAACGGGAATTCATGGCCCCCGGGAAGCTACTTTAACGGGCTCCGTTTCCCCATTCTTCTTTATCACGTTAGATAGGATTCACCGGATAGGATTCGCGGAACTGCACTTGCGAGATACGAGGTCGATCGCCTACTTTCGCGTGCGTTTTCGTGCACTTTTGCCATTACGGAAGAAAACGTTTCCATTGTTTAAAAAATGCCTAAATTCGGTGCGTGAGAAGGCCAATCGAGGATTATTGAATTCGATACGCACTCGCGTCAAAGAGCACCGGGTTGCCTTTCGTGAATATAAATAAATAAAATTAATTGAATCGGTAATAATGAACGCGACGCGTCGCGTTCATGAATTTCGTCAGGTGTGCCCGGTCGAAAATCTCTCATACAAGTTTATCCGGAACTGCGGTAATTCTCCGGTGTCATGGAGTAATTAATTTCTTGCTGAGGGGTAAAAAAAATCTACTCGTTCTTAATTTCGAGGCGCCTCCAGAGGTACAATCTCGCCGGCACATTTTTCACGCCACTCCGATAAAGTCAGAGCCCGCTTTTGCTGGCAACCACGGAAGCTGCAACCCGAAGGGGAGCTAAAAAAAAAGAAATGAAAGAAAGAGAGAAAAACCATCTGGCGAGACCTCGTGCGAATGCAAAAGTGCACGCCGAAACGTGGAAACCCGTCGACGAAGTAAATACATATTTTCAACAAATCTTATTACCGGGAAACCTCCACACAAGAACACCAGCGAACGCTCTTTAAACATCCCGCCTCAGACAATTCCATTTAATGTTCCCAGGAATCAAAAGGAATTCTCATAAGCAACGCGGAGGTCCTGAATGAAGGAATTTCAAGGAAAATATTCCGAGCCAGAGGAAAGCCGCTTCGAAATCCTGCTACATGCATAAAACAGGACTTGCATAGAACCCTGTATGCAGTTCTACTGCACCACTCATTTTTCTAGATTTTCACAATTTTGTTTGCGCATCTGGAGTAATGCCGATTTTATATCATCTAGGTGTCCTTAGATTATCCTGGATAACGCAAGGATGTACCCTGGCGGCCATGAATGGCTTTCTCGTGTACATGGTGCAGCCTGGTGGTGGCAACGTAAAAAACGAGCTCGAGAACTTATGTACTTGCGGTACCTGATGTATAATCGACTCGCTCGCGATTTTCCTGGTGCTGTTAACGATCGTACCATCAGCCCCTCATTTTCGGGGGTTAATGTTCCCGCGACAAATCTTTCCAGCTGGATCCCTCAGAAGTCGGGGGACATCCGAAATGTAGAGCACCTACACCCGGGCTTGCACACACGGACGAGAAAACGCGTCCTCGACGCGTAAATTCCGTGCTTGCGCGATGCCCTACATTCCGTTCTACGTGGTGGCGTTCCACCTTTGCTGGGACTTGCACATACGTACATAGGTGCGACATGCCTCCAGGTATGTGACATTAGGTCACATTAGGCGGTACCGATCGCCTGAGGATTGCTCATATGAGGCCAGCCCCAAGAGGGACTACAAAACGGATCAAAACGCAAATTGCACGGGGTATTATTAAAAATGACTCGATGGAACGCGACTAATATTTCAAGAGAAAAAAAATACGGATCCACTTCCGAACGGTACAAAATGAATGTTAACGCTACTTATAAAAATAACGATACGAAAAGACGAGCCATTGCAAGTGCGCTCGGTGCGCGAGTGCATGCGAGGGATTACCGGGAAAGAGGATCTCTTGGTAGAGTAGTCTCGGGAAGGATGTGCACAGAGTGCACCGATATGTAAGGGGCTTGCACGGAGATATACGTACGCGAGCGGTCCGATGACTAACTGGACTCGTTATCAATGTCGCGAGATAAAAGATAACCGAGGGGGGCACCGGAAATCGATCACTCACCCATCCCTTTATTCTGCAGCATCTCCAGGAGCTTCTTGATGCTCTCATCTCGGGCCTGCAGGGTCTGCTTCTGCGTCTCTATCCTGAGCTCCAGCTCCTGCAATAGCGAAAAGATACTCAGATATTTTTCGCTTTTCGAGAAACCAGCGTCACGAGTCGCGATCGTTAAACAAAAAGAAAATTAATAAGGATATATCGACACTTTTATATAAAATATTTGAATCCTTTAATGGGGACATGAGAGTCGGGTTAAGTGGTTTAGAAAACTGTAATGAAAAATCGGCTTCGAAGATATTGCGGAACGGGGAATCCAGAAACCGATTCGGAGAGATCAATAATAGGTCCATTACGTCGAGTACCGAAACTCGGGGCCGGATATTCTTCCTCAAATTTCTATTCAGAGGAGTATTTCTGTATAGCGGTCATTAAGAGAGATCCTCGAGGCGAGGAGCACTCCTTTCGCAGGACAAAAGCAGAATCCTAAGTATAGAACTTTTCAGGGCAAGGGTTGTATCAAATGTATAATTTCGTACGAGGTACAATACGACGCCAAATTACCCGCTCGTAATGTAATCATTTTCTACGGTCATTTCAAGCCCTCAATTTTGCCACACGATCCGCTGCCATTCGCGTTTTGAAATATATTTCACGTGAATTTCAGTTTGAAATTAAACAAACCGATTATCCCTTGTCAAGGCCAGGAAACAGATCGGAGGTGTATATCTACTCCTGATATTAATACCCCTTGAATTTCCCAGAAATTTGTATTATCTCGTTCAATTAGAGGAGGGTTATCAGGCCCGGAGGAAAATACCGGATCCGATATCAGGGGCTGATTTGGTCGAACCGACTCGGAAAGCACCCCATGGAACGAGACCCCTTGCCACCTGCATGTCTTTCAATTTCAGACCTCCCATTCGGGACCCCCCAGGGGGTTGGAACGTCATTAGGCCAAAATTAAACGATGGTTCTCTTCCCATCTCGTTTCCTCTCCTGGCGATCTTCCCTCCCTTCGCCCCTTTTCTGGGGGGAACCTCGTGAAAGAAATTCGACGTTTACGTGCCATCATGTATGATTCATGTAACGGGTCGTTTTAAACGCCTCGTAATTTAGATTCCAGGTTTCCATTTTAGACTTGCAGATGGCGAGTCAATTAGACGGCAAGTGCACCGAACGTGGGATTCGTTATTTGTGGAAGCGCGCCTTCTTTTTGGGGGGCCAGAGGGATCAAGAACCTGCAAACGATCAGGCAGGAACACCGACGAAAGCCAATGTCCACTTCTTGGCAACGACCTGCACCCTGTAATGGCGGATTTGGTAATGAGCAACGAGAAAGTGCCCCGACGTAATCTGGCGATCCGCCAAAGGCGACCAGTTGCTTCCGATGTCTGCCGACTTCTGCGTACGATCTCTCATTCGAGTCACTGGACTCGATCGGCAGCTTTTGCGACCGATTGAATTTCAAAAACGACGATTTATCGTGGCCGACGTATAACAGGAATTTAATTCCATCGATATAGTAACAGCGATCAAGACAAACCTCCGAGAAAAGTGCAATTCACCGCAAAGGGGAAAATAAAAAAAATATATCAATCCCACGAGTGATAATACAAAAAGATTAAAATTAATCCGAACAATGTCTCAAGAATTTCCAGGTAAATAATAGATTATTGAATTTCATGATTCTCGCGCGAGACCGAGATCCCAGGTATTTAAGGAATTTAATTCAAGTGAATTGGCAGGTTTTATCCTTTTTCCGCTCGAATTTATTAATCGAATATGTCGCCGGAGGTCGAGCATACCGAGATGGATTTACGTGGTTATGTATAATAAAAAGTCGGAGACCAAAGAGGTAGACGGACTGACCGTGCCAAGAACATTCCAAGATGGCCGGAGTTGGAAGACATTCGGCGGAGAATGGCCAGAAGTCATTTTGCTCCCCGACAAAAGCTAAACCGTCGGTTATTTCCGTCGAGGTTCCTGCCGGAGGAAATTCAAATGACTTGTAATACCGAATATGGACTGCGAAGATAGGGGAGAATAACGACTGGAGAGGCAATTAAAGACGACTAACCCGAGGAACCTCCTAAGGGTAGTTTGTGATAATTGCCCCGTCCTTAAAACGAGAGTCCGCTGAAAAAAAAGAAATGTTTACGGTCGCGAGGAAATTTACCTCCGTACACTTGCGGGCGATAAATCAATCCAGCGTGAGAATTCCCTGAAGCAGAATTTCCTGTGAGAATTTGTTGAAAGTGATTTCGGAGGTCTCCACGAGGTCCAGGTTAATTTCTTTTGAAGCGAGTAATGGCACCTTACTTAGTCGTAATGGCACTTTGAAGATCTAATCAGGGTACGGTCCGCATATGATTTAATTCCCCGCGAGATAAGATCTGGAATCTCCGTTCTTGCCGGTCAAATCCGGCCTGGATATCCGGAAAATTCGGAATTCCCGCCGAGGCATCCGATATCGGATTTCGACAATACGCGAGAATTCTCATAAACGCCGTGGAAACCACCCCAGCGGTCGAAGCGCCCTCGAAAACCTTCCCATTGTGGGTTCCAACTTCCATTATTCGTCTTATTATATTTCCTGGCCATTCCGCCTCGGTTTACATCCCCGATGGCCTCCTCACGGCTCTAATTTGCATCCCCCAACGTTAACACGGTAAACAAAAATTATCTCATCCCGCAAGGTTCGAATAACACCACGCCATAATACCGAGGAAAGAGACAAAAGAGCCTGGAGGTAATAACTAAAAATGAAAAGCGCAGAGGATGACGCGAGAAATCCCATTTACCTCTACTAAAACAAAATTCCTGAATAAATGAAAATAATAAGGGAAATTCATGAGAGGAGTTACATCTCACTTTTTCGATGAAATCTAAACAGGTAAGAGAGAAGGCCAGAAATTTAAGCCGAAACTATGAATTATGAGATGAGGTGCCAGATTAGGAATTTTTGTCAGAGGATGGATTTTCGGATTTTCAAAGTAATTATAAAATTTCACAGAATTTTCCTAACGGAGGTGAGTCCTCTCGGGATTCCTCCCTGACCTGAAATTCTCCTCGGACTTCTTTACGCTCGCATTTACTCGCCATTATTCCTCCCATAATGGTTCAACCCCCTACCTCTCCCTGACCTCTACCATCAATGCCGCCTTTCACTCGCATCAGCGTACCGCCGTAGAAAATGATTTTAATTTTGCGTACCGCGTAATTCCACCTCGGGGCGTTTAATAAGTAAATAAGGGCAAGTGGAAGGCACTCCGTTTAATATTCGCCGAGACAAAAGCTGCGAACGGAGTCTCAACCCCTTCTTCCCGGGCATTTAAATGCTCCCCCTTAGTAGATACCGCTCGGCAATTACGATTTCATGACGAGGCTGCAATCGCCGGATCTTGAAAATACAGGAGTTCAAGGATTCTCATAACGAAGCATGGAGAATTCCAGGAGAGAAATCCTCAAAGGAGTTCTGCGAAGAGAAGAAAATCCACCCGATCTACCGCGTACATTTACCGAAAAAAAAAAAATTTGGCTTACAATAATTACGATCTCATGACGAGGCAACGAATCCTATATTTTGAAAATACAGAGAATTCAGAATTCGGCGGTTATCGGTCGCCTCAAGATAATTAGAATTTTATGAGTACAGGATTTCGAAACTAGGGGAACTCGTTAATTCACTTAGCTGAAGTTTCCGAGGAATTCTCGGATATTTCCATCCGCGTGAAAACCCTCTCGAGCTTCTTCGCGTTTACCACCATTATTCCCTTTATAATAATGCCACCACGAGCTATTTTCCACCTCCGCTTTCATTTCCGACGGCCACTTCGCGCCTTTCATTTGCATTTCAATTTAAGACCTCTCGGTCTCCGCGAAGAGGGCGGCGCCTCTTCTAGGGGGAATCGATAGGGGTCGATCTTTCCGGTCTGGGGACCCTAGGGGACTCGAATTCAAGGCCTGAAACCCGGGAAACTCCCACCGGAGACCATGAAAGAGAAATCTTCCTTCCCTTCGGGAACCCTCCCTCCCTGTGCCGACTCCGTCGTCTCTGTGTGCGTCCGTGGATGTGCAACCCCTTTGTGAAACTGGGTTTCGGGATTAAGGCACACGGCCGACTCTTTGCTCCGACAGTGGAGGAGCTCCCAGAAATTGCGACCGACACGGTAGAGGGCCAGAAATTGCGACCCCTGTCCAAGTGGGTTGGTCTCAGAAAATCCGGGAAAAATGAAATTTCTCAAGAAAGCAGGGAGACTTCTTTCCCTCCATGCATAAGAAACCCAAGTATCTGTACAAACATAACTCACATTTCCTAAAAAAAGAATCTGCCACCCCTAGCGTCCAGGAACCCTTTTCGCCATATCAATAAATTTCAAGAGCAAATGAAAAATATGTACTATAAAATCCCAGGATCCATGAAACACCCCGTAAAACGCACGAATGCCTCTCAAGAGAATTGGAATCGCCGCCACCGCAAAAAAAAAAATAACCACCCTGTTTTTTTTTCCCGCAGAAATTCTGATTTCCAGATTCACCTCCCATTTTGGGGTGCAACGATTAATCAGGGGAGTATCGTCGGCCGGAGGGGAATTCCTCGTCCAAATTAAGTCCTCTAGCCCCTGGGGTCCACTTTCGTTCGCGGGGGTTACAAATTGGGACCAACCCCCGGGACTCGTTTCGTTTCCTGTCCAGCTTACCTTTATCGTATCCCGAAGTATGGCGATCTCACGAGTGAGATGTTCGTTCTCGTTGTAGAGGACCTCCATCTGCTGCTGCATCTCCACGCTAGGCCCTCTCATCCGCAGCCTCAGTTCCTCCTCCAGTTGGCGGACCATCATGCTCTGCTTCTGCACTCAGAAAACACCCCAAAATTATTCCCTCGAACTTGCGGTTATACGCGCAGCTGGGCCGGATGCACGGACTTTGTGCTCGTAGGAGCTCGCAAAATTATCCCACTGTCGAGTTTACTATTCGTACATATTTACGGGTGCACACTTGGCCAGTACGGAATACCCCCGTCAAATACCCTAGAATTAAATCCCCTAAGCTAGATATAAGGGACTTCTGCGCAAATTTCCTTGGTTTCATTCGAAGAAATATTTCTCCGGTTGAATAACATTTTTGTTCCTCGGTTCAGAAATAAGTCGGATCGCGAATCCGCGATCTCAAGGAAGACGACCCTCATTGATGTCGGTACCGGAAACAAGGGGTGAGGAGAAAAAGAAAAAGGAGGGAAAGGAGGGTCGTCGCCGACAAATGGCGCCTCGGAAAAATGTTCGATAGCCGCGATTGACCCGGTTATTCCGTTGGAGCCGGGGCGCCGCGTGACGTCACGAGGACGGGCCACACCCCGCCGTCGGTGACGTCGTTTCCCCTGTAATGAAACTACCTCTTTCGTCCTCCCCCCGCGAAGCCGCGACCGAATTCCCCGTGTCCACCCTCCCGCCCCGGCATACGAGGGATGCGATTGGCCGGCTCCAACGGAAAGGCGGACAAGGTGGAGGCGGAAGGTAATTGGGTACAAGTCGCTTCTTTTTCGGAGGCTTTGCTATCTCGGGATTACAACCCCTTGCAGGTGCCGACACTCGTCGAGTACATCGTCCTCCGGTGTAAGGGCGGAAACGCGGAAAGGGTTCTAAAAATGGCCGATCGCTCCGCACTGGCGGAAAATTGGGAAAACACCGGAGATAGTTCCCGGGAAAAACGAGAAACGTCACCAACGTGCCCCAACGTGCAGCCATAAAACACTGATTAGAAATTAAGGTAACTCGTTTACGCGATAAGCCGATAGTATCTCTTCACTTGAGGGGAGATCGAGAGGAAAGCGAGATCGATGCGCGTTTCGCATATTTCACGTCCGGCGAGACACCGAAGGGTTTAACATTTGCAGGGCGACAGGGCGAGACGATAAGGTCGAAAGTAGGAAAAGAAGATAAGGTTTAAGGTTTAAGAGAAGCCCTCCTTAAGACGAGATCCTATTAACGATCGTGTAAACCCTACATCCAGCGCCGCTCCTTATTATGCCGAGCCATGCCGACTCGCCATGAGAAGTCGAACGCTTCTGTCGACTCGGCTTTAACCACTTGACAGGGACTATAAACATCCATGAACGTCAAATGAACATTCGGTACCTCGGGAAATATCTACCGAGAACGAATAAAGCGTTCACTGGAAAAATAGTAAAAAAAAAGAATTACCCCCAAGCGTGTCCGATGAAGCGGTCATTGACCATTTACAAGTAAAGAGGTAATAACTAAGGCGCTTATCGTAGAAGTGAATATTTATCGTAAAATTTAAATTATTTACGTATCTAGACACCTCGCTGAAACTGGAGCAGCGAGGGTGGGGAAATTAAGCGAGGAGATTTACCGGAGTGGCTACTTTCTAATTACCCAAAGTATACAGCACGTGTATATATATATAATATACTCGGGCGAAAACGAGAAGAGTTCATATTTTTAGCGGATAAAATCGGCCGAGAGATTAAATGGATGCAAAATTCTGGATAAGTGAACAAGGAAACGCGGTTTCTTTTACCGGCGTTAAATTTATTGGGAAAGTACGGTGAAATGGTAAGGATAGATTCGAGTCGCATGTACCGGGGAAGTAAATATGAAAAGCGGTCTCGAGATTAAAAGGAAACCGATCGATGGCACGGAAAGGGACACGCGATGTTTTCCCCCGATTAAATATCCAATGTGTCCTCGAATTGGAGCTCGATGGATTGAAAGTAGACGAGTCAAAGTACGGCTCGAAATCGCAAGGATATTCCTGGCGGCAGAGCTGACACAGTTTCCTTGTGCAGCGGCCTTTCGGAGAAACTTCAATTCCCCTAAAAACGCCACTTTTATTCCCTTTCCCGAGGGGAGGAATTTTTAGATAACTCGGCCTTTATGAAAATGATAAACGCAAAAATTCCGGCCCGAGGCGAGCCCGCCGTTGCAGCAATTGCATTTCCGGAACGGCGATGCTTTCTTATCCCCTTAACATCTTTCCCCTTCTTAGAGAGAAATAATATTACCGTAGCTGAACGTGACCAAGGGAGGAAAAAACATTAATACATAACCGGGCAAGTCTTAAGAGGTGGGAAAGGGAGGATAAAAATTTTCTCGCCGACGCAATAAAATGATAAACTGGATTAAATAACCACCTGGGAAGAACACCATATTCCGCAATGGTTAATTCAGAAATTGCGTTACCTATTAAACCGTGCCGCA
Source organism: Orussus abietinus (assembly GCF_000612105.2). NCBI lineage: Eukaryota > Metazoa > Arthropoda > Insecta > Hymenoptera > Orussidae > Orussus > Orussus abietinus. The sequence continues at coordinate 2,985,939 of NW_019396014.1, forward strand.
GAAATTTTCCAGCATCGGTTTCTTCGACGAGGTATTTTACAAAATGTAACATTTTACTGGATATTTTAAATACTTCAGATCCGTATGCATTTTTTTTTATCTCCACCGCCATGTAACCAGCGGTTCAATAAAACAATAAACGGGCCCATAAACTCCGTTCCCGAAATAAACGTCATTTTTCGAGCCCCGCTTATCGGGAAACGCTCAGTCAAAAATTCGGGGCTCACCGACGCGGAAAAATCAAAAGCAGGAAAATCCGTAAGCCGAGACTAGGAGTGCGCTCCTGGCATCGAGACTTCCCAAAACTCCGGCAGACACGGAATCCTGAAGAACTCCGAGACATCGATCGAGGAAGAACGGCCGGCAAACATGAGATTTCAGATCCCGGAGATAACTCGAAGTGTCGCCGAGGAGAATCGGAAGGAAATAAAAACCAAAGGCCGAGCCGTCTCCAAACTCCTGTAGTTTTCCTCGACATCGATCCTCGGGCAAATCGGCAAATAAATCGCGAACTTCGGGAGTTTCGTCCCTTCGGGGACGCGAAAACACGAAATACGGGGAAACGAGGTCGGACTTTCGAGGAAGCGGTCGATCATCGATCGGCTATCGATCTCCGAAACTCGACGTCGACTCGACAGGGGGTTGGACATTTTCGCGAAGGTTCGCAAGACCTCGTAATATATGCCGATGGAGTACGAAATGAAGATGAGGTACCAAAGGGCGAGGAAGTGGCCGACGTCGCCGTCGGGGTGCTCGATAACCCGTTATCAATTTTTTATCGCCTCGATTTCGCCGTCAATTGGGGCATCGTCGATATTACGGCCGAGCGACGAGTCATCGAGAGCTCTATCCTGAGCCGCGTTTAGCGAACGAATATATACAGGATTGATAATACAAAAATAACGAGGCTCTCTATATACAGGGTTGAAAGTGAACGCGCGTTTGCGGGGCAATTGTAACGACGCTGCGCAAATGGAGGCCAAATTGCAGGCGAGATTAAATTTTGGAGTTACGATGGGACGGGATCCCGGATAGCGACGTTACTTCCCCGATACGCTCCGAATTACTGGAAAATATTGACATAGGTGCCCCACTGTAGATACACCTCCACGTATCTACATATCGGCGGAAAATCAGGGCATTTTTTCAATTTAAATCCACAGGGTAATAGAAACGGTAGACACGGTTTATACAGCACTGTTCCTGTTGAAAAAGGAGTCGAAAAGTCCTCTACTATTTTCTCCTGCGACGGATAATTTTCCTGTAATAACTAATTCAAGCACAGCCAATCAATCGCGATCCCCAACGGAACGGAGCGATTAGAGTATCTCGGAGTTCATCGATCGATTGGAATTCCGAAAATCGAGTTCCTGGTTCCATTAGTGCCCTGCGAAGTCCGGGAACTCGGGGGCACCCCGTTGCACGCCGTAGACGTATCGAGCGCCGTCAACTTTTTCACCCTATAAACATTCCTGACAACCACCGAGGGTGGGAAATTCGAGACAGACGAACGGCCGTACACACGGATAAAGTTTCCACCGATAATGGCCGTTCCCGTTGGTTGTGGGGGGTTGTGGGGGTGAAAAAGTTGGAGACCCTTCGGCGAGGCCAGGGCGTATCGATTGGGGCGGGGGTGCACACTCGGGGGCGCCAATCGACCGGAAGTTCCGGCGTGTGTAAACGAGCCCTGAATGGACCGCGTGCGTAAGGGCGACAGAAAGGGGTGCGACCACAACGCGACTCGCATGAACGGAAAAATCTGACCGGAAGTGGGACCATGCCCGAGGTCGTCGTACCCGGATCGATCCCTTCCCGGAAAAGGGGTTCTCGCCAAGGGGTTGAGGCCAGGTTTCCACGTACGTTGCAAGCACCCCTCTTTACGAGCCGCGGACCTTGCCTCGTGTTTGCAATCTTTCGTCGTCTTCCCCGCCCGGCGTTCGCGGAGGGCAGAAGAGCAGAGCTACGATAATAATGGAGCAGAACCGAGTGCAATTAAAGCGCATGTTCACGTCAGCTGGTCGCAATACCTTCGATCAGGAATGGATAATGACGAAGATCGTTATCAAGCGAGCGATAACGAAGGGAGTACGAGGGAGGAGAAATGCCGGCCATCCCGACGTTCGCTTTTTCCGAATCGCGAGCTCCCCCCCTGTTCAGCGCGAGTGTACGAGACCGAGGCGAAACGCGTGGGGGAATCTAGTGGAAAAGCCGCCCCTTCCCCGTCCCCCTCTCCGCGGCGTAGTACGAGCTAGTATCGGGAGAGGGGTCGAGGGGGGTCGGGTAGGGAGGAGGAGTTGGCGCCGCTCGATAACGCCTCTGCTTCTGGTCCGCCATCATCCTCCTCCTCTGTCGTGCTTTCTCCCCCCCTCTGGAGCTTTTCCTCCCTTTCGCGGCAATGCCGAGCTTTCCCGCTTCGGGACGTACGGGAAAACTCCGGGCCGGGACGAGCGAGTTTACGCCGAGACAATCGCGCCGACTCGAATGGGGGTGGTAGGGGGTACGGGGGAGGGGGCAGATACCGGGGGGACGCGATATTGCGCAGGGTAAAAAATGTCGCGCCAAGACTTGGGATATGTATAAGCGGAAACGAGTGGCGGTTTTGCGGCGCTTTTTAGATAGGTGAGGGGGACGGGAGTGTGTCGCGTACTTTGGGGGAAATGCACCCCCCGAGGGATGATGGACCGTGGATGATGGATGCACGCGGATGTACCGATGGCTCGTGATAATTTGGAGCAATTTATTCGCTGTCGGGTTTCTCACCCTCGGAGGGTCGCTCGCCTCTAAGGGAGTTAAAAGAACGAGGGGCGGCCGCGGAGGAAATGAGGGAGGAAATTAAATGAGCGACGCGTTTGATGGGTCGAATTTAAGGGTTTAATTACGGGAGATCGTAGGGATGGACTCTTCGGGGATATCTGTGTTTTGTTGGGATCGGGCAGATATAGAAGAAAGAGGGGGATGACAGTCGAGGGGATTCTTTTCTCCTTTTGTTCTTTGGCTCACCGTTATCGATGCTCTCCCGTAAATATCGCAAATTCGGAGTAAGCCCGACGCTAGGAGGCGGATTAACCTATTTTCTTGTAGCCGGCGACAGTCCCTATCGCGGCCTCGGCACAATATATGCGCAGCTACTTCTTTTGTTTCGTCCGTTTGGATTGACGTATAAAGCGCGCCTCGGCGACCGGCGGAACCAAAATGGCCGCCGGGTGTTCGGCGAAGCCGAAAAATCCTTGGCGCCGGAGTACGTTCCCGAAAAAGGAACGCTAAAAGGTCCGACGGTCTTCCGCTCGAATTCAAATTCCCTTCTAGCGTTTTGCTTTTGGCCGTTTACCGTGACTTTTACGCTTATTTCGAACGCTTCCGCTGGGCGTTCGCGAATAGATACGCCACGCGACGCGGAGAACAATAATGGGTGGTTAAATAATTCCGCATGTTTCAGTCGTTTCAGTTTGTTTCTACTTGTTGCGAGAATTACGGAGCATAGCGGCTGTACCCTCGGCATAAGAAAATTGCCCGAATTAACCCGGGGTTTGTTTTACACTCGGTGAGAGAGCTCCGCGTTTAAGTTTACGGGGCTGCGCGTCGATCGGAACCAAAATGGCCGCCGGGTCTTCTCTCGGCAAAGCCGGTGAATTCTTAACGATCCACATCGATTTCCGTTTTCGGATAGTGGATGCCGTGGGACGCCGTGAAAGCGCCCGGATTTAACAGGGTTACCCTCTTCCTGCTTTATTTTTCACCCGTGACGACGCTAGCCGTACGCGAGTTTATATTTAGGGCGCCTTGTAACGCGCTTGGCGAGGCCAAAATGGCCGGAAAACGTGTCTGGAAGGCTCCCGGAGATAGACATCGGCTCCCTTTTTAAAAGTCAGTCGAGGAGAAATATCACGAAACCGGTAATCTCCCTATTCGATCGCATTCCCAATTTTCCTCGATCCACCGTAACAACCCGTCGCCTCGGTAGAAACATGAAAACACCCAACATTCGATACAACCCCTCCGAAATAAAGAAAAAAAGGTCACAAAACCCCTGGAATTCCGCCAACAATAAAATCTCACCATCTCCCGGCGAGTTCAAAGAGTCAGGGGAAAATTAGCGAAGCCGCTGATAAAGTTCCTTCGAGTGCAGAAATTAAATAACGCGGCGCCGGAGGACCCTTCTCGCCCCTCTTGCGAAACGGGCGCGGAGGCGGCATTTTCTTCCCTCCCCCCGATCTGCAGAAGGAGGATGTAAAGAAAAAAAAAATAAGGCCAAAACAAAAGCGTCAAAGCCATTAGCGAAGAATAGTAACGAGCCGCGGAGGACTTTGAATTCCCGCCTCGAATGCCCGGGACCCCCCATTCTGGTCACCTAGTTAGGATGCAACGCGAGCCCCGGCTGCAGAATAATCTACAAAGGAGCTTTCGCCGATAGCGAGCTTCGAGTCGAGGGCGAATTTAAAGCCCCGGGGCTCCGGCTCGAAGGATTCCCAGCCGATCGATCGCCACGAGATATCGCGGCGATATCACTCGCGAGGTCGCGGGGATTCCGCGCGAGTGATGCGGAGAAATCGAGACCCACGATCTCCCGCTATCGCAATTTCCCCACCCTCCGATTGGGCTGCAGATTTCCCCGGAAAAATGTCCCCCCCCATTCAGACGTGCAGGGGTGAGATCGATCGCGTGTGATAAGGACTTAACGCGACTATCGATCGGCACTGCGTGCACCGCGATATCGACGCCCCTCTTCCAGGGATTACGAATTTTCGCTGATTCGCGAGTACGACGCCGAAAGAAAATGGCGGCGATCCCTGCAGGGGGTCCTTCAAGGGTGGTCTCGGAGGATAATCTCCACTCCTGAAGCGCGGACTCGGTTTTAACGCTTTTATCTTCTCCCACGAGAATAGCTGATCGACGCTGGAAAAAGTGTCACCATTCTGGGGCGACGTGGAAATTCGAATCGATTCTAGGTATCTCTTTTTAGCCGAAAATCCGGCTAAAAAGGCGCGTTGGTTCCCTTTAACGAAATCGCGGGTTAGGGTTCCTCCACGGTTGAGGGAGGTCGGTGCAACGGTGCACTTTATCGGCCTGACATCGTGGTTATTATTCTATACGTCAATTTGAACGCACTTTATCGCCCCGGGCGTTTCGATATTCACGGAGCACGAGTCGTCCGGAGGAATAAATCAATCGGGGTCGGTTTACCGGGAGGTCGCGAACGACCTCGATATACTCCGAAGTCCTTGCTGATTAATCTTGGATGCGCTCTAATCTGGCCGTGGAATAACCTCGGTATTGGACGCTCTTATCCGATACGTCCGTGTCGGTTAACGCTGCAATTCCTCCATTACTCGGGAACGAGAGGTAACGGGGAACGATGTCGAGATTAACCGGAGATTCTATGATAAGTTATTAAATCCGGGGGAGGTTTGAAAAATTAATACGAAGTTCATTATTCTTCCCGTCCTTAAAATTCAATTATTCAGGGGAAGAAGTCTATCGAATTTGGGATATCGATTCGGACTGGCCGACCAGTCAGAGAATTCCTAAATCACGAGGCTGTCAAAATCGTTAGATCGGAATCTGAAATCACATCCGAAATACACGGTTCTCGGCAATCCCGGATTCTTCGTAGTTCGTTAATCGGCTGGAACATTTAACGAGGCGAGGAAACCCGCGTTAACGGCGCGTTGCATTTCCGGAACTGCACGGTTATTAGCTCGGGGATGCTTCCGGATGCTTGGGCGTAAATAAACGGAACGACGATGTCGCCTAATTTGTCCGAAAAAAAAAAAACAGAGAATGGAAGGGTTAACGGTCGACCGTTTAATCCATCCAAATGACCGTAGCTCAGTTCCGAGGGCTTGACCCCTGCGCGGCAATTATCAGAGATGATAACACCTCCCGAAATTTTCTTACCAAACCGGATAATGCGTTATAGATTCCCCCGTCCCGGAATGAATAAACCCACGAGTCGCGGGGTCGAATTTCTTTATCAAGCGCAGGGTAACTTATCACTCCCGAGTTGACCCTGGGGTGCAGTCAAGCCGTGCTTAAGATGCGTTTAAAAGGCGTGCGGTCATGGGGTCTAACGTAAGTAAAGAGCCCCGGCGGTGATATCAACACATCCGAGGTATAAATAACGGGCTACGGGGGGGATCCGGTAAACCGGATGTATTTAAGCCAGCGGACGTTCACCGCTCGAGACGACGAGCCAAATACACGAAGATACACGAGACACCCCATATATCGATCGGCCTAAATATAAACGAGACGAATTAGCGATGTCCCAGGCCGGTGGTGTTCCGTGCTGACTCCCGGCCGGAGGCCGAGCTCGATTATACGCGGAACTCCCTCGAAAACGCATTACATATTAGCCTTCCGACCGGAAATAAGAGCATCGATCGACCGCCGGTCGATGTTACGAGTCGATATCGCGGCAAAATCGACGATCGGAAGGGCGGCTCGGATTCGATTTTACGTGCGACCGAGCCGCGTCTACCCAATTTCTTATCGCCGATAAAGGGAGGCCCGATAAGGAATTACGAGCTGCCGAGTCGAATCGCGGCGGGACGTTATCGGGACCTCCGTTACAATTTCTAGGGTACAGGGGATAATTTAGAGTCCGAACCCGACCACTCGAGGGACGCAATGGAGCGCTCGAAACTTCGCGGAAACAGTTGGCCCGAAGTTTCGCCTTTGAGGAAGACAAATAAAGGAGCGGAGGGGGTCGAATTCGACGCCTTTACCGAGATTCGAGGTCGAGGAGACGGATGGGATCTAGTTTCCTTGGAAAGGGAAGCATAATATAAATAGGACGCGGGTCATTTCTGGAGTAAAAACACGAATTGGTTTCGTATGTTAAAAGTACAAACTACGCTCAAATATGGAGACATAAAAATCCAAGAGGCAATGCCGCGTCCGTCTCGAGATTCCCCTTCTCCTCTCTTTCTCTCTCCAGCCACGTACTTGGGCGATCAACTCGTGAATGCGCCTCGGTATGCACATAAGTGCACGAAGGGCCGCAAAGGCGTCGTCGTGGGCGTCGCGGCGCGTCTCCGGCCACATCCGCACGTCGAATCCCAAAGAGAGAGAGAGAGAAAGAGAGAGAGAGAGACAGTCAACGAGCTCTCGACTCCTCCGAGGGCTTCAAGACCCGTCCCCCTCCCCGCGGGGGCAACGACTCATTGACTCGGCACGGCGAGCGTCGCGACGACGGCGACGACGGCGACGCAGGCGCTCGCACGTGGAGCCCTTCCGGAGCGTCGACGCAAGCGCGGGGAAACCGACGAGGAATCTGCCATTCCGGCGAACAATTGGCCGCCTTAATTTACCGCTTTGCATATGGCGCCGTAAATCAAGACCAGAGGCCGATTCCCGTTATCGGGGTGACTCCGGAGAGAGCGAGAGGGAGATGGGAAAAGAGGGGAGAGGGAACACTCGTGATTCCCGAGTCCTCGCCGTCGTAGGGGTTGGAGGACCTCCCCGTCGAGAAGGAAGGGAAGAGAAGGGGTCCTCGGGGTCTCGGCCGACTAACCTGGTTCTCCGAGTTGAGCAGCTTGAGCTGCTCGTTGATGAGGCTGTACTTGGTGCTCTCCTCCTTCCGGAGGGCGCGCTCCTTCTTGAGCTCCGGGCTCCAAAAGGTCTTGATGCTGTGCATCGAGCTGCCGAGTTTCTGGTTGGTGAGCTCGAGCTCCTTCTTCAGGTTGCCGAGCTCGCGCTGGAGGTCGTTGTTCTGGTGCTGGAGCTCGCCGATGTACCCGCCGCCGTCGCGCATCACGTGGGGGTTGGGGCTCTGCCGCGCGGACCTGGACCCGTACAGGTCGTCCTCGAGGTAGATGCCGACTCCGCGGTCGCGACTTCGCTCCCGGGGGTCGCGGATGGGCACGAACTCGCGGTCGTGGTCGAGGATGCCGGCGGAGGCGCGGTCGAGGCTGGTGTAGCGGGCGGACATGCCGGCGGAGCCGGACATGGCGGGGCGGGAGGCGCTCCTGGAGCGGTGGTGGACGCCGCCGGCGCCGGTCGACATGCTGCGGCCGCGCTCCTCGAGCATGATCGGGCTCCCCAGGTCCTCGTCCCTGGAGTAGTACGGGCTGCCCAGCTGGTGGTGGTGGTAGCCGCCGCCGGCTCCGTAGGCCAGGTGGTCCGGCGAGTTGTTGCCGCTGCGGGTGCCGCGTTTATAGCTCCTGGAGGGGCTGCGGTCGACGGTGGGCAACTCGCCGACGCGGCGGCCGCTGCGCGGGGACCGCGTGCCGCCGCCCCCGGGCCCGACCGCGCTGCCCCCGGTCGAGTAGGGGTCGCGCGACATCGTCCGCTAGGCCCCCGGTCGATCGGCGCGCCTCTCCGAGGGGATCATCCACGGGCGCACTCGGCTACCGGGCCGCTCCGAGCGGCCGCATCCTCCCCGTCTCCCCCGAGCTCTCTCTCTCTCTCTATCTCCCTCGCTCCCTCTCTCTCGAGCAGCTTCCTCCCGCGTCCGTCGAGCGCGCTCCTCGCCCTGGCGGCGCTACGCCGACGGCGTCGCTCGGCGCCTCCTGGCTGCCCCCGGCCGAGCCGCGGCCGCGGCGGCGATCGATCTTTGGCCCTCTTTCCGCGTCAGACCCATCGGAGAGATCCCCGGAGCGAGATCCGCGCGCCCCCGCGTCCCTCCGGGAGACCCCGGGGGGCCCCTATCGATCTCATCCCCGACGCCGGGGCCCGATCCGCGCGAGAGGCTGCACCTACGGGAACCTCCGGCCGCGGGGAGACTCGGTGCGCGAGGCGGCTACGGGGACACTGACCGACCGAGCGAGCGGGCTCTCGCTCCCCGTTTCCCGGTCCCTCCCCTCGCCTCCCCAACCGCGTCGGCCCGCGTGCCCGCGCGACCAGTGGCTGCCTCTCGCTCGATTCGCGCTCTACCCCCACTCCGTGCCGCCCCTCCTACCACGCGCGCGCTCCGTGTTCCGGGTTGTACGCGTAGGACGCGCGCGCGCCCGGGACTCGCTCTTCCCGACCGACCCCGGGGGACGCTGCCTTCGGAGGGCGCCTTGTTCGGGTCGCCCCACGAGCCGAAAGCGATACACGGATTCCGCGTCCTGAACGTGGAATTGGGTGACGGGAGCAAAACCAGACAGAAATGCACGATAATTACCTGGAATTAATTTTTCTCATTCAAGGCGGGCCAACCGGAAACGCGATCCCGAGATTTCGGAGTATCGGAGGGTTTCTTCGAGGTCCGAGAAGTCGTTGCAAGACCTACGGTCGAAGAGGCGTCGAAGACCTTGTTTTTTTTCTTTTTCAACGGTCACGTAAATAAATAAAAGCTACATTGTTTTTGGACATAAAAATCGGCCTTACTTCTCATAAGCCTCCACTTGCGAAACGATGCCTCGACGCGAGACGACGACCGACATCCCGTCGATATTCCGAGCGATCGATTAATCCACCGGTGAGCAACCCCCGGATCGACAGATTTAACGCGACGACTAATGTAATTACCAGGCGTTATCGTTAAATCGCCGCTCCCTTGTGGGCGGATTAATTAAATAATTACGCGCGGCCGTGGCCAATTGCTCCTAAAATCCGGCGCGTCGGTGAAACGAACGTTAAAAAAAGAGAGGAAATATTACGGGGGGGGGGGGGGGGTGAATTGTACAAAGCAAAATTAAAACGAGCTAGGAAGAAGTCAGGCCGCTCGGATCGGCAGCTCGTTGTCCGCTTCGCCCTCATTCTTTTGACCGTCCCTTCCACGGCTCTCCGTGAATGGAGGAGAGAGAGAGAGAAGGTCCAAGCAGCTCCCCTCGACGCCCGACGTCCCGGCTTACGACGTCGCAATCAATGAAGCTACGATTCACCGAGCAGTGCCGTACCGGCTGGACAAAAAAGCTCGCGAGGGCCCCCCGGCAACGTTGTCTCTCGTTACGTTTCATTCCTTCCATCCCCGGCAGATCCGAATCCGACGGGAATTAACGGTGGATTTAACGGGGGGCCACTTGAGGCGGAAACGACGTCGGCGGATATCGACGTGCGGATGCGCATGACCTTTGGGATGATTTCGGAAGGAGGGAGGTGTCATGTCCCGAAGGCTGGATATCGGAGATCGAGGATGGCCGACCAAGAAAGGGAGTCGACTACTCCTCAAGGATGGCCAGGACGTGACGTTTCCCCCGATGACCCTCCACGATGATAAATAAAAAATAATCCTCGAAGAATGAATGGACTTACTGTAAATCGTAACACCTCTGGGTACCTTCGAGAATATGCGCGACAGATATTCCTGGTCAACCTTAAATTTCATGAACGAAAAATATCGAGAGGAGAATTTTGAGAATACTTCCAAGAGATGCCCCGAGATACTCTACTTCGAAGTCGTACACCGATTTTGAATATAAAACTCCCGATTACTTTATCTCTGTCAGGACTCGATAGAACGGAGCGCAAGCCCGCGAGAAATTAAAGGGAAAAAAAAATTAGGCACTTATATTTTATTAGCAAATAACCCTCCCTTCCACGAAACTTAAACATAAATACAGGGTATACGCCCTACGCTATGCAACCGACTCGTCACGAGTCTAAATTTCGGGGAGACGGAGACCAGGGGGGAGGTGGGGGGGAAGACGGTAATGGCAATGCAACGCGTCAAATGTCATACACACGTACGTATATACCAGGAACGACAAATAACAACCGCGGGTACTTGCCTCTCCGTACGCATTCTATTTCAAAAATTCAGTTTAAAAACATAATTTCGAATACCCCGTAAATCGCTTACTTCCTCTTTTTAGCATATTTATCCTCGTCATCCTCTTCGTCTCCTTCCATTTAAGTATTCATATAGATTAGTTTTAATCAATAAGTCGAGCCTTGACCGAGCGAACCGCCGGTCGAATTAGTTAATACACTGTAACAGTCATATTCTTTACAATATCCGTACGTAAGTCTTGTAGTAAAGACAGAAGCGCGAGTGCACCGTCCGCACTCGTAATATATAATGCACGTTTAGAACCTCTGGCACCCTCCGTGGATATGAAACAATCTCGACGGCCGAACGAGGACACTCGCTCGAGACCCGGTGACGAGAACGCGGCGGCGTCCTTCGATATTCAAATTACCCCCCGATGTCCGTTCCTTTTCGGCGGGGTCGCGACGGTGCCCTGAGCGGGACTCGGTACGTCCATTCGATGGCCGTTAATACCTTCGACCCACGGACATCGAGTACGATGTACGGAGTCCCGCGGCACGGCACCGACCGCGTCTCGTGACATTTCCTCCGTCTCCCTAGAGTCGATCTACATCCAAGGTTTGCGAGATCTCCAGGTGTCGATCCACACCGACGCGAAGCGCCAAAGGCCGCGCGCGGTCCAGCGATGGTCCGACTCTCTACTCATCCGCGAGGAAGTCGCGGGACGTTCTCGTCCACCTCTTAACAATCCTCGCCAAACCGTGCACGAGATCGGATACATAAGTCCCGACTACGCGTTAAGTATACAAAAGTCCTCGTCCTAATCGCGCAAACGCGCGGTGCAACGCCCTCCGGCTCGCTGAATGCATCTCTGGACAATTGATGCGCGAGGTCGCTGCTGACCGGACCACCGAATCAACGATTTAGTCTACAAGGTCTCGCGAGCCCATAAAACGAGGTTTACTCGGGTCCTGGGATAGTCTCCAGAAAAAAAATCCACTCCAAAGCGTTACAATGGTTCTCCTCGATAGAGTTCGCAGAGACGCGGATCGGCGACGCGTGTCGCGAAACGGGGTCCAGGTCGTTGCCAGGAAGGGCGTAGTTAGCGGTAGATAATCCTTGTCCACGGGAATTTCGTGAGAGACTCGTCTCCTTGGCCAAAGTAAAAAAAGGAAAAATGATTCGGCGCGTTCGCCAGCAGCGACATCGCGGCACGGCTAGCTTTTTACAGTACAAAATACAGCCCCTGCTCATATGCACGTGAATACATACGTATATACCCAAACGCATACTCGTATATATATACATACATGTAGTAACGGATCCATTTACCCACGGCGCGAGAACACGGCGAGAGTCGAGAAAAAGGGCGACGATCGAGATGGTAATGGGAGAACGAGTGAAACGATCTTACGGCGATGGAGATGCGAATGAACGCGCAACGACTGGATGTTGGTAAAATGCGCGCGGCCGCGCGATTATCTTACAAACTGGACACGTATGTGTATGCATACACATGGAGATATTTATGCGCGCTACATATAGGGTCGTGAAAAAATCCTCGCCATTTCGGCACTAATTTAAGCGCTGACGAACCTACCGGGCAAACGGCCCCCCCCGTTGCGTCGAGGTATCGGCGCGACTCTTTTTGTAAGAACCCAAACCGTGCGAAACACAGTGCTCCAAACTTAGTTACACAATCGATAAACGATAAATAAGAGTGTGCACGCACGCGCTCGCTTTTACCGTCGCTCGTTCGTTCCGCCGCACACGCACGCGAAGGCGTCGTTAGAAAAAGGGAAGGAACAAAAGCGAGGGGGAAAGAGCGGGAGAGAAAAAAAATCGAAAGGAACGGAATATACTCGGTAAACGTTTCTACGACCAATCGGCGAGACCGACGGGACTCGCTTCTCCTTATTCTAACACGCGGGGGGTAAACGCGTCGTTACTAAAGCTTAATATGTATCCAGGATCGGCATGCTCGAAGATGTCCTTCCGGTATTCGTTAACAGTGAAATTTCTCGATAGACTCGGTCCGCTGGAGAGTTTCTAGAGGGAGGACTGGATACAAGATGCGTGGACGATTGAGAAAGAAAAGGAACATAAATGTATGTATATATAACCAGGCATTCCATTGTAATCTCCTTTTATATTCGTTTGGTGTTAATCAGCTGCGTAACGAAACAGTCTTAATCTTAAAAAACACGTATATCTCCGTCGGCTGAAACGCTACGGCTCAAGTTTTCCGGGGTCTGCTCTTACTTAATTTCCTTTTTTTCCAATTATTTTCCACGGGGAGCACGCGCCCCTCCTCTCGCGGTACACCGCGGAGCTTCCTCGAGAATCCAAACATCTTGCATCGCGAGCTAGGCTAGAGTATATAATATAGTCCGAAGGGGACGGGGAAACGGGAGAGAGGGTTCCGGTAGCGTAAGTCCGTGTACGTCCCTACGCGGTGATCGAGTGCTTTTCTTTCATATCTTTTTCGTTTGGTTCGATACAATCGTTACGTCGTACAGTGTCCGTATTTCGCGTACCTCCGTACGCGGCGCGTCCGCGGGTTAAGTGTAAAGAAGTGTCTCGTACTTGGTATATAACAGCAATAAAAACTTAAAGGCATCTTAAGAAAAACCCTCGCGAGAAGAGAGAACAACGACGGGCTCGGGGGACTGGGAGAGGAGGGTAGAGAGAGGAGGTCTCAAAGAGTCGGGCTTGGAGAGATGGGAATCCGAACGACCATGGCGCAACACGTCTTTAGCGATTATACGCATCGATATGAGACGTACGTCCGCATATCCCTACCTAGCTACGATCCCCGGTAGTGGCGCGCGCGACGGTAAACGGCTTATCGTTATTGTTAAGCGAGCGGCACTGATCCCGGTTGTCTCCTACTTCCTGTCCTCCTGGTCGCACTCGCGGCTTATGTGGCCCGCCTTGCCGCAGAGGTAGCAGGTCTTGCCCACAGCCTCGGTGCAGTTGCGCGCGATATGGCCCGTCTTGTTGCAGTTGTAGCAGCTCTGCATCGCGAAGCGACCTGAGTCGTTGCCTCCCTCCGGGCAGCTGCGCGCGATGTGTCCGGTCTTGTTGCAGTTGTAGCAACTCATCTCAGGACCCTGGTAAATCGGAAGTCCCTTGATTACCACAGAGAAGAGAGAATACACGTGCAATTAGATATGAGCGAAAGGGGAGGCGGGGGGTCGTCGCTGGGTCGCGAGGAGGGTGAGCTCCGGAGACGAGCCAATTTCTTTATAGGGTCCGAACCTGGTGACAGTCCTTGGCGATGTGTCCAACGCCGCTGCAGCGGTAGCACAGGTCCTGGTCTTCCTTGCATTCGCGCGCAAAGTGACCGGATTGGTTGCACTTGAAGCACTTCTCGCGTCCACGTCCAAATCCGCTGTCGCGCTCGCGGCCGCGGTCTCTGCCGCC